>NC_041731.1:96738529-97438529 GCF_004115215.2 Ornithorhynchus anatinus | reverse complement strand
CGCTTAACAAATATCATTATTATTATTATTAAGTGACTTGCCCAAGGTCACACATCTGACAAGTGGCAGAGTCGGAATTAGAACCCACGACTGCCAAACCCGTGCCCTTTCCACTAAACCACGCTGTGAGCCCCACGTGGGACTGGGACTTGTGTCCAACCTGACCAGCTTGTATCTACCACAGCGTTCAGAACAGGTCCTGGCACGTAGTAAGCGCTTAACACCTACCGTAAAAAGAAAAAGAAGGAGGCGGGGTCGGTTTCGCTTCCTAGATTTTCTTTGAAGGTGCATGGCCGAGGAAGGAAGGAGCCAACTTGACGTGAACCTGTTTACCCAAACCCGACCTGGAAGGGAAGGGGAAGGAAGGAAAAGGAAAAGGAAGGAAGGAAGGGGAAGGAGGGGAGGAAGGAGGGAGGAAGGAAGAAAGGGAACGGGAAGGAGAAGGGAAAGGGAAATGAAAGGGACAGTCTCGGTCTGGGACGAGAGCAGAAATGGCCACGAGATGGAGGGCTGTGGAAGCTCCTTTAAACTCCTGCTCCTTGTGGGCAGGGAATGTGCCTGTTTATTATTATTATTATAATAAAAATGATGGTACTTGTTAGCAACAACAAGGAAATCGAGTTGGACATGTTCCCTGTCTCACGAGGGGCTCACAGTCTCAATCCCCATTTCACAGATGAGGAAACTGAAGTCAAGTCGGGACTTCATTCATTCATTCAATCGTACGTATTGAGCGTTTACTGTGTGCAGAGCACTGTACTAAGTGTTTGGAAAGTACAGTTCGGCAATAATGATAATAATAACGGTATTTGTTAAGCGCTTACTATGTGCCGAGCACTGTTCTAAGCGCTGGGTAATCATGTTGTCCCACGTGAGGCTCACAGTCTTCATCCCCATTTTACAGATGAGGGAACTGAGGCACCGAGAAGCGACTTGCCCAAAGTCACACAGCTGACAGGTGGCAGAGTCGGGATTAGAACCCATGACCTCCGATTCCTAAACCCGTGCTCTTTCCACTGAGCCACGCTGCTTATAGAGACAATCCCTACCGAACAACGGGCTCACACAATGGAAGCCCAAGGTACACGGTCCTAAGCGCTTAGTACAGCGGTCTGCACAGGGTAAGCGCTCAATAAATAGGACTGGAAGGCGGTGGAGGGCGGCGTCCCGCTGGGCCCGAGGAGGAGACAGAGCCGTGGGAGGATCTGGCTAATAATAATGTTGGTATTTGTTAAGCGCTTACTATGTGCAGAGCACTGTTCTAAGCGCTGGGGGAGATACAGGGTCATCAGGTTGTCCCACATGAGGCTCACAGCCTTACTCCCCATTTTACAGATAAGGTAACTGAGGCACAGAGAAGTTAAGTGACTTGTCCAAGGTCACACAGCTGACCAGTGGGGGAGCCGGGATTCGAACCCATGCCCTCTGACTCCCAAGCCCAGGCTCTTTCCACTGAGCCACGCTGCTTCTCAATAATAATGGCGGTATTTAAGTGATTACTCTGTGCCAGACACTGTACTGAGCGCTGGGGTGGATGCAAACAAATTGGGTTGGATACAGCCCCTGTCCCACGTGGGGCTCATAGTCTCAACTCCCCATTTTACAGATGAGGAAACTGAGGCACAGAGAAGTAAAGTGACTTGCCCAAGGTCACCCGGCAGATAAGTGGAGGAGCAGGGATTAGGACCCATGACCTTCTGACTCCCAGGCCCGGCCTCTATCCACTATGCCTAGAGAAGCAGCGTGGTTTAGTGGAAAGAGCCCGGGCTTTGGAGCCGGAGGTCATGGGTTCAAATCCAGACTCTGCCACTTGGCAGCTGTGTGACTGTGGGCAAGTCACTTAACTTCTCTGTGCCTCAGTTCCCTCATCTGTAAAATGGGGATTAACTGGGAGCCTCATGTGGGACAAGCTGATTCCCCTGTATCTACCCCAGTGCTTAGAACAGTGCTCTGCACATAGTAAGCGCTTAACAAATACCAACATTATTATGCCATGCTGCGTCTGCGACTAGTGAGACGCAGTTAGGAGAAGAGGCGTGGACTACTCTCCATCTCCTTGCCCCCTCCTGCCTCACCTCCCTTCTCTCCTTCTCCATCCCAACCCGCACACTCCGCTCTTCTGCCGCCGCTCACCTCCTCACTGGGCCTTCGTCTCCCCTGTCCCCCCGCCGACCCCTGGCCCACGTCCTACCTCTGGCCTGGAACGCCCTCCCTCCTCCATAATAATAATAATGTTGGTATTTGTTAAGCGCTTACTATATGCAGAGCACTGTTCTAAGCGCTGGGGTAGATACATCAGGTTGTCCCACGTGAGGCTCACAATCTTCATCCCCATTTGACAGATGAGGGAACTGAGGCCCAGAAAAGTTGTGACTTGCCCACACTCACACAGGTGACAAGGGGAGAGGCTAGGATTCGAACCCATGACCTCTGATTCCCAAGCCCGGGCTCTTTCCCCTGAGCCACGCTGCTCTGCCGGACAATCACCCTTCTCCCCTTCAGAGACCTACTGAAGGCGCACCTCCTCCAAGAGGCCTTCCCTGATTAAGCCCCACTTTTCCTCAGCTCCCTTTCCCTTCCGCGTCACCCTGACTCGCTCCCTCTTCTCTTCCCCCCTCTCCCCGCCCCGCAGCACTTATGTACATTTCTATATATCTATAATTCTATTTATTTATATTGATGTCTGTTTACTTGTACTGATGTCTCCTCCCCACCCCACACCCCCAGACTGTGATTCCGGTGTGGGCAGGGATTGTCTCTCTTTATTGCTGTATTGTACTTTCCAAGAGCTTGGTACAGTGTTCTGCACACAGTAAGGGCTCAACTAATACGATTAAATGAATGAATGGCCCTCTCCCTGCTTTTGGGCTCGGGTTCCCATCGTGTTTATATTCCCTTGATTCTATTTATATCCCCTTGATTCTATTTATATCCCCTTGATTCTATTTATTGCTATTGTTCTTGACTGTCCGTCTCCCCCGATTAGACTGTAAGACCGTCAAAGGGCAGGGACCGTCTCTATCTGTTACCGATTTGTACATTCCAAGCGCTCAGTACAGTGTTCTGCACATAGTAAGCGCTCAATAAATACTATTGAATGAAATGAATGTTCTGGGGAAAATCGACGGGTCACAATAGGCACACAAGGCAAGTCACTTCACTTCTCTGTGCCTCAATTACCTCATCTGTAAAATGGCGATTAACTGTGAGCCTCACGTGGAACAACCCGATTACCCTGTATCTACCCCCCAGCGCTTAGTACAGTGCTCTGTACATAGTAAGCGCTTAACAAATACCAACATTATTATTATTAAACAAGTCCCTTGCTCCCGGCAGGTATATCTATCAGAGCAGTCTGGAAGGCAGGGAATGGGACGTAATAACAGTGATGGTATTTGTTAAGCGCTTACTATGTGCCAAGCACTGTTCTAAGCGCTGGGGTAGATACAAGGTAACCAGGTTGTCCCACGTGGGGGGGTCACAGTCTTATACCCCATTTTACAGATGAGGTAACTGAGGCCCAGAGAAATGAAGTGACTTGGTCAGGGTCACACAGCTGACAAGAGATGGAGTCGGGATTAGATCCCACGTGCTCTGACTTCCATGCCCGGGCTCTTTCCACTAAGCCATGCTGCTTCTTCTCTCTCCTCACCTGCTTTGCCCTCCACCCCAAACAGTCAAACAGCCCCCCGCCCCCCGACCCTAATCTTGATCTTGCCCCTGCCCCCGGACTCTGTCTCTAGCTCTATCTCTGTCTCCATCTGCTCCCGAGGACTCCGGGGGGTGTCAGGGCTTTCTCCTTTTCCTGGAATTTGCCCGGGAAGACCCTCGAAACGTGCAATTCCTAGTGCTCGGGCTGACCCTAATCTGCCCCGGGGTGTCGGCATGAAAACCGCTTTAGATCTGTTCGAACATCAAATTGGCTTAAATTATCTTTGTATCCAGGAGGTTTATAAAATTGAGGGGGGAGGGGGAAAAGGGAGGGGTGTTGGAGAGAGGATAGGGGCTGTTGACCAGAGGATGTAATTGGTAAATGATGCACTCTGAGCCAAAACATGCCCTCTGCTTTTACCCACACTAATTACAGCTTTTGCTTTTATGTTTCCCTTTTAGGAGCTTTTTATCCTTGGGAAAATGCAGGTTTTTTTCTCAGATTCTCATTGGCTACGTTTTGTTTTGCCCTTAGGATTAAGCAGTCCTCGACACTGTACACAGAGGCAATTTTGCTGTGCTGCTTTTAGATGGAAGCAATATTCGAAGGTTTCCTTTAGACAAAGGCTGTCTACTACGCAGATACGACGCTGCTTTTTTGATTTTTTTTCAGAAAGCAAGGAAAATAATCTATAAAAGTCAGGAATGAAATAAAGCCATTGGACACTGTTTAATATGCCAAGTAACCTTAAACAATTTTGCATTGTGTAAGGTGCAAGTAGCACTTTAACAATAATGTAATTTATGGGATATTAACCGCTTCTGAATTTCGAAAGAATTCACATTAACTAATACCAAATGAGTTAGTTACGCTCATTTTTCTTCAAGACACGTCATTTCTTAAACAAAACCTGCTGTCCAGATATTTCTTTTAGACGAATACAGCAAAGGCCCATACATATACAATCGAGGCCAGAGAAATAATATGGCAATCTTCCTATGCATATTATAGTGCTGGAGCCGTGACATTTAAGTTATAGCTTCATTATACTGGGCCGGCGTCTCCAGGCACTTCAAACTTTCTGGGAGGAAAATGCACTTTAGGCTAAAATGCTTTATGTCCTCTATCGAAGGATTTTTATTGGGAAATGGGGTTGAGAAAAATGTCGTTTCATAACTTTTAGAGTATATTGGGCTGGGAAGGGATTTTTCTATCTGTTTTAAATTGTAGGCTTTGTGGGGGTGGGAGGAGCTGTGAGGTCGGGAGTTAATTTTCTTCTCCAGGGGAGTTACTTACACTTGGGTTTCCAGAACTCGTCAGGAATGTCAGACTCTGATCCTCGTGTGCGACTCACGTGTGGGAAGGCCCGACTACAAGGAATTCGGTACCGAATCTGTGACGTTGCCAATCCCCGCCCTGCCCACGTGTCAATGCTTGCTTTTTTTCTCTTTTTTTCCCCTTTCTGAACGTGGTGAATGAATTCTGCCGCTTTAAATCCAGGACTCCACAAGGATGAGCTCCTATATGGGGTTTCGCTGAAATCCACTGCTATTGGTTCATTTCAGTGATTTCCCCTCCACGATCAATGAGCACTGTGATTTCACTATGGGGTCTTCAGCTCTGTCACCATCTCTGGGCTAAACCGAACATCATGATGAGGGGTTAACTCGGCCCTATCTCCGCTCAAGTGAATCGCTCAGGGTTGGGTAAAGAAAAAACAACAACACAGCACTGGGTAGTTCCGAGAACAGTCCATTTTACCGCGGTTCTACTTACTGTACTGAGTTTAATGCCAACAGCGAGGGATCTGTCATTGCACGAAAGTCGGGGCCAAATTAGGGCTGAGAATGTAAACGTTCAGAAATCAGGAAATCCAGCTTCTCGGTTCCCACAGCAACTGCAAATCAGCTATTTCACACTTATCGAAGTTTATCTATTCTGATTAAGGGCAAGTACCTACAATACACATCTGCAGAACCCTGCTTGGCACGTAGTAAGCCCTAAACAAATACCATCATCATCATCATACGCAGACGAGAGAGTGCATATATGTTCGACGACGAATACATTCATACAAACGTTTAATTTCCCCAAATTTCGGTGAATGTGCATTCTCAGTCGAAGTCTATTGATTTGCTTTGTATGTAAGTACAGTATTTAAGTCTGGGTGGCCTGTACAAGTGCACATTACCTTTTTTGCATACTTAGTCCGAAACGCTATAAAACGAATGCTATAAAATGAGAAATAATCTCTCTGATGACGATAAGATCCATCTATTTATTTGCCAACACCCCCCCCCAAACAAAAACCACTACGCTTCTATTTCACTTACTCTGTTCCGACAGTGCTTTCATTATTTTCATACCCTTGATTTGGAGAGGCCTTGATGATTTAATGATTTAATGGAGAGGCCTTAATTCATTTCAAACGTCAGCAAAATCAGCCTGTGTTCTCTCCTTGCTTGCCAATGCCCGCGGCCCTGCCTAACCCGTCTGGGTAGAAAAGCCAGAGAACGAAGTAAAGAGCGCTTTCGAGGGGCACTTCTCTCGAAATTAAGGCTGTTGGTTTTGTTGAAGGATGTGAGGAGACCCTTGTTTCCAGGGATATATTGGTTCGAAAAAATGTGGAAATTACCGTCCACGTCTAGACCGAACGGCATCCACTTGCTGGAAAACAAAATATCAATAACAGTACAGTATAAACGACCAAGTATTGTTGTAGTGATCCGAATATAAAAACGGCCGTGGAACATGAATAATAAGGGCTCTTCAAAAAAAAAAAGGCTATTCTCAATGTCGGAAGGATTCAAGTGTTAAACTCTCATTCACATTACTAGTAATGAGCCCGAATCCCTCGTTGGAAGAGAGAGAGAGAACTCTACACTTTCGTTCGACTCTTCCTCTAGGCCAATGCAAATACACTACTGGACTTAGCCGTGAAGTCGCTGGAATATTAGCAGGAAAACACAGGTCCAGTTTATTGGTGATGAGCATGCTTTTCTTTCGGCTAGACTTCATATTAACCCAGGGGCAATGCCGTGGTCATCCCTAAATATTCAGAACAAGAAGTGTTGTACATCCCAGGCAGTTGTTACCAATTCCTTGTAGCTCTCGTGTTCGTCACGGAACCTTCAAAGAGTTGTAGAAGAAATTTCAAGTATTTTGTTCTTCCCCGCTGCGGAGATCTGAGGGAAATATTTTATAGATCAGCGAAGCCGTGTGACTGTGTGTGTATGTGTTGGAATGGGGGGAGATGAACGTGTGTGTGTTTTATATGGGGTTTGTGACTCATGTTCCAGATGTAAATAAATACAGCCACAGATAAAGCTAGATCAAAAGGTACATACTGCCGAGCTGTTTTCCCTGCTGCTCTACATTTCGTCTTTTACGTCTCCACCCTCGCCCTGCTCCGGGAGGAAAAAAAAAAAAAATCAGGTTAATATCTGGAGGGAGGTCGGAAGACAAAAGCACAGAGTCCAAAGCGATGGGTGAAACGTACTACAGGGTTCGAAAGCGGGACCATCATCAATAATAAAGCTCAAGGTGGACGCTTCACAGCCGAGTTCGCTCTGACGTTCATTAGGAAGGGGCAGGCACGGAGAGCAATGGATCTTGCTAAGTTTTCCCAGTTTATGTGAATTTGGAACATTTATAATAATCACGAGAACCTCTGTCTGACCCTCCTTAGCCTTCTTTCATTTGCAAGTATAAAGCAGTGGCACGAAATACAATCATTTCAACTTTTAAACAAATACCACTAATCTATTTTGTGGCTCCGAGGACAGGAATTAAAAAGCCACCCGAAGCTCCTTTAAAAGCAAAGTTGATTTCTCCGCCTCCCAAGCCAGCATAGGGCAGCTCATTCGAGTGCGTGGCGTTTTGAAATAGAGCTGTTCCCATGAAAAGTCGAATGGCAGGATAGAATAGGGTCGGGGGAGGGGGACAGGGGGCATCAGTTAGTTAAAATTAAATTAAAATAAGGGATTTTAAGGGGTGTTCCGAAAATGTCTGACGCTTAAGGAGAAAGGAACCAGAACATCATATCCAACTCCACGTCTCTCTTTCAAAATGCGCCATTTCCAGGAAGGGAGAGGGTTTTGTCTCCTCCGCGGAGGGCCCCAGATGCAGTATTAATGCAGCTTAATTTTGTAGATGCTTCTTTTTAAAGATGATTTGGAATGAATTGTTTCTTTTGTTTACTATCCAACAAACGACCCCAGCTAATCTTATATTTTATCTCTCTACCATATGGAAAAGCTATTTATTCTAGCCAATCCCAATAAAGTAGAGAAAACCCCATTTTATGGAAAGGTATATATCACAAGTCTGTTGATCATTAAAGATATGATTACCAGTGACAACCCTCCGAAGTTGGCACATTTATGCTTCTAGGAACAGATGGGGACATGCATTTTCCTTGCAAATACTTTTGAAATTGCTCTACTGATAGCAGTATAAAAATGATATACAGATGCCAGGGCCAACAAGGCAAGGACAGGAGATACAGATTTACACAGTAAAGGCTTCACATGAGCGCTGTCAGTTTTGATTGATCTGTACTATACCTCAGGAACTTGTTGACTAGGTAGGGAAACAGTGCAAATAATTCACTGCAACAAGCCAGATAATTCATACGGCCAATCGCTCTGCTTCACTTTCTAGCGGTGACATACGAGCCTCTCCTGCAAAGATGCATCATTTTCCAGCATGAACAATATTCAGTGTCAGGGAAAGAAAGGTATAAAGCCGCACCGAAGAGAGCGGGAGCCTAGCAGGCTCGGAGAAGTCGTTTTGGTCAGGGCAGCCAGATATCTTTCCACTTTGAGAGCTACCAAAGCATTCAAGCCCAATTGTCATTATCATATTGATTAAAAAAAAAAGTTCATCATAGTGCAATTTTAGGTTTAAAGCCAACGGATTGGGAAAGAGCAAAGAATTATCTAACAAAAGCACAACATTCTTACCGCAGGGACGTTTCCCTGTTCCAGTTCATTGATGGAGTTGATTAAGTTTAAATGAAGCAGACACTGGATAAAAGTGAGGGTATTGACCACTGGGCACCGCGATCGGCGCTTGAAAAGGCCTGATACATGCAGAAAAGCAAGATTTGCTAAATGCTCTAATCTTCAATCAAATCTTACATCAATACAGACAAAGTTTGGTAATGAGAGATTCAATGAAGCATGCGGGAGAAGGAATTAATCCTCTTGGTCTAAACTGGCTTCAACTTTGAAGCCCGCTCCGAAGGAAAGACAGTTATCTAAATGCTAAATAAGAAACTTATTGTACTTTTCATGGCATGCTAATCTTTTGTCTATTTCATCTCTATTATTTGTATGCTCATAGATTGCAGTTGTCATGGTGATTATATCAAGCCCCGCTCTGTGGATGGCGGCGCAGTACTAGAGGGGAATGTGGAAAAAAGTCCGCACGCAACCCACACAC
This sequence comes from Ornithorhynchus anatinus, assembly GCF_004115215.2. NCBI lineage: Eukaryota > Metazoa > Chordata > Mammalia > Monotremata > Ornithorhynchidae > Ornithorhynchus > Ornithorhynchus anatinus. The sequence continues at coordinate 97,429,432 of NC_041731.1, read as the reverse complement.
CGAAAAAGAGGGGGAAAAAAGGGGTGGGGGGGCTCGTTAAACTCCCTTTCCTGTCGCCACTCCCCCAGATCCTACCCCTCCTCTCTCTTTACTCTTTCACGTGTTGCTGCCCTTCAGGATGCGATGGCTAGTTACTCCTTGCCCTCCTCCTTGACCCTCGGCTGCCCCATTCTTCAGGGGCGACTGGGGCTCTTCCTCCTCCCCACCTAAAAGCGAAATTCCTAAATCCCAAAGCGCACTTGGTGGCTTGAGCGGGGGTCTTGGCGATGAGGGGTGTACCCCCCTTTTTCCTCCCTGGACAGGCAAAGGCCAGCTGGGCCAGAAAGGGCCCTGGGCTTCCTGGAAGGGATGGAGGGAGGTGTAAGGGACAAAATACACTTGAGCTGGGGTTAGGCTGCGATGTAGCTGAGGTTAGGCTGGGGTTTGGCTGGGGCTGGGGTTGGTCTGGGGATTGGCTGGGGTTGGGCTGGGGTTGGGCTGGGGTTCAGCTAGGGCTGGGCTGGGGTTGGGCTGGGGTTGGGCTGGGGTTGGGCTGGGGTTGGGCTGGGGTTGGGCTAGGATCGAGCTGGGATTTGGCTGAGACTGGGGTTGGTCTGGGGTTTGATTGGGGTTAGGCTGGGCCTGGGCTGGGGTTTGCCTAGGACTGGGCTGGGGTTCAGCTAGGCCTGGGCTGGGGTTGGGCTGGGGATTAGCTGGGGTTGGGCTGGGGCTGGGCTAGGGTTTGGCTGAGAATGGGATTGGTCTGCGGTTTGATTGGGGTTAGGCTGGGCCTGGGCTGGAGTTTGGCTACAACTGGGCTGGAGTTTGACTAAGAGCAGGGTGGAGTTTGATTAGGGTTGAGCTGGGATTTGGCTAGGGCTGGGTTTGGTCTGGGACGATATTCCCATCCGCCATTACTCTCTCTCACGGCCTTGCTACCCAACGGAGAGGGGGCCTTGGGGCCCTGGAATTTCGGTTTTGATAATTCAGCTGGACCCTGGGGACGGGGGAGAGAGAGATAGATAGAGAAGAGACAGACACCCAGAGGAAGCTGGTTGGAAAGAGGGCAAAAGAAGGAACGGGAAGCGGGAGCGCATAGATGGTGAAGAGCAAGTTAGAAAACTCCAAGGAAAAGCCTCCCATTCATTCATTCAATGAATCGGATTTAACGAGCGCGGTGTGCAGAGCACTGTACTAAGCGCTTGGGAGAGTACAATTCAACAGTAAACAGTGGGCTTCCCTGCTCACCACGAGCTATCTTCCTCCCCAAAGGGATTCCAGCCAGGATTGGGAGGAGCCAGGGGGAGGGGAGGAGGAGGGAAGAAAGGGAGGGAAAGAGGAAAGGAAGGAAGGGAGAGAGGGAAGGAAGGGAGGGAAAAGGGAGGGGGAAGCAATGGGGGAGGGAAGGAAAAGAAAGCGGGGACGGGGGCCTGGGCCGCGGCGGTAATTCTGGCTCACAAAGGTAGCGACCGGGGCTTTTATGTGTTTTACAAAAGTTGCCAAATTAAGACGGGATTATAACTGCTCGAGCCCTTGTCGGGGCTGAAAGGTTGGGAGCGTCAAATATAGCCCAGCAGTGTTGATGAAAAGCTTAAAAAGTAATAAAAGGGAGAAGGGAGAGAGAAAGTAACATGTATAACTCTTATTAAAGAGGGTAGCCGTGGAGAGGGTTGTGAACTTGAATCGCTGTTTGAACTTTAATTTGTTCATTAACAGGATTTGCCCCTCGCTGCGAATGTTATTACTTGCCTTAGCTGCTCCGCACAAACCCTGGGCCCTAATGAAAGAGTCTGGCAAAAAGTTAAACGCCTGGTAATTAACTCATTTAATTGAAAGAGAGAGAAAGAGAGACACAGATGAGAGAGAGAGGGAGAGACACCCAGACCCAGAGAGAAAGGCAGAAAGGGAGACAGAGTCAGAGGCACAAAGCGACATAGATTTCCCCACTGTAAGTCACCGAGAAGTGGCAAAGAGAAATACATGGAAAATCCAAGAAGAGAAAAACCTGCAGAAAATGGGGGAACCCTGCAGCCGTCCTGGGTTGGGATGGCTGTATTGTACTCGCCCAAGCGCTTAGTACGGTGCTCTGCACACAGCATGCGCTTAATAAATCGAATGAATGAACGAATGATGGGACCCGGAAGGGAGGGCTGATGGTAGCCTGCGGGCCAGCCCACAAGTCCAAGCCCTCTTCCATGGAGAAGCAGTGTGGCTCAGTGGAAAGAGCCCGGGCTTGGGAGTCAGAGGGCCTGGGTTCGAATCCCACCTCTGCCACTTGTCATCTGTGTGGGCAAGTCACTTAACTTCTCTGTGCCTCTGTTCCCTCACCTGGAAAATGGGGATTCACTGTGAGCCTCACGTGGGACAACCTAATTACCCTGTATCTACCTCAGCGCTTAGAACACTGCTCTGCACACAGTAAACGCTTAACAAATACCAACATTATTATTATTATTATTATACCTGAACGCCCCCAGCATTGGCCAGCCCATGGCCCCGGTCATGACATCTGCAGAGCCTTCCAGGGGGCTATTGGAACCCTAGAAAAAGATGCTGTTGAAATGAAACTGAGAAACAAACAAAAGCAGCATTTGATGCTTTTGAGAATTCCATTTATAAAAGGCCCCTTATCAACTCAAAAAGAAATGCTTTATACTTTTCTTTTTCTCCCTGGGAAAAATGTACTTTCTGACTAGAGTGTAAAGCGGTTTCAGAGGACTCATCTCATCCACACGTTTGTGTTCTTAATGCAACATGCTGCTGCATATTCCTTCCCTCTTCCCACCTTTGACTGATGATAAAAACTGGAGATCTAGCCTAAAACAAATTTCAACTCTTCCTTCTTCTTCTCTCTCTCTCTCTCTCTCTCTCCTTGTCCTTCTTGCCCTTCTCTCCTCATCCTCCTCTTCTCATACCCCTTTTCTTGTCATTACTGTCATCCTCATCCTTCTCCTCTCACAAGAGATGTGACTTCATACTGATCTACTCGCCTGTTAGCTTCGCGTGGACTGTGTTTTCATCTGCCACTTATCTCCTTCCTGTTGCTCTCAGCCGTGTCATGCATTCAACTGTCATGTGTAACCTCTTTCATCAGGAAAAGGAGTTGGGACACAATTAAATATTCAGACATTTTGAACTGTTAGCACAATTTTGTCCTTCCATCCAAATTGGAAAACAAAGAAGTTGGTGAGAAGACTATCGTGGCTGTTATCCTTTCTACTTAAAATAGCTTGAAACTTTTTAGCCAAGTGAATCAACCATTATTCCAACATTTTCCCTGATTGATGTGCCTTTCTCCAACTGAAATTTCTTTCAAATATTGTTTACTTTCCCATCCATTCCCTCTTGTCCCGCAGAATCCTCTTATACAGGGCATCTCCAAAACTATTTCCAAAGTCTTACTGTGCTGTTGATTCCTAATAAGGTCTTGGACACCAGGACACTTGGGTGCCAGTCAATATTTTCTGACACCGTGGCCTCCTGGATCTAAACAAGTTTGCATTGCAGACAAACATTCCCCAATTCTCAAATGACATCTTAACTGTTAACTGTTTAATGCTCAATATGATATTCATTAAGCTCTTACTTTGGCACATTGTGCTAGGTGCAGGGGTATATACAAACATAAATGATCAGACACTGTCCCTGGCTCATTCAGGGCTCAATTAAGGTGGGTAGAGGCTGATAAAAACTAAGGTTTGTAAAACTAGCAAGCAACAGAGTCTACAAGCCAAGTAAAAGAATCAATCCGGGGGTGGGAGTCCTCAGACTTCCTACAGCTCTAGGTAGAAAATCCTTAAAAGGTCTGGCACAACTTGGGGTACTTGAAATAGTCTCTGTCTCTCTCTCTCTCACACACACTCCAATTTTAATAGGCTTCACACCACAGCCTTAATGTAGCCACATCTTCACCTTCTACCTCCAGAACCACTGGGAGACTCTGTAGTTTACAGAGCCATAAGCTTGTTTGCACTCTTGTCTTATCTGTCCCCAAATGCCACAATGAATCCACCTGCACACACCACTGTTGGGGGAAACCAAGGGAAAAAATTGTCACTGGCAGCAAAGTTTCCCTCACCCTCCAGCCCCTCACTGGCAGCTCAACCTCACTTTATGATTGTCCTTTTCTGGCATTAGACCACAGGGTTCATTCATTCACTCATTCATTCATTCACTCATTCATTCAGTCATATTTATTAAGCGCTTACTGTGTGCAGATCGCTGTACTAAGCTCTTGGTAAAGTACAGTACAACAACAAACAGTCATATTACCTGCCCACAATGATCTCACAATACAAATAAATAAAATTACAAATAAATTTGTATTTATTTGTATTTAAAATCAATAAAATTACAAATCAATAAAATTACATCTATATACATAAATGCCATGGGGCTGGGAAGGGGGGAAGAGCAAAGGGAGCAAGGTGACCTCTTCAGACCCAAAGGAAGAAAATTGTGAAAGTATGAAACTGATCCAGGCTTCCCTTCTCTTTCTCCTCTCAGACACTCCAACTCAGTTGCTTGGTCTAGGCAGGAATATGGTGGACCGTTCAGAGGCCTCTATTGAATATAATGTTAAAAATGCCAGCGCATTTTCAATCAATCAGCACATAATCAATCGATCAGTGGTAATTATTGAGTGCTTACTGAGCTGTACTAAGTGCTTGGGAGAGTACAATTCAGTAGAGTTGGTAGGCCTGGCCACTGCCCACAAGGAACTTACAATCTGGTTAGCAAGGTAGAGGGAAGCTGTTATTTACATAAGGGAAAGAATGGGTCAGGAAGACTGAAAAATGGAAGACGTTCTTATCAGCTGACAGCCTTGGTTTTGGAGACTGGAATCCCATGAAAAATGAGAGTATTCCAAAGGGATTTCACTTTAGTAATAGGGTTTCTATTATTTCTCATTGGACTCCAAGTTCAGCAGTGCAGATGAAGAGAATAAGTGTCAGGAAAAGGCTCATTTCAGTGACCCTTCTAATGGCAAAAATCGATGTAAGATAGTCCACTACATCAAGGGCTCAGGAAAGGGAAAAAAAAATCAGTGCCAACATTTTGAACGGTCTCTAGTTTTTTATTTTAATCTCGATACGGCCTTCATTTTCCCCTCACCCCTACTCCTCAATTTCTCAATTTCTACTTCAGTCCAGGACAGAGATTCTCAGAACATCTTTCATGTGGGAGAGTTCCTGGGGCGTGTTTTTCTCCTATTTCATTCCCCTTTGCCAAAAAGCATTACACCAGGGTTTTCAAGCTGTTGAGAAGGAGGAAAATCTTCCCTTTGTTCTTCCCATTTCAGAATTAATCAGATTCTCACCTGTGATCTGTCTGTCTAAGATAGGGCTCACCCTGTATGGAGGAAAAGAGGAGCTAACAGCACTGGGGAGATAGGGGACAAGGTGAGGAGCAGAAAGGGATTAGGAAAGGGAATGGGGTTTCAGGAAGTCCTTTATATTACCACAACACAACCCCTCTGGGACTGCCAGACAATTCCTGGGGCGGCAGGGGGATTTTGGCACCTCCCGCCAGATGCTGCCAGGGTGCAGGAAAGTAACAGTGGAACACATGCGACTCTCACTGTGGGCAGGAACTGTGGCTACCAAATCTGTTACACTGTACCCTCTCCCTAAGTGCTTGGTAATAGTAATAATAATTTGGTATTTAAGCACTTACTATGTGCCAAGCACTGTTCTAAGCGCTGGGTAGATACAAGGTAATCAGGTTGTCCCACGTGGGGCTCACAGTCTTAATCCCCATTTTACAGATGAGGTAACTGAGGCACAGAGAAGCTAAGCGACTTGCCCACAGTCACACAGCTAAGTGGCAGGGGTGGGATTAGAACCCATGACCTCTGACTTCCAAGCCCGTGCTCTTCCCACTGAGCCACACTGCGTGCTTAGTGCTTAGTACAATAAAGACCATTCGTCGATACCTCTGTCCCTTTCCTTCACAGTCCTTTTCCAGCCGGGTAGAGGAAAATTCTGTAGAGAAGCTGTAGTTAATGGAAGGTGAGGGGCAAGAAAGGAATCGATAGGAATTGTAAAATCCCTCAGGGAAAAGATTTCAGGCCTCGTTCCAGAAATGATCATTCTTACAATCGTATTTATTTAGCGCTTAATAATAATAATAATGATAATAATGTTGGTATTTGTTAAGCGCTTACTATGTGCAGAGCACTGTTCTAAGCGCTGGGGTAGATACAGGGTAATCAGGCTGTCCCACGTGAGGCTCACAGTTAATCCTCATTTTACAGATGAGGTAAGTGAGGCACAGAGAAGTGAAGTGACTTGCCCACACTCACACAGCTGACAAGTGGTAGAGCCAGGATTAGAACCCACGACCTCTGACTGCCAAGCCCATGCTCTTTCCACTGAGCCACGCTGCTTCTCTACTTACTGTGTGCTTCTCTACTTACCGTCGCTTATTGTGTGCGGACCACTGATCTAGGGTCGGGTTAGATTTAGGCGTGTGTATCTGAGGTCCACAGCCTGCACCTCCTGCCTCCTGTTGCGGAGTTCTTTCTGCTGGTTCATAGCAGAGTCCGCCACTCCTTGCAATAACTGAAATGTGAGCTCACGGTGGGATGTGTTGTGACTCCCAAAGCCCAACCAACCTCCCCAACAGCAAGACTCGGCATGTTGCAGGCCAAGTCGACACTAGATTAGGCATGAATATTCTTTGTTCAAGCTCGGATGTGACCAATTTCCCATTTCATTCTCTACTGTAGTTGCGGGGGATGAACAGGAAAGACTCGTTTCCCCATGGCTGGCCCACCTAGGGGCCCCAAATCTTGTCTGCAAGCTGACCTTCCCCATGTAAGAGCATCCAGTGTGGCTCAGTGGAAAGAGCACGGGCTTGGGAGTCACACGTCATGGGCTTGAATCCAGGCTCTGCCACCTGTCAGCTGCGTGACTTTGGGCAAGTCACTTCACTTCTCTGTGCCTCAGTTCCCTCATCTGTAAAATGGGGATTAAGACTGTGAGCCTCACGTGGACCACCTGATTACCCTGTATCTACCCTAGCACTAGAGCAGTACTCTGCACACAGTAAGCACTTAACAAATACCAACATTATTATTATTATTCTCAGTGTTTCCAGTATTCCATTTCATTTTTGCTCCGGGGCCTTGATCATTGGCTTGGTCCTTCTGGTGAGGATACCTGCTGATGACAAATGATTCCTGGCCCCCTAAATAATGTGACAGGTATTAAACCTGAACTCCCTACACATTCCTTCTTGGCTAATTACATTCGTTCAGTTTTCCTTGGCCCTCCATGTAGCTTCAGGTGGGAGTTCACTACATTCCCATGCACCCTCAGCTGTAAAGTACTTCCTTGATTTTTAATCTAAAGTAGTGAGTGGTGGTTCTAGAGAAAATACTTTGTGACCACCCCCTCCCTCCCCACCCACTCATCCAAACCAACTGGTACGAATTCACTGTGTCTAAACATCCCAGATCTTTGATCCTACCTCTGCCCCTTTCCATAATAATAATTATGGTATTTGTTAAGCACTTACTATGTGCAGAGCACTGTTCTAAGCGCATGAGTGTATGTCTTTGTATGATTCTTGCAGCATGGTAAAGTGGAAAGAGCCCGGGCTTGGGAGTCAGAGTTCATGGGTTCGAATCCCGGCTCCGCCGCTTGTCAGCTGTGTGACTTTGGGTAAGTCACTTAACTTCTCTGTGCCTCAGTTACCTCATCTGTAAAATGGAGATTAAAACTGTGAGCCCCACGTGGGACAACCTGATCACCTTGTATCCCCCAGAACTTAGAACAGTGCTTTGCACATAGTAAGCGTTTAACAAATACCACCGTTTATTTATTTCTTGCCTTTTATTCAGATCCTAAACCCATCTGTTCAATCTGTAAGCTCGTTGTGGGTAGGAAAGTCTTTGCTAACTCTGTTGCATCTTATCAATCCTTCAATCATATTTATGGAGTGCTTTCTGTGTGCAGAACACTGTACTAAGCACTTGGGAGAGTACAATATAACAGAGTTGGTAGGCAAGTTCTACCAAAGTTGTACTGTCCCAGGTGTTTAGTACAGTCTGCATACAATAAGCACTCAAAAAATACCATTGATTGATTTGTGGGGAATTTGGGAAATACTGTTTACTGTATATTACCTGGTCATATATTTTTGAAAAATAAACTATTTTTGTTGAGAATTACTAACTTTGAAACAAACTCCATTTCCATTCCATCTTTGAGATGCTGCAGTACAGTGTAGAAGGTGAAGCAATTTATATTAGCCAGTGTTCATTTTACAGATGTGGTCAGCATCTTAATTGCTATTTTCTCAAAGGCTCAGCAACCCCCAACAAAGTGAAATGTATCATCATTGTGAGCTATATATTTATTTTTGCAACTCTTAAATGCAAACTCTTAACTGTCCAGTAAAGACAATTCATTTTAAGTTTCCCTATTTCCACTGATGTATAAGCTTATACATTGCATAACACATCTAATATGTTACGTTGTAAAATGATATATAAAATGCCATGGTACTTAAGCAACTATTCCTATTTTCAGCCATACTTGCCCCTCACCATCAGAGATGCCTCATTTGAATCCCCACATATATATGAAATATATGTATTATATACATGTAATTTAACAAACACCTGAAGAAACAGGTTTACAATGAAAATATGACAATTACTGTGAATATATGGATGGCTACCTATTTTAAAACCTCATTATAAACCTGCTTTTTCCAGATGCTTTATAAAGTTCTCAAGAAAAAACAGAACACACTGAATATGTAAATACTATTCTCAACACATTTCTGTATTTTTTAAAAGATAAACATTTCACTTTTTTGGTAGCAGAAGACAGGAAAAAATGCATTTCAACTTGTTTTCTGAGTTTGTTTTCCACTTAATAAAAAAGGATATTTTTTCCCAATTTATTGGTGACTGTTTTAATCTACCTATCTATCCATCCATTTTTATCATCTCTCTCTCTATCCTTTCATTCATTCATTCAATAGTATTTATTGAGCACCTACTATGTGCAGAGCACTGTACTAAGCGCTTGGGATGAACAAGTCGGCAACAGATAGAGACAGTCCCTGCCGTTTGACGGGCTTACGGTCTAATCGGGGGAGACGGACAGACAAGAACAATGGCACTAAACAGCGTCAAGGGGAAGAACATCTCGTAAAAACCGATGGCAACTAAATAGAATCGAGGCGATGTACAATTCATTAACAAAATAAATAGGGTAACGAAAATATATACAGTTGAGTGGACGAGTACAGTGCTGTGGGGATGGGAAGGGAGAGGTGGAGGAGCAGAGGGAAAAGGGGAAAATGAGGCTTTAGCTGCGGAGAGGTAAAGGGGGGATGGCAGAGGGAGTAGAGGGGGAAGAGGAGCTCAGACTGGGATCCTCCATCCATCAGTCTACCAGTTCATCAGGTTTAACTTTAGGTCTCTATTTGTGGCTGAATTGTACTTTCCAAGCACTTAGTACAGTGTTCTGCACACAGTAAGCGTTCAATAAATACGAATGAATGAATGAATGAATGAATGAAAAAATGACAGTCAGAAATTTCTGCTTAATGCAGAGAGGAATGAGCAGCATTAGGGGTTTTTGAGAAGTGGCGAAGACATAGGCAGAACGACATTTTAGACAAATGATCCAACTAGAAGAATAAAATACAGTCCCCGATTAGACTGTAAGCCCGTCAAACGGCAGGGACCGTCTCTATCTGTTGCCGACTTGTTCATTCCAAGCGCTTAGTACAGTGCTCTGCACATAGTAAGCGCTCAATAAATACTATTGAATGAATGAAAATACGAACTGAAAGTAGGGAGATCAGTGAGGAGGCTGATGCAGAAATCAAGGCAGGATATATAACAAGCGCCTGGACCATTGCGGTGGTCCTTTGGATGGAGAGTTAGGTGCTAACCCTGGAAATGTTGTGGAGGAAAAACCGACGTGATTTGGTGAAAGTGAATAAGGAGACTGAAAGAGAGGGAGGAGGAGTCAAAGATAACGCCAAAGTATATTTGAGAGACGGATGGGGAAGACGGTGGTGTTGTCAACTGGGATGGGAAAGTTAGGTGGGAGGAAGATGCAGAGTTCAGTTTTGGATATGTTGATCTTGAGGTCTCAGGGAGACATCCACGTAGAGACGTCCTGACGGCAAGAGAGACGGTGAGATTGCAGAAAAGGAGAAAGACCTGGCTGGTGAAGGAGATCTGGAGTCATCTTAATAGTTGTGGTAGTCGAAGCCGAGGGAGCAGATGAGCCCTCCAATAGACTGAGTGCAAATTGAAAGGAGGGGGTACCCAGAAAAGAACTTTGAAGGAGTTAGGGAGTGGGAGACAGAGGCAGAGCTGGAAAGAGAACCTGAGAAGAACCAGCCACGCAGAAAAGAGGAGAATTAGAGAAGCAGCTTAGAAGAAGAACTTGAGAAGCAGCGTGGTCTAGTGAAAAGGCCACTCTCTCTTTCTTTATTGCTGAATTGTACTTTCCAAGCGCTTAGGACAGTGCTCTGCACACAGTAAACGCTCAATAAATCCAATTGAACGAATGAATGAAAGAGCAAGGGCCTAGGAGTCAGAGGACCTGGGTTCTAATCCCGGCCCCACCACTTGTCTGCTGTGTAGCTTGGGCAAGTCATTTCAATTCTCTCTGGCTCAGTTATCTCATCTGTAAAATGAGGATGAAGACTGTGAGCCCTATGTGGGACAGGAACTGTGTCCAAATGGATTTGCTTGTATCCACCTCAGCAGTGAGTATATTCATTCATTCAGTAGTATTTATTGAGCACTTACTATGTGCAGAGCACTGTACTAAGTGCTTGGAATGGACAATTTGGCAACAGATAAGACAATCCCTGCCCAACACTGGGTTCACAGTCTAAACGGGTGAGACAGACAGCAAAGCAAAACAGAACATCATCAAGATAAATGGAATCATAGAGATATACACATCATTAACAAAACAAATAGGGTAACAAATAATATATACTAATATGCACAGTGCTGAGGGGAAGGGGGAACACGCACTGAAAGGGTTGCTTGGTGTCAAGGAAGGTATATCTTTGCCAAACATATTTTTCCTGAAGTTTCCTAAATTCATTTTTCAGGAGATACGTCAATTTTTGTCATCATTCTACAGAGTGCAAGTTCTCAGTTAGTATTTGACAAAACTCATCAAGAGCCATTTAGCTGCTGGCAACAGTGAGGCAGCCTCTTCTCTCTTGACTTCATTCATTCATTAGTATTTATTGAGCGCTTACTAAGTGCAAAGCACTGTACTAAGCGCTTGGAATGTACAAATCGACAACAGATAGAGACGGTCCCTGCCCTTTGACGGGCTCACGGTCTAATCGGGGGAGACGGACAGACAAGACAATGGCAATAAATAGAATCAAGGGGAAGAACATCTTATTAAAACAATAGCAAATAAATAGAATCAAGGTGATGTACATCTCATTAACAAAATAAATAGGGTAATGAAGACATATACAGCAGGGATTGTGTCTGCCAACTGAATTGTACTCTCCCAAGCGCTTAGTGCAGTTCTCTGCACACGGTAAGCGCTCAGTAAGTACCAGGGATTGATTCACTGAACAGTTTCACATGCACTTGACTTAGATAGGGTAACCTTTAACAGCCCTCTCATACAACAGACATGTGTGGTCACCCACGTTATGCCAGCACACAGTATAAAGTGATGTTGATCCAAGAATGTAGACGCCTGCCAACTTCAGATGACACTCGCTTCAATTGGAAAGCAGCTTGGCATAATAATAATGTTAATAATGTCGGTATTTATTAAGCGCTTACTGTGTGCACTGTTCTAAGCGCTGGGAGGATGCAAGGTGATCAGGTTTTCCCTCATGGGGCTCACAGTCTTCATCCCCATTTTACAGATGAGGTAACTGAGGCCCAGAGAAGTGAAGTGACTTGCCCAAAGTCACACAGCTAAGTGGCAGAGCTGGGATTAGAACCCACGACCTCTGACTCCCAAGCCCGGGCTCTTTCCACTGAGTCTCACTTAGAGGCTAGGTAACCTGTCAGAAAAATGGGAGAACGCTGGTTAGCGAAACCCTCATCCATTACCCGTCAATCATTTCCATTCCTGGGCAAATCAGGAGGCAATGACCGACCTTGACTCACAGCCTATGAAAGTCTGGACTGTTTCGCATCCGGTGAAATCTCCTCAGATGGGATTTCCCTTTCTGCGGCATTAAGTTCACCTGTCGTAGACCCAATATCCCTCGTCCTCTTCCTCCCAACTCCCTCCTTCCCTCCTTGATTCTATTTATCTTGATAATGTTGTCTTTTTGTTTTGTTCTGTTTTGCTCTGCCATCTGTCTCCCCCGTTTAGACTGTAAGCCAGTCACTGGGCAGCGATGGTCTCTATCTGTTGCCGAATTGTCCATTCCAAGCGCTTAGTACAGTGCTCTGCACATAGTAAGCGCTCAATAAATACTATTGAATGAATAATGTTTAAGCAATCGCAGAGCTTCTCGGTGCCTCAGTTTGTCTCATCCATCTCTTGGGAAAGTTGTGATGATCTCGACAAACGATCTTTCAATGATAAATGATTTGTGATGAGCATCTTTCAACATTCTCACGGCTTCAACTACCATCTCTACACAGATGACACGCAGATCTACATCTCTGCCCCGTCCTCTCCCCCTCCCTTCAGGCTCGCATCTCCTCCCACCTCCGGGACGTCTCCACCTGGATGTCGGCCCGCCACCTAAAACTCAACATGAGCGAGACTGAACTCCTCATCTTCCCTCCCAAACCCGGTCCTCTCCCAGACTTCCCCATCACCGTGGATGGTACGACCGTCCTTCCCGTCTCTCGGGCCCGCGACCTCAGTGTCATCTTTGACTCGTCTCTCTCGTTCATCCCACACATCCGAACCGTTACCGAGACCTGCCGGTCTCACCTTTACAATATCGCCAAGATCCACCCTTTCCTCTCCACCCAAACGGCTACCTTACCGCTACGGGCTCTCGTTATATCTCGGCTAGACTACCGTGTCAGCCTTCTCTCTGACCTCCCTTCCTCCTCTCTCGCCCCGCTCCGGTCTATTCTTCACTCCGCTGCCCGGCTCATCTTCCCGCAGAAACGATCTGGGCATGTCACTCCCCTTCTTAAACACCTCCAGTGGTCGCCTATCGACCTCCGCTCAAAACAAAAACTCCTCACTCTAGGCTTCGAGGTCTTCCATCACCTTGCCCCCTCCTACATCTCCTCCCTTCTTTCTACTGCCCACCCCGCCCCGCACACTCCGCTCCTCTGCCGCCCACCTCCTCACCGTCCCCCGTTCTCGCCTATCCCACTGTCGACCCCTGGGCCACGTCCTCCCACGGGCCCGGAACGCCCTCCCTCCTCACCTCAGACAATCTAATTCTCTTCCCTTCTTCAAATCCCTACTCAAAACTCACCTCCTCCAAGAGGCCTCCCCAGACTGAGCTCCCCCCCTTTTTCCCTATGCTCCCTCTACCCTCCCCTTCACCTCTCTGCAGCTAAACCCTCTTCTCCCCGCTTTCCCTCTGCTCCTCCCCGTCTACCGTCCCACCCGCTCAAGCACTGTACTCGTCCGCTCAACTGTATATATCTTCATCACCCTATTTATTTTGTTTAATGAGATGTACATCACCCTGATTCTATTTATTTGCCATTGTTTTTATGAGATGTTCTTCCCCTTGACTGTATTTATTGCCATTGTTCTCGTCTGCCCGTCTCCCCCGATTAGACGGTAAGCCCGTCAAAGGGCAGGGACGGTCTCTATCTGTTGCCGATTTGTACATTCCAAGAGCTTAGTACAGTGCTCTGCACATAGTAAGCGCTCAATAAATACTATTGAATGAATGAATGAACATTTTTGAAAAGCTGCTATCTGAAAACAAAGTGTTTCGTGTGAGCAAACTGAAACAATATCACCCATCGATGACTTCAAAAGTATCCTCATATGATATTGTGTCATGAAGCAGTTTCGGGATTAACCAACTTCCTAGACGGACCGACACCACGCAATACAGCGGTTTCTTTTGATAAACCCTGTCAAAATTACTTAAATGAAGACACGCATATTCCAGATTGACTTTTATATATATGCATATATAAATATACATAGGTGTGCATATGCACACACATGTATATATACACATGACAGAGAATCAAAGCCTCTCTTGAGCGTACTCCATGAACTGGAAAAAGATGTGTCAAGGAACGATGCTGCAAAGGCGAAACATAAAGGTGCTGCGAGCTTTACTAGGCTGAAACACATATGCCTAGAGGCAATATATATATATATTATTTTTCTGAGGTAGATTTGGGGCAGACTAGGTGGGGAGAGGAAGTGATTTGTTATTGTTGTTGGTAGCTCACCGGGTCTTTAGAAGAGAAACAGTGAGACAGACCAATCTGTCAGCCTTCCCTAGAGGGTGAGTGCAAACCCAGGTTCCCTCGAGGTTTAAATCAGGTTGGCTTCAGGCCAGTACAATTCTCAGCCCTTTATTAGATCCAGGATCTTTGCTGGGGGCTGTTGGTCACACAAAAAGGAGGGGAATTGATTCAATAGTATTTATTGAGCGCTTACTATGTGCAGAGCGCTGTACTAAGCGCTTGGAATGGACAATTCGGCAACAGAGAGAGTCAATCCCTGCCCATCGACGGGTATACAGTCTGATCGATGGGAATGAGATCTCGGCCGACACAGATCCACTACAATATAATCTCATCCAAATCGCTTATTCCTTCCTTCTTCTCTCCCTCCCTTCCTTCCTAAATTACACCCGTCACTGCTGTCGAACACCCACTTCTCATATCAACAGACGGTGTGTAAAACACGCTGGGTATCCACGAATTTATTTATCTATATTAATGTCTGTCTCCCTTTCTAGACTACAAGCTCCCCGTGGGCTGGGAATGTATGTTTTATTGTTAAATTGTAATGATAATAATGGTGACGGTATTTGTTAAGCGCTTACTATGAGCCAGGCACCGTTCTAGGAGGTGGGGTAGACTCAGGATAATCATGTGGCTCAGTGGAAAGAGCCAGGGCTTGGGAGTCAGAGGTCATGGGTTCGAATCCCCGCTCTGCCACTTGGCAGCTGTGTGACTGTGGGCAAGTCACTTCACTTCTCGGTGCCTCGGTTCCCTCATCTGTAAAATGGGGATGAAGACTGTGAGCCTCACGTGAGACAACCTGATTACCCTGTATCTCCCCCAGCGCTTAGAACGGTGCTCTGCACATAGTAAGCGCTTAACAAATACCAACGTTATTATTATTATTATGTTGGACACAGTCTCTGTTCCACTTAGGGCTCACAGTCTTGGAGAAGCAGGTTCTCATCCTGGCTCCGCCACTTGTCAGCTGTGTGACCTTGGGCAAGTCACTTAACTTCTCTGTGCCTCAGTTACCTCATCTGGAAAATGGGGATGAAGACTGTGAGCTCCACAGGGGACAACCTAATTCCCTTG
Organism: Ornithorhynchus anatinus; assembly: GCF_004115215.2. Lineage (NCBI taxonomy): Eukaryota > Metazoa > Chordata > Mammalia > Monotremata > Ornithorhynchidae > Ornithorhynchus > Ornithorhynchus anatinus. The sequence continues at coordinate 97,413,987 of NC_041731.1, read as the reverse complement.
TATCTATCCTGGCGATTAGAACAGTGCTTGGCACATAGTAAGCACTTAACAAATACCAACATTATTATTATTATTATTATAATGGACAGAGCACAGGCTGAGAGTCAGAAGGTAATGGGTTCTAATCTGCCACTTGTCTGCTGAGTGACCTTGGGCAAGTCACTTCACTTCTCTGAGCCTCAGTTCCCTTATCTGTAAAATGGGGATGGGGACTGTGCGCCCCACGTGAGACAGGGACCGTGTCCAACCCGATTTGCTTGTATCCACCCCAGCGCTTGGAACGGTGCCTGGCACATAGTAAGCGCTTAACGAATACCACTATTATTATTATTGATGATCTAATCTCCATTTTACAGGATGAGGGAACCAAGGCCCAGAGAAGTGAAGCGACTTGTCCAAGGTCACACAGCAGACAAGTGGCGGAGCAGGGATCAGAATCCATGACCTGACTCCCAGGTCTGAGCTCTATCCAGCAGGCCATGCTCCCAAGAGTTCAGTGCAGTGCTCTGCACACAGTAAATGCTCAATAAATACCACTGATTGATTGAGGCGCCTCTTGAATAAAAGCTTATTCCCAGCTCCCCCTCCCTTCCACATCACCCTGACTCGCTCCCTTAGCTCTCTCCCTTTTTCCCATCCCACAGCACTTACGTAGAGAAGCAAGCGTGGCTCAGTGGAAAGAGCCCAGGCTTAGGAGTCGGAGGTCATGGGTTCCAATCCCAGCTCTGTCACTTGTCAGCTGTGTGACTGTGGGCAAGTCACTTCACTTCTCAGTGCCTCATTTATCTCATCTGTAAAATGGGGATTCAGACTGAGCCTCACATGGGACCTGATTACCCTGTATCTCCCCCAGCGCTTTGAACAGTGCTCGGCACATAGTAAGCGCTTAACAGATACCAACATTATTATTATTATACCTGTATATAGCTATAATTTTATTTATTGATATTGATGCCTGTTGACTTGTATTGATGTCTGTCTCCCCCCCGTTTTAGACTGTGAGCCCATTGTGGGCAGGGATTGTCTCTCTTTATTGCTGTAGCATACTTTCCCGAGTGCTCAGTCCCACTTGTCTGCTGTGTGACTTTGGGCGAGTCGCTTCACTTCTCTGTGCCTCAGTGACCTCATCTGTACAATGGGGACTAAGGCTGTGAGCCCCGCGTGGGACAACCTCATTACCTTGTACCTACCCCAGTGCTTAGAACAGTGCCTGGCACGTAGTAAGCCCTTAAGCGTGGCTTAGTGGCAAGAGAGAGCAGAGACTTGGGAGTCAAGAGGTCGTGGGTTCTAATCCCAGCTCTGCCACCTATCTGCTGTGTGACCTTGGGCGAGTCACTTCACTTCTCCGTGCCTCAGTCACCTCATCTGTCAAATGGGGATGAAGACTGTGAGCCCCACGTGGGACCACCCGATGACCCTGTCCCTCCCCCAGCGCTTACAACAGTGCTCGGCACATAGTAAGCGCTTAACAAATGCTAACATTATTCGGCTCTGCCACTTGTCAGCTGTGTGACTGTGGGCAAGTCACTTCACTGGGCCTCAGTTCCCTCATCTGTAAAATGGGGATTAACTGTGAGCCTCACCTGGGACAATCTGATTACCGTGTACCTCTCCTAGCGCTTAGAACAGTGCTCTGCACATAGTAAGCACTTAAATACCAACATTATTATTAAATACCATAATTACAATGCTGTGCATACAGGAAGGGCTCACTAAAAATGACTGGATGGATGCAGCGTGGCTCAGTGGAAAGAGCCCGGGCTTGGGAGTCAGAGGTCATGGGTTCGAATCCCAGCTCTGCCCCTTGTCAGCTGGGTGACTGTGGGCAAGTCACTTCACTTCTCTGTGCCTCAGTTACCTCATCTGTAAAATGGGGGTGAAGACTGTGAGGCTCACGTGGAACAACCTGATGACCCTGTATCTCCCCCAGCGCTTAGAATAGTGCTTTGCATAGAGTAAGCGTTTAACAAATACCAACATTATTATTATTATGGCTGAATGAATGAATGAATAAATGAATGAATGATCTAGGGGGCCGGGCGCCTCTCCCCGTGCCTGTGGGGGAGCTGAGGAGAGGGCGGTAGGGGGCGCGCGCGGGCGGGAGAGAGAGAGAGCGCGGGGACAGTGAAGGGCGCGCGCGCGAGAGCACGCGGGTAGCGGAGGGCGCACGCGCGGGCGGGAGAGAGAGCGCGCGGGTAGCGGCGGGCGCACGCGCGGGGGTGGGGGGAGTGAGAGAGCGCGGGATCAGTGAAGGGCGCGCGCGAGAAACCACGCGGGCAGCGGAGGGCGCACGCGCGGGCGGGGGAGAGAGAGGGAGGAGGAGGGAGGGACAGGGGGAGAGAGAGCGCGCGGGGACAGTGAAGGGCGCGCGCGCGAGAGCACGCGGGTAGCGGAGGGCGCACGCGCCGGCGGGAGAGAGAGCGGGCGGGGGAGAGAGGGAGAGAGCGCGCGCAGACAATGAAGGGCGCGCGAGAGCACGCAGGCAGCGGAGGGCGCACGCGGGGGAGAGGGAGAACGCGCGGGGACAGCGCAGGGCGCGCGCGAGAGCACGCGGGCAGCGGAGGGCGCACGCGCGGGCGGAAAAGCGAGCTTGCGCGGGCAGCGGAGGGCGCACGCACGGGCGGCAGCGGGGGGCGGGGTGGGGGGAAAGAGCGAGCGGGAAGCAGAGGGCGCACGCGCGGGAGGGAGGGGGCCAGAGAGAGCGAGCGCGGGCAGTGAAGGGCGCGCGCGCGCGCGCGAGAGAGAGAGAGAGCGCGCGCGCAGAGTCGGGGGCGAGGGAAGAGGGAGGAGGGCGTCCGGTCAGCGGCGTCCGGCTCGTCGCGTCGCCCTCGGGCAGCGACCGTCTCTCTTTATGGCCCCGTGGTCCTCTCCGCGCGCCGAACCCCGCGCCCGGCGGCTGACGACGACTGAGTGACCGGACGGGTGAAGGAATGATCTGCGGACCTCGCCGGGGGGGGGGGGGTCTCTCCTCGGACGTCGGGTCCCCGGCCGGCCCGGCGCCCGGCGATAAGGACGCCCGCGTGAAGGAGGAAATGAAGGGATCGCAGCCTTTGGGACCTCGCCGGGGAGGGGGCTTTCCTCGCCCCTCCCTGAGGGCCCGTTCTCTCAGAGCGGCGCGCGCGCACGCGCGGGCTCCCCCCTCCCATTCCCCAGGCGCGGCCCCGTCAGGAAGAAAACGGGATGGGGAAAGTCTCGCGAGAAGTGTACACCGACCACAGCGACCTCTAACGTTCGCTCCCAGACTTGCAGCTCCTCCCTCCCAACCCAGGCCTTCCCTCAGCCCCCAGCCCCCCCCCCCCCCCCCCCGTCACTCTGCATTCAGTCATTCGACATTCATTCGTTCTTCATTCATCCTTCCTTCATTCAGTCAGTCCTCATTCATTCTTCCTTCATTCCTTCTTCATTCCGTCATCCTTCCTTCATTCTTCAGTCAGTCTTCATTCTTCACTCATTCAGTCTTCATTCTTCCTTTCTTCATTCAGTCAGTCCTCATTCATTCTTCCTTCATTCTTCATTCCTTCTTCATTCCGTCATCCTTCATTCTTCATTCAGTCAGTCTTCATTCATTCTTCACTCATTCAGTCTTCATTCTTCCTTTCTTCATTCAGTCAGTCCTCATTCATTCTTCCTTCATTCCTCATTCATTCTTCCGTCATTTTTCATTCCTTTCTCATTCATTCATTCATTCTTCCTTCAGTCAGTCTTCATTCATTCTTCCTTCATTATTTATTCCTTCTTCATTCCTTCATCCTTCCTTCATTCTTCGTTCAGTCAGTCTTCATTCACTCATTCAGTCGTCATTCTTCCCTCAGTCAGTCTTCATTCTTCATTCATTCAGTCAGGCCTCATTCTTCATTCATTCCACATTCATTCTTCTGTCATTTTTCATTCCTTTTTCATTCATTCATTCATTCTTCAGTCAGTCTTCATTCTTCATTCATTCATTCATTCAGTCTTCAGTCTTCCTTTCTTCATTCAGTCAGTCTTCATTCATTCATTCCTCATTCATTCTACCTTCATTATTCATTCCTTCATTCTTTCATTCCTTCATCCATCCTTCATTCATTCAGTCAGTCTTCCTTCATTCTTCATTCATCCTTCCTTCCTTCCTTCCTTCCTTCCTTCCTTCCTTCCTTCCTTCCTTCCTTCCTTCCTTCCTTCCTTCCTTCCTTCCTTCCTTCCTTCCTTCCTTCCTTCCTTCCTTCCTTCCTTCCTTCCTTCCTTCCTTCCTTCCTTCCTTCCTTCCCAGTCTTCATTCTTCCTTAATTAATTCATTGATCATTCATTCATTCCTTCATTCCTTCTTCATCCATTCATTCAGTCGTATGTATTGAGGATTTACGGTGTGCAGAGCACTATACTAAGCCCTTGAAACAATTCAGCAACAAATAGAAACAACCCTACCCAACAATGGACTCACAATTCAGCAACAAATAGAGACAACCCTACCCAACAATGGACTCACAGTCTAGAAAGGGGGAGACACACAATAAAACAAAGCAAAACAAGTTGACAGACATCAATATAAATAAATAGTATAGATATATAGACACCATTAATAAAATGAATAAAAAATAGGTACATGAATACACAAGTGCTGTGGGGAGGGGAATAGAGCAGTAAAGTAGGGACTAGGGGTGATGGGGAGGAGAGTAAGAGCAGAGGGAAAGTGGGGCTGAGTCTGGGAAGGCCTCCTGGAGGAGGTGAGCTTTCAGTAGTGCTTTGAAAGGGGGAAGTGTGCTAGTTTCTCCCCCACCCCATACCTTTCCCCCAGGATCTTTCCCCCTTCCACTTCCCCTACGCAGGACAGCCCTCTCCCTGGCCCAAATGGACTCTGCCGTCCTTTACGGGTGGCTGTAATTTATTCCACCGAATCCCTGGACCGAAAGGCTCAATTAGCAGCCCCAAACGCCCTGTGAAGTAAATTGTCACACTCTCTATTGCAGGATGGTTATCATATATTTATAAGGTGTGTTTTTCTGCAATCAGAACCCACAAGGTGTTGAGCGATCAGTCAGAAATGCCGTTCTTCAGAAAGGAGAGCCAGAGAGAGGAGGGGGAGGCAAGATGGGGGGGGGGGGACTACCCTCCTGCATTGTGTCATGAGGAAAAATCTTTATGACAGCTATTACACCTTTTTTCCAAAGGTGTTATATCTCATCGAGGCAACTGGGAAGTGCTCCAAGAACCAGAGACTCCTAGCAGGCCTGATCCTCAATAGATCTAGCTGCCCTCACGTGAAACTGGGGCCTAGCCAGCCCCTTCGGCCACCGCTGAGCCAGACAGTCCCTAACGTGGACGGTCCTCCTGATTTTATGAATACAGATCACGTAAACCCAGACTGACAGCTCCTTCTTTGCCTCGCTGAGCGTACGCCTCTCTCTTCCTCTCCCTTCCCCCTCCCCCTGCCCGCTCATTAGGTCGTTGGAAGAAATTAGGTTGTCTAAGCTTCCTTTGCCTCCCCCACTCCCAAATGATTGGTGCTAGACAAAAATTATTATATTATTATTATAATGAACAATAATCTTATTTATTGAGCACACACTGTGTGCAAAGCTCTGTACTAAGCTCTTGGGAGAGTCCACTATAACATCAAACACATTCCCTGCCCACAATGAGCTTACAGATTCATAATTCTTGTTGTGTAAGCTCTTTGAGGGCAGGGATCATGTCTACTAATTTTAACCGTGCTCTCCCAAGCACGTAATCCAGTGCTCTTTACAGAGTGGATGCTCAGTAAATGCTATTGATTCATTTGTGAGGACTCCACTTTCTAGTCGTCACTAATGCAGGAGAAATAGTCTGGAGTTGTGGATAGAACATGGGCCTGGGAGTCAGAGGTCGTGGGTTCTAATCCCGGCTCCGCCACTTGTCAGCTGTGTGACTTCACTTCTCTGTGCCTCAGTTCCCTCATCTGTAAAATGGGGATAAAGACTGGGAGCCCCACGGTGGACAACCTGATTACCTTCCATCTCTCCCAGCGCTTAGAACAGTACTTGGCACATAGTAAGCACTTAACAAATACCATCATTATTATTATTATTACTTAGACTGCCCCATACAGAGCAAGAGACTGTGTCCAACCTGGTATCCACCCCAGCAATTAGAAGTTTGACACATAGTAAGCCCTTAACAAACAAATATCATTAAAAAAGTGAACAGCATTTATCAGTCACTCCTTTGTGTAGAGCACTGAACTAATAATAATGTCGGTATTTGTTAAGTGCTTACTAGGTGCAGAGCACTGTTCTAAGCGCTGGGGGTAGATACAGGGTAATCAGGTTGTCCCAGGTGAGGCTCACAGTCTTCATCCCCCTTTTACAGATGAGGTAACTGAGGCACAGAGAAGCGAAGTGACTCGCCCACAGTCACACAGCTGACAAGTGGCAGAGCCGGGATTCGAACCCATGATCTCTGACTCCCAAGCCCGGGCTCTTTCCACTGAGCCGCGCTGAGTTTCAAAGAAACATTAAGACATAGTTCGTTCATTCAATAGTATTTATTGAGCGCTTACTACGTATAGAGCACTGTACTAAGCGCTTGGATCGTACAATTCGGCAGCAGATAGAGACAATCCCCGCCCAATAACGGGCTCACAGTCTAAACACCCTGCCTTCTAAGTGCTTACAGTGTAATGCAGGAAGACATCAATCAATCAATCAGTGCTATTTATTGAGCACCTTCCAGAAGAATGCAATACAATAGAGTTGGTAGACACGATCCCTTAAGGACTTTGCAATCTAAAGGTAAAAGCATGAGCGAAGCTACGTTTCTACAGGTAATTCCAAGCAGTCACCGAATTCTACTCCCTAGGCAGTACAGAGTACACTGTCCAGTGATGTTTGAATCAAGAGCGAGGCCGCGTGACTTGATGGCAAGATCACAGGCCTAGCAGGCTGTTAATAATTATGGTATTTGTTAAGCGCTTACTATGTGCAGAACACTGTTCACAGCGCTGGGGGAGATACAGAGTAATCAGATTGTTCCACGTGGGGCTCACGTTTTGTAATCCCCATTTTCACAGATGAGGTAACTCAGGCACCGAGAAGTTAAGTAACTTGCCCAAGGTCACACAGCAGACAAGTGGAGGAGCCGGGATTAGAACCCACGACCTTTGACTCCCAAGCCCGGGTTCTTTCCACTGAGCCATGCTACTTCTAAGTGTTGAAGTGGTCCACGATCTCTACGACTATGAGAGTAGATCCCACCCAGAAAACACATCCTGTCCTTGGAGCGGTTTCATCGGCATCCATCCCCGGCGCTCCATAATCGACAGCAAATGGCAAGGCGAGGTTACCAAACGTCTGTTTACTGGCGTAAAAGCAACGTTCCCCAAAATACAGCAGCGTGGCTCAGTGGAAAGAGCCCGGGTTTGGGAGTCTGAGGTCATGGGTTCTCATCCCAGCCCTAACACTTGTCAGCTGTGTGACTTTGGGCCAGTCACTTAACTTCTCAGGGCCTCAATTCCCTCATCTGTAAAATGGGGATTGAGACTGTGAGCCTCACGTGGGACAGGGACTGTGTCCAACCTGATCTGCTTGTACCACCTCAGCGCTTAGTACAGTGTCTGGCTTAACAAATACCATAATCAGTTAACAAATTAGTTAACAAATACCATAATTAGATCTGGTAGGTGCGACAGGTGAGAAGAATGGACAAAAACAGAATCCCCAAGCAGCTGCTGAAAGGGGAAGTGAAAGATGGCACACCCAACCTTGGAGGGGAGAAAGTATATTGTAAAGATAGGGTGAAACACGTATTTAATAATTTGGCATTTGTTAAACGCTTACTATGTGCCGAGCACCGTTCTACGTGCCGGGTAGATACAAGGTGATCAGATTGTCCCACGTGAGGCTCACTGTCTTAATCCCCATTTTCCAGATGAGGTAACTGAGGCACGGAGAAGTGAAGTGACTGGCCCACAGTCACCCAGCTGACAAGTGGCAAAGCCGGGATTAGAACCCATGACCTTCTGACTTCTGACAAAATACTTATTCTGTTAAGGAGGTGAACATCCCCTTGATTCTATTTCTCGTGATTTATGTTGTCTTGTTTTTGTCCGTCTCTCTCCCCCAATTAGACCGTGAGCCTGTCAGTTGGGCAGGGATTGTCTCCATCTGTGGCCGAATTGTCCATTCCAAGCGCTTAGTACGGTGCTCTGCACATAGTAAGCGCTCAATAAATACTACTGAAAGAGTGAATGTATGAATCTTCAAGCGGCGCAGGTAGCAGGGGAATCCTGGGAGAGCACTGCAGCGGACAGACCAGACCTGCACGCGGAATTCGGGAGAGAGGTTGCTTTCGTACAGCAAAGGCTTTGGAAAAACCAGAACACAAGGAGTCCAAGTTGAAATCAGACAGAAATACGTTACCGCATCGTGAATCTCTCAGTATGCTCCAAGGGTTGAAACGCAACGTGGAGAACAATAGTCTTGTCTAAAGACCTCATGGTATAAAGAGAAGCAGCATGGCATCGTGGATCCACCAGTCACTAGCCACTGGTGGATCAAGGCCGGGCCTGGGAGTCAGAAGGACCTGGGTTCTAATCCCAGCTCTTCCTCATGTCTGCTGGGTGACCTTGGGCAAGTCACTTGGGCAAGGGGAAGCAGCGTGGCTCAGTGGAAAGAGCCTGGGCTTCGGAGTCAGAGGTCGTGGCTGTGACTCCCGGCTCTGCCACTTGTCAGCTGGGTGACCGTGGGCGAGTCACTTCACTTCTCTGGGCCTCAGTTCCCTCATCTGTAAAATGGGGATTCACTGTGAGCCTCACGTGGGACAACCCGATGACCCTGTATCCACCCCAGCGCTCAGGACAGTGCTCTGCATATAGTAAGCGCTTAACAAATACCAACATTATTACTCACCTTCTCTATGCCTCAGTTGCCTTTTCTATAAAATGAGGACTGTGGGTCCCTTGCAGGTCAGGAACCGTGTCCAAGTCAATGATCTTGTATCTACTCCAGTGCTTAGTACAGTTCCTGGCACATAGTAAACGCTTAACAAGTACTATTATTATTATCCCAATAAGGGAAAGCGGTGAGGCTCAGTGGGAAGAGCCCGGGCTTGAGAGTCAGAGGTCACGGGTTCTAATCCCCGCTCCTCCGCTTATCTGCTGGGTGACCTTGGGCAAGTCACTTGACTTCTCTGTGCCTCAGTTCCCTCCTCTGTAAAATGGGGATTAAGACTGTGAGCCCCACACGGGACAACCTGATTACCTTGTATCTACCCCAGCGCTTAGAACAGTGCTTGGCATATAGTAAGTGCTTAGCAAATACCGTCATTGGTATCATCATCATCACCTATCTTTACTAATGGAAAGTGTGGGTGGTTTCTTTTTTTTTAATTGGTGTCTGCTACGTGCTTACTATGTTTCAAACGCGGTTCTAAGCACTGGGGTAGATATAAGTGAATTCGGTTGGACACAGTCCCGTGCTGCACGGAGCTGACAGTCTAAGTAGGAGGGAGAACAGCAGAACTGAGGCACGCCCAAAGTCACACAGCAATATGAATCCTGCGTAGGTCTCCTCGGCCACATTTACGCAGGAGGTCAAGACCTCACCACTAGTAGAGTCATCTTGGAATACAAAGGACAGCTGTAGATACATAAGCAGCATGGCTCAGTGGAAAGAGCCCAGACTTGGGAGTCAGAGGTCATGGGTTCGAATCCCGGCTCTGCCACTTATCAGCTGTGTGACTGTGGGCAAGTCACTTCACTTCTCTGGGCCTCAGTTCCCTCCTCTGTAAAATGGGGATGAAGACTGTGAGCTTCACGTGGGACAACCTGATGACCCTGTATCTACTCCAGCTCTTAGAACAGTGCTCTGCACATAGTAAGCGCTTAACAAATACCAAATGCTAACATTATTATAAGCATGATTCATAAAAAACATAATAAAAATATACATATGTTTTCCTTGGAGAGAGACAGAAGTGCATTTGTACTTTGAATGATACCTTTTCAACCAAGGAACCCGATCTGGGCAGAGAGATCATAATAATAATAACGTTGGTATGTCTTAAGCGCTTACTATGTGCAGAGCACTGTTCTAAGCACTGGGGGAGATACAGGGTAATCAGATTGTCCCACGTGAGGCTCACAGTCTTAATCCCCATTTTACAGATGAGGGAACTGAGGCCCAGAGAAGTGATGTGACTTGCCCATAGTCACACAGCTGACAAGTGGCAGATCTGGGATTCGAACCCATGACCTCTGACTCCCAAGCCCGGGTTCTTTCCACTGAGCCACGCTGCTTCTCATTAAATGAGATCATCTTCATCCTCACATCCCGTCATCATCATCAACATCATAAATGGTATTTACTGAGCTCTTACTGGGTGCAGAGCACTCTACTAAGCACTTGGGAGAGTACAATGTAAGTCATTCAATCGTATTTATTGAGCGCTTCCTGTGGGCAGAGCCCTGTACTAAGCGCTTGGAAAGTACAAGTCAGCAACAAATAGAGACAATCCCTACCCAACAACGGGCTCACAGTCTAGAAGGGGGGAGGCAGACAGTAAAACAAAACAAAGCAAGCAAACAGGCATCAATAGCATCAATATAAATAGAATTATAGATATAATGGAGTGGGTCAACACATTCCCTGCCCACAACGAGCTTACAGTCTAGAAGGGGAGACAGATATTAATATAAATAATAATTTATGATATATAATTTATAGATAGGTCCCTGGCTTTTCATTAATGTTTAACGGTGCATATCTTAGTGCATACGGAGAGTAGCGTCGAGAGCTCAGAACCCAGCCAGAGTTAGCTCCGCGCGGTTTGGACCCGCTCCCTTCGGCTACCTAAGAGCATCGCGGAGGTGCATGGGGCATTCAAGGAAAGAAGAGGAGAGAAGGAAGGGAGCAAAAAAGCCCATCTCCAACGTATCCGAGAATCTGCCCGAGAGTTGCTTTCTCTCCCGAGTCTTGCGGTCGCTGGATGCAGCCTGGTTGTTGTTAGGAAGCGGGGAGGGGAAGAAAGGAGGTCAGTTTGGGCCTCGGGGATGGAGGGGCAGCTGCCGGTTGACCAGCCCCCTCCCAGTCACCCTGGGCACAGGGCTCCAGGGTTCCTTCTCAGTGGGTAATGAGGAGGAGATAATGGCCTAGCCTCAGGAGCTTGCAGCTTCTAGGCCCAGTCTGCTCTGCTCCGCGCTCTCACCCCATTAGCATCCGGATTAGCTGGACCAGTGCTTACAAGGGGAAGCTGGATGGAACTGATGCTTCTTCATTCTGCGTCCCTAGGAATGGTCTTGGGTTGGACGACCGGTTGATCCACTGCACAATGGGAAGGCAGGAGGAAAGAACTGGACTGTTTAGCTCGGCACGGGCAGGGAAGGTGACTACCGACTCTGTTCTCCGGGACTCTCCCAAGCGCTTAGTACGATGCTTCGCACACGGTCAGCGCTCAGTAAATGCCACTGACGGATGGAGAAAAGGAGGAAGAGGCAGTGAGTGTGTTCACAGCCAGGGACCCCTTTCCCACGCCACCCCGATCGGTTGTGGATTCTCTGGAGGGGGTCCAATCTGGCACAACCCCATTCTCCGGCATCTCTCCTCAGGATCACAATGGAGGTGGGAATGATCGGAACTTTCCAGAGCCCGGGGCCGGTTGTGAGTCCACAGGCTCCCTCTAGCCATCTCATCGGCAGCCCCAGGAAGAGGGAGGGGAGAAGGGGTGGGACAGCTGTGGGAAGCGTCTTTCCAGCCTGTGTGTCCGCTGGTCCTCTCCGTCCACAATCCTCTGGGCTTTTCTTTACCCCTCCTTGCCCATATTTTTCAAAATGGAGTCCTTAATTATGGACTTGGGGTCAGTGAGTTGCCCTTCTTCCTTCCTCTCCTCTCCTTCCTTCCCAATATTATTATGCTGGTATTTGCTAAGCGCTTCCTATGTGTGAATCACGGTTCTAAGCACTGGGGTAGATACGGGATAACCAGGTTGGGCACAGTCTCTGTCCCACATGGGGCTCACAGCCTAAGTAGAAGAGAGAACAGGTATTGATTGATTCCTTATTTTGCAGATGAGGAAACGGAAACACAGAGAATTTAAGTGACTTGCCCAAGATCACACAACAAGCAACTGGTAGAGCTGGGATTAGAAGCCAGGTTCCCTGACTGCCAGCCCCATTCCCTTTCCACGAGGCCATGCTGCTCCTCTAATAATAATAGTGACAATCATGATAATAACAGTATTTGTTAAGTGCTCGCTACGTGCTTAGCGCTGTACTAAATCCCGGCATAGAAACCAAGTAACCAGATCAGACACAGTCTCAGTCCCTCACAGGGGTCATAATTTAAAAGAGAGGAAGAACAGCTGCTTTAATCCCCATTTTGCAGATGAGGTAGCTGAGGGACAGAAAAGTGAAGTGACTTGCCCAAGATCACACAACAGGCAAATGGCTGAGCCGGGATTAGAACCCAGGTCCTTCTGACTCTCAACCCCACGCTGCCTCCGGTCTCCATGGGTGGTTGTCATTTTTTTATTTATATTAATGTCTGTCTCCCCCTCAAGACCGTAAGCTCGTTGCGGGCAGGGAATGCGTCTGTTTATTGTTGGACTCTCCCAAGTGCACAGTCCGGCGCTCCGCACACAGTAAGCGCTTAATAAATACAATTGATTGAATGAATGAATGAACGGCGGGGGTTGGCGGGAGGCCAAGGGCCTCGATGGAGAGAGCAGTGGTGTCTGCTCAGAGGCTGGGCAGCCCACTCTGTCCAAGACGTCTGGTCCTGGTAGGAGAATGCAGCTTCCCTAATGGACTTCAAATTACCAACATTGCTAAACTCTCCCTTAATAGACTTGTAAAGATCTGCTTGCTACCTTTTCCCCCTTCATCTAGAATTTGTAATCAAGAGCCCAATTTTGTCATTTGGAAATACTAATTATCTAATCACGCCACGCCGCATAACGTACTTGTCTGCCCAATTAGCTAGGACAATTATTAAAATTCAGAGGCCTAATTATGTCTCAATTTAATGCTGGCAAACTCACATACAGAGCAGTAATTAAAATCCTCTCTGTGCCTCTGCCTTTAGGGCAGTGGATGATTAGGACCTGTCAGGGGTGGTGTACTGAACCAAACCAGTCAAGCGTATTGTACAACATGACCCTGCATTGTTAAGTGTGTCAACATATTAACCTGAATTCCCTTCAGCCCCCACATAATCACTTCTGGTGGAGGAATAAAGGGCTAAAACATGAAGCATTTTATTAAAAAAACATAAATTCTTTTTAATTAATGCTCGAAAAGAGATCTGACGCATTTTGAGCTTCCAAGTGCTGGGAGACATGAGACTGGTTCCTCTAATTACCAGGAAAGGAGAATTTGCTTTTCTCCGTTAAAAAAAAAAAAATCCTTTTTTTCCCAACTTGTTTAAAGAAAATGATCCTCTTTTGTGGTACATTTTTTTAAAAAAACCCGGCTAGTTGGCTTCCAGTTATGCAGTTGATTACCAGTTTTGTTTGATGATGGGACGCAAGTGAATATTGACTTCCAAAAGAATCAAACACAGGACTTGAGGCATAAATAAAGAGATTGGAATTTAATACTTGAAAGATGCTAATAAAAGTTGAGCATTAAAAATCATAATATTGAAACAAATTCAAAATATTTATCTTATTTGGTTCCTAGGTTTGAAGTCTGCAGTGAGTCCAGGGAGCGGAAGCTGGAGAGGGACACGGAGACATGAGCCAGCAGGCCCGCGGCAGTGTTCAGAAGTCAGTGTGAGTCTGCTGCCTTAAAAGACCGTCTCTCTGAGGAACGGTGACCGGAAGAACGAGCCAGGCTTTTATTTGCATTACTGACCCTCTTCTAGAGAATGGCTTTGACCGGCCGGTGTAAAACATTCATTCATTCATTCAATAGTATTTACTGAGCGCTTACTATGTGCGGAGCACTGTACTAAGCACCTGGAACGTACAATTCGGCAACAGTTAGAGACCATCCCTGCCCAATGACGGGCTCACAGTCTGATCGGGGGAGACGGACGGCAGAGCAAAACAGAACGAAACAAAAACAAGACAACATTATCACGGAAAATGGAATCAAGCAAAAATAATAATGTTGGCATTTGTTAAGCGCTTACTATGTGCAGAGCACTGTTCTAAGCGCTGGGGTAGATACAGGGTAGCATTGATGTAGCGGATAGAACCCGGGCTTGGGAGTCGGAAGGTCGTGGGTTCTCGTCCTGGCTCTGCCACATGTCTGCTGTGTGACCTTGGGCAAGTCATTTGGCTTCTCTGAGCCTCAGTTGCCTCTTCTGGATTGAGACTGGGAGCCTCACGTGGGACGGGGACTGTGTCCGATCCTATTTGCTTGTATCCGCCCCAGCGCTTAGTACAGTGCCTGGCACCTAGTAAGCACTTAACAAATACCATTATTCTTGTTATTATTCCCTCAGTATTCAGCTAAGCAATCAATCTTGGAGAGGACCTTCTAGAGGGAGCAAGCGGGGAGATATTAAGAACTCCTTTATTAATTCAATCGTATTTATTGAGCGCTTACTGTGTGCAGAGCACTGTACTAAACGCTTGGTATGACACGGGTCTAATTCTTGGAGGAATGGGTCTTTTCCAAACAAAATTCCTGCGCCTTCGGCTATCTCTTAAGTCATTATGTCCTTCAGGGAGTCTTGTTTTATTTCATCTTGGCAGTGGCTCATGCTTCCTTTCGCTACAAAAAGCTCCCAAAACAGAACAAAAAAACTCTACTCTCTGGCTGGTGTGAGCTCCAGCTAGCCAAGACAGGGGATCCAGATGGTCGTTGCTAGCACAGTTTGGCTGGAGTGTGGACAGGGCCTGAGGCATGGCGTAGCTAAGGCTAGAAGAAGGTAGCCTCGTCCACACGGTTCTCCCTGTGCGTGTGCCCTACATCTTGAAAATGGCCTTGCTTTGAGTCTCTTTGGTTGGCAAACTGAAGTGCAAATCTGTGTTCTGACTTGTTCTGGAGGCTGTCAGCGTGTTTTCCTCTTGTCAGCAGCAATTGACTGGTCAGGCTCACCCTTGTACAGCAATTGTAACAGCTCATTGACAGACCGGTGACCCAGCCGGACCTGATAATGGAAAACTATTGATTTTTGAGGGCTCGACGAATCTGAAATGAACGACCGATGCGATGTCATCAATTGTCTTGGACTCTGATAGCCCAGGGAGAAAAAAAAAAAAAGTTTCAGAGATTTTCCTCTGCACTTCCCGATGATCACAAAAAATCACTGAATGAAAGGAAGAAACGCACCTCATAAGCTCGCTTCTTGATTAGCGGGACGGATCAATCATTGCTCAAGCAGCAGAGCTTCCCCCCAAAACGTTCATTACCAACCACCTTGGTGGGAGTTGAAACAATCCCTAGGCTAAAAGTGGCTACAGATGCACAGTTGAGGATGGGTGTTTGCGGAATAGAGACAGACTCTTAGCCTTCGAACTGGTGGGAAATCACTACTCTCTTGCACACATTTCCTTTTAAAATGGCCTGCTATATGCCTGCTCTGTGTGTGTTTGCATGTGTATGGATGCATATATGGATATGCTTATCCTTCTTAATCTGGCCCATGTTTATCTGGATTTCCGATTTAATTCAGAACAAATTTTGTCTTGTCTTATGCCGTCAAGTTGTCTCCGACCCCTAGCGACTCCGCGGACGCATCTCTCCCGCAATGCTCCATCTGCAATCATTCTGGTAGTGAATCCGTAGAGTTTACTTTGGCGAAAATATGGAAGTGGTTTTAGTGTAATAGCATTGTACTAAGCACTGGGTGATGCACAGTTGTTGTGTTTGAACCATGAAGTCATTTCATGGTTCATGAAGCAGCATGGCTCAGTAGAAAGAGCGCGGGCTGGGGAGTCAGAGGTCATGGGTTCAAATCCCGGCTCCGCTGCTTGTCAGCTGCGTGACTTTGGGCGAATCACTTAACTTCTCTGTGCCTCAGTTACCTCATCTGTAAAATGGGCATTAAGACTGTGAGCCCCACATGGGACAATCTGATCACCTTGTATCCTCCCCACCACTTAGAACAGTGCTTTGCACATAGTAAGCACTTAACAAATGCCATCATCATCATTATTATTTTCACCGTATTCTGGGATGGGATGTGTTCTAAAGTTCCAGGAAATTACTGGTACCTCAAGTGGTCATAAGAGGGAAAGGTTAGGAATGTGACCACGAGGATGAGTGTGGAAGCCATTATGTTTTTTCTCCAAGCATCCTTTAGCACAGTGTCAGAAACAGAATACTAAGCCGGATAAACTATTGGTCCAACTCTCTGGGGTATTTCTCATTGAAGTTTACTTGAATATGAAAAACATGAGACAAGTTTACTGTTCTGTGAAGTTAAGAGATAGCCCAAGGCCCAAGATTTTTGTTTTGGAAAAACCCATCCCTCCAAGAATTAGCCCTGTGTCACATAAAGGAGTTCATAATATCACCATTTCTTTGTAAAGAAATGGAACCCATTAAAATTTTCCCTGGATTATATGGATTTTCAGTTATCTGAATTGTGACCAATTCTGCATGTTTTACTGTTTTGTGTACATGTGTTTTCAGTTGACGATAATGCAATTAATTGTGAACTTTAACCATATGTGCAATGTTAAATGGGAAGACCGATGAATACCCCGGTGGTGGTCCCGGCACTATTTTCCATTCTTTCTCTTAATACTAAAAATAATAATTCACAAAAGCGGATATGGGGATATTCTTGGGCTGTATTTCTTGAGAGCGTAACCAAAGGAATAAAATTTCATCTTCAATTTGGTTAGAAATTATTTTACATTTGGGCCCAAGATCCAGAGGACTTTGAAGCCACTGAGGTGACCAAGATCACTATTTGTAGTTGTTGCCGAATGAAACTTTTTTTTGTAATAGAGAAAATAAGGCAGTGATACAATATTGATCTTGGAAACTGACCTGATACATTTAATTCACAATTTAATAAGAGTGAGAACTCAATGGTCTTCTTGTCCTGATAAACAGTTCACACATCCCTGAAGGAGAAGTCTGTGTCAGGACTAAACAGATGGTAAACCAAAGCAGAGGGCATGGAAATGTCCACAAAAATCCTCATTCTTTCTCTATTTTGCAAAGTTCCTAGATCTGAAGGCAGGCATTTTAGGGCTGAACTGCAGAGAAGATCTGGGAAGCAGAATTGTCTGGTGGATAGAGCACCGGCCTGGGAATCAGAAGGAACTGGGTTCCACTCCCAGATCTGCCACTTGTCTGCTTTGTAACTTTGGGCAAGGCACTTCTCTTCTCTGTGACTCAGTCATCTCCTCTGTAAAATGGGGATTAAGACTGTAAGCTCCATGTGAGACATAGACTGTATCCAACCTGATTATCTTCCATTCATTCATGCATTCAATCGTATTTATTGAACACTTACTGTGTGCAAAGCACTGCACTAAGGACTTAGAAAATGCAATACAGCAATAAAGAGAGACAATCCCTGCCCACAACGGGCTTACAGTCTAGAGGGCGGGGAGGCAGACATCAAAACAAGTAAACAGGCATCAATATAAATAAAGTATAGATTTATACATATATACATAAGTGTTGTGGGGCAGGGAGGGGGGGAGAGCAAAGGGAGTGAGTTGAGGGGACACGGAAGGGAGGGGGAGTTGAGGAAAAGGGGGTTTAGTCTGGGAAGGCCTCAGAGAGGAGGTGTGCCTTCAGTAAGGCTTTGAAGGTGGGAAGAGTGATTGGGGGATTTGAGGGGGCAGGATGTGGGCTGGGGGTCGAAGGCGAGACAGGCGAGATTGAGGCCCAGTGAGAAAGTTAGCACCAGGGGAGCGGAGTGTGCAGGCTGGGATGTAGAAGGAAAGAAGGGAGGTGAGATAAGAAGGGGCAAGGTGATCGAGAACTTTGAAGCCAATAATGAGATTTTGTTCGTTATGGAAGTTGATAGGCAATCACTGGAGATTTTCTACCCCAGGGCTTACTACAGGGTAAATGCTTAACAAATACAATTAGAAAGAAAATCAAATAAGACATCAAAATACCCAGCTTGAACAGGAGTCTTGACTGGATCCCATTTAAAGGCAATGCATTCTACACAGTCCAGCAGTTTTCTGTCTCGAGGTCTTTGATCAGCTTTCCCTCTTGCCAGACACCAGCTCCCAGCTCCTGGAATTAATATTATATCTTTTAGTCAATCAACTAGGAGTTGTAATAATAGGAATAGTAATAGAAGTATCGGCATCAGGAGAAATGTTACCCATTCATTGCTTACTTTATGCAGAGCAATGGATTAAGCACTGGGAAAAAATGCACAGGTGAAAATTAAAAGCAGACCCTGGTCCTCAGAAGGCTTACAATCTAAGAATAAGGGAGGGGAGAGGGGATGGATGACAGACATTTAAGGAAGAAAGGATGAAATGATAATGCAAAGACAATATAAAGGCCAAGGACAACACTATATACAAGAGAGGGATAGGGCACTGTGGCCAGAGCAACGGAATTTTGGGCTCCACATGACTCCGAGTCCAACAGTCCCAGCCCTCCCGGGCTCCTGAAAGTCAAATTTACCTCACAGTGCCTCCACCCCTCGCCCTCCCAGCTGGGGGACGGGGAGGTGATGGGTGGAGTCGAGGGGAAGAGATGGGGGGATGACTCTCTCCCATGCAGTGATCATCATCTTTATGAGGTCAATCAATGGTATTTATTGAGCGCTTACTATGTGCAGAGCACCGTATTGAGCACTTGGGAAAGAACAATACAAAATAATTAGCAGACTCATCCCCTGCCCTCAAAGAGCTTACAATCCATATGGGGGGGGGGGCAGACATTAATATAAATAAATAATTTATAGCATAATTTAAATTTAAATTATGTCTTCATCTGTCAACTCTGTTGTATTATGCTCTCCCAAGAGCCTAGTACAATGATTCTGCACATAGTAAGCATTCAATAAATATGATTGATGGATTGATTGATTGATTGGGTTCCTGACCTTCAAAGTTTGTATGGGTGGACAAGGGTGAAGTGAAGGCTGTGCATATAGTAAGCACTAAATAAATACCATTGATGACGATAAGCATCTTCCCCGCAAACCTGTCCTGTTCCCCCCCAGAGACCTCCTATCTTTTGACCCCATCCAATTTTCTCAAGTCATCATGCCCCATTTAGCCTCTGTCCCCAAACTACCTTTCTTTGATGACCTAATTGAAGCCCTCAACACCACCCTCTCTACCTCGCTTCCATATTTCTTCATTGATCTTATATCACTAACTCACCATCCTGGATCACTCCACAGTTGGCTTGCTTCATTCCTGTGCACCAGCCGCAGAGGACTGCTGGCGGAAATCTAGATATCAGGCTGACGTCCTCCACCTCAAGTTCATCCTTGCATGCCCTCTCCTCTACCAGAAAAAATTATTGCTCCATCCTTTTTGAAACACATGCCCATTGCCCTGACCAGTTGTTTTGGTCATTGAACTCCCTCTTCAAACCCCCTGTCCCCCAGCCTCCCCCATCTCTTGACCCTAAAGACCTGGCCACTTACCTCAGTGAGTAAATTTAAACTATCAGGCATGATCTTCCTAAAATTCTCCCTTCTCCTCTTCAGTCCCTCCTTCTTCCTGCCCCTTCATCAACTCTCTCATCTTTCCTAGCAGTATTTTAAGAGGAGATCTCCTGCCTTCTCTCAAAATCCAGCCCCTCCACCTGTGGATCCAATCCCATCACTTCACACCTTATCCAAGCACTTGTCCACTCCTTTCTTCCAACCCTGACTACCATCTTAAACTCTTTGCTCTCCAATGGCTTCTTCCTCACTGCTTTCAAACATGCTCCTGTCTCCCCTGTCATAAAATACCCCACTCCCTTGACCCCAAGGATCCAAATTCCTTGAGCGAGTTGTCTACACCCGCTATCTCAAGTTCCTCTTCTTAAATTCTCTCCTTGACCCCCCTCCAATCTAGTTTCCGTCTCCACAGAAACTGCCCCCTTCACTTCCCAGAAATCGCCCTCTAAAAGGTCCCCAGTGATCTCCTTCTTGCCAAATCCAATGGCCTCTACTTCATTGTAAACCTCCTCATCCTCTCAGCTGCTCTCGAAACTGTCGGCCACCCCCTTCTGGAAACAGTAACCTTGGCTTCACTGACACTGTCGTCTCCTAATTCTCCTCTTATCTCTCTGGTTTCTCATTCTCAGTCTCTTTCACTGGCTCCTCCTCTGCCTCCCACCCCCTAAATGTGGGAGTCCCTCAAGTTTCAGTTCTGGCTCTCCTTCTATTCTCCATCTCCATCCACTCTCTTGGATCTCCATCTCCATCCACTCTCTTGGAGAACCCATTCACTCCCGTGGCTTCAACCTCCACCTCTTTGCAGATGATTCCTAAATCTACATCTCCTGCCCTGATCTCTCTCCGTCTCTACAATCTCACATTTCCTCCTGCCTTCAAGATGTCTCTACTTGGATGTCCCACCAACACCTTAAAAGTAACATGTCCAAAATAGTACTCCTAATCTTTCCACCTAAACCCTGTCCTCCCCCTGATTTTCCCACCACTGTAGACAGCAACACCATCCTTCCTGTCTCAGAAGCCCATAACCTTAGCATTATTCTTGACTCCTCTCTCATTCAACCCAGATATTCAATCTGTCACTAAATCCTGTCAGTTCAACCTTCACTACTTCGCTAACACCTCCCTTTCCTCTCCATCCAAACTCCTACCACATTAATCCAAGCATTTATCCTATCCCATCTCGATTATTGGATCAGCCTTCTTGCTGACCTCCCTGCCTCTTGTTTCTCCCCACTTAAGTGCATACTTCACTCTGCTGTCCAGATCATATTTCTACAAAAACGCTCAGGCCATGTTTCCCCCTCCTCAAGCACCTCCAGTGGTTGCCCATCCCCCTCCACAATCAACAGAAAATCTTTATGATCGTCTTTAAAGTACTCAGTCACCCTGTACCCTCCTTTTGCTGCTCTCCTACTATAACCCAGCCCGCACATCTCACTCTTCCAATACTAACCTACTTACTCACTATTCCTCGATCTTGTCTATTTCACTGCCTACCTCTCACCCGCATCCTGCCTCTGGTTTGGAATATCCTCGCCCTTCATTTCTGACAGAAAATTACTCTCTCCACCTTCAAAGCCTTTTTGAAGGCACGTTTCCTCCAAGAGGCCTTCCCTGACTTAGCTGTCATCATTTCTTCTTCTCCTACTCCCTTCTGCATCACCCTGATTTGTTCCCTTTATTCGCCCCTCTCTCTGCCCCAGAGCACTTATGTACATATCAATAACTTATTCTTTTATATAAATGTCTGTCCGCAGCTCTAGACTGTAAACTCACTGTGGGCAGAGATTGTGTCTACCCGCTCTGTTATATTATACTCTCTCAAGAGCTTAGGACAGTGCTCTGCACACAAGTGCTCAATAACTATGATTGATTGTTTGATTGATAAGTCTAATGGATAGAGCACGGGCCTGGGAATCAGAAGGAATCCCAGCTCTGCCACCTGTCTGCTGTGTGACCTTAGGTAAGTCCTTCACTTCTCTGTGCCTTAGTTACCTCAGTAAAATGGGGATTAAGAATGTAAACCCCACGTGGGACATAGACTGTGTCGAACCTGATTAATTTGCATACACCTCGGCGCTTAGTACAGTGCCTGGGCACATAGTAAGTGCTTTACAAATAACATTAAAAAGCATAATTTCAGTAGAAAGGTAAGTCCATTCAATAACACTGCACTAGTCTATAAAACTATACTATAAGGTTAAATATACCACCTGAAGTTCTTTGTAGGGGTAATTGCTATTAGGGAAGACAAGAGAGAAATTATTCATTGAATGTCTTCTGAATTTATTAATAAAGAAGACTACCGGTGCTTTCTAACTTGCAAGGTCCATCTAAATTTTAACATTCCAACCTAAATTAGGCTATGATTTTACTAAGGATCCTGCCTCTAATAAACAGGTTCAGAGTTCTTTCCTCAATGTAGCTCCAATAGCTCTTTATCCAGTTATTTTTTTTACTAAGATAAATTTTCTGAGACTTCTGACCCAATATCCTTAACAGAACTCTCTCCGATGATGTTGTTCCAAAAGTAAGAGTGCTTTCTTCCCAGCAGCCCAAGGAGGTAACCTATCAGTTTCCTATATTACAGTCACTTTATTCTGACTTTGGTTCAATTGAAAGTATTTTAGGGCAGAGACTGGGACTTCTTTGTTTTCAACAAAGGAATGTATTAATGCTGTCAACATTGGGAAGACAACAATCTTGGGATTTTATTTTACTTGACAAGGACTTTTGAGGTAGCACATCTATTCGTCAGGCTGCTAAACTTGGGTGCTCGGAGTTCGACAGCTCCCTGCATCGTAACTGTCAAATCTCAAGTGCAAAAAGTTGAGAATGTTGTTTTCTGTTTCACAACATATCCCTATCCTTATCTTTTGAAAATTGGCCTCGGTTTTGCTCGACTTTTGATTTCCTACTTAGTGGATTTCACATGGTCAGTTGGCACCCAGAAATTGGTTTTAGATTGATCTGCAAATAATTTCACTCCTCTATCTAGCAACAGGAAATATGACCTAGTCAACCTTCTCGGTGCCCTTCGTTCTCATCTCCTCCACCACCAACGTCTTGCTTATGGCCTCCCTTCTGCTGGGAACTCCTGCCTTTTCCACATCAGAGAGGCCACTGCTCTCCCTGTCTTCAAAGCCCTCCTAAAATCACAGCTCCTCCAGGAGGTCTTCTCAGATGAATATCTCATCTCCTCACCTTCTAACCCCACTCAAAAGTCACTTGGGCATTTCTGTGTCTCCTCTAAGTACCTGGGTACTCATGCCTCACTGCAGCACTTATAGTCAATTGTATTTATTGACTGCTTACCACATGCAGAGAACTATACTAAGCACTTGGAAGAGTACAGTACAACAGTATAACAGACACATTAACTCCCACAATGAGCTTACAGTCTAGGGGGGAGACAGAAATTCATATAAATAAATAAAATTACAGACTCATTCACTCAATCGTATTTATTGAGCATTTACTGTGGGCAGAACACTCTACTAAGAGCTTGGGAGAGTACAATATAACAATAAACAGATACATTCCCTGCCTACAATGGGCTTACAGATATTTACCTAAGTGCTGTGGGGCCGGAAGGGGGGATGAATAAAGGGACCAAATCAAGGCGGCACAGAAGGGAGTGGGAGGAGAGGAAAGGAGGGCTTAATCAGGGAAGGCGTCTTGGAGGTGACTTACCTTCAATAAGGCTTTGAATGGGGGGGAGAGTAATTGTCAGTTGAATATGAGGAGGGAGAGCATTCCAGGACAGAGGCGGGATATGGGCGAGAGGTCGGCCGCGAGACAGAGGAGATCGAGGTACAGTGAGAAGGTTGGCATTAGAGGAGTAAAGTGTGTGGGCTGGGTTGTAGTAGGAGAGTAGCCAGATGAGGTAGGAGGGACAAGGTGATTATATAAATATCTTTATACTCTATTGTTTCCTCCCACTTGTAATTTATTTTAGTGTCTGCTTCTCCCGCTCCTTGAGCGCAGGGATCATAATAATGTTGGTATTTGTTAAGCGCTTACTATGTGCAGAGCACTATTCTAAGCGCTGGGGGAGATACAGGGTAATCAGGTTGTCCCACGTGAGGTTCACAGTTAATCCCCATTTTAACGAATCCTATGATACTCTAGTAACAGTGCTGTGCGTGTGGTAGGGACTCAATAGATATGATCACTTAATTGATTGATTGATGCCCTGCCTTCTTAATAGCTTAGTTTTCATTCTAGGTATACTTCAATTAGGGCTGTCATTGGGTCTGGCAACTTATCTTCACCACCCATTCGAACCCAACACCTCCTACCTCCAATCAATATAATGTCTGTGAAAGCAGAAGTGTGTCATCTATGCACTTGGATCTGTGACCTTTGGACACCTGTTGGGTAGGGAGTCTCTCTATTTGTTGCCAAACTGTACTTTCCAAGCGCTTAGTACAGTGCTCTGCACACAGGAAGTGCTCCATAAATATGATTGAATGAATGAATGAATGAATGAATGAATGGAATGAGCCCCATCCTCAGCCCTACAGCACTTTTGTAGAGAAGCGGCTTGGCCTAGTGAAATGAGTGTGGGCCTCAGAGTCAGAGGACCTGGGTTCTAATCCTGGATCCACCACTTGTCTATTGGGGGACCTTGGGCAAATCATTTCACTTCTCTGTGCCTCAGGTACCCCATCTATAGAATGGGGATTAAGACTATGAGTTCCATGTGGGACAGGGACTGTGTCAAACCTAATTACCTTGTATTCACCCCAGTCCTTAGTACAGTGCCTGACATATAGTAAGTGCTTAACAAATACCACAGTTATTATTATAATTATTCCCTCATCTGCAAAATGAGAATTCAATAGCTCTTCTCCCACCTTCTTAGGCTGTGAACCCCATGTGGAATATGATCTGATCTAGTCTCTACTCCAGTGTTTCATACAGTGCTTAGTGCATAGTAAGCACTTAACAAATGTTATTGTTATTATTACATACCTGTAAATTATGTATTATAAATTATTTATATTAATGACTGTGCCCTTTCTAGACTATACGCTCATTGTGGGTAGGGAAGGTATATACCAACTCTATTACACTGTACTCTCCCAGCACTTAGTAGAGTGCTCTGCACACAGTAAGCAATCAATAAATACCACTTATTGATTGACTGATTGGTGGGGGTCTTGACCTTCAAGGTTTGTATAGGTGAGTTGGAGACTTTTCCTCCTCCCACTCTCCTTCCCAGTGTTCAATCCTTGGAAAAACTGGATCCCTGACCTGGCTTTCCCCATTCCACAGACATTCTGTCATTGTCTGGGGAGGACAGTGAAGGGAAGGTCAAATTTCTCAGGGAACTTTGGTGGAAAATCCTGACTTCTCTGTTCCTTACTTGACTACAATGAGAAAGGGGAAAAAAAATCAAGTGTTTCTACAAGGCAGATCTGGAGTTCTTCTTCAGTGAACTGGCCATAGGGAAGAGCCTTAGCAAGATGGGCTTGTTCCAGTTACAAATATGCTATGGATTGTTCTGTGTCCAGTATGTAGTCCACTGTCATTTCATGGTCATGGTATCTGAAAAGTCATAGACTTACAAATTGGAGTTTTGTGTCTAGAGTGTGTGTGCGCATGTGTGTAGCATACCTATGATGTGTATTCATTCAGTAGTATTTATTGAGCTCTTACTATGTGCAGAGCACTGTACTAAGCGCTTGGAATGAACAAGTCGGCAACAGATAGAGACGGTCCCTGCCGTTTGACGGGCTTACGGTCTAATCGGGGGAGACGGACAGACGAGAACGATGGCAATAAATAGAGTCGAGGGGAAGAACATCTCGTAAAAACCGATGGCAACTAAATAGAATCGAGGCGATGTACATTTCATTTACAAAATAAATAGGGTAATGAAGATATATACAGTCGAGCGGACGAGTACATTGCCGAGGGGATGGGAAGGGAGAGGGGGAGGAGCAGAGGGAAATGGGGGAAGAGAAGGTTAAGCTGCGGAGAGGTGAAGGGGGGGGCGGTGGAGGGAGTAGAGGGAGAAGGGGAGCTCAGTCTGGGAAGACCTCTTGGAGGAGGTGAGTTTTAAGTAGGGTTTCGAAGAGGGGAAGAGAATCAGTTTGGCAGAGGTGAGGAGGGAGGGCGTTCCGGGACCGCGGGAGGACGTGGCCCGGGGGTCGACGGCGGGATAGGCGAGACTGAGGGACGGTGAGGAGGTGGGCAGCGGAGGAGCGGAGCGTGCGGTAGAAAGAGAGAAGGGAGGAGAGGTAGGAAGGGGCAAGGTGATGGAGAGCCTCGAGGCCTAGAGAGAGGAGTTTTTGTTTGGAGCGGAGGTCGATAGGCAACCACTGGAGGTGTTTAAGAAGGGGAGTGACAGGCCCAGATCGTTTCTGCAGGAAGATGAGCCAGGCAGCAGAGTGAAGAATAGACTGGAGCGGGGCGAGAGAGGAGGAAGGGAGATCGGAGAGAAGGCTGACACAGTAGTCTAGCCGAGATATAACGAGAGCCCGTAGCAGTAAAGTAGCCATCTGGGTGGAGAGGAGAGGGCGGATCTTGGCGATATTGTAAAGGTAAGACCGGTACATCTTGGTGGTGGATAGGATGTGTGGGGTGAACGAGAGAGACGAGTCAAGGATGACACCGAGATGGCGGGCCCGAGAGACGGGAAGCACGGTCGTGCCATCCACGGTGATAGGGAAGTCTGGGAGAGGACCGGGTTTGGGAGGGAAGATGAGGAGCCCAGTCTCGCTCATGTTGAGTTTTAGGTGGCGGGCTGACATCCGGGTGGAGACATCCCGGAGGCGGGAGGAGATGTGAGCCTGAAGGGAGGGGGAGAAGACAGGGGCGGAGTTGTAGATCTGCGTGTCATCTGCGTAGAGGTGGTAGTCGAAGCCGTGAGAGCGGATGAGTTCACCGAGGGAGTGAGTGTAAATGGAGAACAGAAGAGGGCCAAGAACTGACCCTTGCGGAACTCCAACAGTTAAAGGATGGGAGGGGGAGGAGGCGCCCGCGAAGCAGACTGAGAATGACCAGCCAGAGAGGTAAGAGGAGAAACGGGAGAGGACGGAGTCCGTGAAGCCAAGGCGAGATAAGGTATGGAGGAGGGGATGTGTATGTATATGAGAATGCATTTAGCCTCTTAAACAATGTACGGACTTTATCTGAGGTTCAGAAGGGCTTTTTGAGGCCCCGCAGATCGCATTTTACACTTTAGTAAATTGAGGAACTGAAAGTTGTATAAACCAGTTATTGACCCACACAATTAGGAACTAGTCTCTTTGGCAATTTTGGCAAGGGGAAGTAGCCACCTCAGATATTCTACCTCAACCCAGCAAGTGCACTTCGCTCCTCTGACACCAACTTACTCACTGTACCTCAATCTCGTCTATCTCGCTGCCGGCCCCTCACCCACTTCATTCGTTCATTTATTCATTCGTATTTATTTACCGTTACAGAGTTACAGAGTACAATAAAACGATAAACAGACACACTTCCTGCCCCCTACAAGCTTACAGTCTAGAGACAAGCTTCTTGCCTCTGGCCTGGAACTCCCTCCCCCTTCATATCCTGCAGATGACCACTCTCCCCTCCTTGAAAGGCTTATTAAAATTACATCTCCTCCAAGAGGTCTTCCCCAAGCCCTCATTTTCCTCGCTCTCCCTTCTGAACCACCCTTGCATTTGGATTTGTACCCTTAATTCATGCCACCCTCAGCCCCAGAGCACTTATGTACATATCCGTAATTTATTTTAATGTTTGCCTCTCTCACTGTAAGTGCCTTGTGGGCAGGGAACAAGTCTACCAACTCTGTTATATTGTACTTTCCCAGGCATTTAGCACAGTAAGTGCTCAATAAATACCACTGATTGATTGACTGAAAGTCCAAAGACTAGGGTTCTAGTCCCTGTTCTGCTCTTTCCCTGTTGTTCAATCTTGGGCAAGTTACTTAAGCTCTCTGTGTCTCCATTTCCTCACTTGAAAAATTGGGATTAAATGCCTATTCTCCCTCTCTCTTAGACTGTGACCGTCATGTAGAACAGGGATTGGGTCCGATCTGATGATCTTGTATCTACTCCAGTGCACGGCACATAGTAAGTCTTAACAAGTGCAATTAAAGTGATTATATTCCTTATTTTGAAATATCCAAAAAGTGTGACTCTACTGTCACCGTTTCAAATGGATTTCCAAATATTGACCTTTCAGTAGAGAAGGATTATTTCTGATAAAAACTTCTCCCATTTAATAATAACAATGATGATGATGGTATTTTTTAAGCGCTTATTATGTGCCATGCACTGTCCTAAGCTCTGGGGGAGATACAAGGTAATTGCGTTGTCCCACGTGGGGCTCACAGTCTTCATCACCATTTTTCAGATGAGGTAACCGAGGCACAGAGAAGTGAAGTGACTTGCTCAAAGTCACACAGCTGACAAGTGGCAGAGCTGGGATAAGAACCCACCATCTCTGACTCCCAAGCCCGGGCTCTTGCCACTAAGCCACGCTGCTTCTGGGACTCTCAAATCTAATGTCCTCACTCAGGTGCTCTAAAGCCCCTAATTTACAAATTGTAGAAGGAGACCGCATGGAACAGGTTTGAGTGAGTTCACTGCTAAATATTCTTTTTCTTTTTAAAATTATAGCTGCCAAACCCCTAAAAGACCCGAATGGCCAACAACAACATCCTCTAGTAAACCTTTATATTTTACCAAGCTTTAGTATGCAAGTTGGCTTATGCAGGCTTGAATTTGTTCTAGAAGAGAGTTGAACACATAAGGCTATGAACATTGCTTGCCCATCTGTTCCATAAATTTTTCTGCAAGGCTTGTTGCAGAAAACAGTCAACGATTTCTACTTGCTCAGCTGTTGATTTCCTTTTTTGTTGCCATCATCTACAGATAGTTTCAGATAAAATCATCATTCTGCTGAACTTCATTTTTGTCTAAATGCAATATTTACACTGATACATTCTGGTTTCTGTACTGAATTCTTTAGGTACTACATACTAAAATATATAGTCTTTCATTCAATAGTATTTCATTCAATAGTATTTATTGAGCGCTTACTATGTGCAGAGCACTGTACTAAGCGCTTGGGATGAACAAGTCGGCAACAGATAGAGACAGTCCCTGCCGTTTGACGGGCTTACAGTCTAATCGGGGGAGACGGACAGACAAGAACGATGGCACTAAACAGTGTCAAGGGGAAGAACGTCTCGTAAAAACAATGGCAACTAAATAGAATCGAGGCGATGTACAATTCATTAACAAAATAAATAGGGTAACGAAAATATACACAGTTGAGCGGACAAGCACAGTGCTGTGGGGATGGGAAGGGAGAGGTGGAGGAGCAGAGGGAAAAGGGGAAAATGAGGCTTTAGCTGCGGAGAGGTAAAGGGGGGATGGCAGAGGGAGTAGAGGGGGAAGAGGAGCTCAGTCTGGGAAGGCCTCTTGGAGGAGGTGATTTTTAAGTAAGGTTTTGAAGAGGGAAAGAGAATCAGTTTGGCGGAGGTGAGGAGGGAGGGCGTTCCAGGACCGCGGGAGGACGTGACCCAGGGGTCGACGGCGGGATAGGCGAGACCGAGGGACGGCGAGGAGGTGGGCGGCGGAGGAGCGGAGCGTGCGGGGTGGGCGGTGGAAAGAGAGAAGGGAGGAGAGGTAGGAAGGGGCAAGGTGATGGAGAGCTTTGAAGCCTAGAGTGAGGAGTTTTTGTTTGGAGCGGAGGTCGATAGGCAACCACTGGAGTTGTTTAAGAAGGGGAGTGACATGCCCAGATCGTTTCTGCAGGAAGATGAGCCGGGCAGCGGAGTGAAGAATAGACCGGAGCGGGGCGAGAGAGGAGGAAGGGAGGTCAGAGAGAAGGCTGACACAGTAGTCTAGCCGGGATATAACGAGAGCCCGTAATAGTAAGGTAGCCGTTTGGGTGGAGAGGAAAGGGCGGATCTTGGCGATATCGTAGAGGTGAAACCGGCAGGTCTCGGTAACGGATAGGATGTGTGGGGTGAACGAGAGGGACGAGTCAAGGATGACACCGAGATTGCGGGCCTGCGGGACGGGAAGGATGGTCGTGCCATCCACGGTGATGGAGAAGTCTGGGAGCGGACCGGGCTTGGGAGGGAAGATGAGGAGCTCAGTCTCGCTCATGTTGAGTTTTAGGTGGCGGGCCGACATCCAGGTGGAGACGTCCCGGAGGCAGGAGGAGATGCGAGCCCGAAGGGAGGGGGAGAGGACAGGGGCGGAGATGTAGATCTGCGTGTCATCTGCGTAGAGGTGGTAGTCGAAGCCGTGAGAGCGGATGAGTTCACCGAGGGAGTGAGTGTAAATGGAGAACAGAAGAGGGCCAAGAACTGACCCTTGAGGAACTCCAACAGTTAAAGGATGGGAGGGGGAGGAGGCTCCAGCGTAGGAGACCGAGAATGATCGGCCAGAGAGGTGAGAGGAGAACCGGGAGAGGACAGAGTCCGTGAAGCCAAGGTGAGATAAGGTATGGAGGAGGAGGGGATGGTCGACAGTGTCAAAGGCAGCAGAGAGGTCAAGGAGGATCAGAATGGAGTAGGAGCCATTGGATTTGGCAAGAAGGAGGTCACAGGTGACCTTAGAGAGAGCAGTCTCGGTAGAGTGGAGGGGACGGAAGCCAGATTGGAGGGGGTCTAGGAGAGAATGGGAGTTAAGGAATTCTAGGCATCGATTATATATTATATATTATAATATTATATTATATTATAATATATTATATCTTAATATTATATACTGTCTGTATTTCATATATGCCTAGCTCAGAAAAATTCAGAAAATTCAGGAGCTGTGATTACAATCCAGGCATTGTTTTACGTGGGGGTTTCAGGAGTTCTTGAAAACAGCTCTGTTAATAACAATAGCAATGATAATAATAATAACTGTGATATTTGATAAGCAGTTACTATGTGCCAGCCACTGTATTAAGCACTGGGGTGAATACAAGCCAATCAGGTTGGACACAGTCCCTGTCCCACATGGGGCTCACAGTCTTAATCCCCATTTTGCATATGAGGGAATTGAGGCACAGAGAAGTTAAGTGACTTGCCCAAGTTCTCACAGCAAAGAAGTGGCAGAGCTGAGATTGAAATCTACATCCTTCTGACGCCCAGACCTGTGCTCTATCCACTAGGCCACGCTTTCTGGTTCTTGAAAAGAGGGTTAATACTATTTTCCCCTTTATCCTTCTCAGGCTATAACTGTAATAAATAAGATCAATGAGAGGCCTCCAGCTCTGGAAGAAAGGTGTTAGAAAAATGTAAGGTGCTATCCTCATCACTGTTTTTCTCATTGTTATCGGAGCTGCTAAAGAGTTTGAACAGTATGGTGGGACCACTTGCTCCCTGTAAAGCAAGGAGGGAGGGCAAAAGGGAAGCAGTGTGGCCTAGAGGATGGAGCATGGGGCCTGGAAGTCGGAAGGGCCAGGGTTCTAATCCCGGTTCTACCACTTATCTGCTGTGTGATTTCAGGTAAATTGCTTCTCTTCTCTGTGCCTCAGTTATCTCATCTGTAAAATGAGGATTAAGCCTGTGAGCCTCATGTGGGACAGAGACTGTGTCTAACCTAACAAAAGTAATAATAATTGTTGTATTTCTTAAGCACTTGCTATATGCCAGGCACTATTCTTAACACTAGGGTGGATTCAAGCTAATCAGGCTGGTAACAGTCCCTGTCCCACATGTCTTAATCCCCATTTCACAGATGAGGGCACTGAAGCACAGAGAAGTTAAGCGGGTTGCCCAAGGATGAACAACAGACAAGTGGCAGAACCAGGATTAGAACCCAGGTCCTTCTAACTCCAAGTCCCATGCAGTATCCACTAGGCCATGCTGTCCCTCTACCATCTTCATTTTCATCTTTCATCCTCTATCATATATCAACCTGATCATCTTGTATCTACTCTTCCCTTCTCTATCTATCCTTCCCTTCCTCTCCAAACTCCTTGAGCGAGTCATCTATACTCGCTGCCTCCAATTCCTCTCCTCCAACTCGCTTCTGGATGCCCTTGGCTTCGGCCCCTGCCACGTCATTGAAACCTCCCTTCAAAGAAGATCACCAACTACCTCCTTCTTGCCAAATCCAACAGCTTCTACTCCATCCTAATCCTCCTCTACTTTTCAGCTGCCTTTGACACTGTGGACGATTCCCTTCTCCTCAATACGTTATCCAACCTTGGCTTCACTGACTCCTTCTCCTGGTTCTCCTCTTATCTCTCTGGCCGTTCATTCTCGGTCTCCTTTGTGGGATCCTCCTCCCCCTCCCATCCACTAACTGTGGGGGTTCCTCAAGGGGTCAGTTCTTGGCCCTCTTCTGTTCTCCATCTATACTCACTCCCTCGGTGAACTAATTCGCTCCCACGGCTTCAACTATCATCTCTACGCCGATGACACCCCAATCTACATCTCCTCCCCTGTTCTCTCCTCCTCCCTCCAGGCTCATATCTCCTCCTGTCTCCAGCACGTCTCCACCTGGATGTCCTCCCACCACCTAAAACTCAACATGTCCAAGACAGAGCTCCTTATCTTCCCTCCCAAACCCTGTCCTCTCCCTGACTTTCCCATCACTGTGGACGCCACAACTATCCTTCACATCTCACAAGCCCTCAACCTTGGTTTCATCCTTAACTCCGGTCTCTCATTCACCCCACACATCCAATCCGTCACCAAAGCCCGCTGGTCTCACCTTCTCAACATCGCCAAGATCCGCCCTTTCCTCTCCATCCAGACCGCTACCGCGTTAGTATAATCACTCATGCGATCCCGACTGGATGACTGCATCAGCCTCCTTTCTGACCTCCCAACCTCCCGCTTCTCCCCACTTGGGTCCATACTTCACTCTTCTGCCTGGATTGTCTTTCTACAGAAACATGCAGGGATGTTCAAAAATCTCCAGTGGTTGCCTATCAACCTCCATATCAAAACAAAAACACCTCACTATTGGCTTCAGAGCTCTCCATCACCTTGCCCCTTCTTACCTCACCTCCCTTCTCTCCTTCTACGTTCCAGTCCGCACACTCCACTCCTCTCTACTAACTTTCTCACTGGGCCTCGTTCTCACCTGTCCCGCTGTCATCCCATGGCCCTCTGGCCTGGAATGCTTTCACTCCTCAGATCTGCCAAGCAATCATACTTCCCCCTCTCAAAGCCCTACTGAAAGCTCACCTTCTCCAATAGGCCTTCCCAGACGAAGCCCCCCTTTTCCTCAGCTCCCTCTCCCTTCTGCATCACCTTGACTCATTCCCTTTGCTCTTTCTCCCCGTCCCCGCCCCACAGCATTTATGTATATGTGTATTTATAATCCTACTTATATTGATGCCTTTCTTGTTTTGATGTGTATATATCTATAATTTTATTTATATTGATGCCTGTTTACTTGCTTTGTTGTCTGTCTCCCTCCAACTAGACTGTAAACCTGGTGTGGGCAGGGATTGTCTCTCTTTATTGCTGAATTGTACTTTCCAAGCGCTTAGTACAGTGCTCTGCACACAATAAGCCCTCAATAAATTCAATTGAAGGAATGAATGAATACCGTAGTGTATAGTAGAGTGCCTGGAACATCTTGTCCTGTCTTATGCTATCGAGCCGTCTCTGACCTACAGCAAAGTCATGGCCACTTCTCTGCCAGAACACCCCACCTCCCTCTCCAATCGTTCTGTTAGTGGATCCATAGAGTTTTCTTGGTAAAAATCCAGAAGTGGTTTATCGCTGCCTCCTTCCACGCACTCATTCATTCATTCATTCATTCCATAGTATTTATTGAGCGCTTACTATGTGCAGAGCACTGTACTAAGCACTTGGAATGGACAAATCGGTAACAGATAGAGACAGTCCCTGCCCTTTGACGGGCTTACGGTCTAATCGGGGGAGACGGACAGACAAAAGCAATAGCAATAAATAGAATCAAGGGGATGAACATCTCATTAAAACAAAAGCAAATAAATAGAATCAAGGTGATGTAAGCCCGTGAGCCCTACGTGGGACAACCTGATGATCTTGTATCTACCCCAGTGCTTAGAACAGTGCTTGGCACATAGTAAGCACTTAACAAATACCAACATTATTATTCTCTTGCAAGAGGAAGTACTTTGAAAAGTGCTGCTGAAAGGAGGGCAGGCTGGCAGTAAAGGAAAGTACATGCAGCAGTCTGGACCATTGCTCTTACAGGTCAAAAACCTGCCTCCCCGCGGGGGAAAGGGGATTCCAGAGTCAGAACCGTCTGAGTTGCAAAAAAGTGTGGGCCTGGGTCCAGTGTGTGTTATGAGCCCCTTGTGGGACATAATAATAATAATTAATAATTGTGGTATTTAAGTGCTTACTATGTGCCAAGCCCTGTTCTAAGCGCTGGGTTAGATACAAGGTCATCAGGTTGTCCCACGTGGGGCTCACAGTCTTCATCCCCATTTTCCAGATGAGGTAACTGAGGCACAGAGAAGTGAAGTGACTTGCCCAAAGTCACACAGCTGGCAAGTGGTGGAACTGGGATTAGAACCCACGACCTCCACCTCCCAAACCCGGGCTTTTTCTACGAAGCCATGCTGACTGTGTCCATCCAACCTCATTACCTCATATCTACTCCAGTGCTTAGAACAGTGTGCTTAGAGCAGTGTTTGGCTCATAATAAGCACTTAAATACCATAATTATTGTTACTGTTATTGTTAAGTGCTTACTATGTGTCAAGCACTGTACTAAGCGCTGGGGTGGATACAAGCAAATTGGATTGGACACATTTCCTGTCCCACACGGGGCTTACAGTCTCAATCCCCATTTTACAGACGAGGTAATTGAGGCACAGGGAAGTGGAGTGACTTGCCCAAGGTCACACAGAAGTCAAGTGGTGGAGCCAAGATTAGAACTCATGACCTTCTGACTCCCAGGCCCGGGCTCTATCCAGTACGTCATGTTATGCTTTATGTGGGCTCATTCATTCAATTCATTCAGTTGAATTCATTGAGCACTTACTGTGTGCAGAGCACTGTATTAAACGCTTGGGTGGCGTAGTGGATAGAGCCCGGGCCTGGAAGACAGATGTCATGGGTTCTAATCGTGGCTCCGCCACTTGTCAGCTGTGTGACTTTGGGCAAGTCACTTCACTTCTCTGTGCCTCAGTTCCTTCTCTGGAAAATGGGGATTAAGACTGTGAGCCCCATGTGGGACAACCTGATGACCTTGTATCTACCTCAGCGCTCAGAACAGTGTTTGGCACATAGTAAGCACCTAACAAATACCATCATTATTATTGAATGCTACTTCATTCATTTACTGCCTTCTGGGAAGAAGGACTAGACAAAAATCGATGGGCAGATACGTTTTGGAACTGGCTTCTTGATATTTCAAGGCTGCTTGATTTAGCATGTACTTAGGAGCACTATTTATTTTCTCACTAACTCCGTTATACTGTACTCTCCCAAGCATTTAGTACAGTGCTTTGCACGCAGTCCGGCTCAATAAATACGACTGAATTGAATGGAGTGCTCTGCAATAGCTCAATCAGTGGTATTTATTGCGTGCTTACTACATGCAAACACTATACTAAACGCTTGGGAGAATACAATCCCAGCTCTGCCACTTTTCTGCTGTGTGACTGTGGGCAAGTCACTTCACTTCTCTGTGCCTCAGTTACCTCATCTGTAAAAATGGGGACTGTGAGCCTCACGTGGGACAACCTGATGACCCTGTATCTCCCCCAGCGCTTAGAACGGTGCTCTGCACATAGTAAGCGCTTAACAAATACCAACATTATTATTATTATTACAGTGTAACGGAGTTAGTGTGAAAATAAATAGTGCTCCTAAGTACATGCTTACTATATACTAAGTACTTGGGAGAGTATAACACAACAGAATTAGCAGCCACGTTCCTTGCCCATAACGAGCTGACAGTCTAAATGGGGAGACAGACATTAATAAAAATTTACAATATATAATTTAAAGATATGTATAGAAGTGCTGTAGGGTTGGGGATGGGTGAATATAAAATGTCCAAAGATCACAGATCAGGTGCATACAGGATACAGAAGGGAGAGCGAGCAGGGGAGGGGGGAAGGCATAACTTGGGGAAAGCATTCAAAAAATATGATTGATTGATTGATTGATTGATTGTCAGTATTTGCCGCAGCTGGGAAGAGCCTTCAGATGCCTTTTTGCTGTGCCTTTTTCCCACTCTGATGGTAAAAGTTTGCCCCCTAAAGCCCCATCTAATAGCCCTGTGATTTAATAATAACGATGATATTTGTTAAGTTCTTACAGTGTGCAAAGCACTGTTCTAAGCACTGGGGGAGATACAGGGTGATCAGGTTGTCCCACGTGGGGCTCACATTTTTAATCCCCAGTTTACAGTTGAGGTAACTGAGGCACAGAGAAGTGAAGTGACTCGCCCACAGTCACACAGCTGGCAATCGGCGGAGCCGGGATTCAAACCCATGACCTCTGACGCGCAAGCCTGGGCTCTTTCCACTGAGCCACGCTGCTTCAGTGAGAGAATGATCTATTTCTATTCACGTTCCCTTTCAAATGCCAAGGATGCTTTTCTCTTGTTCTTACAATGAAAAGTGTTATCTTTTCATGACCTTCTAAGCCCTTTCAACATTTGTTAGCAAACACTGGAAGCTGGTCTTAAATAACCCTGAAAATGTGGCCTAGGGGAGACAAGAACGCCTCACGCTGAGGAAACAAACTGCACCTTGCAAATAGGTGCTGAGGTACAAGCACGGGCCTGGGAGTCATGAAGGTCATGGGTTCCAATCCTGACTCCCCCACTTGCCTGCTGTGTGACCTTGGGCAAGTCACGTAACTTCTCTGTGTCTCAGTTACCGCATCTGTGAAATGAGGATGGAGACTGGGGGCCCCACATGGGACAGGGACTGTGTCCAACCCGATTTGGTTGTATTCACCCCAGTGCTTAGTACAGTGCCTGGCATATAGCAAGTGCTTAACAAATACCAAACAAGACTGAAATAACAAATAACAAATAAGACTGAAAGTTAAAGGGTATCCAGCCACCATAGATTTCCATTTCTTCCCCTGTCCTAAGGGTCCAGGAATGGTTCTTCTCCTAAAACCCAATCATCGGGGAGAAAAAAAAATGCCTTCCAAGCTTTATCGAGTGTGACTTGGTAGACAGAGCGTGGGCCGGGAAGTCAGAAGGACCTGTGTTCTAATCCGGGCTCTGCCATATGTCTGCTCTGTGACCTTGGGCAAGTCGCTTCACTTCGCTGTGCCACAGTTATGGTAATAAGAGTTTGAGCCCCATGTAGGACAGGAACTGTGTCGAACATGATTAACTCATATCTACCCTAGAACTTAGAACAGTGCTTGGCAAATAATCAATGCTTAACAAGGACCATAACAATTATTATTATTATTAACCTTCACTTCATCCCTATTTTATGAGGAAGAATTTGGGCCCAGAAATGGTTGATGGCGATCAATCAATCAATCAGTGGTATTTAGTGAGTGCTTGCTTACTGAGTGAGTGAGGGCTTATGAGGAGCAGCATAGGCTAGTGGAAAAAGCATGGGCCTGGGACTCAGAGGACCTGGGTTCTAATCCCAGTTCTGACAACTGCTTGCTGTACAACCTCGTGCTAGTCACTTCACTTCTTTGCACCTTAGTTCTCCTGTTCCCCTCTTATTTATATCGTGAGCCCCATGAGGCACAAGGACCGAATCCAACCGAATTAACTTGTATCTATCTCCTCCAGGAGGTCTTCCCCAATTAAGCCCTCCTTTCCCTGGCTCACTCTCTCTTCTGTGTCATCTAGGGACTTGGATCTGTGACCTTCGGACCTTCGATATTCGCCCCACCCCCAACCTCACAGCATTTGTGTACATTATCTTTGAATTATATACTATCGATTACTTATTTATAGGTCTGTCTCCCCCTCTAGTAATAATGATGGCATTTGTTAAGTGCTTACTATGTGCAAATCACTGTTCTAAGCACTGGGGTAGATACAGGGCCATCAGGTTGTCCCACGTGGGGCTCACAGTCTTAATCCCCATTTTACAGATGAGGTCACTGAGGCACAGAGAAGTGAAGTGACTTGCCTGAAGTCACACAGCTGAGAAGTGGCGGCGTCAGGATTAGAACCCATGGCCTCTGACTCCCAAGCCTGTGCTCTTTCCAGACTGTTAGCTTGTTATGGACAGGGAATGGGTCTGCTAATTCTACTGTACAATAAACAAACACCTAGAACAGTACTCCGCATATAGTAAATACTCAATAAATGTTATTAATTGATTAACAAATACCACAAGAAATGACTCCTTTAGGTAGTGTTGCTAAGGTAAGTTGGTGCCCCTTTCTCCCATATTTGGAAGAATGGTGTCACCCCTTACCCTCCAGATAATAATAATGTTGGTATTTGTTAAGCGCTTACTATGTGCCGAGCACTGTTCTAAGCGCTGGGGTAGACACAGGGGAATCGGGATGTCCCACGTGGGGCTCCAGATCTTTCCTCACTATAGGGGTTTTGATGGGTTTTGTTTTTTCCGTCCCCGATCCCCTTCTTATCTCCTTTTTTTATGGTATTTGTAAAGTGCTTACTCTGTTCCAGGCGCTGTACACAGCACTGGGGTAGATACAGGCTAGTCAGATTTGACATAGTCCATGTCCCACATGGGGCTCACGGTTTTAATTTCTATTTTACAGGTGAGATAACTGATGCACAGAAAAGTTAAGTGACTTGCCCAAGGTCACACAGCAAACATGTGGCGGAGCCAGGATTAGAACCCAGGCCTTTCTGCCTTCCAGGCCCATGCTATATCCACTAGGCCAAGCTGCTTCACCTCCCCTTTGTCCCTTTTTCTTTCACAGTTGCTCAGTACATTTGTCCTCTCATCTACAGATACTCGTGGCAAGTTCATTTTGATAATCATTGAAATAGAAATCACCGGTTAATCCAGGAAACTGTTGTCATCACTGACAGGAACTAGGATTTCCTTCCCCAGTTCAGAAGGCTTCCTTTCCCAGAACTCTTTCCCTGTGGTGCCGCTGAACTTCTGTGATTAGGCAGATCAACCGGAGACCGGAGTTAGGAGAACTACCAGGTTTTTATAATAGTTTAACAGTTCGCCGGACTTGTTTTTTTCACGTACGGCATAATGCCATCTAGTGGCTCCGGCATCTGTACCTACCTCCTGTTAGCTAGGGAAATCAACTCGATGCTGCTCGGAGAATAAAAATGACATTCATGTCACCCAGCTCGGAAACGAGGGAGGAACAAGGAAGACACACTCCGCCTCGATTCTTTCTCTGCCAGTTCCTCAACCAAAATGGGTTTCACCTACGCACCCTGGCCCAAGTGCAATCCCCGCCTCTTTGCGAGCATTCACATTTTATTTCTGAATTTTGAGAGAAAAGGACGCAATTTGAAACATCAACCGTGATTTCGTGAGGCGGTGTTTTTCGCTGTGAGGCCGAGCAGAACCAACTGTGCCCATCTCCTTCATCAAACTCTGCATGGATTTCACGTCATCTCCATATCTGCTGAAAGTTGAAGATGTATATCATAAAGTTTCACCTACCTAGACACAGCGAGCAGCAAATCATCATCATCATTATTATAAATAATAATAATATTTTTAAGCACTTACGTGCCAAGCACTTTACCAGGTACTGGGGTAGGTACAAGAGAATCAAGTTGGACGCAACCCCCGTCCCATTTGGGGCTCACAATCTAAGTAAAGGAAAGGATTTCTAAGCTGGTTGGTAGCTAATAGATATAAGTAGGATAGAAACTATGGAAAATGAAGGGATAACTATTTGGTTTTGAATAATGACTACCACAGTA
Source organism: Ornithorhynchus anatinus (assembly GCF_004115215.2). Taxonomy (NCBI): domain Eukaryota; kingdom Metazoa; phylum Chordata; class Mammalia; order Monotremata; family Ornithorhynchidae; genus Ornithorhynchus; species Ornithorhynchus anatinus. The sequence continues at coordinate 97,374,695 of NC_041731.1, read as the reverse complement.
ATAATAATAATAGTATTTGCTAAGCGCTTATTATGTGCCAAGCAGTGTTCTAAGCGCAGGGGTAATAATAATAATAATAATAATGTTGGTATTTGTTAAGCGCTTACTATGTGCAGAGCACTGTTCTAAGCGCTGGGGTAGACACAGGGGAATCAGGTTGTCCCACGTGGGGCTCACAGTCTTAATCCCCATTCTACAGATGAGGGAACTGAGGCACAGAGAAGTGAAGTGACTTGCCCACAAGTCACTTGTGGGTAAATACAAGGTAATCAGATTGTCCCACGTGGGGCTCACAGTCTCAAGCACAGAAAAGTTAAGTGACTTGCCCAAGGTCACACAGCAGACAAGTGGCAAAACTGGGATTAGAAGCCACAACCTCTGACTCCCAAGCTTGTGCTCTTGCCACTAGGTCATGCGGCTCCTCTTTCAGGCGCATATAAAGACCTTAATAATAATAATGAGAAGTCTTATGCTTACAATGATCAATAGAATACTTAACTTACCAACAAAATCAATCAATCAACCAGTGGTATTTACTGAGCCCTTAGTATGAGCAGAACACTGTACTAAGCACTAGGAAGAATACAATATAATAGAGTTGATAGACACATTCCCCGCCCACAGCGAGCGGGTCTAGAGGGGGAGACAAACATTAATACAAATACATTATAGACATAGTGAACAGATATCAATAGATGAAAATACTGCATATTAATTCATACTAATGCAGTAGGATGTTGGTTATCAGAAACTCCTCAGTGTGTGTTTATGGCTAATCAACTTTCAGAGGCTAAAGGGCCTGGGAGAGGCCAAAGGCCAAAGGGAAAAAAGGAAGCAGAGGCCAGTGAAATCAATCAATCAATCAATCAATCGTATTCATTGGATACTTACTGCGTGCAGAGCACTGTACTGAGCAACTGACACAGTCCTATACACCGGAGTCGGAAGACACATTCCCTTCCCGCAGTGAGCTTCCAGTCTAGAGGAGAGAGACGGGCACTGATATGAATAAATAGTACAGGGATAAGCGTATAATTGTACGTGCGAACATCCATGAAAGACCTGGCCCTCTGCTGCTGCCATCACAGGTTTTCAAGCTCCCTTCAGTTGAGTGGACTAGTATTAAGTATACACTTACATAGTCTTCTACTAAAACTTACTGAATAGACTATGAGTCCTCTAGACTTTGTTCGTTGTGGTCGGGGAATGTGTCTACCACTCTGTTCTATTGTTATAGTGCATTCTCCCAAGCGCTTAATACAGTGCCCTGTTCACAGTAAGCGCTCAATAAATACGACTGATTGATTGATATAACTATAAATCTGTGCCTTTCATTTTCAGTCACACTGGGGTTTCAAGGGAGGGAGTGCGCATTATTGGATCATGTTTAGGTTACTGGCCCATTAATGTGAAAAATTTACCGCCGCATCAGGTTGAACTTAATCGTAAGAAATCTCTAATTCTTAGGAACCAAGACCTCTTTGGGACATATGATTTGGCCAATTCCATGAAGCTCTCAGAGATCTTCAAATAGCCTTCATTATCTTCTAGACTGTAATAATAATAATAAGAATAATAATGGTATTTGTTAAGCACTTACTATGTGCAAAGCACTGTTCTAAGCGTTGGGGGGTGATGATACAACATGATCAGGTTGTCACACATGGGGCTCACAGTCTTAATCATCATTTTACAGATGAGGGAACTGAGGCACAGAGAAATGAAGTGACTTGCCCCAAGTCACACAGCTGACAAGTGGCAGAGCCGGGATTAGAACTCACGACCTCTGACTCCCAAACCTGGGCTCTTTCCACTGAGCCACGTCGCTTCTCTAAGCTGAAAGCTTGTTGTGGGCAGAGAATGTTTCTACCAACTCTGTTATATTGCACTCTCCCAAGTGCCTCATACAGTGCTCTGCACACAGTAAGTGCTCAATAAAATGCAACCGGGTAGATTGAAGGTGAAGACAGCTTTATGAAAAACAGTCTGTCGATGCCAAATGTTCGTCAGAGAGCTCTCTCCAGGAGTGGGGGGTTCAGAGTCTCTGGGTATAGATTAGAGATGTCAATGGAAATAAGAAGAGTCCAGAGTCCAAATTGTGTCAACTGGCCTGAATAAACCAGACAAAGCGTCCTCCGTCCAAATTCAGTTGGCATGAGTGAGCTCGTGGTGGGCAGGGGATGTGTCTGCTGCTATATTGTGCTCTCCCAAGTGCTTGGTACAGTTTTTTGGACACTAAGCGCTCAGTGAAAATACGATTGATTGAATGAATAAGCAATTGTATCTGTGAGTTTGTTAAACAGCAGAAAAGTCTGTGATATACTGAAGTGATTCTTAAAGAATTTCCTTAGCAGTGGAAAATTTGTACCACTCCTTCCTTTTTTTTAAAACGCTATTTGTTTAGCATTTACTATGTGCCAGATATTGTCCTAAGCGCTGGGGTAGATATGAGCTAATCAGGTTGGACACAATCCATGCCCCTTAATGAGTTCACAGTCTTAATTCCCATTTTCCAGATGAGGTAACTGAGGTACAAAGAAGTGAAATGACTTGCCTTAGGTGGCACAGCAGAGATGTGGCAGAGCCAGGATTAGAACCCAGGGCCTTTGCCTCCCAGGCCAGCGTTCTTTCTACTATGTCACTCTGCTTTTCTTCCTGAAGGTTGAGTAACCAGAGCTCTGGTGAAGGAGTAGATTCATATCAGGAGGAGAGTTTCATGAACACAGCTGTAAATTTGCTTCGTTAATCGTAAGCCATTAGTAAATTGAGGGCAAGAACTGCAGCTCTTACAAATACCCTGATGTGTCTGCTAAAGGTGATGATGGCATTTCTGTGTCCCGATTGGTAAACACGAGGTTCAGCTCTGAAGAGAACCTAGGCTCTTTGCTTTCAATCAATCGATCCATCAATCATATTTATTGAGCCCTTACTAGAGTATTGTATTAAGCATTTGGGAGAATACAACAGAATGACCAGACACGTTCCCTGCCCATCATGGTCTTACAGACTTGAGGGAGAGACAGACATTATTATAAATCAATGATTTATAATACATCATTTAAATATATGTAATAATGATAATTGTGGTATTTATTAAGCGCTTACTATGTTCCCGGCACTGTGCTAAGCCCTGGGTGGATAAAAGCAAATCAGATTGGACACAGTCCCTGTCTCACGTGGGGCTCACAGTCTTCATCCCCATTTTACAGATGAGAGAACTGGGGCACAGAGAAGTGAAGTGACTTGCCTAGGGTCACTCAGCAGACAAGGGCGGAGCCGGGATTAGAACCCAGTCCTTCCGACTCCCGGGCCCGCGCTGTATCTACTAGACCACGATGCCTCTTTATGCCGTATGTACGTAAGTGACCTGGATTTTCCCTCTTATCCCTAAACTTCCTATTGATAATTAACTCCTTCTGGAATGGCCTCACTCTGTTGGAATTTTTTAGGTGCCATTTCTGTATCAGTTACAGTTTCCCTCCCACAAAAAGAGAGAACACTTGACTCTGGGCCTAAGCCTGATGGAGAGATGGAAGGGGGTGGGAGAATTTAGAGGAGCAAAGATAGTTCAATAATGTTAATGAGAAACAGGGTGGCCTAATGGAAAGAGCAAGGGCCTGAGTGGAAAGAGGACTGGCTGCAAGCCCGTCAAACGGCAGGGACCGTCTCTATCTGTTGCCGACTTGTTCATTCCAAGCGCTTAGTACAGTGCTCTGCACATAGTAAGCGCTCAATAAATACTATTGAATGAGTGAACTGGCGACGTCTGCCGGGTGACCTTGGGCAAGTCACTTCATTTCTCCGTGCCTCAGTTACCTCGTCTGTAAAACCTATCCCTCTTTCCACTAGCCCTAATCTAATTTATTGGCCGTCTCCCCCCGTAGGCTGTAAACCCCTTGTGCCCAAGGATCCTGTCTACCAATTGTACTATACTTTCCTAAGCGCTCAGTGCTACCTCTCAGGGTGGCACCTGGAGAGTTTCCAGTCCTCTACCAGTCTCGGCTACGGGAGGGAGAGTCCGGCAGAGCCCTGACCGTTCCGTTCCTAGCTCGGCCAGTGGCTAGCCAGTGGCAGGCCATCTGCTACGAGTCAAAACTCGCCCGTTCTGGGCAGCAGAGGCACGGGGGAGAGTCGAGGGCGGAGACTCAAGTTTACTGCGCGGAGGAAGGCAATTGTAAACTACTTCTGTATTCTTACCAAGAAAACTCTACGGATCCACTACCAGAACGACTGCAGATGGAGGTGGGGCGTTCTGGGAGCGAGGTGTCCATGGAGTCACTGTGGGTCAGGGGTGACTCGACAGCATAAGGGAAGGCAATTGGTTAGTGCAGTGCTCTGCACATAGTAAGTGCTCAATAAATACCATCAATTAATTAATACCTCTTCTCCTTTCTGAGAAGCAGCGTGGCTCAGTGGAAAGAGCCCGGGCTTGGCAGTCAGAGTTCATGGGTTCCAATCCCGGCTCTGCCGCTTGTCAGCTGTGTGACTGTGGGCGAGTCACTTAACTTCTCTGGGCCTCAGTTCCCTCATCTGTCAAATGGGGATTAGGACTGTGAGCCTCACATGGGACAACCTGATTACCCTGTGTCTATCCCAGCGCTTAGAACAGTGTTCTGCACGTAGTAAGCGCTTAACAAATACCGACATTATTATTCTAGATTGTAAGCTGATTGTGGGCAGCGAATGTGTCTGTTTATATTGCACTCTCTCAAGTGCTTAGTATAGTGCTCTGCACACAGTAAGCTTTCAGTAGATACTATCGACCGACTGACTGACTGATTTACTACTTAGACCATGAGCTCCTGGGGGACAGGGACTGTGACAGATCTGATGGTCTTGTGTCTATTCCAGCACTTAATACATTGCTTCCACATAGTAAGCACCTAACAAATAACACAGAATAGATAGCAGAGTCTGGAACTAGGGTCCCTTGAACAGGTATTTATTGATGGCAGGACCAAGGAGGCCCTTTCAATCCTTCCTCTTTCCATCTATCTTTCTCTAGTCCAGAAGCTTGCCCTTCTACCCTCCCTTTGATGTGGATTGGGATATTTGCCAGATAAAACGGAGGGAGGTTCTGTTATACTGTCTCAGAAAAAAACAATCCTACTCTATGTATGCCAAATCAGTGACTCTTCAAACATTTTGTATCACCACAAAGCTTACTCACAATGGGCAGATTCCTTCGTCTTAATATCAACAGGCTCTATGCTTTTAGGTTAATCAGGAATCCCAGAAGTTTTTTTCAGTATCTGTGTTCATAATATAATCGGGGATGTTGCGGGGGGGGGGGGAGAGGAGTGGATTTTGTACACTCACATCCATCTTTTTGCTTCAGCCAGGCCGAAGGTTAAACCATTTCATCCTGTTTTTAAAGACCACCAGAGGAGAAAGAATCCAGGAACTTTAAGAAATCCTTTTCCTTTCAGGGTCACACCGGAGAGTTTCCAGTCCTCTACCAGTCTCGGCTACGGGAGGGAGAGACAAGCAGAGGCCTGTCCGTTCCATTCCTAGCTTGGCCAGTGGCTAGCGAGTGGAAAGCAACTGCTATAAGTCAAAACTCACCTGTACTAGGCAGCAGCGGCATGGGAGAGAGTAGAGGGTGGAGACTCAAGTCGACTGCGTGGAAGAAGGCAATGGTAATCCACTTCCATATTTTTACCAAGAAAACTCTACGGATCCACTACCAGAACGATTGCGGATGGAGAGTGGGGCGTCCTGGGAGAGATGTGTCCATGGCAAGACAAGAAATTCTTCCTCATATCTGCAGCTCTACCCCATTTCTTCTTGTAAATAGCTCAGGTTTTAAGGAGAATTGCCAGGCCCTGCCCTCACGTAAATGATCCCTCCTATATCTGGAAGACACTACAATTCTAAGAAGCTTAAAAACCTAAGATTAATTTAGTTTAACAGATTTTGTTCTTACCAAGTGCTTCTACTCCAGCGCTTAGAACAGTGCTCGGCCCATAGTAAGCGCTTAACAAATACCAACATTACTCAGCATAGCGTTGGTTCTCTCCTATGTTTTTGCAATTTACGTTTTGTGACTTCTTTTTCCAGTGATGTTTTCTGGTTCAGTTTACAAGTCAGGATTATCTTTCCTCATTTAAAAACATAGCTAATAAATCTCTGGCCATTTGCTCAGTTCTCAAAAATGATAGTTGGTGGCTCTAGGTTGACTTTGGCTCATTGCTTAATATTATACAAGTTTTATCTGGTCCTGTGGAATTATTCTCTCCTTCTAGCTTGGTTTCTTGCCTTTCTACCAAAGTTGTTGTCTGTTCTGGTTTCTAATTAACGTGAGTTTTTTGTAAGGTGACAAAAAACCCCACTTGGAAAGTCTCATCCTGTTTTGTGTTTATTAGCTTTGTTTCCTTATTTAGTAAAGGGGCAACGTTTTCCTTTGCCCTTCTCTTGAGCTTCCTTTATTTAGAGACTGTTTGTCCATTTCATTTTATGCTTTTGTCTCTCTTTTTTTTTTGCTTTGACTTTTCTGATTTTATCCCTGCATGTCTTTGCTACTTCTTTGAACTCCTCTTTTAATGATCTGACCTAAAAAGAACTTTGACAGGGAAAAGATAAAACTCCTTTTCAAGAGAAGATCACCTGAGGTGAATTCTGCAGCTTCCAAGTACTAGAATCTAATTAAGTGGCTCTCATATTAGTCCTTTGCAGGGAATTAATGCTCAATTCTGCAAAACATTTCAAGACCCGGCTACCCCACCCAATCTCCGTTTCTTCCGGACGTAATACATCGGGCCACCAGCAATGTATTTGGGGATCACTGGGAGTTGTTCAGCCGAATGTTGAAAATTATGTATGCAATTAAATAGAATCCAAACTCTCTCCCTACTAACCAACCGGCACCACCAGAGTATCTAAGATTACACAGAAAATCACTAAAGACATCCTCAGTGGAGCCTTATGTTTCTTTTTCAGAGATCACATAGATCCAAAGGCTAGACTGCGTCTCCTCTGGAAAACAAACAGTTTAAGTTGAGACAAGAAACTATTTCCCAAGGAAGCATCGAGTAGGGAAGACGAGGTGGAGGAAAGTCCATTTCAAGAGACTCTGAAAGGAGTTGAGATGAGTTAAAAAAGAAAATAACTAACATTCCTTTATCAGAGAAGTATGGCTGAAATCAATATTTAAAGCACACACCGAAAGTGAAAACCTTAGAGGGAATATACTCATCTCCTCTTCCCACGTGTTCCGGAGAACGGGGCTATTCTGAGGTTGGATGCTTTGCGTTCGAAAATACCCCCTGTACCTGGAGTTTGGATCGCTATCTATTCCAACAGCCTATTAGTTCTCTCCTCAGTTTCCCCTCACCCAACGTGAAGTGTGAATTCACAAAACATCTCGATAGAAACTGAAATGGCTACTTACGGCGCTGTATTCCTTTTAATTAGATCCGTGAGCTGATGAATTGCCTCAGTGAATTTGTATGGGCTTACACTCCGAACTGCCCATATATCTCGCTTTTATTAATTTTCACAAATCTACTCCCCTCAATATAAAATTAGGGACATATTCAAGCTTTTGTTAGGAGAAGATGATGTGCTTATGTTTAAGCAAATTTGGTGCGTCCCACTGGGTTACGTGTCATTCATTGAGCTGAGCCTCCAGAGTCAGGGCCAGATGGCTGGTGCACCGAGTCTTTTTCTGGAATACATCTCTATAGAGGATGATGTCGCACTGTACTTGGTGACTGGGCTGTGGCTGAATGCAACTCCGTCACGGTATTTAAATCACATTAGGGCTTTCTTTTATTTATGGGCCCCCTTGTGAATTTGCCTGGCTGCATTCTAATTGCTAGCCTCCGCACAGCGATATGATGCACCGTAACCAGCCCTCCTTTTTAGCCACGCAAAAGTGAACTCTGTTGGTCTCTTTTAGATCCACGGAGGCGCTGTTCGCAAGGCCTTTTGTTGGGAGAACTGATCTTGAATCTCTCTTTCTGCTTGGTATCTTTCCCCTCTTCCTCGTCTAAACTCCGTTGGAGAGGCGGCCTGTGCTCCATTTCTAATTTTTCTGCCAGCAGAAGTCGGGACCACTTTCTTGATCTGGGTTTGTTATTTCCATTTCATTATCTGCTATCTTTCTCGTCTAGCCTACAGATCCATTTCTCCTGTTATCTGATTCACTGGGTCACCAACTCTCATTCTTTTTAAAAAGCAGAGGCAGCGCTTTCTAATCGGTTCAATTTTCTGTCTAATTTTGATTGGAAGAGAAAAATTGTATTATTTTAGCCAACAGAAAAGATGTTAGAATTCTTAGTTTCCATCTGACCGCAGGGATGGGACTATGAAAGGAGGGCTAAGAACAGAACCTATAAAGAGAGAAGCAGTGTGGCCTAGTGGTAGACCACAGGCCTGGGAGTCAGAAGGAACTACGTTCTAATCCTGGCTCCACCACTTGTATGCTGTATGGCCTTGGGCAAGTCACTTCGATTCTCCGTGCCTCAGTCCTCTCATCTGTAAAACGAGGATGAAGACTGTGAGGCCCATGTGGGACAGGGACCGTGTCCAACCTGATTAGCTTGTATCTACCCCAGCGCTTAGAAGAGTCCCTGGCTCATGGTAAGTGCTTAACAAATACCACAGTTATTATTATTACTTCCATTATTATTATTCCTTCCGTGTCTGGAGTAGGCGTGAGAAAGAACCTATTGAAAAAACAAATTCATGGATTAGAATGCAGGGATCATGCAGAAAAAAGGCCTTCATGTTTTGTCTTGAGACAACCCCTTCCTTTAGAGGATTGGTAGACGTTAAAGGACGAATAGCATTTTTGGATCCAGACAGAGGTCACCTAGGCCCTTGGCAAATGACTCTAAGCAAACTTGGCCAAAGTTCCTAAAGAGCCCTGCAGTAACCCAGGCTATTCCATTCTGGAACTTGTCCTCAGCAGAAATGACCAAGCTAGTGTTGTGGATGTTCCCAGCAAGAGGGAAACATACTTTTGTCTGAGAAACGGTTACTAATAATTGCAGTGTTTGTAAAGCACTTACTTTGTGCCAAGCACAAGGTGATCGGGTCGGAAACAGTCGCTGTCCCACTTGGGGCTCAGAGTCTTCATCCCCATTTTACAGATTAGGGAAGCGACACACAGAGAAGCGACATGGCCGAGGTCACCCAACAGACAAGTGGCAGACCGGGATTAGAACCCAGATCCTTCTGACTCCCGGGCCCGGGATCTTTCCACTAGGCCTTGCTGCTTCTCAAAATAGTATGGCAACCATTTTTCTAACCAGGATCAGCCTAAACACCAACATCATAATGGCAGTGGCGGAACCACGGGGGCAGAATAAACATTAGGGACGCCCACTCTCCGAGCCCCCTCAGGATCCCCGATGGGAAATAAGTAAGGGTCTTACTAATCTCTGGCGAATTTCACTTCCTGGTGATCCATCTCTGGCCCGGCGGTCCATTTTACTGGGCTCACCTGTCAGTGGCAGGAAGGCGTGGAGCAACCACGGAGATTTGAGGGTTGATTTCAGGGTGCAGGAGGAGGGGTGAGAAAGCCGCGGGGTGGATATGGGTGCAGAGAGGGTGGAGAAGAAGGGCGGGCATGAGGAAGTGGGATAGCCGGACTTATTCATCGAAGAATGTCGTGAGCGGTGAGCTCATCTGACAGGGCAGTCAAAATCACTGTGTTTTCTGGTTGTCTGGGAGCCCTTCTGACTCACCGACCCAGAATATTTCGGACTTCTTCCTCTCCCCTTGGGTCTCTCCACTCTTCTGCCGAACCAGCTGGAGGCAGAATTGCCATTTGCGTATTGTGAGTTGAGTGGAACCAAGGATGAAGTAAAATACAGTGCAGCAGCGGCAGCATTAATAGTAATAATAGTAATAGTAGCTGTGGTGATTATTAAGCCTTATTCTTTGACAAACGCTGTGCCGGGATGGACAGAAGATCATCAGATGTGATGGCAGAGCTCTTTCAGAGAAGCAGCGTGGCTCAGTGGAAAGATCCCGGGCTTGGGAGTCAGAGGTCATGGGTTCCAATCCCGACTCCCCCACTTGCCTGCTGTGTGACTGTGGGCAAGTCACTTCACTTCTCGGTGCCTCAGTTACCTCATCTGTAAAATGGGGATTAAGACCGTGAGCATCACGTGGGACAACCTGATGACTCTGTATCCACCCCAGCGCTTACAACAGTGCTCTGCACATAGAAGTGCTTAACAAATACCAACATTATTATTATTACTTCTCTGCTGTATGACCTTGGGCCTGTCACTTAAACTTCTCTGTGACTCAGTGACCTCATCTCTAAGATGTGAATCAAGGCTGTGAGCCCCATGCAGGACACGGACCGAGTCCAACCTGATTAGAACGGTGCCCGGCCCATAGTAAAGCTCTTAACAAATACCACTAAAACAAAAACCACCCGCAGTCCCCGTCCCACAAGGCTTCCGATCAGTGTTGCCATCTACCGAGAAGAATTTTTGCACAGAGTGTGAATAGAAGCGACTGTCTTTCGACCTTTCTCACCGACGGTTCGAACCGGGCCGAGACCAGGCGTTTGTGGGGGTGCGTGGCACCTGTTCACGAGGTTACAGCTGGCGGGGGGGTCATGACAGACTTTTTGTCAACGATCACTGTCAGCGGTTGGCCACTCTGACGGGGGAAGACTGGCCCCCGGCTCTTTTGCGATGTCACGGCGCTTGGCGGTGGAGGGCCTGAGGCCGGGCAACTCCCGCCCGTTTTTAAACGGGGATGTGGCCATGACACCCCTGGGTTTCCCCTCCTGCCACTTCCCTGGTGTAGAGACCATTTATGTTGATGGGCATCTTCATGTTCTGATGGGCATTACAGACATGGCCAATTTTCATTCATTTACTCATTCATTCAATCTTATTTTGTGTGTGTGTGTGTGTGTGTGTGTGGGCAAAGCACTGTACTAAGCACTTGGGAGAGTACACTATAACAATAAACAGACACATTCCCCGCCCACAGCAAGTTTACAGCCTAGAATGGGAGCCAGACATTAACATAAATACTTTTAGTTTCTTTGAACAGACTATCCACAAATGTACGGACGGCCGGCAACCCTGCTTCGCCATGTAAGGGGGAGGGAGAGTAGGGATCACAGCCTCACTTTTATAGAGGAGGAAATGGAGGTCAATAATGATAAAAATAATACTAACTGTGGCATTTAAGTGCTTACTCCAAGCACTGAGGTGGATATAAGCAAATCGGGTTGGACGCGGTCCCCGTCCCACATTGGGCTCACAGTCTTAATCCCTATTTTATAGCTGAGGGAACTGAGGCGCGGAGAAGTGAAGTGACTTTCCTAAGGTCACACAGCAGACAAGGCAGAGCCGGGATTAGAACCCAGGTCCTTTTGACTCCCAGCAGGTCTGTGCTCTATCCATGCTGCCCAAGATCACACATTGGCAGAGCTGAGTTCGCTCACTCGGCTCCACGTTAGCCTGGAGGCCAAGGGGCAAGATGCCCCAAGATGCCCCTCCTCCCTGGGCCAAGTCAGAGAAAGAAAGAGAGAGCATAGAGATCAAAACAAAAATTCAAACTAGAAGATAAAAATGGCTTCCCTTGCTTGTTCTTCCATACCAAGGACCACTCTCTGAACCACGAGTGCCTAACCTTCCTATAATTTTTTATTAAGCAGCGTGGCTTAGTGGGAAGAGCCCGGGCTTGGGAGTCAGAGGTCGTGGGTTCTAATCCCGGCTCCGCCACTTGTCTGCTGTGTGACCTGGGGCAAGTCTCAACTTCTCTGTGCCTCAGTTACCTCATCTGTAAAAATGGGTATTAAAAAATGTGAGCCCCACGAGGGACAATGTGATTACCCTGTATCTCCCCCGGCGCTTAGAACAGTGCTCTGCACATAGTAAGCGCTTAACAGATACCATAATCATTAATTAAGCACTTACTATGTGCTGGAATAGATACAAGCTAATCAGGTTGGATACAGTCCCTGTCCCACTAGGGCTCACAATCTTAATTCTCATTTTAAAGATGAGGCGTAGAGAAATGAAATGACTTGCCCAAGGTCACACAGCAGACAGGCGATGAAGCTGGAATTAGAACCCAGGTCCTCTGGCTCCCAGGCCTGTGCTCTTCCCATTAGGTCAGGCCACTTTTCACATAGTTCTTCTTCATTGTAAAACACCTCTCCCCTAAGATAAACAGAGCATTTTGCAAAAACAATCCTCGACAAAGCCCCTAGGAGGGGGAGGAATTATTTGCCTCATTTTCCAGATGGGGAAACGGAAGCATAGAGATTCAATCAATGCTATTTATTGAACACTTACTAGATTCAGACCACTGTACTAAGTGCTTGGGAGAGCACAATACAAGAGAATTAACAGACACGTTCCGATCAAGAAACACAAGCCTCAGAATCTTATCCTTGGCCGTTCTCGTGAGATCAAAAGATTTCTGGTATTGGGATTGCTCATTGAATACAGTAGCTGGGAGGATTTATACAATTTCAACATTCCTCCTTAGATGTACTAGATAAAGAGGAAACCTCAGTTAAAACAGTATCTATTGGGAAATAGTCTGAATTTCACTCTGGCAGAGAAGCAGCGTGGCTCAGTGGAAAGAGCCCGGGTTTGGGAGGCAGAGGTTATGGGTTCGAATCCCAGCTCTGCCACCTGTCAGCTGTGTGACTGTGGGCAAGTCACTTTACTTCTCTGTGCCTCAGTTCCCTCATCTGTAAAATGGGGATAAATACCGTGAGCCTCATGTGGGACAACCTGATGACCCTGTATCTACCCCAGCGCTAACAACAGTGCTCCGCATATAGTAAGCGCTTAACAAATACCAACATTATTATTATTATTATGGCCAATTCAGATCACAGACTCCAATTCAGCTATTTCCTCTTCACTTCGGATCTTTGGAACGGATCGTGTCCTTCGGCCTGACCTCACTGATGTTTCAACGGTTTATGTGAATGAAATGTATCTAATAAATCTCTGTAGGTATTTTAAGCTAGGAACGTGATGGAAAAATGTAAGAATAAAAAGACTTGTAAGTCTAAGAAACAACAAAACTTGCCTAAAAGATGGCTAGAAGAGGTCAAACTTTCCATTTCCCTCTCTTCTGCGTAACTTGTTGCTTTGTCCCTCACAGTATACCAGATTCTGAGGCTTGTGTTTCTTGATTGGGACGTGTCTGTTAATTCTCTTGTATTGTGCTCTCCCAAGCACTTAGTACAGTGGTCTGAATCTAGTAAGTGTTCAATCAAGCCCAGTTCTGTGTTAAACTTTGGTCCAGCTGCTAAACACATGCAGAAATGATCCGGCCTGCAGGTTACTGATTGTGTTTACTATTATCCGTAGGGGTTCAGGTAGTTTGGTACACTTCCAGAGAAAATCTGAATTATGCTGTATTGTAATTTCACGAGGAGGGTATAATAGCATTAAGGGCAATCATTATTAACCTACGTGGGGTTTATTAACCTAAGCCGAGACACATCATTCTAGATTTCAGACACCGCCTTGGATAGAATATTTCAATAAGGGTTTAAGAAATATATTTCCCCAATTCAAGCGTTTATTTGAAGCAGCATGGTGCAGTGGAAAGAGCACGGGCTTTGAAGTCAGGGCTCATGAATTCGAATCCCAGCTCTGCCACTTGTCAGCTGTGTGACTGTGGGCGAGTCACTTAACTTCTCTGTGCCTCAGTTCCCTCATCTGGAAAATGGGGATTAAGACTGTGAGCCCCACGTGGGACAACCTGATTCCCCTGTGTCTACCCCAGCACTTAGAACAGTGCTCTGCACATAGTAAGCGCTTAACAAATACCAACATTATTATTTGAATTCATCCTCATCTAAGAGGAGATGGGGGTAGGTGTCCGACCAATCAGTGATTTTTATTGAGCTCCTACTATGTTCAGAGCTCCCTACTAAGTGCTTGGGAGAGGACAATACAACAGAATTAGCAGACACCCTCCCAATCAATCAATCCACGGTACTTATTGAGCCCTTACTGTGTGCTAGAAAACTCCGCTAAGCACTGGGGAGAGTTCGACAGAGTAGAATCGGTAGACATGATCCCTGCCCACAAGAAATTTTTAGACTAGAGGGAAATCGATTATAGATAGTGGAAACGTTTGGAGCTTTTAAACAGTCTTCTGACCCTCACAAATTTCAGGTCATCGGAACACAAGAAGCCCTAGTATTTAATAGAAAGAGGAGGCAGAATGGCATCTTTCTAAGTCTAACAAAGGGTTTAGAAGAGTAAAGCCTCCCCTTCAGTGCTATGTGAGTCGGACATTTAAGGAAGCGGTTCTGACTTGTTAGATGCCGGCCCCTATCCGAAATACCTTATTTTCTTTTATATGAAATCAATCCATTAACAGCATTTACCAAGCACTTACTGTTTGCTGACTACTGTAACTAAATGCTTGGGAGACAAGAGCAGAACAGTTGGTAGACATTTTCCCCGGCCCACAAGAAGCTTACTAGAAGCAGCGTGGTTCGGTGGAAAGACCACGGGCTTGGGAGTCAGAGGTCATGCTTTTGAATTCCGCCTCTGCCACTTGTCAGCTGTGTGACTGTGGGCAGGTCAGTTAACTTCTCTGTGCCTCAGTTACCTCATCTGGAAAATGGGGATTAAGACTGTGAGCCTCACGTGGGACGACCCGATTCCCCTGCATCTACCCCAGCGCTGAGAACAGTGCTCTGAACATAGTAAGCGCTTAACAAATACCAACATTATTATTATAAATTATTCATATCAATGTCTGTCTCCCCCTCTAGACTGTAAGCTTGTTATAGGTAGGGAACAGGCCCGCTAATTCTGTTACATTGTACTTTCCCAAGTGCTTAGCACAGTACTCTGCCCTTAGTAAGAGCTCGATAAATACGACTGATTGAATATAATCTTGTTTCTCTACTTCATAATTTGGCATTATCCTTGACTCCTTCCTCTCTGACTCATATTCAGTCTGTTGCCAAATCGAATCCGTTATTTTGCCCCAGGATATTTCCAGAAATCACCCCCTTTCTTCCCATTCAAACTGCCACTGTGCTGGTGTACATATTTCTCATTAGAGGAGCAGTGTGTGTCTTAGTGGAAGGAGCACAGGTCTGGGAGTCAGAGAAGCTGGGATTTAATCCTGGCTCTGCCACGGGCCTGCTGCGTCACCTTAGGCGTATCATTTGACTTCTCTGTGCTTATTACCTCATCTGAAAAATGGGGATTCAATACCTGTAGTCTCCCTCCTACTTAGACCGTGAGCCCTGTGTGGGCCAGGGAATGTATCTGACCTGAGCATCCTGCATTTTCCCCCGAACTTAACGAATACCACAAATGTTACGTTTTTACGGTGTTTAAGTGCTTAATATGGGCCAAGCGCTATATTAAGCACTGGGGTAGATAG
This sequence comes from Ornithorhynchus anatinus, assembly GCF_004115215.2. Lineage (NCBI taxonomy): Eukaryota > Metazoa > Chordata > Mammalia > Monotremata > Ornithorhynchidae > Ornithorhynchus > Ornithorhynchus anatinus. The sequence continues at coordinate 97,359,335 of NC_041731.1, read as the reverse complement.
AAGTTAATCAGGTTGGACACAGTCATTGTCCCACATAGGGCTCACAGCCTTAAACCCCCCCAATTTGCAGAATGACTAATTATTATATACCAAATTATTGTATCAAACTCCTCACTGTTTTCCTTCGCTCCACCCCATAATAATAATAGTATTTGTGAAGGGCCCAATATGTGTCAAGCACACAGATTAAGAGTTTGCAGAGATATAAGATCATCAGGTCCCATATGGGACTCACAATCTAAGTCGGAGGGAGAACAGATATTCATTCATTCAATTGTATTTATTGAACGCTTACTATGTGCAGAGCACCGTACTACGCACATGGAAAGTACAACGCAGCCACAAAGAGAGACACTCCCTGCCCATCGAATCCCCATTCTTGCAGATGAGGGGACTGAGGCACAGAGAAGTTAAGTGACTCGTCCAAAGTCACGCAGCAGGTACGTGGCCAAAACGAGCTTAGAACACAGATCCTCCTGCCTCCTGGGCCCATGCTCTTCCCACTAGACCCCGCTGCTTCCCAATATATCCTGATGATGTTCCTAAGATGGAAGAGAGGCCACTGAAGACCCCAGAGAGTCCAACACTTGCCTCAACTTCTCAAGGACGCAGCTCCTCCCCTCCCAACAGCCTTATCTCAGTAAACTCAGTAAACGTGAGATCAGTGTCCGCTACAGTCATTTCCTTGGTTGACCTCCTCTGGCTCAGCGCCGTAAGCAGGTGGATCAAGTTAGGAAATCTGGAGATTATTTAGAGGAAATATATTGAGCACCTCCTATTTATAAGGCACTGTACTAAGCATTTGGGGGAGTATTCCAGCTTCTCTTCATGGCGTGTGTGTGTGCGTGTGTAAAATGATTGGCGTTTCTGTAAACTGTCTGCTGGATCGCATCCCAGTTGGTTAGCAGGGAGTCGTCTAGCAGACAGCACAAGGGACCCAAGTAGAACCCATTCATTGTAGAAGCAGTGTGGCATAGCGGAAAGCGTACGGGCTTGGGAGTCGGACGACGTGGGTTCTAATCCCGGCACTGCCGCTTGTCCGCTGTGTGACCTTGGACAAGTCACTTAACTCCTCTGTGCTTCAGTTACCTCATCCAAAATGACGATTAAGACTGCGAGCCCCACGTGAGACAACTTGATGACCCTGTATCTACTCCAGCGCTTAAAACGGTGCTTGGCACATAGTAAGCGCTTAACAATTACCATCATTATTATTAAGCGCTATGTGAGCGGCACTGTGCTAAGCACTGGGTGGATACAAGCCAATCGGGTTGGACATAGTCCCCGTCCCACACAGGGCTCACGATCTCAATCCCCATTTTACAGATGAGGTAACGGAGGCACGGAGGAGTGAAGTGACTTGCCCAAGGTCACCCAGCGGACAAGGGGCCGGGATTAGAATATTGAGTGCTTAAGGGGTCCAGATATAAGTGCCCAGGCCACGCAGAAGGGAGGGCAACTAGGGGAAATGAGGGTTTAGTCGAGGAAGGCCTCCACGTCCCGGTCAACGCTGCATTCCAGTTGGAATTCAGGTTGGGCACTGACCGTGTCCCGCACGGGGCTCACAGTCTTCATCCCCATTTCACAGATGAGGTGAGAGAGGCACATCGAAGTTGTGGCGTACCCGAGGTCGCAGAGCAGACAAGTGGCAGCGCTGGGATTAGAACTCGGGTCCTTCTGACTCGCAGGCCCGTGCTCTACCCGCTAAACCACGCTCTGCGGACTTACCTGAGAAGACATCCTGAAGATCGGATGGAGGATCTTCAGGAATGCACAACTGATCCCTCAGTTGACCAGAGAAACCAAGGTGCCGTGAGAACGTACTACCGCTGACCACCGGAGAAGCCCGAGGAGGGGCACGGACATCGCTTTGGCCCACCAATCCATCCACGGTATTTACCGAGCACTTACCGAGTGCAGAGAACTGTACTGGGTGCGAGGGAAGAGTACAATAGAACAGAGTCGGTAGACAACGTTCCCTGACCGTGAGCTTACAGCCTAGAGCAGGAAACGTTAATATAAGCAAATAATCCTTGGATCCGTAACTGCCGAAGGGCTGGAGTCGGGAGTCGATACCGGATACCCGAAGGGTAAGGATCCGAGCGCAGAGACGACGCAGAGGGAGAGGGAGTTGGGGAGGAGAGGGCTTCGTCGGGGAAGGCCTCGTGGAGGAGATACGACCTCAGTAAGACTTGGAAGGCTGAGAGAGGTGGTCTGGCACGGAAGGAGAGAGAGGGAGTTCCAGGCCAGAGGGAGGACGCGGGAAAGGGGTCGGCAGCGAGACAGACCAGATCGGGGCACGGTTTGCCGTTGTTTTAATGAGATGTTCGTCCCCTCGATTCTATTTACCGCCATTGTTCTCGTCTGTCCGTCTCCCCCGCTTAGACCGGGAGCCCGTCAAAGGGCGGGGACTGTCTCCGTTACCGATTTGTGCCTTAGTACCGTGCTCTGCACAGAGTGAGCGCTCAATGAATACTATTGAATGAGCGAGCTGGCACTAGAAGAGCAGAGCAGAGGGGTGGAAGAAAGAAGTGAGCCCGAGAGGCCTGAGAGGAGAAACAGGACGGCGCTAAAAGGCAAACCTCCAGGAGAGCGCCGCCCAGGCCGTAACCCCAAGAAACAATGCTTCTTCCCCTGACACTTCCTGCTGCTTCTTATCGTCACGGTATTTGCCAAGGGTTTAGCACGCGCCAAGCACTGCACTACACCCTGGAGTAGACATTCGACAGTCAGTCCGGACAGGGTCCCCGTCCCCGCAGAGGGTTCTTGGTTTTTAAGCATCGGACTTCCCTTCTAGGACAGGAGAGCGTGGCCGGAAAGACACAGACCACACCCAAGAATGAGATCAGAGGTAGGAAATGCTTCAAGACAGGAAACCCACCGGAGTCTCTCTGGCAGACAGCCACCGGAGCTTTTGTAGTTCTGAGTCTTTCTCAGAAGAATGCCTCACTCTGACGAGCTGATGGGCCCTATGATGGAACTTGAGAGAAACGAGGATTTAGCGTTATATAGAATAATAATAATGTTGGTATTTGTTAAGCGCTTACTGCGTGCAGAGCACTGTTCTAAGCGCCGGGGGAGATACAGGGTCATCGGGTTGTCCCGCGTGGGGCTCACAGTCTTCATCCCCGTTTTACAGATGAGGTCACTGAGGCCCAGAGAAGTGAAGCGACTTGCCCACAGTCACACAGCTGACAGGTGGCGGAGCGGGGATGCGATCCCGTGACCCCTGACTCCCAAGCCCGGGCTCTTTCCACTGAGCCACGCTGCTTCTCTACTTCAACTAAGTGCAGAAAGGTGACTTTCAAATCCACACGAGTACATCTTGACTTCTTAAAGCATCCTTCTCGCTTAGCAGGCATCTGCGCTGAGTACCTGAGTTTATGTCCGCGCGCACACTCGCCCCCGCATGCGTGTCAGAACTGTGACTGGGGAATGACTCCACAGCTTCCTCTTTCTCACAAGAACTGAACACGCGCCTCCTCTTCCTCCGCCGCATCCGGTACAGCGCTCCGCCCCTCGAAGAGCGGCGTCCCGCAAAGGGAGTCACGTACCTTAAGGTCACCGACGAGGGGGTCCGATTTCCATCGAGGGGAGCCGAGTTCGAATGGGCTTTCTTCCGCCAAGGATGCGAATAAGAAATGCTGCACATTATAGCCGTTTACATTTTCTTTAAACTGTTTTATTTAGAGATTTTTCTGGTAAGGAGATATACCATAAGAAAGCAATTTCACTGGCAGTGAGGTATGTATATACTCTACCAAAATACTCCTCGTTTTTAACTGCTTTTAACTTTATTTACATATAAAGAAAATATCAATGCATATCCTTGGTTTAACTACAGTATTAGTTATCCTACATGAATAAAATGAAATGGTACTTGCATACAAAAACTGGTATCTGTAAAGGAACTTGTTTTACGGATTAAAAAAATCAATTCACTTTTGGAGACGGCTTAAATGAACATCACAATTTATCGTGACCAAGACACCTGCACCATATTTTCCATCCTCACAGCACATTTATTTCATTAATTCCTTTAAGTAGGTCCTTAGCATGAGCATAGTGTTACACAATTTTCATACATATAATCACATCCAAAACAAGTTCTAAAATTTAAATTGTAAACATTCTCTTCATATGTAGAAACATTTCAATCGGTGTATTAAATTTTGCTAAAATGATCAAATTTCCAACAGAATTATAAATGAAAAAAAGTCTACTCTAAACCATGTAGTGAGCATTGTTTATTATTAGTACATTTCTACAGTGTTAAATAAGGTAGCAGAGACGCAAAACTGTCCTGTAAGCAAGTCAAACTTTAAGTAAAACGTTACAAAGAAACAAACCTGTTAACAAAAGAATGTCTTGCAATAAAGAAAGGTCGGAATCTAGTATGATACAAAAAGGTAAAGGGTAAATACCATCTTTGTTGACAAAGTCGGAGGTAGCATGAACGCACCACTTTATTGTCTGAGAAATGCAACTGGAGTAAAGAATATTTCCTTCTCACAAATAATTTCCAGTAACTATGTACATATTTCTTTTAGAAATATCTGTTTAAACAAATCTCCCTCCACGTTTTAGTACAAAAAAAACTTTTTCATGTGATTTTTAAAAAAAACACTTATACATCGAGATAGAATAGTACTCGTTGCCCTATTTGAATGAACAGTCTCTTGAACTATGAAGTACATATTTAATGCCCTAAACTGAGTAAATTTAGTTAGCAGTTTCTGGTATTGTACAAAACACTACATACATACAAACAAAATATAATATCTTATTTTACTATGCAAGTCTCTCTTTCTCTCTCTCTCTCTCTCTCTTTTTTTTTTTTTGGAACAGAGCCGGCGTCCGGTAACACTGCAGAGGGCATCTTTTTCCAATAAAGTCGGCCTGTAAGTACCCATGTGCAACGATTTAAAAATGGCTGCTTGCGTGTAATGATCTCTTACTGATAGTGAACACAGTAACTGACAAAAACTTAGTAAACCTTAAAAACACATCTTCCACCCTATATAAAATATAAAGACTACTTACTGCAACTTTTTAAGTACTCAATTTGCTTTGATGTCACTGTAATTCACTTTCCCTATTTTCCTCCTTTAGGATTTATAAACAGATAATTTAATGTAGCAACTTTAAAAAAGGACAAAGTATTTCAAATGTACATCCAATTCAAATGTATTTATTTAAAAGATTCCTTTGTTCTATGACGCTGCTTCAGCCACCAATAGAGAAAATGAAGTTTCAGTGATCGAAGCAGGCTTTTTAAGTAGTGACGTCACTTCCACCATGCCAGCTCCAGTCCGTGGAAGATTAGCGTTGACAATATGTCTCTGTAAGTGCTTTATCCAGTCTTCCTGAACAGACAAGGGTCCTCGAAAGACCAGGCCACAAAACCTGCACATAACGAGAAAAGGAATGCTCGAAATCATCGTGTTTCCTCCATTTAAAAATCTGTATCTCGGGGAAACGGGACTACAAAGACAAATCTTCTTCCAACAATAATATACCTAAATCGAATCGCAGAGTTACTACACACCGGACTATCCCAATTGACTCTGTGCTTAATCCACTACGATTTCTGCTGCTTTCGTGGTGGATGAGTTTTAAACTGCGTAAGTTTTCGGACCAGCGTTTCTGGACAGCACTCTAAAATATCCCAACGGTTTACGAAATGCTAAAGCTGTCGTTCTTCCCCCCGTCGTGATCCCGCCCTTTTTTTTTAAAGAAATTTTTGGCTCCAAAACAAAATCTCAGGAGATGAGCTGAGTTGAATATATAAACCATTTTAAAATATACCTGCATCGGAGAATGTAAACCTCGTCAGCGCTATGAGGTAATGGTAGCACTTTTTTCTTGCTTCCAGATCTTGACCGTGATTTCTTTTGCTTACAATCTAAGGCTAAAAAAGGAGGGAGAGAGAGAGAAAGTTTAATTTTCTTATGTAGCTAAAAAAAATGAACATCTCATCCTTTTCCAATCAAATGAAAATATGGCCAGTTTACATTTTAGCACACTACAATGAAAGCATTACACTTTTTTTTGTTGTTTAGGCCACATAAGCTAATTGTTATAAATTGGACTTTTGGCAAATAATACATCTCCTTGCCAAGGCTTTATCAAACAAGAAAACAGAAACGCTGTAAAAAATCTAAAGCAGCTACAATATCACTTTAGCGACTGATCCCCATTGGTTCAGTCAGATAAAATTTTAAAATCTCGATAGAACTCTCATTTTCAGTTAGACGGTGGTACGTTCAAAACCAATGAGGTCTGAATTTAATTCAATGATTCCCATATTTTTTTTTTTTTACAATATATAAAGGAAATTTCACCCGTCAACAAAAAGACTCATGAATACAGACTATCATTGTATAATTTTCAAATGAGTTTTTCATCATCTGATTTTGTATTAACATAATTAACTGTCAAACTGGTTTCTTGATGTTTAGCTAAAAGAATAAAAGCTCACATTAATTTCCATCATCTAAGCCAACATTTAATGTTATATGGGAACCAAGATCAAAATTTCCTTAAGATTAAAACTGTCCTGACTCAGATGTTTCACAACTATTGTTTCCATCACTGCATTTTTCTCTTAAAAAACAACAACAACAACAAAAAAACCCCAAACCAAACACCAAAGCACAAAAAGCCAAACAAAAATCACCCTTTCCCGAAAGGAGTTGGAAATGGAATTTTTTTAAAACCACTTTTCAGACTCAGGAATTAGGAACAAAAGTTCCTTGGGAGAAAGGGAAGAGAGGCAGGAATCCAGAGTGGCACCCTAGTGGGGCTAGAGAGGTGCTAAACACGATGGATGTGATGAGATGAAAATCAAGAGCCATCCACGACTTTGCCGCTGCATCTGGATTTTCTTTCGGAACGGATCTGGACGGCAGGGACCAGAGCCGGTTGTCCAAATGTCAATTTGAGTTCACGGCCCCGGTTCCGGTTCTCTTTCCAAAGAGATAACGTAGACGGCAGGAGACCGCTTCTACGATCTGTTGACAGTTCACCTGTACTGGTGGGGGTTCATACTCACACTTCGACTGACGTGGCGCGCACAGGCACGACCGTTTCTTCCAACATCGCAGTGTATTCTATCCAGAAAGATAGAGCGACGAGGAAAGCACGTTCTCCAACGCCCACCAGCGTTCTACCCAAAACGCGGAGTGAAAATACGCATTTTGGGAGAACTGACTATACAACCCTCACCTGCGTAAATTCCATCTGAAGTAATTTGATTCTCACAGCCTTGATTTTAACTTCCTTCACCCTACTCTACCGAGGAGCAGCAACACTGACCGCTTTGAGTTTCGTCAACCTCTTTTCCTTCGCTTAGCCTCCGGAAGAGGGAGATGAAATGGCCAGCGGTGAAATGGGATGAAGGGACCAGAAGGTGGGTATGAGAGAGAAGTAGCAGTGAAAGATGAGGATACTTCGGAACTAAATAAAACACGCCAGGACAGTCAAGAGTTGTTTATGGGACGCATCTCAGAGAGCACACACCGTTATCTTCTTGCTAACGGATGTTATGATATTCCTTTAACACTTACTGTATGCCAAGCACTGTGCCAAGTGAGAGACACAACCGCATGGGTGCGTACGTGTGTATGTTGTCAGGCTTGGAGAAGATAATCTGCCCTTTGTACACAAGACAAGGAGACAACAGACTCTAAGTTACACCCTGGCCTTGAAGAGGCAGGCAAAAACAACTAGCAACCTCCCCGGGCAGGGAGCGTGCCTACCGACTCTGTTACGCTGTACTCTCCCAAGCGCTCAGGACAGTGCTCTGCACACGGAAAGCGCTCAGCAAATACCGCTGATTGATCTGGGAAGGACCGGGCCAGAGCCCAGAGAGGGGCCCACGAATCCGTGAGGAGTGGAGAGTCATCAGGGAGTCATCCCGGCAAGGCGGAGGAGCCTCTCAAGATTTTCTGGTCCTAGAGGAAGGCCCAGGATCATCCGCTTCCAGAAGTGAAGACTCGGGTTGTGGAAGACGGTTGTCTGTAGTCTCAATGGGAAGCAACAGGGACGTGCGGGACCAAGGAGAGCTTCCTCAAGACCCGTGATCAGGAGGAAGTCCCCGACTCATTTAAAGTGAACAGACACACAAGGTGCTAATACCGCGAGTTTGTATGACTGAGAGCTGACTGGATAAACGGGGAAGTATATGTGCGTCTGGGGGCTTTCCTGGGGCACCCGGAATGGGGGGGCACGCTCGGCTGTTTGCTATTTTAAGAGGAGACTTCCAGAATGGGCTGCTTGGGGCTGTCCGTCTCTGGTCTGGGGACTAAGTCCTCATTTCATCTCCTCCCGACTCCCTTGTGCGTCTCCCCGGCACTGGATTTGCTCCCCCTTTTCCATCCCTCCCTCAGTCCCGCGGCGCTTCTGTACGTATCCGGAATCGATGTGTTCATCCTAACGTCGGTCTCCCCGCCCAGGCTGTCGGCTCAGCGGCCGGGGAACGTGTCGACCGATTCTGTTACGTTGTACTCTCTCGAGGGTTTAGTACGGTGCTCTGCACACAGTAAGCTCTCGATAAATACAACCGATCGACTGGGACGCCCGCACCTTCCTAACCGCAAGGCTCCCAAGATGGCAGATAAAACCTTCCCGCAGCCCCCCCGCGACAACCGCCTATCACATCCGCCTATCGGGGATCACCGCTGGCCAGAGAGTTCTGCAGCAATCGGGTCAGACGATCGATCCCCGTTCCCCGGGGACATCGTCTCCTTTACCTTCTCCCCATTTTACAGATGAGGAAGCTGTAGAGGTTTGGACCGCAAGCTCGTTGTGGGCAGAGAACGTGCCTATCAACTCCGTTCTACTGTACTCTCCCAAATACTTAGCACAGTGCTCAGCACACAGTAAGCGTGGACTGACTTGCCCATGGTGATGCAGGAGGTTAGTAACAGAGAGAACCCAACCCTCCCGTCTCTACTCCCGTGCTCTTCTGTTTAGGCTCCTCGCCTTTTCTTTGATGTTGAAAACGAGAACGTGATATTCTTAGAAAAAGGTGTCATTTAAATGAAAAAAACTGCTACCTATATATGAGAAAACTAAGCTATGATAACATATAACTTTCCAGCACGGTATTTATTGAAACGGTTGGTGACTAGCTAGGCCAAACACACTGACTTCATCTTCTGATGTCCCGGGAGTCGGGCAGAGTTTTTGTACTTCCAATGCATACACTCATGAACAGAATCTATTTGGAAAAAATAAAAATAAAACAGACATTTAACTGGATTTTAGAATCTCCTAACAACTAGATTAGGGCTATCTAATAAGCAGTCGGAGTCACGATACACAATTTTTCATGGTTTCACAGATCTGCTCGATGGTTTCTTCACAACATTATAACAAGATTTACTCATACTTTTGCATTTTCTCAATACGATTTTAAAATTAAACAAGCCCTCATTTATTTTTCATTCACTTAACCTGTGAGGTTTATATGAATAGAAACGTTGGGCTTTGGTTTAACAGCCCTGAGCAACACGATATGGCTGGGTAAGGTCCCTCAAGAGTAGTTTAATGAGGGAGCTCGCACTGATGTTAACAAATATCTATCTGAAGATAGCAAAGCGTTCTTCTCGGACCGTCGATACTACGTCCCCCCGAAATAAGCAACTTCTTCTAGAATCCTCTCCTCCTTTGCCTGCCTTTGATTTAACCGGTTCTCCAAAAAGGAACGAGCCCAGCCACCCAAATCTTTCGTAAATCCCAATTTAGGATGGCAGAAAGTTATTTAGTGATCGATTCAAACTAAAAAGCCTGTCCAAAAAAATCCTCTGTCGAGATCAGATTTCGAGGGGGCCCCAAACTGGCTGTCTGAATACCCTGTTTAAAAAAGAAAGTGAATCACTTGAAAGTGGATCACTGGGGTGACACATTTAAAAGTGTTCTGGAATATTCTGTTTCCTAAAACGGCTGTTCTGATTAAAGGGGAGCTGGATAAAAAGGAACGATCAGAAAAAGACACGGAATAAGATGGATGCGCCCAACAAAAGGAGCATCACTTCTATGCTGCAGATAATAAAATGGGAACACGCTTGTTGCCCGAGGGCATCGAGATCAATGAAAAGCAAGCCGGTGCACCCAAGGGACCACAATTAAAAATGCTTTGCTGGGACATACAGGTCTTCAGACAGAACAGGGTGCAAGACCTGGCTTTTTGGGCCGGTGTTTTCAGATGGACGGAATCTTTCGCCCTTTTCACCTCATCCCTGGTCTTTGGGTAGGGAGAACCCTAATCGCTGCATTTAATTTAATTGCTGTTTTTGCTTTGGTGTCCGAGGACCCCCAGGCACATTAAATATATCTATGAGAAGCTGATAGTCTAGCTAAAAGAAGCATACCTCATACTAATTGGTACTGAAGAGAGGGAGGATAAGAAGTTTTACTGACAAAATACCTTTCCATCACGGACCCTCAAAACACCATCAGGTAAATTTGTGGCATTTCACCGACGGATAGATTAGGGCAATACTAGAGATTAGCACAGTGGGAGGCTAACACAGACTTGCCCAGTGGATCACAGAAAGCAAAGTGGCAGAGCTATTCTCCCCTTTAAACAAGAATGGCATCAGACAATAATCTGTCCGCCGCGGCAGACTCAAGATCGGGTTCAATGTGATAGTCTTATTTTAAGGCAGATCGCTTTTACCCACAAAGAGAAAGCCTTCTTAAAAAGTTACCACTTATAACAGAGGGCACTAAACGGTTGCTGAATCGGTTTGATTTAATGGAAGATACCATTCAAGGATGGCAGCAAATGATTCTAAACCTTGAATTGGGAGGATGAAAAAAAAAAGTCAACAAATAGACAATAGCAAATGTGTCATTTGGTTGTGGCACCACCTAAAGGAATAATGATAGTTTTATGCCCTTTAAAGACCTCATCTTTGAAAACACAGTTTTACAGACATACTAAAAACGGAAAAAATTTAAGATGAAAATCACGCCAAACTGGACTACTCAAATAATACTTCTAAATTGGCACATACCATTGTGTCAAAAAAAAAAAAAAGTCAATTTTTTTTCCAATCTGAATTGATAGGAGCCATTAAGCTAAAATGAGACCGAGAGAATTTGGCTTATAGAACTGAAAAGAGAGCACTAGTAAACTGCAAGGATTCAAGTACTGAGTCACCCCAAATCACAACCGGGATCTAATAGGCAGAGTCTTTGGAAAGTCTTACAGTTCGGGATTATCACGCTGAAACGGCTAGCCACCGATTATAGCTCAAAGCGGATGAGGAACTGAGTGACAACTTTAATAATCATAATAATAACGGCCTTTGTTAAATGCTTACTATGTGCCAGGCACTGTACTGAGCGCTGGGGTGGATACAAGGAAATCGGGTTGGACACAGTGCCCGTCCCAAGTGGGGCTCACAGTCTCATTGCCCATTTCACAGGAGAGGTAACTGAGGCACGGAGAAGTTAAGTGACTCGCCCAAGGTCACAGAGCAGACAACTGGTGGAGCCGGGATTAGAGGCCACATGTTGCAATCGGTGGGTGGGACCCAGTTGGCCTCACATTTATTTGTGAAGGAGAAGCACGGCTTTTTTTTAATGGCATCTGTTAAGTTCTTACTATTTGCCAGGTACTGTATTAAGTACTGAGGTAAAATGTGAGCTAATAATAATAATAAGAAGAAGAACGTTGGTATTTGTTAAGCGCTTACTATGTGCAGAGCACTGTTCTAAGCGCTGGGGTAGGTACAGGGGAATCAGGTTGTCCCACGTGAGGCTCACAGTCTTAATAATAATAATAATAATGTTGGTATTTGTTAAGCGCTTACTATGTGCAGAGCACCGTTCTAAGCGCTGGGGGAGATACAGGGGAATCAGGTTGTCCCACGTGGGGCTCACAGTTAATCCCCATTTCACAGAGGAGGGAACTGAGGCCCAGAGAAGTGAAGCGACTTGCCCACAGTCACGCAGCTAAGTGGCAGAGCTGGGATTCGAACTCATGACCTCTGACTCCAATGCCCGTGCTCTTTCCCCTGAGCCCCCGTGTCCCACGGGGGGTTTGAATCCACATTGTACGGATGAGGTAACTGGGGCCCAGAGAAGTGAAGGGGACTTGACTAAGGTCACACAGTAGACAGGTAGTGGAGCCAGGATTAGAACCCAAGCTCTTCTGACTCCGAGGCCCTTGCTCTATCCACTAGGCCACGCTGCTTCTCTGCGTTTTCAGTCAAGGCATAACGCGGCCACCGGCCAGCCCCTCTGCCGACAAGAACACGGAAGCAGCCAAGAAAAGGAAATATCCCACCTTAACAATAGTGGTTCATGATGATGTTTGATTTAAATAACAATACTGTTGGTATTTGTTAAGCGCTTACTATGTGCAGAGCACCGTTCTAAGCGCTGGGGGAAGATACAGGGTCATCAGGTTCTCCCACGTGAGGCTCACAGTCTTCATCCCCATTTGTCAGATGCGGGAACTGAGGCACAGAGAAGTGACGTGACTCGCCCACAGTATTTAAACTGAGCAACAGCAGGGCCTAGTGGAGAGAACACAGATCTGGAAGTCAGAAAGACCTGGGTTCTACTCCCGGCTCTGCCATCTGCTTGCTGTTGGGACTCCGGGCAAGTCACTTCACTTCTCTGTGCCTCAGTTTCCTCAGCTGTAAAATGGGGATACCTGTTCTCCCTCCTACTAACCTGGGAGCCCCATGCAGGACGAGGACTGTGTCCGACCCAATTCACGTGTACCTACCCCAGTGCTTAAAATGGTTTTTGATACCTAGTAAGCGCTTAGCAAATACCTTTTCTTCTTTAAAGTTTCCCATCAGTTCTCTCAGACTAAAAAAGGGTGGTATTTATTAAGCGCTAACTATGCACAAAGCGCTGCTCTAAGTGCTGGGGGATACAAGGTGATCACGTTGTCCCACGTGAGGCTCACAGTTTTAATTCCTATTTTAATAATAACGTTGGCATTTGTTAAGCGCTTACTATGTGCAGAGCACTGTTCTAAGCGCTGGGGGAGATACAGGGGAATCAGATTGTCCCACATGAGGCTCACAGTCTTAATCCCCATTTTGCAGATGAGGTAACTGAGGCACAGAGAAGTGAAGTGACTTGCCCACAGTCACACAGCTGACGAGTGGCAGAGCCGGGATTCGAACCCACGACCTCTGCCACCCAAGCCCGTGCTCTTTCCACTGAGCCACGCTGAGGGAACCGAGGCACGGAGAAGTTCAGTGACTTGCCCAAAGTCACGCAGCTGGCAAGCGGCGGAATGGGGATTAGAACCCACGACCTCTGACTCCCAAGTCCGGGCTCTTTCCACTGAGCCACGCGGCTTCTTAGCCCATCCCATCCCGGGCTTCTTTGCTCCTCCCAAAATAACCTTGCAATTTCCCTCACCTCCGGACTACTGCCTCTCCCTCCCTGCCCGAACGCCTTCCCATGACGCCGTCGGGAAGGAATCTGGCCCGGATCGAACACTGCGCATACGCAGGTGGCACCTTCTAGCCGCTTGTGGGGGCTGAGTTCGGAGAAGATGCTCCGGGCCCGCCCTACCTGGGGTTGGGTCGGGGCGAAGCCCCTCTCAACCGCCTCCCGCCCCCCCGCCCCCCGTCTGCCCACCCGCCCTTTACCGGGCCGGCCTTCCCCAACTGGAAAAGAGTCGATACTCAGGCCGCTTCCCCGTCTGCGACCCCTGTCCCAAGCAGCTCTGGTTAGTCCTCCCCAGTAACGTCTAGGTAATGGCATCCTGTCATCTCCGGGTGTTGAAAGATTTGGACCTCCGAGAGGAAACCCCCGGGGGGCGCCTTCTCTTCTTGCCCGGGTGGCCCGGCAGTCGGTAGTATTTACTGAGCGCTTACCGTGTGCGGTGCACCGTACTAAGCACTTGGGAGAGAAGCGTGCGACAGAGTTGACGAACGGGTCCCCCGCCCACAGTGAGCTTACAGTCTAGAGGGGGAGAAAGTCAACTGGCTCGGCTTCAGAGCAGCACGGGGGGCTCCCTGAGATGAGAGGTTGGCGGCGGACTTCCCGGATACCGCTCTCTCTACAGAAAAGTTACAAAACTATCGACTAGAAATGTCCTCCGCTCTGCCGTAACGACGCTTTCACTACGTGCGCTGAGGAGAACGGGTGTAAGAAGAGAACGAGGGAAGACCGGTCCGCCAACTCGAGCCCGTTCGGGTCCGGCGTGGCCGAACCGGACACGGCCGGGACCGCGACCTGAGTTTTTCGGACCGTGGGGTTTTGAAGAAGAACGGGACTCCCGAATTTAATAAGAGAACTGAGCGTTCAGAGGCACCAGAATCAGAATCTTAAATCTCCCTCAGCCGGGATGACGTAACCTACCAGCAACTGCAATTCGGCAGTAGGGATTTTAAACAAAAATCCTGGCTTTAACAACGACAACAATAATAATAACGATATTTGTTAAGTGCTTGCTACGTGCCAGGCACTGTGCTAAGCACTGGGGTGGATAGAAGCATATCGGGTTGGACACGGTCCCTTGTCCCACGTGGGGCTCACGGTCTCGATCCCCATTTTACAGAGGAGGTAACTGAGGCCCAGAGGAGTGAAGTGACTTGCCTAAGGTCCCACAGCAGACAAGCGGTGGAACTGGGATTAGAACCCATGACTGATTCCCAGGCCTCCCGCTACACCACGCGCTTCAGACTGACCGTCGTATCGTACTGGTGTTTAAAGCAGGTTATCCCCAACTGGCACCGTCCACTTGTCTTTTCTCTTTGAAACGCCCGGAGCATCTTCTCGCTGGCTTCTGCGGGTCCAGAGAGGGAAGACAGAGACGTAGCCTCTCCCCTCTGAACCTTGTCTTCTGACCTCCCTTTCGCCCACTCCTTCCCCGGAACTGGTTCAGCTCCAGCAGACGTCGAGTGAGCGAGCTCCCCTGTCCCTCCCCCCAAGAGTGATCGACAGGACACGATGATAACGTTGGCATTTGTTAAGCGCTCACTATGTGCAGAGCACTGTTCTAAGCGCCGGGGTAGATCCAGGGTCATCAGGTTGTCCCACGTGAGGCTCACAGTCTTCATCCCTATTTTACAGATGAGGTCACTGAGGCACAGAGAAGTGAAGTGACTCGCCCACAGTCACACAGCTGACAAGCGGCGGAGCCGGGATTCGAACCCCCGACCCCCGACTCCCAAGCCCGGGCTCTTTCCACTGAGCCGCGCTACATGTAAATGAACTCCCCCCACCCCAAACAGTCTGGGTGCCACACGACGGAAGGACTCCCCCCTTCTCACGTCCGCGCTCCCCGCCTCAATTCAACAAACTAAATTCCTTCGCTCTTTCACAGTACTTCTAGAAACGTCTTCCTCCAGGAGGGAGCCCCCGATGGACCTCTCCCGACCTAGTCCGCTCCAGTCCATACTTCAGTCTGCTGCCTGGGTCTTTTTTCTATAAAAACGTTCAGGACATGTCACCTCGCTCCTCAAAAACCTCCAGCGGTCGCCTCGAGCAAAAACTCCTCACCATTGGCTGTAAGCAGTCCATCACCTTGCCGCCTCCCATCTCACCTCGCACCTCTCCTTCTATAAGCCAGCTTGCACACTTCGCTCCTCAGGTGCTAATCCTCTCACCGTGCCTCCATCTCCTCCGTCTCTCCGCTGACCCCTACCCCACCCCTGGCCCGGAACGCCCTCCCTCCTCAAATCCGCCGAACACACTCTCCCCCTTCGAAGCCTTACTGCGGGCCCATCTCCTCCAAGAGGCCTTCCCAGGCTAAGCCCCATTTTTCCTCATCTCCCACTCCCGTCTGCAGCACCCTGACGTGCTCCCTTTGCTCTTCTCCCCTCCCGGTCCCACGGCATTTACGTTCAGATCTGTCATTTTATCTACTTGCATCGATGCCCGCCTCCTCTCCTCTAGATTGTAAACTCACTGTGGGCAAGGAATGTCGGTCTATTGTTTCATTGTACTTTCCCAAGCACTCAATACAGTGCTCTCAATAGCGCTCAATAAATACAATCGAATGAATGAATGGTCATGCCATCCTAAAAAACTCTCACCCTTCATTCGTTGATCGGTTTTGTTTATTTATTCACTTATACATTCATCTGCTCTCTCCCTGGTCTCTTAACACCTTTGTACATGCCCAGCTGTAATTTAACATGTGTCTCTCCATCTCGTCCGTAAGCTCCTTATGGGCAGGGATTGTCTATACCTACTCCTTTGTACTGTACTCTCCCAAGTGCTTAGTACAGCGCTCTGCACACAGTTAGCGCTCAATACATACCATTGACTGATTTTATCTGTCGTCTCAATTTAACTATGGCACGTTCCATTTGTGGCTATACACGCCCTACTGAGAGCTCACCTCCTCCAAGGGGTCTTCCCTGACTGAGCCCCTCTCTTCCCTCTCTTCTCCCTCCCCTCCCACCCTCTGCTCCTCCCCGTTCTCCTCCCCTCGGCACTGTGCTCATTTGTATATATTATTTATTACCCTATTTATTTTGTTAATGAGGTGCACATCCCCTTGATTCTATTTTATCTTGATGATGTTGCCTACTTTTTGTCTTGTTCTGCTTTACCTTGCTGTCTCCCCCCTTTAGACTGTCATCGGGCAGGGATTGTCTCCATCTGCTGCCAAATTGTACATTCCAAGTGCTTAGTACAGTGCTCTGCACATAGTAGACGCTCATTAAATACTATTGAATTAATTCTCCCATTAGATTATACTTTTCTGAGGGTAGAGATTGCTTTGACTTCTTTTGTGTATCCCCAAGGAGCTCGTGCAAATGTTCTGCACACAGTAAGCACTCAATAGATGCCGCTGATGTAAACTGTGCTGGGTGATTTTTAAAAATATATTAAAGACTATAAAGATAATAGGAACAATAAACAGTCAACACTCGACAGTAAACTACCGAAGGCGCAAAGGCAAGAAACCGAAGAGAATTAAAATATTTAACTCGTGAAAATCTAAATCGAGCAACGGGGTGGTCTAAATCTGCAAAAAGACAGATAACCGGAGAGAGTCCAGAAGTGAGAGTAGATAGCAATTGGACTACTCTTCCATGAAATGTAAGGTGTTGGTTAAAAACAAAAAATCTAGAGAGAAGAGAAAAATCACAACATCTTCACTCCCAAATTCCCTCATAGCTAGAGTTATTCTGGACTCCTAAAGTAGAGTTGACATCTCCGGAATGAGAAAGAAGTACTCAATTCCCTCCTGCCCTTGGGGCACTATTCCAATGTGGAAAGGGGGGGAAAACTTAAAACCGTGGCCTCCCGACCCCCCTCGACGGTTTTAAGAAGGCTTAATCTGGAGGCGGGGGTGGGGAGGATGGCTGGGGAAACAGATCACATCGCATCATTTTAGTCACGAGGAGGAAACTGCACGCAGCCCCTGAGCACGGTGTGTCCTCCACACGCTGCCAACTGGAAGCGGAGCACAGCGGGACACCAGTTCCTCAACCACCTGCACAGCCCGTCGATCACTGGTATTTGAGTGCTTACCGTGTGCCGGGCGCTTTCATCATTCAGTCCTATTTATTGAGCGCTTACTGGGTGCAGAGCACCGTACTAAGCGCTTGGAGTGTAAAATCTGGCAACAGATAGAGCCAATCCCTCCCCAACATGGGCTCACAGTCTAAAAGGGGGAGACAGACAGCAAAAGAAAACAAAAAAATATAACTCAGAAATTCTTTGGTCATATTAGCATCCGTCTCCCCATTTGGACTGCAAGCTTGCTATGGGCAGGGAATACGTCTGCTAAATCTGTTGGGTTGGGAGAGCACGACGCGACAGAGCTGGTTAGACACGATCCCTGCCCACCGGGGGCTTATGGCCTAAGGGGGAGACGGACAGTGAGATAAATTACGGATAGGTATGAAAATGCTGGGGGGGGAGGGGGGGAACGCAGATCCAGGATCTTATGCAGGCCACGGGGGACAGGTTATGGATAAGGCAGGAAGAGAATAGTAGGCTCGGCCCCACTCCCACCCCTTTTTGGAACTGCCTTGCTTCGGGCCCCCCGGAAGGTGGAAAGACAAGGCCAGGAGAGCCGGGGCTTTCACACCGGTGCTGGCTATCTTGGCATCCGCTTCAAAAGCCAGATGGGAGCGCGGCACAGCAAGTCCACCCAGCCCCTCTCCTTCTCTGGGGAGAAGAAGGTCTCCGCCCCTCCTGGAGGCATTCGGCTTCAACGTCGCCGCTTCTGAAGTGGCGATTCTGGGAAACGGGAGGGCAAGGGCTGAATTCTATTTTCGTCTTCACTCTAATTCCGACTGAGCCACTAGTTTCACGTTCCCCATTCCCTTGCCATTTTCACAAGCCAACAGGTAAATATAGAAAATCTGCCTTTCACTTGCTTTGCTTTTGCCGACCGAGACCTTAACGGACACCACACATAGAGAGGAAAGAAAGATTTGGACACAGTTCATCCTCAAACCGGACGTTTTCTGCACATCCGTTCATTCATTCAATTCAATCGTATTTATTGAGCGCTTACTGTGTGCAGAGCACTGCACGAAGAGCTCAGAAAGAACAATTCGGCAACAGATAGAGACAATCCCTACCCAACGACAGGCTCGGTCTGCACTCAGCCACCCCAGATACATAAAGAAAAATCTGGCAGAGTACTGAGATTATTTTTAACTTTCTTCAGTGGCCTATATCGGGAGGGCTTCAGGTGAAATTAAGAACAGGAAAAGAGTAGCAATAGCGTTTAAGTGACTATAGTACGCAGGGTACTGTACTACATGCTGGGAGAAGAATACACAATAATAATAATGTTGGTATTTGTTAAGCGCTTACTACGTGCAGACCACTGTTCTAAGCACTGGGGTAGATACAGGGTGATCAGGTTGTCCCACGTGGGGCTCAAAGTCTTAATCCTCATTTTACAGATGAGCTGAGGCACAGAGAAATTAAGCGACTTGCCCAAAGTCACACGGCTGACGAGTGGCAGAGGCGGGATTCGAACCCATCACTTCTGACCCCCACGCCCGGGCTCTTTCCACTGAGCCACGCTGCTTCTACGTAATTACTAGGCAATTCATAATGCCTAGTGAATAGTAGAATTTAATTCAAAGTGGAGCACCTTCAGTGAGAACTGAAAAGACTCCCTATCTCTCAAAATAGTCAATGCTCAACTAAGTAAAAGAAAGGAAAATATAGTGAAAAATCCATCCTGTCTCAGTTGTAAAATAGATGATCCAACAGAACTTTGAAAATAAGCTTTAAGGGACCAAATCCATAAAAACAAACAACAAAAAACCTAAAGGAAATCACCTCATTGGACTATTTAGTTTGGCTTTCCTGGGAATCTCTATTGGAGGAAAAATTCAATGTAACATTTCAGTCCCAAAGCACTTGTACAAATTATATTAAGGTCCCGTCTACCCGTCTAGACTGTAAGCTCAATGTCGAGAGGGGAATGTGTCTACAGACTCTGTTGTACTGTACCCTCCCACGCGCTCAGTACCGTCTTCTAGACTGGGAGCCCATGGTTGGGTAGGGATTGTTTCCCTCTGTTGCCGAATTATACTTCCCAAGCGCTTAGTACAGTGTTCTGCACACAGTAAGTGCTTAATAAATACTATTAGTTAACTGACAGTAAGTAAAAGCTAATGGCCTCTTACACCAGAGTTCATTAAAGGATTCTGGTATCATCATCTTCTACCTGAATGTGTACATCTCCCCTCTCCCGCCCCATTCCGGTGTGGTTGCGCTGTTCCAATTTTTTGAGGGTGCAAAGAAACAGTAAATGAAAAGATGAAAATATCTACCAAGGAGGAGACAATATTTCAAAATGAAGACTGGCTGCAAATAAATACAACAGTCTCTGAAAACGCATGCTCATTTGGAGGCTTTTTAAGCACGACCGACTCAATCGTATTTATTGAACGCTTACTGTGGGCAGAGCACTCTAAGCACTTGGGAGGGTACAAGACAACGGAGTTGGCAGACACATACCCTGCCCGATGTGATTTGGGGGAAGAATCCTAACAGAAGGACTCCTTTTTTAAGGCCACCGGCATGAAGATCAGAGGTAGAAGGTACAGGACGCATCCGTAAAGGTAAGGCCCAGTGCAAAGTCTGCCCAAAGATTTCCCTGAAAACTTTGCGATCCTGAACTCTGAACTCTTTCACGCTACGAGCTTTTCTTTGTATTATTCTCAGACATTCCATTAAAAAAAAAAAGAAAATACATAAAACTGGAGATTAACAGAATACTGCTACTCAGAATGCGTATGAACACGTCAGCTAATCAGATCTGGGCAACCCTTCCAATCCTCCAGAATAATTTGGAATTGCGGAGTCCCAGTTGTAGTCCAGAGAGAGCTTCCCCGGGTATTACTTCAGTGTTTTTCTGTACCCTTTTCAGTAGTCTGTACCTTGGTATGACACTCAAGTCGCTTGGGAGTTCCCCTACGTCCCGTTCTCCGCCGGTCCCTCACCCCGGTACTTCTTGAGCCTCGGGGCAGATACCAGCTAATCAGGTTGGACGCAGTCCACGTTCTACATGGGGCTCACAGCCTTAGTCCCCATTTTACAGCCGAGGTGACCGAGGCAGAGAAAAGTGAAGTGACTTGCCCAAGGTCACATAGCAGACACACGACAGGGCCGGGATCAGAACCCAGGTCCTTCCGAATCCCGGGCCTGGGCTCTAACGACTAGGCCATGCTGCTTCTCGTGAGTTGGTTGGGGTTCCCACGTGAGGCAGACTGGTTCAATAGTGGCCCGGATGGTGGACATTACAGTCCTCTAGACTGTAAGCTCACTGTGGGCAGGGAATGTGTTTACTGTTGTGCTGTGCTCTCCGAAGCACTCAGTACAGCGCTCTGCCCGGGAAGCTCTCAAAAAATATGATAAATACAACTGAATTAATGAATGAATTATAAGCATTGGCAACATCATCTACTGAGCACTTTCTAGTTACAGAGTGCTTGTCCTAGGTGCCCTACTAGATGACTTCCCAAAGGTCTAATATGGATTTCCATCATTCTGGATTTTTTGGAATCTCCAAAGAAAATCAGCAATTTAATCTTCTTCTTTTTTCTTGTTTGAATAAGATACCTAAACACTCATGTTAACTGCTTTTTTGATCACTGCCAAGTCACCTGAAAGATTAAATGGTGGTCTCCTCAGGAAATTTTACTCATTCTAGGGATGAAGTGGCGGAGAATCCATTTGTTTAGGACAAACGCCATTTTTTTGAGGAAACGACTCTCAAAGTCGTTTTCTAAACTGCGAGGTCCTCCTGCAGACCGTAAACTCCTGGTGGCCAGGGATTGCGTCTACCAACTCCACTCTATTATACTTCGGCGTGGCGTAGTGGATAGAGCACGGGCCTGGGAGTCAGAAGGTCATGGGTTCTAATCCCGGCTCTGCCACTCGTCCGCTGCGTGACCTTGGCCAAGTCACTTCACTTCTCTGGGCCCCAGTCACCTCATCTGGAAAATGGGGCTTGAGACTGTGAGCCCACATGGGACAGTGACTGTGCCCAACACAAGTATGTGCTCGCCACATAGCGCTTAACATATGCCATAATAATAATAATAATAATAATGTTGGCATTTGTTAAGCGCTTACTATGTGCCGAGCACTGTTCTAAGCGCTGGGGTAGACACAGGGGAATCAGGTTGTCCCACGTGGGGCTCACAGTCTTAATCCCCATTTTACAGATGAGGTAACTGAGGCACCGAGAAGTGAAGTGACTTATTATTGCTCAGGACAGTGTCCTGCACACAATAAGCGTTCAATAAATACCACTGATCGGTCTACACTGAGTTGGTCACTCATCAACTGGAATGCTAAGCACTCTTCTTGTGGCATCACCTCTCACCGCTTAATCAATTCAGAGTATTTTTTGAACCTCCACTGCGTGCACAGCATTTTACTAAGACTGTGGAAAACAACAACGGAATAGGAAGACGTGAGCCCCGCTCGAGAAGCTTACATGCAGTGGGGAGGGAAATGACAGCGCCTTCAAGATCTATAACTAAATCCTAGGTAGGGGGTTGAGAGTACTCTAAGGGTTTAGATGGCGCGGAAGAAATGAGGGAGCGATTGCGGAGCTAGAAGGTGGGAAGACTAGAGGCTCCTGGATGGAATGTGATTTTAGAATGGCTTTGAAGACGTGGAGAGCGGTGCTCTGTCGGATGTGGAGTGGAAAGGAGTTCAAGGCAGGGTGGGAGAGCAGGAGGTTGGTGGGTGGGGAGATGAGTACATTAGTTGAGAGGAACGAAGACTAAGAACTGGAGTAGAGAGAGGAAAGAAAAGGATATCTAGGAGGGAGAGAACCGACTACCTTCAGGACAGGAGGTTCGGTTTGATGCGGAGAGGAATGGGGAACCTCCGGAGGCTTGGAGGAGGCGGGGAGACGACGTACAGAACGATGTTTTAGAAAAATGATCCGGACAGCGACGTGAAGGATGGAACGGACAGGGGAACGACTAGAGGCAGGGAGGACAGCTAGGAGCTGATGCAGGAATCGAGCTGGCACACGACAAGTGTCTGGACCAGCACGGTAGCCATCTGGATGGAGAGGAAGGGGAGGTCCTGGAAACGTTGTAGAGTCAGAACTGACATCTGTCATCAGCGGACTGAAGAGAGAGAGAGAGAGAGAGAAGTAGGAGTTGAGGACAATGCCACGGTTAAAGGCTTGAGAGATGGGGAGGATGGGAGGTGTTGTCGACCGCGATGGTTACATCAGGTGGCGGAAAGGATCCGGAGGGAAGATGAGTTATTCAGTTTTAGCTGGACTTGACGTAACAGTGGGACACCCATGTGGATGATCCGGTGGTAAGAGGAAAGACCAGACTGTAGAGGAGGAGACAGATGAAGGCTAGTGAGGAGCCCGCTACATAGGGGTGGTAGGTAAAGCCCCAGGATGAGATTAATTTTATTGCGATTATAAAACTCTCCTAGCTCCCTTTGACGCCTCTCCTTCAAAGAGGAGCTGGGGCTCTGTCGGCCGTAAGCTTTCCTCAGTAACCAAGTGCGTGGGTAGGATGGGTTCAATTCTGTCATCTATTATTACTACCAATAATAATCAAAATGCCTGCATGTGACCGGGTTCAATTCTATTATCTTTAATTACTATCAGTAATAACAACAACAAAAAAATGCCTGCTCGATCTTGCTCGAGAATTCTTAGGTAGGACTCCTAATTGGAGCCAGAAACTGAGAAATAATACAGTCCAGGAAGTCCCAGCTAGGTCGCCTGAAGCGGGAAGAAGCCAGAGTCTAGAGAATTCTCTACTACTGAACAACTGCTAGAAACGTTTCCGGGAGGATGCTTCTCTTTCGAGGCTTCGCCTCTAAGGAGTCACAGAAACTTCCCACTCGGAGAGCTGCTGAGTCATTTTATCGTTCCCCTCCCCCTCTAGGGACCCCGTAATGGGGAGATGGGGGCATCCGCATATGTGCTCTGGCCAGCCACGCCTGAGTCTCCGGGACCAGAAGACGTGGAGGACCCTCTCCTGACACTGTACCCACCGGATCGGCGACCGGCTCTCCCTCTAGGGAAAACAGGTAGCCCACAAGGAAGTGGCCGGCGGCTTGAGACACAAGGACGCGAGCAGGCAGAGACAGTGTTGACCTGACCGCTGTCCAGGGCAGAAGAGGAGTTGGCTCTGGGAAGGAGGAGTGAGGAAGCTTGCCGGGCCTCCAGAATGTTCGGCACCGAGGGGAAGGTAGGGGCACCAGTAGGTGACTCCGATGCCCTCCGTTCAATAGCGACTTATCCGTTTCCACAGTGTGTGGGGACACAGATAGACATAAATTGTCCCTCTCGGGAGAGATGGTATCCCGGAAGGAGAGCCCTCCTTGATAAAAACTGGAGCTTGGGGGTGCTATGCCTCAGGGACCCAAGGCAGCCCTGTGGTCACTAAAATCAAGAAGTAGACCAACCCGGGCAGACCACGGAGAGCCTCTCTTAAGAAGGGAGGGGCGGTGTCTCCCAGACTCGACAGACCCTTCCCGGAAGGGTCCTGGGTCTTTCTTTTCGGGGGAAGTTTGGATGGCTACGTCAGTCAGACCAGCATAGAGCCATTTCCGCTTGGCTTCCGACGCTTTCGACCACGTCTCGCAACAGACAGCATAGTCTGAGCTTCAACCACACGGGCCACACGTCGTCTGCTATGCTCCTGCGGTATTGCCTCCATCTCTCCCCTCCTCACCCCCTTCCCTTATGGGGAGGGTGTGTCTGCCCTTGTACATGCCTTCCCTTCCTGAGCGGTTCAGCAACTCTCGTTGAAAGGGGGCCGGGAGCACGGCGGTTCTTAGACTCACGGTGAGGCTGGAGGCGTGTTAGGTCCCGACCTAGCCTGGTTGCCTGCCATGACCGGGAAGGGGGTGGGAGGGTGGGGAAGGGTGTGCCGAGGCAGTTGTTGCTAACACCCCTCTCTCTTACCCCTAAGCAGCCCCCCGACCCCAACTCCACTCCTTTTCTCAGGGGTCTTTCCTGTCATTCATTCTATGATCAAAGACTAAAACCAATAAAAAAAAAAAAAAGATCGCAAATCGAAATTAACTTAAAGATCTCTTTGCGGAAGAGCGGCGAATTTAGTGTATCGTAATCGGAGCGTTGAGAGATGCCTTATAAAAACCTAACTCTTCGGAACATTTTCTAAATCTGTGACTACCGGAGACCGAATTCTCAGGATTGGTGGAAAAACGACCCTCGGTCTATCTACCCTAACACTGCCCTTTAACTTATCTTGAAGATATATATTCTGAAAAGAGGACTAGAAGGGGTGAAAAGTATGGCTCTGTCTCTTCGAGAATTACTCTATAATCCAGCCACACAAATTAAGTCTGGGACAACGGCGGAGGCCGGACCCGAAAAAAACCACCACCAAGTAAAAATAGCAACAAAACTGGAAAATGCCAGCTATAATCCAGATGTTAATTCTTTAGGTGACTGGTGCTCACATCAACCCCCTTGTATATGGTGGCTTTTAGGAAAAGGGCTAAGGAAAAGCTGGGGCTCAAGGGTTAAGTGCTGCTTTTCGGGGACTTCTCCTGTAAGGGCCTGTCCCATTTGTGGGGGGGGGGGGGGCGTATATCACTTTCATGGGAAGGGAGACTAGACAATTAAATAATCATACGACAATTCAGTCGTTCTTGATGACGGGGTCTCCCGCCGAGGCCTTGGGCTCCTACCCCAGATCTCTCGTTCGGCATATGCACCGGTAACTGCAGGCCGTAGCGAGCTGGGTGGAGGGATGGCAAATCCAGGACCCAACCGAGTTTGCAACGCAAGTGGTAGGTGGGCCGCACGGTCCCGCTGCAGAGATCATACAGACGCAGGAAAGCGGGGCACTTGGCCGGGGCTGACTGGTGAAATCTGGGCAAGCCCGCTGAACTCTGCCGGGCTACGGGTCGAGATCATGGATTTTACAAACGAGATCTGAAGTAGGAGCCCTTAACTTACATCCGTATATCGCTATCCTCAGACCCAACCAATTACTTACAATCTTGAAAAGAGTGATCAAAAAAATAATCGTCACGCCTACGAAAGCAGCTACTCGGCTGACAAAATGAGGCATCTCCACATCCCGCCGCTTCTTCGAAGCCTCGCCAAATGGTTTGGCCATAGGAACCAGCCTGCTCTGGGGAGACTGTCCCCGGGGATTTAAGGCCTACAGCAAATCCCCTGTCTTTCTAAAGCGCAGACTCATGGCTTAATTTACATTTTCATTCTCTTACAACTGGTCTGCTGCACTGGAATCTCCTATCACTCCACTGTAGTGTTCTTAAAATCACTCTGTAGAGGACTTTAAGTTTCAGTGGGCATCTTGTAGACTCTGAGAGTGTGCCGGCCTTCCCAATTGGACTTGTGTAATTCCAAATCAAGTCAGCAATAACCAAATACTTAAAAAAAATGGATAAAGGATGACATCTAATAGTTTACAAGCTGCTGGAGTTCAGGGTCTGTTTTCAAAATGACGCTTTCGAGAGAAAGCTACAAATATCATTTGGACTTGCACCCGTCTGGTGAGAAAATGTATCGTATCAGACAGACTTGCTTTGATATCTGTAACAAACATACCTGTACCAGTCAAAAGTCCAGCACTCTTCTTTCGTGCATAAGCGCGTAAGTGGTTGGACAGGCTAACAGCACTTGTAAACGTCGTATTGCAATGCACACATGTTCTAAGCTTCACAGGCATACCTATCATTCAAAAGAAAACTATAATCCAGTTCTCTCTTCAAAAATGAAATTTTCTTAGCTTAACGCGTGGGGAAAAAAAGTACTGCAATAAAGATGACTTAAAATACGTACATTGCATTAAGCTTAACTTAACATTTAAGAATGCGGAATGAAATGAACCATTATTAGTTTTGGAGTCAGCGTTCAAAGCCGACCCACGCTCTTTGGAAGAGAGGGAAGAGGTGTGCCTTGAACCGCTGAACTCTTCTGGACGTAACACCTAGTATCACTTCCCTACTGATTTCTGGGTTATGCAGATCTCTCCCTAAGCCTAAAATACACTCCTGCGATCTGAATAGCGCAGTTCTGTGGAGAAGTTTCAAAGCTCACCACATTACCAATAAGGGGAATTAAAAAGTCTAGTCGACAAAGTGGTAATTAAAGTGTTTTACCCACAAAACTGTAAAAGGCTCAATACTAAATTAGGCTTCTGATGAAGA
Source organism: Ornithorhynchus anatinus (assembly GCF_004115215.2). Taxonomy (NCBI): domain Eukaryota; kingdom Metazoa; phylum Chordata; class Mammalia; order Monotremata; family Ornithorhynchidae; genus Ornithorhynchus; species Ornithorhynchus anatinus. Next base: position 97,332,713 of record NC_041731.1, on the reverse strand, counting down.
CGGGGAGAAAAGGTGGTAAAACACACCACTCAACAGCTGTTAGACACAACATTTTATTCAGGGCATTTGATGTTCATTACTTTAGATGCGCAATCAATAATGAAAGTTAATGATCTGAAGTTTTTTTTTTTCCCTGCTAAAAATCTTTGTGCTAAATAAATGAACAACAAACTAACATCGTAATCATCACGGGAAAGACAGCGTGGTGAAACAATAAGAAAATGCTTAAGTCGGCAGGCCAAACCCTCCCCCAGCTCTCTCGGCCCTTTTTTTGGGGGGGGGGGGTGAGATTTCCCAATGATTCCCTTCCTTTCTCCAAAGATGGATTGTTTTGGCGAATGTACCCAACAAACTAATCCACTCCCCTACATTCTGACCTCCAGGTAGAAAATGTTTCAAGCTATTAGCTCTGAAAGTCCCTGTTAAGAGGAGGAGGGTGGAAAGAGCCTATTACCTAGCAAGTCCACACCAGAGAAATTAATCGCTTTTCAGACAAATTACAGTACAACAATTCAGTTTACAAGCAATCTTGGCTCAGAGTCATTTGATAGTACTAATTTTTTTTTTTTTTTGCCCCAGACCGAAAAAAGAACTTAAAAGGCCGTAGCTCATTTTTTTTTTTTTAATCGAATAAACGAACGCTTTCTCTGATCTTAGTCTCATTTAGTTTAAGGGTCTACTCGTTAGAACACGATAAGCTCATCTGTAGTAATTCCTCTCTGATTGTACCTGCTAAAACATACCTAAGGTTTTCACACCGAAGGTATTAAAAAAAAAAAAAAAAGCTCAACACAAATCAGGTTTTGGCTGACTGATAGTTCACACAGTTTGCTATTACACACAGTTTTTTTTGAAATGGAAGAAATATTGGTGCACAAGCTAAGCAAAGCCATCTGCTCTATTCCATTGGAACACAAGGAGAAGCTCTAAAATTCAAAAATAAATGTGTGTAAAACAAGGTTCTAGTCTCCAATACCCAACCGCCGTGCAATACTGCGAAAGTAATAAGGGACTAGGACATGGAGGAACTCCTGGCTGGACGCAACATAGGTTCTTCTGATCGGTAAAAGGGAATTTAATAAAACGGGGCAAAAAGACTTCAATTTTCAAAATACTGCATGGCTGGAAACAATAACGCTACCTTAGTCTGTCTCTTCGGTAACGCTGCGTTGGTTTTTGGTGTTTTTTTTCCCGAACAAATTAGATCTTCCGGAGAACTAGTTTGAAAATGGCTTCCAAATAAGCATTATATGTTCACCTCTGTTCACTCATGGATTCCCTTTTAACTTGTTCCCTTACCCAAGACCTCTTGCACGCAGAAGACTCTGTGCTCACAATCACCTACCGATCACCCAGTCGGTGCTTTGCTGAAGACACAGGCAGGATCCTAAGGGAAAATATTCTCTAAACCAACGTCAAGAGACCTTCTGTCAAAACACTGCTACATTCCGAGAACGACCGTTAGAGAGAGTTTAGGGTAACTATAAACTTCCTCTTACCTGACTGCATAGTCAAGTCCATTTTTTGTGGTTGATACATCAATGGACTGTCTTCATTTAATGGAAGAACACATTTTTGAACAAATCTCTTTCGTGCTGTTTGATTATGGATCTTTTGAGGAGAAATATCAGCATTCCTCTCTTCTAACCTTTTATTTTTGAGCAGTTCAATCAGTGTAAGAGACTGACTTTTTTTTTCAGTGGGTAGTTCTGGTTTTGTTTCATCACATTCATTTAGGAAACTCAGCCCTTCTTCCTCTGATGCAGACACAGACACAGCTTCAGTCTTTAGGCCATTACGGTATGCTTCAAGAGGTAAAACATTTTGGGATAAAAAGTCATCACTTGATGCAAGTTTCTGAGCTACAAATGGTCTGGGAATAATACGGCGACTGTTCAACGCCTTCAAGATTTTTTCATATTTCTCTTCATTCTGCATCATTTCGTTCAGGACACAGATTGGCGATTTATGAGCGTCCCACTTGGTTTTGCCAAGTCTTTTCAGGTGTCCTCGAACGTGATTCGATAATCCAATTTTTGTGTCAAACCAGCCTCCACAGAGTTGACACGTATGTTCAGAAGCCGTTTCCGATTTCTCTACAGCTAGAAAGAGAGTGGCGTTAATTTCTGCACGTCATTTTCAGGAAGCACAGTACGCTCCTAAAATTTGGGGCTATGCTCGCCTCTGAAATCAAAAGCGGCCCCCAGACCTCTTCACAGCATTAGAGCGCGCACGCCCAGGCACAGACACCCCACCCCCCGCAAAAAAAACACCCCCCAAACACACGAAAGGAAAGCTCACCTTTTCTAACTCGTTTAACCGGTGTCCCCGTGCCGGTCCTTTTGAAGTGTTGCATTTTGTCACTTGTTGCTATCTGCTCCGGGGAGACAACATGGCGGGCCTCGTAGCTCAAGCCGGCGCGGTGCAGGTGTCCTCGGACGTGATTAGACAAGCCGACGCCTGTCTCAAACGTGGCCGGACAGTAAGGGCAGGATTTTTTCTCCAGAGACAAGTCGGTCCAATGGAAAACCGAGTTATGCTTCGGCAATGCCGTTTCGGCATTTTCCAGATGCTGAGGATCGTGTATCTCATGCAAAAAATTGCTCGTTTCGGCATCTTCGTAATATTCAAAATAAAACCCATCGTTCTGCTCATAACTAAGCGGGGCGTTCTCTCCGGCTTCTTGGTCCTCCACTTTATTTTTAAAGAGTGGGAATAAGTTCACGTGCTCCTGGTTGAGCTCACCATAAGCTTCCTCTTCTATGGACTGGGTAGAATAGTCACAGAGTTCAACGTTATCCCAAGAACTTTCATCCTCTGTCTCATAGCTATCTTTCTTTTCTGCAGAATTAAGTTTCTGCAGGACGACGACAGTCATCTTGTGCAGAAAATCTGGATAGCAGTCCAAATCTTCTCCTGCAGCGGAACTTTCCCTCTTGGACTCTTTCCCTACTCTTTTCACAGCCACACGCCTATGGTCTTTATACCCTTCTGGCCGCTTCGAGTCAAGATTATGAGAATCCATGATGAAACAGTTGTTGTGGGAACTGCTAGACGACGAAAACAGATGCAGAGAACTCAGCGGCCCCGACTCCTCCTTTTTAAAATGCAAAGGATATGGATCGTTTGATTTTTTAATCGTCCTGTAGTTCTCGTATTTGTGTCTGTATAAATAATTGCTATTTGTTTTGACACTAGACTTTTGTTTTGCTGCCTGATGGAAATATCTGGGTTTTTGGTCAACGCTGTTTTTAAGAAGCGCAGTCTTGTGAGGAGAGCTGTTTTGATTGCACACGTTTACACCCGACTGAGAGATGCTTTTCCGAGCCTTCTGTATTCTGTGCGGCCTCTTGTGGAGTTTGGAAAAATGACTCGACGGAGACGTTGACCCAAACGTCCGTTTCACATCTTGTTTTAAAACGGAGTTCTTTGGAAACGTAGACGACTGCTGCTTAAGTGACGGCTTCGTCCTCCCCAAATCTAAAGGTTCGTCGAGGATTTCGGCCTTTCTCTTTTCCAGCCTGAGATGGCTGCCGAAGGGGTCGACGCACGAGGACGGATGCAAGTACTCCATGTGTTTCTTCAGAATGTTTCTCGTCGACGTGGTGAAAGGACACAACTTGCACATGTACGCAGATGACTTTTTGGATGAGCTGAGAAAGGGGTCTTTCACGGACGCCTTTTTCGGCGCTTTTCTCTGGGGCATATCGGCATTAATGATCGAGCACTTCACTACCGCTCCGTGGGCGATGCCTCGATGGCACTCCAATTCGTTCTCCGTCACTGCCATGAAGTTACACTCCTCGCAACAGTAGTACCTCTTGTCCTTCTCGTGGGTCTTGGCGTGCTGCACGAAGGTTTTGGGGCAGTTGGTGCCGAACACGCACTGGGGACACTGCAATCGGGCACTCCTCCCTTCGTCCTGGAGTTCCTTCAACTCCCGAATCTCCTCCATCAGCTTCTGCCGCCTTTCCTGATGAATGATCATGTGCTTGAGCAGCGAATTGCGATCTCGGAACGTCCGCCCGCATTCGCGGCAGGCGTACGGCCTGGGGACGTTGAGGTGGCGGAAGTGACTGTTCCCGTCTAGGTGATACATCATATGCCGATGGAGGTGTTTCTTCTCCCTAAAATTCACATTGCACTTGGTACAGGGGTAAAACGATGGCTCTTCGGTACTGAAAGTGGCAGGAGACTCCGAATCGTTGTCTTCACATTTCTTTTTCAGAGTATTAGAAAGAAAAGTGCTGGTGTGAACGGGCGAACTGTCTTCTCCACATTTTGCTGGGCTGTAAATCAGCTGCTGGATGGCATCCACAGCCTCCAGCTCCTCGTCTGTCGATTCGGGCTTAACGTTTGACAGCGCGTACTTCGGCGGTTCTAGGATCTGGAGCTCTTCGCTCTGCTCCAGAAACTCCACATTGAGCAATCTGGACTTCCCGGGTGGGTAACTGGAATCGCTAAAACAGTCCTCGGTATAGCGAGTTATCTTGCTCACGTCCATCTTCCGTTTCCTCTTCTTCTCTAGGCCGACTTTACAGTGAAGCGGAGACTTCTCCACCGTTTCTTCGTTATTCATAAGGAACTGTATGAACTCCTTTTGGGGATCCCAGTTGGCATCGTTTCCTGATCTGAAGTCATCTGTACCTGAGGAGATTTCCGTTAACGTTTTGCCACAGTCGTCTTTCGCTGATAAACTTTCGCCGTCCTCGCACGCTTCTCCTTCGTTTATTAAAGTGCTATCTGACTTTACACTATTCCCTACTGATTTTCGTGTCTCACAACCCACTGCGGCAGAGGTAGGTAGTTTTTGAATGGAATGAGTCGGATTCTTAGCATGTGCTACATCAGGTAACAAAAACAAAAGTTGGGGTTGACTTGGTTTCTGCGGAGTCGACTTCGCGGGCGGCTGGAGATCGGGCACCACCTTCAGAGTCGGACAGGAATCCGTCGTCTGCTGACCCACAGGCTGGCCGGTGGTTAATGAAACGCTGCCTTTATTCATAATGGAAGCCTTAGTTAAGGAGGAGTGTGAAACTGGTCCATTAACAGCAGTCCCTTTAGGCAAGATAAAGTTTTCACTACAAACGGTAGGAGCGCCAGCATGGAGAAACAGAGGAGACTGGCCTCCGCTTAAGGCTTTTTCAGATCGCTCCCTGGAGAGCTCTTCGGGGACAGTCAACGTATTGTTTTTCTGAAATGACGTTTGACACTCTTGGGGTTTCAGAACCTCACTCTCTTCTCCTGAGATGAAATTGGTGTCATCTAGGAGGTCATCTTTAGCACCGGGAATCTCAGTATTTATCTTCGATTCATCCATATTGTTAAGTCCATTAAACACATTTACTCTAGCAAAAGAAGAAGAAAAATAAAGTCATTAGCCACGCACGTACAACTCTAACTTTCGTGAAGATGACGAATTACTCTTTTTTTTTTTACGGTTCATATCTCAGTACATTTCAACCTTTAGATCTACACTCTGGTCCCAGTGAGACACGCATTTCCAGAACTCTCTGTGCGTTCTCATGTTACAGGTCTGTAATGCGAAACTTCTGCGGTACATACAAATATGGAACAGGAGCCGGCATATCATAAATGCAACACGACTGATTGAAGGGAAAAAAAAAATCGAACATATCAATAAAGGAAACTGAAAGCAAAAGGTTTTGGGATTCTCTTAAAGCACTACAAAATTCCACCTCTTTTACTCCGTGTTGTTGTGAATGCTAATGCCTGTTCGACAGCAATGCAGAACATGCTTCTGAAGATCCAACAGAGCTCTAAGTATGTCAAGTTAGAGCAGCAGAGAATGGATCTTGCCTCTTTTTCTTTACTATTCTGAAAAGAGATGAAATCACCATTGGCATCAGCCCAGACTACGGGACCCGGTGTTCAAATCGAAAAATTGTCATTGTTCTAGTAGATTAAAAGATCTCAGTATCCGATGGGGAAGTGCCAGTTCGGCAAAACGGTTGGCCGAATAATTTTCCGCATTAAGTCTTGAAAATAATTCTGCCAAGGAGAACAGACAGGTGTAATGTATTCTTTACATTAATAACTTCATTAACAGTTGAGGCAAAAAGTGAATACGGCACCAAGAAGAAAATCAAGGGTGAAGTGAGTGAATACCAAAAATAATGGGTAAAAGGGCTGCATGAAAACTGATGGAAGAAAATGATGAGAGGGGATAATGAGAGCTTTGTAAAATGACTGAAGCTGGAAAATGAGCGAAGTTAAAATTGAGATTTGCAGCAGACAACAGGGAGAACATGCCGTGAGAGGAGAGATACAAAATAGCATTGATGGGTGAAAATAGGGAGGCTGACAAAGAATCGAGAGAGATAAAAGATGGATAAAATACTTCAATAATCTACTCATTTTGTCACAATAAGTAGCATATGGTCACGAGCAAACCCAAATCCGGGTTTGGGAACTATTTAGAAAGACGGTGACAATTGCAGTATTTGTTAAGCGCTTACTATGTGCCAAGCCCCGGCCTAAATGCTGGGGCGAGCGACCACAGTTCCTATACCGTATGGACACTTGATAGGGAAGGGAGAAGAGACTCTCAGAAAATACATAGCAAGGATAATGTCTACCTGAAAAAGCAGAAAGAAAATCTGTTTATGGTGATGGATAAAAGGTTTAACATGATGAGCACGAAAAAGTGAATAAATATGAATAAAAGGAAAAAAAGACAATACTGTTGAAGAAGAAAGGAGAGCATCTTCAAAGTATTACTTTGTAATTATCCTCAAACAAAGACTCAGTCTTACTAGAGCACAAGGTGACCTGGAATTGTTCATCAACGGTGGAACAAGCCAGATTTCACTCAAATACCTACTTCTTGACCATTCACTCATTCATTCAATAGTACTGAGCGCTTACTATGGGCAGAGCACTGTACTAAGCGCTTGGAATGGACAACACGGCATCAGATAGGGACCATCCCTGCCCACTGACGGGCTCACAGTCTAATCGGGTGAGACAGACGGACAAAAACAAGACAACATAATCACGGTAAGTAGAATCAAGGGGATGGACACCTCATTAACAAAATAAACAGGGGAATAAAAACACACACACACACTCGCTTTGGGTCAACCAGAAGGAAAAGAGCCAAGAAAACCAAATCGAATACGACTTGGGGAAATTTCACTACTTTCATCAGGACCGCAACTGATTAAACATGAAGAGCACTTGGAAATGAGCTGAAATACGCTCCCCTGATGCCAACCTACCAACTGTTTAGGCTGTGAGCCCGTCATTGGGCAGGGACTGTCTCTATCTGTTGCCGAACCGTACGTTCCAAGCGCTTAGTACAGTGCTCTGCACGTAGTAAGCGCTCACTAAATACTACTGAATGAATAAACTATCCCCCGATCCCACTCGTCTATCAGGTCAGCGACTTCTCGCCCACGTCCCGCCTCGGGCCTGGAACGCCTTCCCTCCTCATATCTGACAGACGATCGCGCTCCCCCGTCTTCAAAGCTGTACCGAAGGCACAGGTCCAAGAGGCCTTCCCCGACTTGTCTTTATTTCCTTTTCTCCCACTCCCTTCTGTGTCACCCTTATTTGCACCCTTTACTCACCCGTCCCGCAACCCCTCGGCACTTTTGCATATATCAGTAACCTATTTATTTATATTAATGTCTGTCTCCCCCTCTAGATCGAATGCTCCTCGTGGGCAGGGAACACGTCGTCTACGTCCCGTTATACTGTACTTCCCCAAGCACTCAGTGCCGTGCTAAATACATATTAAGTGCTCAATGAATACAATCGGTGGACTGCAATTGCCCGTGTTCCGGGGGAGAGGAGCAGCCTGAGTGGAATGAGAACATTCCCAGACGAACGCTCTACCCAGACTTAGTGGGGGGGGGGATTCCAGGGGTGGGGGTGAGCAGGACTTGGACTACGGCTTCGCTGTCAGCGATAAACCAATCGGGATATCGGTTGACAGCGTGCACCACGGAAAAGATGACCGGAGGGACAAGTCCGCAAAGTCGCACTTGAACAACGTAGTCCCCACACAGCCGTCAGAGAACCGTGCGAGTTACTCATCAAGCAAAACAGAGAGGGAAGTGCCCTGCGGATTGGACAGCAGATAAAGCATTCGATCTAAATCGGTCAGACCCTAAAAAGCGGAAAATGCTACCGTGGAGGTCAGACTGTGCTAGGAGGCTTGAATGACGGCACGTTTTGAACGGAAATAACTGGGATATGTCGAAAAGAAAAACGGAATGTCATCGTTAGCTTGGGTTCACTGAAGGAATCAATGTCACGTCAGTTGAAAGGGTTCCATCGTTCGACAATTTAGAGGAGCGGCACGGCCTACTGGATAAAGCCCGGGGCCGGGAGTCAAAAGGACCTGGGTTCTAATCCCTCCTCTGCCACTCTCCGCTGCGTGACCTTGGGCAAGTCACTCAACTTCTGTGCCTCAGTTATCTCTGTAAAATGGGGATTAAGACTGTGAGCCCCATGTGGGACAGGGACTGCGTCCAAGCTGGTTAGCTTGCATCTACCCCAGTGCCTAGTACAGTGTGTGGCACGTGGTAAGCACTTAAATACCATTTAAAACAAAAAACAAACTGGAAAAAAAACACCAACCCCCGCCCCCCCCGCACCTTCGCCTTAGAATTACAAAGCACTTTCAGTCTATGCTATTTTCTACCGAAGACATTTAAGCACAAAAGTTATACTTTCTGCTTTAAATCTCCTTGAAGTTTATGCACTAGATACTTCAGATACACTGTTGCTTGCCCAGAACTGACAGCATTTTATAATGCACCAAAAATAAAGACTATTTCCATTTATTTCCATTCGTATAAAAATAAAGACTATTTCCATCTGATGCAGTCCAGATGCCAGAAAATGTTCCTATACTGATTCCGACAATAATAACGATGGTATTTGTTAAAGGCTTACTATGTGTCCGGCAGTTTGGCGAGAAAAATATAAACAACAGATACTAAAATATCTTAAAAATACCCATGGATAAACATTAAGTAAAAAAAAAATCTCTTTTTAGACTCTGAGCCTATGGTTGGGCAGGGATTGTCTCTGTCTGTTGCCAAATTGTACTTTCCAAGCGCTTGGTATAGTGCTCTGCACACAGTATGCGCTCAATAAATATGACGGAATGAATAATTTAATATCTGGCAGGTATTAATAGTTTAGGGCTCTGATACAAAGGATGCCTGCCGCTTGCTGTTAACTTCGGTGCCTGGCACATAGCAAGTACTTAACAAATATCACATTATTATTATTAATTTTTATGGTATTTGCTAAGCACGTATGCCAAGCAGTGTTCTATGCACAGAGGTAGATACAAGATAATGAGATTGGACATCGTTCCTATCCCAAGAGGGGCTCACAGTCTAAAGTGGACGGGGGAACAGATATTGAATCCCAATTTTACACACGAGGGGGCTGAGATACGGGAAAGTGAAACGACTTGCCCAAGGTCACACAGCAGGCAAGTGGTAGGGCTGGGATTAAAACCCAGGTCCGCCACCTCCCAGGCCCGAGCTATTTCTACTAGGCCACACTGTTATCCTGATGGTGGCTTTTCCTCTTGCTGGCAAAACTGCACAATCCAGACAGGCAAGAAGGACATCACTCCACTAACACTACATCTTCAATCGGATATTTATCGAGCACCTATTGTGCGCAGAGCACTGTGGGCAGGGAACCTGTCTACCGCGACTCTTAATTTTACTCTCCCAAGTGCTTAGTACAATGCTCTGCACACCGTTCACACTCAATAAATACCACTGATTGATCATAAACCCGTTTCATAAACCCTACTGAAAAGACAATACTGTTGAAGGAGAGCAGCTTCAAAGTATTACCTAGTAATTATCCTCAAACAAAGATTCAGTCTAACTAGAGCACAAGGTGACCTGGAATTGTTCATCAGTGGTGGAGCAAGCCAGATTTCACTCAAATACCTACGTCTTTCATAAGATGTACATGGCAAAATATTAGACTTTTATCAAACCTGGGGTATCAAAGAAGGGGGTAGGTAACCAATGAGGAAGAAAGAACTCTTGCGATTAGACCGTAAGCCCATCAAACGGCAGGGACCGTCTCTATCTGTTGCCGACCTGTTCATCCCAAGCGCTTAGTACAGTGCTCTGCGCATAGTAAGCGCTCAATAAATACTATTGAATGAAAATAAACTTTTCAGACTGACGTTTCATGCAAAATCATGCGGTTTTACAATAAAGGTGGATATTGCCTAATAGCGTAAATATATTTTGATATGCTGAGTAACTACTCACTTTGAGTTCTTCACCGCGTTAATTCACTAAGTTGGATTGGGGGCTTTTTACTCGGTTCTTTTAAAAATTTTGTTTTGTCAGGAAAATAATTCTGCATTAAAATGCAGTCATTGGCATCTTCACAGGATCAAATTTCGCACTTTTGATCAAAACTAACACAATTGAGAATGAGAGAAAACAGTGCCGGTCTTTTATCGGATCACAACTTAACGCGCATTTACCAGGGGTAATTTTGCCCCACTCGTCCAAACCGCCGGTAAGAAACTGACACTTACACAAACTAGGAGCCTCGAAAAGTATGTAAGATGCGGACTTGACAGATTTCATTCATTCATTCATTCATTCAATAGTATTTATTGAGCGCTTACTATGTGCAGAGCACTGTACTAAGCGCTTGGGATGAACAAGTCGGCAACAGATAGAGACGGTCCCTGCCGTTTGACGGGCTTACGGTCTAATCGGGGGAGACGGACAGACGGGAACGATGGCACTAAACAGCGTCAAGGGGAAGAACATCTCATAAAAACCGATGGCAACTAAATAGAATCGAGGCGATGTACAATTCATTAACAAAATAAATAGGGTAACGAAAATATATACAGTTGAGCGGACGAGTACGGTGCTGTGGGGATGGGAAGGGAGAGGTGGAGGAGCAGAGGGAAAACGGGAAAATGAGGCTTTAGCTGCGGAGACGTAAAGGGGGGATGGCAGAGGGAGTAGAGGGGGAAGAGGAGCTCAGTCTGGGAACGCCTCTTGGAGGAGGTGATTTTTAAGTAGGGTTTTGAAGAGGGAAAGAGAATCGGTTTGGCGGAGGTGAGGAGGGAGGGCGTTCCGGGACCGCGAGAGGACGTGACCCGGGGGTCGACGGCGGGATAGGCGAGACCGAGGGACGGCGAGGAGGTGGGCGGCGGAGGAGCGGAGCGTGCGGGGTGGGCGGTGGAAAGAGAGAAGGGAGGAGAGGTAGGAAGGGGCAAGGGGATGGAGAGCCTCGAAGCCTAGAGTGAGGAGTTTTTGTTTGGAGCGGAGGTCGATAGGCGACCACTGGAGTTGTTTAAGAAGGGGAGTGACAGGCCCAGATCGTCTCTGCGGGAAGATGAGCCGGGCAGCGGAGCGAAGAATAGACCGGAGCGGGGCGAGAGAGGAGGAAGGGAGGTCAGAGAGAAGGCCGACACGGTAGTCTAGCCGGGATATAACGAGAGCCCGTAATAGTAAGGTAGCCGTCTGGGTGGAGAGGAGAGGGCGGATCTCGGCGATATCGTAGAGGTGAAACCGGCAGGTCTCGGTAACGGATAGGATGTGCGGGGTGAACGAGAGGGACGAGTCAAGGATGACACCGAGATTGCGGGCCTGCGGGACGGGAAGGACGGTCGTGCCATCCACGGTGATGGAGAAGTCTGGGAGCGGACCGGGTTTGGGAGGGAAGATGAGGAGCTCAGTCTCGCTCACGTTGAGTTTTAGGTGGCGGGCCGACATCCAGGCGGAGAGGTCCCGGAGGCGGGAGGAGATGCGAGCCCGAAGGGAGGGGGAGAGGACAGGGGCGGAGATGTAGATCTGCGTGTCATCTGCGTAGAGATGGTAGTCGAAGCCGTGAGAGCGGATGAGTTCACCGAGGGAGTAGTCCCCATCCTCATACAAGCGTTCCACCACGATGAACGAGTCCCTCTCCTCCATATACGTTCCAAGACCCTCCGCCGTTGTGAGATTGGCAAATTTCCACAGTAATAAAAATAGCCTTCCAATAAGATCATATTCAATGCTATCACCCCAAAATGGTGCTAATGCAGCACCCAGCAGGAGACTCTAGTCGACATCACATACACAGAAGTTAAAAAGGGGCCGCACAAACGTGTGCTAGAGAGCTGTAGTGCAAATGTCTGTGCCGAGAAAAAGCAAGCTCTAAAGAGCCCCTCCTTTTCATCCACCCACTGATTTCTCAGGAAATGGGTTAAAAAGAAAACACCATCCCTCAGTTGCAGCAGCCTGCTATTCGTTTTTGGGAAACAGACTGCACGGGAGACGCTTCTAGGCCGTTCAGGCCGCAAAGATTTGGATTTCCCGTTCCACTTTATTAGAATCACAGAGGTAGCAAATACATGCTCAGTCAATTTGAAAGCCTATATTAGCTTTTCTCAACAGGAAGCAACGTTGCTAACGAAGTGGTAAATTCAGTGTTAATGAGTGGCTTCACTGTTACCACCTCAGAGGTAAAACCTTCCATGTTCCATGTTCCACCCATCTGTTCTGGTGTTAGGGGTTCAGAGGAAGAACAGACGCTTCCCCATTTAAAGCGACTTCGCCGGTACCCCCTGAACAGCAGGGTGGCAAACTATGAGAACATCATGTCTGCTTGGAGACTGCAGTCCTCATTATCAGAATGGCTCACCTACTCAAGACACCAAATGGTTTTGCTTTTACACACAGGCGACAGAATACACGCCAACATCGCTTACTTAACCCACAGAGTACATCTTCTCGTCCTTTAAAAATGAGGACCCCAACCCCTCCGACCAGCAGATTCTTTCCTAGGTGAGAAATATTTCATCAATGATTTCACGACAGCGATAAAAGTGCTTATGGCGTGTAAATAATAGGAAACATTTCTCCAAAAATGAATACCCAGTAACTTAAAAAAAAAAACACAACAAACCACCCACCGACACAGATTAATCAGTTTAAATGACGGGTGGGTTTCCACAGCAATAGACAAATAATCTGCGGTAAACGGCAGTTATGATGCGCTTTACTAATCTCCGGGACAATAGCAAATAACCGCACGAGGCCGCCGGCAAATATCAAGAGGAGGGAGCAAAACGTACAATATCAAAGGTCGAGTTGGCAAGTCTCCTTTGGCAGGATTAATAAACTGATTCACCGACTACAGGATTTAAGCGTGATGAAACACAGACTGTGGAAAAACAATCTCTTGCAACGGCGTAAGCAAATGACGGAATCGCACAAATCCGAGTTCTCATGCGGGAGATGATCTCTGCCTTATTAATCTGCACTGGTTTCGGATGTTTTAAAAACGGATCTGCAGCTACGCCTTGCGTTGCTTCGAAATGAAAAGCGTTCGTAGAATGGAGAAGAGTCTAGGCAACATTTTAAAGTATTCTTTACGCGCAGACGAGAATAACTGCAGCAGAAAACAAATTCTAATCCAAAATACGACTAGGTCTGATCACCAAGTACGGACACCACAGCCAGCCAGTGGCGGTTCAGTGGTCGGCACGAGGGGATACGATCTGGGGGAGGAGAATGACTCCGGAATAAGAGCCGGTTTTCACTTTTAAAATAACGAGCGCTCCCATGCTAACAATCCGTACGCCCATCGTCGGCTAAACTGCTAGGCTCAAATCTACCAAAGTAAAACCTGACCATTATCATCAAATAAAATTTGGAAACCAGAAGGATACCAGAGTTAGTGTCCACCCCGGTGGAAACATTTTAACCAACTAAAATACCGTTAGCTGAATTTACAATCTACTGATATTTAATTCACACACTTGAAAATAAATCCCGTCTGCAACTTTATGCCATCTCCATAGAAAAACACGCTTTGAGCTTCAAGAGAATCCTAATGAGTTCTACAGCTATAAATGCCTGTAGCCATACACTATAAGCATTAAAAAAGAAGTACAAAGGTCAGACCTGTCTTCGAGATGACAGATCATCACTTCTACGCCTCAAGGTAGATTTATTGTCTAAGAAATCTCAAACATCAGTATTTTTGCAAACTATCAGCACTTGCTATAACACCCTTACTACACTACATCTTGAGGTTACTACAGAAGAAATGAGGTGATAATTGCATATTAACATAATTATTCTGTAATCCCTCTGAGCTAGTTTCCTAGGTCACTCAGTAATTCTGATTAGAGACAACCTTTTTGTCATCGAATCTATGCTGTCCACTTTCCGTTCATTAATAATTCTTTCTGATGGGAAATTAGCTTAATTTCCTTCTCTTATGTACATTATTAATTGTATTTATTATAAGCAGGTTAACATTTCTGGGGTACTCGTCGCACAATGCCAACCTCTGTCACGCAATACACTGGCCCGCAAAATTAAAGTATCAGTGCTAGTTCATTAAAAACTACATTATCCAGCTAAATATATTATAAATGTTGCCCACTAGCAGAGTTACGCTTAAAGATCTGTCAGATTCTATTTCCATTTATAACGTCCTCGGGAACACACAAGTGCTTAAATTAGCAATTCGGGGACAACAAATTGGCTCAAGAAGAGAAAATCATTCACGGCTCTCGGTTCGGATCTCAAACAGATTTTAATTAGTCGAAGCATCACGGCTGAAACTACTGTAGCTCGAGAGCGCTCACACACCACAGACCCGCACCACATATACACAAAATAAATGTACCCATATTGACCGGGAAACGGGTCTTGAGGTCAGGCTTTCAAGAATACAACTAGTGACGCGCACTGTACTAAAATATCCTCCGCTCCCTTCTGTGCTCCCTGACGCTAAGATCCGCTCCCTTTATTCACAGCACTTAGGGGCACATCCACAATTTAATCCTATTTCTTTATATTGTCTGTCTTCCCCTCCAGGCTGGAAGCTCCCTGTGGCCGGGGAAGCGATTCCGTAGAAGCAGCGTGGCTCAGTGGAAAGAGCTCGGGCTTTGGAGTCAGAGATCATGGGTTCGAATCCCGGCTCTGCCACTTGTCAGCCGTGTCACTTAACTTCTCTGGGCCTCAGTGACCTCATCTGTAAAACGGGGATCAAGACTGTGAAGCCCCACGTGGGACAACCCGATTCCCCTGTGTCTACCCCAGCGCTTAGAACAGTGCTCGGCACATAGCAAGCGCTTAACAAACACCAACATTGTTATTATTATTATTATTATGACTCTCCCAAGTGCTTAGTACACAGCTCAATAAATACGACTGTCGCTTGTTGATAATCAGGGGTTTTTAACTGCGCGCGCAACAATAATAATGCTGGTATTTGTTAAGCGCTTACTACGTGCAGAGCACCGTTCTAAGCGCTGAGGCAGATACAGGGTAATCAAGTCGTCCCACGTGAGGCTCACAGTTAATCCCCATTTTACAGATGAGGGAACCGAGGCCCAGAGAAGTGACGTGACTTGCCCACAGTCACACAGCTGACAAGCGGCGGAGCCGGGATTCGAACCCACGAGCGCAGTGGGTGCAGGGCGTCGTGCTAAGCAGTGGGGAGCGTTCGGGACATAGGAGACGATAGACAGAGTCCCCGACCGCCCCTGGAACAGTCACCGTGGAGATTTCAAACAAGAATCGCTATGGTTATCAAGCAACAAAAATGCACGTTTAAAAAATGCACCACATAAAACGTGCTAAGCGCTTGGTGGGGAGGCGGCGCGTTTTAGCGGCAAGAGCCCGGGCTTGGGAGTCGGAGGACGTGGCCTCTGATTCCAGCTCTGCCACCTGACTGTCGTGTGACCTCGGGCAAGTCACTTCACTTCTCTGTGCCTCGGTTCCCTCACCTGTAAAATGGGGGATGAAGGCCGTGAGCCTCCCGTGGGACAACCTGATGACCCTGTATCTCCCCCAGCGCTCAGAACGGTGCTCTGCGCACAGTAAGCGCTTAACAAATACCAACATTGTTATTATTACCTCATCTGAAAGATGGGGATAAAGACCGCGAGCCCCAGGTGGGACAACCTGATGACCCTGTATCTCCCCCAGCGCTTAGAACGGTGCTTGGCACATAGTACGCACTTAAATACCATAATTATTCTTATACTAGTATTTAGTGTTATATATAGTATTATATTATATAGTATTATATGTATATAGTATTATAATAGTATTAAAATACTATTGAATAATTACTATTACAGGGCTGGACAGACTAAGCGCTTAACCAATCCCAAAGCCCTACTGAAGGCTCACCTCTCCTCCAGGAAGCCTTCCCAGATTAAGCCCCCCTTTTCCTCAGCTCCCCCCTCTGCCCACCTCGCCCCGACTTGGTCCCTTTGCTCTACCCTCCCTCCCTTCCTCCCCGCCCCACACCTCGTGCGTATACGTGTACGTACCCATACTTCTATTTATTGATATGACTGGCTGTTTTACTTGTTCTGATATGGATCTATATCTACGTATAAGATAGCAGCAGCTTGGAGAAGCAGCGTGGCTCAGGAGAAAGAGCCCCGGCTTGGGAGTCGGAGGTCATGGGTTCGAGTCCCGGCTCTGCCACTCGTCAGCTGGGTGACTGTGGGCGAGTCGCTTCGCTTCTCTGGGCCTCGGTTCCCTCATCTGTAAAATGGGGATTGAGACTGGGAGCCACAGTAAGCGCTTAACAGATACCAACATTATTACGTATACGTACATATACGTGTATATGTATATCTCTACTTCTGTTCATTTATACTGATGCTACTGACGCCCGCTTACTCGTGATGTGCTCTGCACACAGTAAGCGCTCGACGCGTACGACTGAGTATCTGTTAAGTGTTACGTGCCAAGCACTGTTCTAAGCACCGGGGCGGATAGAAGGTAATCACATTGCCCCCCCGTGGGGCTCATGGTCCTAATCCCCATTTTACAGAGGAGGGAACCGAGGCCCAGAGAAGTGAAGCGACCCGCCCGAGGTCACACGGCAGACGTGCGGCGGGGCCGGGATTGGAACCCACATCCTCTGACCTGCAGGCCCGGGGCTCTTTCCGCTAGGCCACGCTGCTTACCGCATGCGGAGCGATCCTTCACGTGACGGAGCCGGTGGACCACATTCCCTGCTTCCGACTTCACGGTCTCTACGGGGAGGCGGACGCCGATATAAATAAATTACAGATGGGTACGTACGCGCCGTGGGGCTCAGGGCGGGGGGGGGGGGGCGAGTCAAGGGGGCAATCGTTCATTCATTCAACGCAGAACACTGTACACGGGAAAGCAGCGTGGCTCAGTGGAAAGGGCCCGGGTTTCGGAGTCGGAGGTCATGGGTTCGACCCCCGGCTCTGCCACTTGTCAGTTGGGCGACCGTGGGCGGGTCACTTCGCTTCTCTGTGCCTCAGTGACCTCATCTGGAAAATGGGGCTGAAGACTGTGAGCCTCCCGTGGGACAACCTGATTAACCTGTATCTACCCCAGCGTTGAGAACGGTGCTCGGCACGTAGGAAGCGCTTAATACCGACGTCGTCATTATTACTAAGCGCTTGGAATGTACAATTCGGCAACACATAGAGACAATCCCCGCCCAGCGACGGGCTCCCGGTCAAATCCAGTGCAGGGGTGACGCAGAAGAGGAAATGAGGGGCTCAGTCCGGGAAGGCCCGGACTGCTCTGGCCCCTCGGGCCGGTGCCGAATCCCGTCAGCTCTGGCCCGGAACACCCCGTCGCTCCCGGCTTTGGGGCTGGGGCGAGCAGGGAAGCCGACCGTGGGCCCCAGAGGGCGTGGGAGTTAGATCTCGACGCACGGTCAGGTGCCTCTCGTGTGCGTGGCGGGGGCGGGGAGGGGAAGAAAATCGGGAGGGGAAAAAAATCTCTTTCCCAAGAGAAGGAAAATTGAGAGGCAAGATATCTTATCCCGAGACACAGAGAGAAAGGAGACAGGCATGCCAAGAACGGGTGTCGGGAAAAAAAAACTCCATCATTCACGATTCTTGGGCAGTTTCAGGCAAGTCGCTTCACTTCTCTGTGCCTCAGTTCCCTCATCTGTAAAATGGGGGTTAACTGTGAGCCTCACGTGGGACAACCCGATTACCCTGTATCTACCCCGGCGCTTAGAACAGCGCTCTGCACATAGTAAGCGCTTAACAAACACCAACATTATTATTATCTTCTTCCCGATTTAGAGATAGGTGGTAGATTCTTCTGCCCGAGGATGGGCCATTTAAATAATAATAATAATAATGATGTTGGTACCTGTTAAGCGCTTACTATGTGCACAGCACTGTTCTAAGCGCTGGGGGAGATACAGGGGAATCGGGTTGTCCCACGTGAGGCTCGGTCTTCATCCCCATTTTACAGATGAGGTAACTGAGGCCCAGAGAAGTGAAGTGACTTGCCCGCAGTCACCCAGCTGACAGGTGGCAGAGCTGGGATAATCACACTGCTCGTGTGCGACGTTCAGCACAAAGCATAGGCACGACGAATACTGGCATTCTAAGGAATGGAAAAAATTCTATGTGCCGACTTGAGCCAATTACTGAGGGAAATGAGAGTCACAAAAAAATGCTTTGCATCATTTTTCAAAATGGGGGAGACAGATTTTTCAAATGACCAAGAATGCTGCCACTGTCGAGCAAGTTTTCCCACTAACGCAGTCAAGCCAAAGACAGAGATGAAAATAGAGGTAGATTCTTAGAATGCCAATTAAACTGTGTACTTTACTTCCGTCTATGTTATTCTGGATCCCGCGGTGAAATAATTGGTGCTTGTGAGTGGCTGGATTAATCTTCCTGTTTTGAATTTATTAAGCATCCTGACCTCTCTCTTTCCTGATCAGATCACAGTGTAGATCTTCCCAACCCGTCGCTTGAACCGGGAAACAAACAGAATCTGGCAACATCAGGGTTTCAGATCCTTAAAGGAACCGTGAATTTCTGTATTCAGCCAACAACTCTCAGTGTTTCTTTTTATTTATTCTGTTTATTCTTTCTATTCTATTTAGTTAGCGTTTCGATTTTCTTTTACTGTATCAGACTCAGCGGTAAACCAAAGTCAGGCACTTAAAGTGATACAGATTTCCCAAACCCAAAATCGCATTTTAGAAGACAACCTAACCGGGCCGACTGGGCTCATCTGAAAACTCTCAGCCAGTCTGCCTTTTCAGAGCAGAGACAGATGGCAAACAGATGAAAACATTTACTATTTGGGAACGGGAAAATTCCGTTAGCCTCTTGGCCCTTCGGTTACCGTCGGGTGCCCGTGAGGGCACGTGAACTCCGCCAGGTTTATTCAGAGAGATGTAATGAAGTTACACGGCTAGAGTCTCGCTCCTGGAGCCAAATGGATCCACTGGTTTAACGATGGAGGTATCTGTTAAGCGCTTACTATGTGCAAAGCACTGTTCTAAGCGCTGAGGGGATACATGGTGATCGAGTTGCCCCGCGTGGGGCTCACAGCTTTAATCCCCATTTTACAGATGCGGTAACTGAGGCCCAGAGCAGTTAAGTGACTTGCCCAAAGTCACGCAGCTGGCAAGCGGCGGGGCCGGAATTAGAACCCACAACCTCTGACTCCCAAGCCCGGGCTCTTTCCACTGAGCCACGCTGCTTTAGTTAGGGCTGTCAACACGTGGCTCTTTACCCTGCATTCTGGATACACTGGAAGGGCAAAATCCAGGAGCGTTCGTCTACCGAAGCCTGAGTGTTGGGAGAGAATGCGATTTTTTTAATGGTATTTGTTAGGCACTTACTACGTTCCAGGCGCTGTACTAAGCGCCGGGGTAGATGAGCCTCACGTGGGACAAGCTGATTACCCTGTATCTACCCAGTGCTTAGAGAAGCAGCGTGGCTCAGTGGAAGGAGCCCGGGCTTGGGACTCGGAGGTCACGGGGTCGAATCCCAGCTCTGCCACTTGTCATCTGTGTCACTGTGGGCAAGTCACTTCACTTCTCTGGGCCTCAGTTCCCTCATCTGTAAAATGGGGATTAAGACCGCGAGCCTCGCGTGGGACAACCTGATTATCCCGTAAATGTACCCCAGCGCTTAGAACAGTGCTCTGCACATAGTAAGCGCTGAACAAATGCCAACATTATTATACAAGCAGCGTGGAGCAACGGATGGGGCACGGGCTTGGGAGCCAGGTGGTCACGGGTTCTAATCCCTCTGCTCCCTCTCTGCTCCCCCTTCACCTCCCCTCAGCTAAGCCCCCTCTCCCTCTGCTCCCCCCCCCCCCGTCCCCCTCAGCCCTGTGCTCATTTGCATATCTTTTTATTCCCCTATTTACTTTGTCCACGAGGTGTCCGTCCCCTCGATTCTATTTATCGTGATTAAGCTGTCTTGTTCGTGTCCGTGAGCCCGTCGATGGGCAGGGAGCGTCTCTATCCGTCGCCCAGTTGCCCATTCCAAGCGCTTAGCACAGTGCTCTGCACACGGTAAGCGCTCGGTGAATACCACTGAATGACTGACTAATCCAGACTCCGCCACCTGCCTGCTGTGCGACCTTGGGCGAGTCACTTCACTTCTCTGGCTCTCAGTCACCTCATCGATAAAATGGGGATCGAGACTGGCAGCCCCACGGGACAGGGACCGTGTCCAGCCCGATCTGCCCGTATCCCACCCCGTCGTTCGGTACGCTGCCTGGTACCTCGTAAGCACTGAATAACGTGATAACTATTACTACACAAGCTAATCGGGCGGGACCCCTCTCAGGGTCACGCCTGGAGCGTTCCTAGTACTCTACCAGGCTCCGCTACAGGAGGGAGCGTCGAGCAGAGGCCTAGCCGTTCCGCTCCTAGCTCGGCCAGCGGTTCGCCAGTGGAAAATCATCCGCTCCAAGTCAAAACTCACCTGTCCCGGGCGGCAGCGGCAAGAGAGGGCGGCGAGGGCGGAGACTCAGATTTACCGCGCGGAAGGAGGCAGCGGTAAACCGCCCCTGTATTCTCACCACGAAAACTCCACCATGACGATAATGACGACACCGTCTGTTAAGCGCTCACCGTGCGCCAGACACCGTACCGAGCGCCGAGGGGAACACGAGCAGATCGGATTGGACACGGTCCCCGTCTCACTTGGAGCTCACGGTCTCAGTCGCCGTCTTACAGATGAGGTAACGGGCACAGAGAAGTGAAGAAACCTGCCCCGGGTCCCCCAGCGGACGAGTGGCAGAGCCAGGATTAGAAGCCACGACCTTCCGACTCCCAGGCCCACGTCCCGTCCAACGCTCCACGCTGCTTCCCATGCGGCTCCACGGCCGGGACGCCCGCGGACGGAAGCGGGGCGTTCCGGGAGGGATGCGTCCGCGGCGTCGCCAAGGGTCCGAGACGACCCGACGGACCGAGACGAGCGGATCGGGTCGGTCCCGGCCCGCGTCCCACCCGGGGCTCACGCTCTCCGTCGCCCACTTGACGGATGAGGCGACCGAGGCCCGGAGGAGGTGAAGTCATCTGCTCAAGGTCACACGGCAGACGAGCAAGCGCAGCTGGAATCGGAACTCAGGTCCTTCTGCGTCCCAGCCCCGTGCTCTATCCACTAGGCCAGGCTAAAACGGGAGCTTCTCTCAACGGGGAATTTTTTTGAGGAAGGCAATCCTACGGTGAAAGGAAAACCGACAGTCGTGGGAAGACGCCGCCGGGAGGGAGACAACCGACGCGCTGTCGGAGAAGCAACGCGGCCCGGCTGATAGAGCACGAGCCGGGGAGGCGGAAGGACCTAATCTCGGCTCCGCCAACCTCTGCTGTGTGACCCCGGGCGGGTCACTTCGCTGTGCCTCGGTTACCTCACCTGTAAAATGGGGATGAAGACTCTGGGCCCCACGTGGGGCAGGGACCGTGTCTAACCCGATTGGCTTGTACCTGTCCCGGCGCTTAGTATAGCGTCTGGCACGGAGTGCTTAAACACCATTAAAGCAAAACTGGGTTGACGTGACTCTGGGTACGGATAATGACTCGTGGCAGACTTCATTCAAGAAGATGGGATTCGAGGAGGCCTTTGAAGGTGAAAAAGGCTCAGGCCCAGTGCTGGTTGGTATCTTTTAAGCGCTTACTATGTGCAGAGCACTGTTCTAAGCGCTGGGGTAGATACAGGGTAATCGGGTTGTCCCCCGCCAGGCTCACGGTCATCATCCCCGTTTTCCACGGGAGGTAACTGAGGCACAGAGAAGCGAAGTGACTTGCCCACAGTCACACGGCCGACGAGCGGCGGAGCCGGGATTCGAACCCATGAGCTGTGACCCCCCAAGCCCAGGCTCTTTCCACTGAGCCACGCTGCTTCTCTGACGCACTGCATCTGTGGGGAGCCGTGAGGCCCAGAATTGGAAGAGCGCACGGGCAGGGAACGTCTCTACCTGCTGCCGACTTGGACATTCCAAGCGCTTAGTCCAGTGCTCTGCACACAGTGAGCGCTCAATAAATACCGTTGAATGAAATGAACGAACGAGGGGGTCAGACGAGTGGTCGGGGGGGGGGGGGGGCAAGAACAGAATGAGGCCCGGTCAGGAGATGGGTTCGAGATGGAACGCAGATTGACAAGCGGTACGGCCGACAATAACCGTAACAACGATAACAAGCGGCGGAGTAGCGGTGAGGAGAGTCGACAGTCAAGATGGACTGAGCCGGCAGAGACGCTCGAAGGCAAAGGCCAGGTATTTTCCTTGATGCGGGATGGAGATGGACAACTGCGAAAGAGTTCTGAGGAGGAGAGAGGTGTCCCCGGCGATCTTTCCGGACGACGACGATCCTGGAATGGGCACGGGGTCTGGAGAAAGGCGACCGGTGAGGAGGGGGGTGCTTTGTGGGATGGGAAAAAAAATTCAAGATTGACTTTACGGAGTTCTTTTCCAGCTCAAAACGTTTTCCATCTTTACCGTTTCTCGTGGGATTTTTCTTTCTTTCTGAGGATGGCCCCCTCGGGGGGGTCTGACATTTTAGCGGGGCTCAGTGGAAAGAGCAAGGGCTTGGGAGTCAGAGATCACGGGTTCGAATCCCGGCTCTGCCACTTGTCAGCTGGGTGTCTGTGGGCAAGTCACTTCGCTTCTCTGGGCCTCGGTTCCCTCATCTGTAAAATGGGGATTAAGACTGTGAGCCCCTCGTGGGACAACCTGATTCCCCTGTGTCTACCCCAGCGCTTAGAACAGTGCTCTGCACATAGTAAGCGCTTAACAAATACCAACATTGTTATTATTATTATTATTAAGACCGGGAGCCTCACGTGGGACAATCCGATTACCCCGTACCTACCCCAGCGCTTAGAACAGTGCTCTGCATATAGTAAGCGCTTACCAAATACCCACATTATTATTATATCTTCCAGGGAACTAGTTTCGAATGGAGGAAAAACTATAACCATTTCGCTCCATGTGGACTTTCTTATTTAAAGCAAGAGAAGAAATTTTCAATTAGGGATCGAAAGGATCTGTATAATTTTATGTGTCATGAAAATTAATGGACATCCTCTGATTTTTATCTACAAGGCCATAAAGTAAATAGTCACAGTATCCATCCTTTCCAAAAGCCACGGAGGAAAACCATTTGGGTAAGTCAAGCTTAATTCTCGGGCTGGAGCGCGAAACGGGACGAACTGGAATCTATCTGCCAGACTTTTCCCGTTAAAACGCCTCCTTGTAAATTTCAATACACTGGCATTCATTTACCTCCCCTCTTCTCTCCTTCCTTTTCTCCCCCAACAAGACCCAATTAGTCATTAATCTATGCTAATCAACACCATGAAACCAACTTAAAAGGGTGAAACTCCAGAAACAGGAAATTTGTTACTCTGAAATGCCGGGCATTAGCATGCATCCCTGTCACATGGTAGCTTCAAAAATGAATATATTTCTGTGGTGGGAAATAACCAGCAGTTTCCTTTTGCTGTGATTCAACACTCATTAAAGCTGCTAACAAGTTTTTACTTATTACATGCTCAACGTTAAGAGTTTCCTTTACCGCTGCAGACATCTGTTTAGTATAAATTTCAACGGGGACTACATCTCAAAATAGATGGCCAAGGGAAAAGCTACAGAAGATATCGACAGCGGGTCAAAATACATATAGCGGTCAAAATCTGCATTTCCGTAAGCCCGTTTCTAGTTTCACGATTTCTATGATCGCTCTGGTTTTATTCTCCCTTCCCCTCCCCTCAGCACTGTACTCGTCCGCTCAACTGTACCTATCTTCATTACCCTATTTATTTTGTTAATGAAATATACATCGCCTCGATTCTATTTAATTTGCTTTCGCTTTAATGAGATGTTCATCCCCTCTTGATTCTATTGATCGTTATTGTTCTCGTCTGTCCACCTCCCCCGATTAGACCGTGAGCCCGTCCAAGGGCAGGGACCGTCTCCATCTGTTACCGACTTGTCCATTCCAAGCGCTTAGTACAGTGCTCTGCACGTAGTAAGCGCTCAATAAATACTACTGAATGAATTCAGCGCTCACTCCAGGCAAACCACTGGGAAAGATACGAGATAAAGAGCTCGGCCCCAATCCCCGTACCACATGGGGTTCACAATCTCTCGAATCCAGCGTGGCTCAGTGGAAAGAGCCCGGCCCTGGTAGTCAGAGGTGGTGGGTTCGAATCCCGGCTCCGCCGCCTGTCAGCTGTGTGACTTTGGGCAGGTCGCTTGACTTCTCTGGGCCTCAGTTACCTCGTCTGTAAAACGGGGATTTTAAGGCCGCGAGCCCCACGTGGGACAAACTGATCACCTGGTATCTCCCCTGGGGCTTAGAACAGTGCTTGGCACCTAGTAAGCGCTTAACAGACACCAACATTAGAAGCAGCGTGGCTCAGTGGAGAGAGCCCGGGCTTGGGAGTCAGAGGTCATGGGTTCAAATCCCGGCTCTGCCACTTGTCAGCTGTGTGACTGTGGGAAGTCACTTCACTTCTCTGTGCCTCAGTTCCCTCATCTGGAAAATGGGGATTAAGAGTGAGCCTCACGTGGGGCAACCTGATTCCCCTAGATCTACCCCGGCGCTTAGAACAGTGCTCTGCACATAGTAAGCGCTTAACAAACACCAACATGACTATTACTAATCCCAGATCCTCCCCTTGTCAACTGTGTGACTTTCGGCAAGTCACTTACCTTCTCTGGGCCTCAGTGACCTCATCTGGAAAATGGGGATTAAGACTGTGAGCCCCACGTGGGACAACCTGATCACCTTGTATCCCCCCGCTGCTTAGAACAGTGCTCTGCGCACAGTAGGCACTTAAATACCAGCATTATTATTACTGGCAATGTTTCGCTTGGTCCACCAGTGACTTCCGTGAAGGAACGCAAGTTGAAAAGCGGGGATGTAATAGGAGATCAACTCTCTTCCCAGATTTGCCAGTCTGTTAAAACGCTCCCGGCCAATGCTCAAAAATCAGTCGCCGGTGGGTCATCCAGTGCCCCCACCCCTCAAGGGCCATCGGGCTGCACGAGGAGCAGCGCGGCGTAGTGGTTAGAGCCCCGGCCCGGGAGTCAGAAGGTCCTGGGTTCTAATCCCGGCCTCACTTGTCCGCTGGGTGACACTGGGCAAAGTCACTTCACTTCTCTGGGCCTCAGTTACCGCATCTATAAAAGGGGGTTTCTGACCAAGCCCCACGGGGGACGGGGGTTGCGTACAACCCGAGTTCCTCGTGACGGCGAGGATAACTGCGGCATCAGTTAAGCGCTTACTGTGTGCCAAGCACAAGGTGATCAGGTATCCACCACGGCGCTCAGAACAGCGCCTGGCACCTAAGTGCTTACTACAACAGAGAGAAGCAGCGTGGCTCAGTGGAGAGAGCACGGGCTTTGGAGTCAGAGGTCATGAGTTCGAAGCCCGGCTCTGCCACTCGCCAGCTGGGTGACTGTGGGCGAGTCACTTCACTTCTCTGCGCCTCAGTTCCCTCATCTGCAAAATGGGGATTAAGACTGTGAGCCCCACGTGGGACATCCCGATTCCCCCGTGTCCACCCCAGCGCTTAGAACGGCGCTCGGCACATAGTAAGCGCCTAACAGACACCAACATTATTACAACAATTACCGCTATTATTATAAATCAAGTACAGCACGACAGTGAAAAACGGTAACAAGAAGTGACACTGCTTTTTTAAAAAATAAGTTTTGGGGGCTCGATCCACAGTCCAGGGAGAAGGGGAAGAGATGGGTGAAATACCCAGGGGAATGAGGTTAAGCAGCAGGAAGATGTGACCTCGTTACCGGTAATAATAATGTTGGTATCTGTTAAGCGCTCACCACGGGCAGAGCACCGTTCTGGTAACGGCTGGAAATCAACCTTCGCCGAAGCCCAGGAAGAACGCGCAGCCAACTGAAAACCCCTGCTTTCTCCCGTCTCCACCTGGCCGGCTGCAGCCCTTTCGGTCCGGCTCTTCTCCCCGCACACGAGTCTTCGCTGGGCCCGGATCTCCTCTCCCACCCCGCTTCCCGGGTAGACTTGGGCCTCGTAACCCAGCGGGCCCTCTCCGCTCGTTTCGCTCCGGACTCCGCTTCGATCTCGCTTCCCTTTCCCCGCCCGCCTGCTTCGGGTAGGCTTAGCGCAGCTCCGATAAGATACCTATGGCTTTTTGAATGAAGCACCTGGCTCGGGGACGGGCCGGCTCTTTTTCCAACCATCGGATACCACGCGGAGGCACGATATCGCTGTGAGGTTTAGGTGTTTACCGTGATGATCGCCACGGAATTAACGGATGGGGCCGCCGGGGCGGGAAACCCACCTGTCCGGCCTCGCGCTACTAATCGGGGGCAAAGAGCAGGAAGAGAACCCCGGTCTTCAGCCTCTGGTGCGGCGGGCGATTCTTCAAAGTAAAATGCCAGTGCCCCGGCTTTATTCTATCTATCCTTGCACCCCCGTCATCTAGGTCATGGGTTCGAATCCCGGCTCCACCTGTCAGCTACATACTTGACTGTGGGCAAGTCATTTAACTTCTCTGTGCCTCAGTTACCGCATCTGGAAAACGGGGATTAAGAGCGTGAGCCTCACGTGGGACGACCCGATTACCCTGCGTCTAACCCGGCGCCCTGTACCCAGTAAGCGTTTAACAAATACCAACATTATTATAAAGATGTCCCAAGTCAATTCTTTCTTTCCCACGTCTTCTCTGTGAGCCTCACGTGGGACAACCCGATTACCCTGTACCTACCCCAGCGCTTAGAACAGCGCTCTGCACATAGTAAGCGCTTAACAAATCCCAACGTTATTATTATTATTATTGTTCTCCCTCGGATCATCAGTCGCTGCACTCCGATCCATCTGGTTGGGTCAGATCGATCGACGAATGCTATTTATTGACCGCTTACTGGGTGCAGAGCTCTGTGCCAAGCGTTCGGGAGGTGGTGGCCACATTCCCTGCTTAGAGAAGCCGCGTGGCTCGGTGGAAGGAGCATGGGCCGGAGCATGGGCCGGGGGGTCGGGGGACGCGGGTTCTAATCCCGGCTCCGCCACTTGCCTGCTGTGTGACCCTGGGCAAGTCATTTCACTTCTGTGTCTCATTTACCTTATCTATAAAAAGGGGATTAAAAGCGTGAGCCCCACGTGGGACAACCCGATTACCCTGTATCTACCCCAGCGCTTAGAACGGTGCTTGGCACACAGTAAGCGCTTAAGAAATACCATCATTATTTTTATTATTACACGGAGTTTCTAGCCTAGGGAGAAAAATAATGAAGTGAAGAGATCTGGACAGTCCCTGTCGAAGGAGGGACAGAGTCTTCATTCTGTTCTCCTCTAATTTTTATACCCGTCACTCTGAGGGCACCCTGAAATCTTGCTCAGTGTAGATGTCTTTAAACCATAATTTCGCATTTCTCAATGACATTTGAGCGCTTAACATAAAGGCATCATTTTAGTGAGCAACTCTTATCCAATAGTTCTTAAATGGCCTGCATTACCTTTCTCGCGTAAGAACAACCGTAGCCTGTTAAGTGCTTAACAGTTAAGCGCTTAACAACTGTTCACTAAAATGAACACTTCTGATCCAGTGGTTCTTAAATGGCTTGCATTACGTTTCTTGCGCAAGAGCCACCGAAGACTGTTCACCGTTCCTCTAAAACTTACCTTCGAGCTTTTAGCTCTTTAAAAAAGAAAGTGAAGGTTAAAGAAACCGACTCTGTGATCTCATAATAATAATACTGGTATCTGTTAAGCGCTTACTGTGCGCAGAGCACCGTTCTGAGCGCTGGGGGAGACACAGGGTCATCAGGTTGTCCCACGGGAGGCTCACGGCCTTCATCCCCCATTTTACAGGTGAGGGAACCGAGGCACAGAGAAGTGAAGTGACTTGCCCGAGGTCACACGACAGTCAGGTGGCAGAGCTGGAATCAGAGGCCACGTCCTCCGACTCCCAAGCCCGGGCTCTTGCCGCTAAAACGCGCCGCCTCCCCACCAAGCGCTAGCACGTTTTATGTGGTGCATTTTTTAAACGTGCATTTTAGTTGCTTGATAACCATAGCGATTCTTGTTTGAAATCTCCACGGTGACTGTTCCGGGGCGGTCGGGGCCGCGCTAATGACCCTTGCCGCTCTAGTCTGTAAGCACAGTGTGGCCAGAGAACGTTGGCATCTGGTAAGCGCTTACTACGCGCAGAGCGCCGTTCTAAGCGCTGGGGGAGATACAGGGTCATCAGGTTGTCCCCCGTGAGGCTCACGGTTAATCCCCATTTTACAGACGAGGGAACCGAGGCCCAGAGAAGTGAAGGGACTCGCCCACAGCCACCCGGCTGACGGGTGGCCGAGCCGGGGTTCGAACCCATGACCTCTGACTCCCAAGCCCGGGCTCTTTCCGCTGAGTCACGCCGCTTCTCATGATTTCCCTGGAAACGTCCTGACCCTCGCCCCCCGCCCCACACGTGCTACGTCCCGGCCTTTTCTGCTTCATCTGGGGGTCCCGTCCCACCGGGGAGCCTAGTACGAAGCAGTTAGGCAGCGGCAGGAAGGCCCAGGCCCCTCTGGTGCGGGGAAAGTGTCCGCTAAACCTCTCCCAAGCGCTTAGAACAGTGCTCTAAGACAGCCTCTCCCCACTCCAGCCCCCCCACTTCACTCCCTGGCTGCCTGGATCACCTTTCTAGGAAAACATTAACGTTGGTATTCGTTAAGCGCTCACTAGGTGCCGAGCGCCGTTCTAACCGCTGGGGTAGACGCAGGGGAATCAGGGTGCCCCACGTGGGGCTCACGGTCTTAATCCCCATTTTACAGATGAGGGAACTGAGGCACCGAGAAGTGAAGTGACTCGCCCAAGGTCACACAGCTGGGAAGTGGCAGAGCTGGGGTTCGAACCCATGACCTCTGACTCCAAAGCCCGTGCTCTTTCCAGTGAGCCACGCTGCTTAGGATACGTCACACACACGCACCCCCTCCAACCGCCCCCCCCCCCCCCAAAAAAACCCCCAAACTCCAGCGGTTGCTCATCCACCTCCGTATCTATTCTATTGATTCTATTCTATTGATTCTATTGATTCTATTTAGTCGCCATCGGTTTTTCCGAGATGTTCTTCCCCTCGACTCTATCGATCGCCATTGTTCTCGTCTGCCCGTCGCCCCCGATTAGACCGTGAGCTACCGATCTGTCCGTTCCAAGCGCTTAGTACAGTGCCCTGCACATAGTGAGCGCTCAGTAGATACTATTGAATAAATGAATATCAAACCCAAACTTCTCACCGTTGGCTTTAAAAGCTCTCCGTCACCTTGCCCCCTCCTACCTCACCCTGCTTCTCTCCTCTACAGCCCGGCCCATATACTCCGAGAAGCAGCGCGGCTCAGTGGAAAGAGTCCGGGCTTGGGTTCGAATCCAACTGACTGTCACTTCACAACTGGGCAAGTCACTTCACTTCTCTGGGTCTCAGTTCCCTCATCTGGAAAATGGGGATGAAGCCTACGAGCCTCCTGTGGGACAACCTGATGACCCCGTTATGATAATTATAATGTTGGTATTTTTTAAGCGCTTACTCTGTGCAGAGCACTGTTCTAAGCGCTGGGGGAGATACGGGGTCAGCGGGTTGTCCCACGTGAGGCTCACGGTTAATCCCCATTTTACAGATGAGGGAACTGAGGCCCAGAAAAGTGAAGTGACTTGCCCACAGTCACACAGCTGCCAAGCGGCGGAGCGGGGATTCGAACCCTCAGCGGAAGGAGCACGGGCTTGGGAGTCAGAGGTCATGGGTTCGTATCCCAGCTTGGCCACCTGTCAGCTGTGTGACTTCGGGCAAGTCACTTAACTTCGCGGTGCCTCAGTTCCCTCATCTGTAAAATGGGGATGAAGACTGTGAGCCCTACGTGGGACAACCTGATTCCCCCGTGTCTCCCTCGGCGCTTGGAACAGTGCTGGGCACAGAGTAAGCGCTTCACAGATACCAACATTATTATTAACCCATCACCTCTGACTCCAAAGCCCGTGGCTCTTTCCACTGAGCCACGCTGCTTCTCTTCTCCGTATCTCCCCCAGCGCTTAGAACAGTGCTTTGCACATAGTAAGCATTTAACAAATACCAACATTATTATTATTATAGACTTCGCTCTCCTAGGGCCAACCTTCTCACTGTGCCTCGCCGTCGACCCCTCGCCCAAATCCCGCCTCTGGCCTGGGACCCGCCCCCCCCCCCCCCCAAATCTGACAGACAAGTACTCTCGCCTTCAAAGCCTACTGAAGGCCCATCTCCTCCAAGAGGCCTTCCCAGACTACGCCCCACTTTTCCTCATCTCTCACTCCCTTTTCCGTCGCCCCGACTTCCTCCCTTTGCTCTTCCCCCCTCCCGACCCCACAGCACCTAGGTTCGTACCTGTAATTTTATTTATTTCACATTATTTTTATTAACAACTATCATAAAAAAACCAGGGGATTCGTTCATTGTGGTATTTATTGAGCACTTTCCGTGTCGGAGAGCACCTTGCTAAGCGCTTGGGAAAGTACAATTCAACGATCAAACAGTGCATTCCCCGCCCACGGTGAGCTCACAGTCTGGGGTGGGCGAGACAGACATCGATACAAATAAAACAGCGCGGCTCAGTGGAAAGAGCCCGGGCCTGGGAGTCAGAGGTCATGGGTTCGAATCCCGGCTCTGCCGCTCGTCGGCTGGGTGACTGCGGGCAAGTCACGTCACTTCTCTGGGTCTCGGTCACCTCATCTGTCAAATGGGGATTAACTGTGAGCCTCACGTGGGACACCCCGATTCCCCTGTATCTCCCCCAGCGCTTAGAACGGTGCTCTGCACATGGTAAGCGCTTAACAGATACCCACATTATTATTATTATTATTATAAAGTGACATACATGTACCTAACGGCATGGGGGCTGGGAAGGGGGAAGATCAAAGGGATATATAAAATTAGATATGTACAGAGGTACACAAGACCGTAAGCTTGCTATGGGCGGGGAACGTCGCCGTTTATTGTTGCGGCGTACTTTCGTACTCCACGCAGAGTAAGCGCTCAACAAATACGGACCGAATGAACGAACGCTCCGCACGTCATCCGGCCTCGAAAAATACCACCGACTGATTGATTCGAGGGCCCCCAGGGGATCCCCAGCAGAAAAATCTCTATTTTAAAGGATCCCATTTCTCCACCGTTTTTCCCCCCTGTAGCTCTTCTCACCTTCTACTGCACTGTGCGACACAACCGGCTCATTTTTTGTTCAGTAAAGCCATTAAGGTGCCCAAATAAAGAGGAACAATTTAGGCCGAAAGCGTAACGGTTTTAAGAAAAAAATGTAATGCTCCTGAATTGAGGTTTCATTTAGTGCCTACCACGCACAACACCGTATATGTGAGAACAAAACCGTGAGACACAATCCCTGCTCTCAAAAACGTATTAAGAACGAAGACAGGTAACACCAAATTCTACATACATAAAATCAGGCACACATGAAATTACGACTGCCAACCGCTTTGCGCAATCGACCTAGTGCTACCTATAGCTGCACGGCGGAGCGCGGTACTAGATGGTGGTAGCGTAAGTATAGTGATCACCATTCAAAAAACCTCCAAGAAAGTAACGGATCGGCTTGTGGCAGAGATACCCTGGTCACAACCGAAAATCATTACGGGCAATACGCGAGTTACGCCCCCGTGACGGAATCCGGGACGGAGATAAGCACACTGGCCAGAAAATGCTAGATGAGGAAGGAGAAGAATGGAGTGGAGGAGGCCACTCCATCCTTTGGGAGCCGGGGTGTTTATCTGGCTTCAGATTAAACATGGAGACCTGTCAACTTTCTCCGTAATTCTGGGAGGCGGATCCTTACCTCCTCAGTCCAGACGCCTTCCCAGACTGAGCCCCGTTTTTCCTCACCTCCCACTCCCTCTGCTCTTCCCGCCCCTCCTCGGAGCAGCGTGGCTCAGTGGAAAGAGGCCGGGCTTGGGAGGCGGCGGTCATGGGTTCGAATCTCGGCTCTGCCACTTGTCAGCTGTGTGACTGTGGGCAAGTCACTTCGCTTCTCGGTGCCTCAGTGACCTCATCTGGAAAATGGGGATGAAGTCTGTGAGCCCTACATGAGACAACCCGATCACCTGGGTTTTACCCCAGCGCTCAGAACAGCGCTTGGCACCTAGAAAGCGCTTAACCAATACCAACATTGCTATTATTGTTTCTGGAACAGTTGGCTGGATGTTCTACTCAAGATTGGCTTCCAATCCACCTCTCCACTCAAGGACTGGTTACTGAGGCACGCTTCTAAGAGTGAGCTACATCTCCCGGATCACCCGTAGCATTTCGAAGCAGCGTGGCTCAGCGGAAAGAGCCCGGGCTTGGGAGTTAGGGGCCACGGGTTCTAATCCCCGCTCCGCCGCTCGTCAGCTGTGTGACTTAGGGCAAGTCGCTTCTCTGGGCCTCAGTGCCCTCATCTGTAATATGGGGGTGAAGACGGTGAGCCCCACGTGGGATGACCTGCTCACCTTGTATCCCCCCCCCCAGCGCTTAGAATAATAATAATGTTGGTATCTGTTAAGCGCTTACTCTGTGCAGAGCCCTGTTCTAAACGCTGGGATAGATACGGGGTAATCAGGTTGTCCCTCATGAGGCTCACAATCTTAATCCCCATTTGACAGATGAGGTAACTGAGGCACAGAGAAGTGAAGTGATCTGCTTTGCGCATAGTAAGCGCTTAAATACCAGCATTATTATTATTATTATCATCATTTTGAGTTCTGTGGGGAGAGAGGGAGGGGACCGTGGAGGAGCTAACTGGACGCGATCAGAAATACGCTGCTTCGTTCAGGCCTGTCTTTAGAGAAATTCAGAGTTCGGATCAATTAGCCCCGGAATCCTCCTAAGACTTACCCGTGAGCAGGATGACACGGCTGACTTCGGCGGGGAGCAGCGGCCTCCGCACGGCCGTTGAACGGCTTTCACCGCCCACCAGGGCTACGCTGATCGTTACTGCTTCTGGGGTCACGTGACCAAAACGCCCCAGCATGCACTGCTCTCTCCACACCTCTTAATAATAATAATAATAATAAACTCTAATAACGATGATGACGATTGCATTTGTTAAGCCCCGACTATATGCCGAGCACTGTCTTCAGAACGCTCCCCACTAGCAGATGCACCTCCAGAAGGTACTGCTGCACGGAAAGTTTGAAAAATACAAAAATTAAACCGCTTAACAAATACCATCATCATCATCAAGTTGATGATGAGGAGTTTCTGTCTGATGCGGAGGACGACGGGCAACCTCCGCCCTCTGCTCCGTCCCCCTTCCCCTGCCCTCAGCTAAGCCCCCTTTCCCTCTCTTCCTCCCCCCTCCCTCAGCACTGTGCTCATTTGTATATATTTTTATGACCCTATTTATTTTGTTAACGAGATGTCCATCCCCTTGATTCTATTTATCGTGATTAAGTGGTCTTGTTTCTGTCCGTCTGTCTCCCCCGATTACACCGTGAGGCCGTCACTGGGCGGAGACTTGTCTCTGAGAAGCAGCGTGGCTCAGTGGAGAGAGCCCGGGCTTTGGAGTCAGAGATCACGGGTTCGAATCCCAGCTCGCCACTTGTCAGCTGTGTGACTCGTCGCTTCACTTCCCTGTGCCTCACTGACCTCATCTGTAAAATGGGGATTAAGACTGTGAGCCCCCACGTGGGACGACCCGATTCCCCTGTGTCTACGCCAGCGCTTAGAACGGTGCTCGGCACATAGTAAGCGCTTAACGAATACCAACGTTATTATTATTATTATTATCTGTTGTCGCACTGTCCATTCCAAGGGCGGAGTACAGTGCTCCGCACGTGGTAAGCGCTCAATAAATACTATCGGACGAATGAACCACTGGCGACATCTCAGGAGTGGGGACATACGGTCCGAACGGTTCTGTTAGGGAAATGATCCCACAGCAGAGTGAAGTACGGGTAGACGGGGGAGCGGCGGGACGCAGGGACGGCGGCGAGGAGGCTGAAGCCGCAAACAAAGCGGGATATGGTTCCCTCTGCTCCCTCTCTGCCCCCCCCCCCCCTCACCTCCCCTCAGCTAAGCCCGCTTTCCCCCCTTTCCCTCTGCTCCTCCCCCTTCCCTTCCCCTCAGCACTGTGCTCATTTGTATATATTTTTATTACCCTATTTATTTTGTCAATGAGATGTACATCACCTTGATTCTATTTACTGCTATCGTTTTTGTCCGTCCGTCTCCCCCGGGATTAGACCGTGAGCCGGTCAAGGGGCAGGGACCGTCTCCATCTGTCGCCGACTTGTCCATTCCAAGCGCTTAGTCCAGCGCTCTGCCCATAGTAAGCGCTCAATAAATACCACCGAAAGACCGAATGAATGTCGGTGCTTGGATCGGCATGAAAGCAGTTTGGATGGAGAGGATCGGGCAGTCCCCGAGATGTCGTCAAGGCACAACCAACACGATCCGGGGACGGGCCGAATACGCGGGCCGAAAGAGAGAAGAGTCGAGGACAACGTATGGGCTTTATGGGGGGATGGCGGGAAAGCCCGGGGGGGGGGGGGGCACGACACGGTTTCCACGGGAAGAGGAGGAGTTCGGATTTCGATACGTTCCGCGTGAGATGGGGGCGGGATGTTCCGGGAGAGACGTCCCGAGGGCAGGAAGGATGCGGGGCTGAAGATGAGGAGAGGTTGGGGCTGAGGAGAGATGGGAGTTGAAGCCGTGGGAGCAAACCCTACTACTAATGATTACTCTGGTACTTGTTAGACACTTACTGTGCGCCAAGTGCTGGAGCAGATAGAAAATAACAATCATGCCGGTATTTGTTAGGCGCTTACGGCGTGCAGAGCACCGTTCTAAGCGCTGAGGTAGATACAGGGGAATCAGGTCGTCCCACGTGAGACTCACGGTCTTCATCCCCATTTTACAGATGAGGTAGGTGAGGCACAGAGAGGTTAAGTGACTTGCCCACAGTCACAACAGCTGACAAGTGGCGGAGCTGGGATCAGGTTGGACACAGTCCCTATCCGACAAGGGGCTCACAGTCTTATTTCATGAGTTCTCCAAGGGAGTTGTCCAGTTCTCCAGACTGAGCCTTGGGGGACTTCCACAGTTGGCGGGGGGGGCGGGGTGGGAGGCAGGGGAGGAGTCTGCAAAAAGGAGAGAGAGGAGAAGAACCAGGAGGGGACAGCGTCCCCCGTCCGGGGACCGATTTGGAAAGGATTCAGTCTGCTGATCTGCGTTAGTTTATCTTCGGTCACACTCACGGCGGTCTCATAAGACCGCTTTCTGGGCTCCGGTGCTGGAGCCGCGGAGCGCCGCCGGCGGAAAACCGGGCGTCAGGCCGGCCTCGTCTGTCTCGGACGCGTCCTCACGTGCTCCGTCCTCTCCTTCGCCCAGCGACGTGACTTCTCCGCCCTTACTGACGCTCGGGCTCACTGCCCGCACCAGCTGTTTCGAACTAACTCCCTCGAGCTCCCCGTACCCCATCTCCCCTGTCTTTCGCCCGCAATGACCTTGCCGCCGGTTTCGGAGATAACTTCCTTTCTTGATGGTATCTGTTCATTCATTCATTCATCCGATGGGATTTATTGAGCGCTTACGTGCAGAGCACTGTACTAAGCGCTTGGAACGTACAGGTCGGCAACAGAGAGAGACGATCCCCGCCCAAAGACGGGCTCACATCTAAACGGGGGAGACGGACAGCAGAGCCAAACAGAACCGGACGAAAACAAGATGAATAATAATAATAATGATAAATAATGTTGGTATTTGTTAAGCGCTTACTGTGTGCAGAGCGCCGTTCTAAGCGCTGGGGTAGACACGGGAATCAGTCTGTCCCACGTGGGGCTCCCGGTCTTAATCCCCATTTTACAGACGAGGTAACTGAGGCACAGAGAAGTCCCGTGACTTGCCCACAGTCACACAGCTGTCAAGTGGCAGAGCGGGGATCCGAACTCATGACCCCCTGTCTCCAAAGCCCGTGCTCTTTCCACTGAGCCACTTGATAAACAGAATCAAGGAGATATAGACCTCATTAACAAAAGAAATAGGGTAATAAATAATACACGCAAATGAGCACAGTGCAGAGGGAAGGGAGGGCCTCAGTCTGGGAAGGCCTCCTGGAGGAGGTGAGCTCTCGGTAGGGCTTTGAAGAGGGGAAGAGAGTCAGTTAAGCACTCACCACGTGCTAAACGCTGGGGTAGGTACGGTTTAACTAGGTCGGACACAATCCCCGGCCTGCGCGGGGCTCACAGTCGTAACCGGGAGGGAGAACAGGTAGCCTCATCTCACAGTTGAGGAAACCGAGGCCCAGAGAAGCCGCGCCTCGTCATACAGCGAGCAACCGGCGAAGCCGGAATCGAAACCGAGGTCCCTCTGGTCGCCGGCGCCCACGCTCTCTGGTAGGCCACGCTGCTACTAACGGTGATGATAACTGTGCTGTTTATTAAGTGCCCAGCGCCGTCAGAAGCACTGGCGTAGATACAAGGTAATCACGTTGGACACAGTCCCCGTCCCACCTGGGGCTCGCCGTCTTAATCCCCGTTTCCCAGATGAGGTAACTGAGGCACAGAGAGGTGAAGCGACTTGTCCAAGGTCACGCGGCAGGCGTGCGACAGAGCTGGGATTCGAACCCTCACCCTCTGGCTCCCAGGCCTGTGTTCTTTCCACTAGACCACGCTGCTTCTCCTTCGGGCACGATCACTGAAGCTGTCGGGTTTGGTCTGCCCGAGGTTTCGCCCCACGCTCCTCTGCCTCTGTTCGACTTGCCTCGTCTTCTCAGCACTTTATCACCAAGTATTCACTGAGCGCTCACCGTGTGCAGAGCACTGTACTGAGCACTTGGAAAGTACAGTTCAGCATACAGAGACGATCCCTACCCAACGACGGGCTCCCGCAAACTCTTCACAGTGAGAGGCAGTGTGGCCTGGTGGAGAGAGCACGGGCCTGGAAGCCAGCGGGCCTGGGTTTGAATCTCAGCTCCACCCTCTGGGCTCCAAGCTCGTCTTGGGCAGGGGACGTGGCTACCAACCGTTACGCGGTCGTGGGTTCGAATCCCGGCTCCGCCACTTAGCTGTGTGACCTTGGGCCAGTCACTTCACTTCTCGGGGGCCTCAGTCACCTCATCTGGAAAATGGGGATTGAGAGTGTGAGCCTCACGTGGGACAACCTGATCACCCTGTATCTCCCCCAGCGCTCAGAACGGTGCTCGGCGCGTCCAAAGCGCTTAACCGATACCAACATTATTACTGTTTCAAACCTGCCCATGCCTGTATCCCCTCTCTTTTAAACAACAACAACAAAAAAACACCCACCCCGTCCTCAACCCTCAGTACCCTCCAGTCATCGCCCCGTCTCCCTTCTACCATTCGGCGCACAGTCCGGTGCCTGGCACACGGTAAGGGCTTAATAAACGCCAGAATTGCTATTCCTTTCCAAATCTGTTGAGCTGCGTTCTTTATCCCCCCCCCCCCCCCCCGC
This sequence comes from Ornithorhynchus anatinus, assembly GCF_004115215.2. Classification (NCBI taxonomy): domain Eukaryota; kingdom Metazoa; phylum Chordata; class Mammalia; order Monotremata; family Ornithorhynchidae; genus Ornithorhynchus; species Ornithorhynchus anatinus. Next base: position 97,294,999 of record NC_041731.1, on the reverse strand, counting down.
TTCCTCTCCTCCCGTTCTCTCCCTGGCCCCGTGCCGTCCGGCTCCGACCCCCGCCACTCCACCCAAGTGGCCCTCTCTGAAGTCACCACCACCAGTGACCTCCTTGCTAAGTCCAGTGGCCTCTTCTCCATCCCGATCCTCGACCTCTCAGCCGCCTCTGACACTGGGGCGACTCAAAAGTTCTCTCTGAAAGCGGCGGCGAGGTCATTACGGGCAGAAGATGGGGGAGATGGGCTCCGGGGAGCTCCAAGAGGGAGTTGGCGTGAAACAGCGGGCGGTGAGCCCGGGTGTCAGTAAGGGTGGAGACGTCCCGTGGCCGGGCAGAGGAGAGGGCGGAGCACGCGAGGACGCGGCCGAGCCGGGCGAGGTGGGGCTGACGCTTGGATTTCCGCCGGCAGCGCTCCACAGCTCTAGCGCCGGGGCACAGAGAGCAGTCTTGAGTGTGAATGAAGAGAAACTAAGGCAAATCAACAGACTGAATCCTTTCCAGAGAAATCCCCGGACTCCAAGCCGTTTACTCCCAGCTCTCCGCTAACTAAACGGGCGTTTTTCACCGTGTCTTTCGGGTAGAATGCCGCAGGGAATTAGGGAACATTCACCCGACGACGCAAGACCGTTTGGCTACGGCACGCTGCCGGGTCCGAATGGTCTGGGTGCGCGGGCGTGGTGGGAACGCGGAATGCTATAACCCGAGTTTCCCTAAATGTGGCTCTGCGAGAATTCAACCCCTGCGGAAGAGCAGAAATGAGTGGAGAGAAATGACATGTCAAAAGGCGATTAAAAAATCTGCTTACAATCACTTGATTTTTCATGCCCACGAGCCATGACAAAGATTATTTTAAAGGTCCTTTGGGGGGCACTGAATTTATCCGCAGCTTAAAAAAAATGCGACGGAATTGAGAACTTTAAAAATCCGTCTCGAAAGGAAACAAGTCCCTCTTTCCCGTCGACTGTAAGCGCTTTGTGGGCAGGGATCACGTCTGCCAACGGTACTGTATCTTCCCCAACGCGGAGTACGATACTCTACACAGAGTAAGTGTTCGATAAATACCATGGATTGATTACATCTAGAGATCTTATTCTCTCAACTGATTTCCCTTCAGGAAATCAACGCTTTCGCTGAACTAAATTAAAAATGCTGCGATGTTTCGGCGATGGACGTTTGATTGGTGGGTGAGCGTCCGCTATGCTTAGTATAAAGGCATTAGAGGCCGGGCCTGGGAGTCGGAGGTCGTGGGTTCGAATCCCGGCTCCGCCACTTGGCAGCTGTGTGACTGTGGGCAAGTCACTTCGCGTCTCTGTGCCTCAGTTCCCTCATCTGGAAAATGGGGATTAAAACTGTGAGCCCCACGTGGGACATCCCGATTACCCTGTATCTATCCCAGCGCTTAGAACAGCGCTCTGCACACAGTAAGCGCTTAACAAATACCGACATTATTATTCTCTGTGCCTCAGTTACCTCATCTGGAAAATGGGGATTAACTGTGAGCCTCACGTGGGACAACCCGATTACCCTGTATCCACCCCAGCGCTTAGAACAGTGCTCCGCACAGAGTAAGCGCTTAACAAATACCAACATTATTATTATTATTATAATTATTAAAACATTTGGATGGTAGTTCCTGAAAGTATAGTCCACTACAATCATTCATACTATGGGCTTTGAACGAATTCGCTCTAACTCTCTAAAATGTGTTTAATATTTGCGATGGTGGTTAACTGAACAGCTATTAGAAAACGACGCTCTGAAGTTAGCAGCTATTTTCTAAAGATTCATTACCATAACCACCTAAATTTCACGTGACTTGGTATTTAAACGCCAGACATCAATTTTCGTAATCATTAAACGACAAAAACCCCATGACCTCTAGTCAACAACTCCGAATGAGTGAAGCCTTTCCATTGGCTCGATTTCTTTATCTGGGGGAAGTCACTCGGGAGGGATCGCATTTTCAGATTTCTCTGAGTTTCCTTAGTTATTCCTAATGACGCAATATTTACCAGGTCCCAATTAAAAGCACTTGGCGGGCACTTCCAGGTCTCTGCCAAATGAGGGAGATGGCAACCACATCAAGACTGAGGCCAGTAAAAACATTCCAACTTGAGGGAGTCCGAAAGTGAGGTCGAGTGGCAGAGAAAAAGGAGTTCAAGTTTACGTTTGGGGATTAGAGCTGGCCTTGAGGCCACCCGACCTAGAAAAGAAGCAGCGTGGCTCAGTGGAAAGAGCCCGGGTTTGGCAGTCAGAGGACACGGGTTCGCATTCCAGCTCTGACACCTGTCAGCTGTGTGACTCTGGGCAAGTCGCTTCACTTCTCCGTGCCTCAGTTACCCTCATCTGTAAAACGGGGATTAAGACTGTGAGCCCCACGTGGGACCACCCGATCACCTCGTACCCCCCCCCCCGGCACTTAGAACGGCGCTTTGCGCATAGTAAGCACTTAATAAATACCACCTACGCATCCCGGCTCTGCCGCTAGTCAGCTGTGTGTCCTTGGGCGAGTCGCTCAGTTACCTCATCTGTCAAATGGGGGTTAAAAAAGAAACAAAACAAAAAACCGTGAGCCCCACGTGGGACAACCTGATCACCTTGCACCCCCCAGCGCTTAGAACCGTGCTTTGCGCATAGTAAGCGCTTAACAAATACCACAATATATTTCTATTTTATGAAGTCTAAGGCCGCATTTTCATAAAGGGCAATTTAATTCCCTAAATCGCCGTTATTGTTTTTTGACTGTAGGCAACAGAGGGGGGAATCCCAGGCTACAAATGGGGCCTTTTAGTTTTCTACTTATGAAATGTAAGTCAACTTCTCTATCCCTGAAGAATCGAGGCGATTTTTCTCAGCAGAATCCATTTTGAAGCCGAGTACTGCCATCAAGTGGTCACCCGATATCTTAACCAAAAAAATCAACCCAATAACGAAGGAAAATCGACGACCTGGGAAGACAACGCCACACTCTCAACCGCCTGGACCGAAATCCAGAATCGGTGAAATGCACCCTGGTTTCCGGATCAGTTACACAGGTCACTTCACGGCAAAACTGCAAGATCACTCTCTTCTAAGTTGAATAAGCAAGATTTTCGTGCCACCTTTTCCTGGCTGGGACTTTTATCCTACATTTCCCAGATATCACCTTATTCGACTGACTTGACTGGGGTGAGTTCCTAAGGGAAAAGCTCCTTTTTTTCACGCTGCATTAGGTGGTCGACCTAAGTTACTGAGTTCTAGCACAGAGCGAGCGGTACGTGATCTAAATGATAGTAATTGAATCATTTGCAAAATTAGGGGCACGATTTAAATAATGATACTACGTGCATAATTTATTCAAGACCGTATGAATCAGTACGTTTAGCATATTCCTTTCACTTACTATCATCCCCGTGGATAAAAGAATCAATAAAGGGATGTAGACTCTGAATGAATAACAACAACAACAACGTAATAATAAGTGCATAATTTATTCAAGACAGTATGAATCAGTAGGTTGAACGTATTTCTTTCACTTACCATCATCCACATGGATAAAAGAATCAATAAAGGGATGTATACGCCGAATGAATGGTAATAATGATATATAATAAGTGCATAATTTATTCAAGACGGTGTGAATCAGTAAATTTAGCGTATTTCCCTCACTTACTATCATCTACGTGGATAAAAGACTCAATAAAGGGATGGATGCTCTGAATGAACGCAGAGTTGGCTGAAACGGAATTAAACAATTAAAAGCTCGTACGATTATGAAAATCCGCCCGACTGCACACAATTTTCACGTTTTAAGCGATGAATGGCACATGACCACCACAGAGACGACGGTTAACGGAGCTGGATTAGTGAGTGAAAACCATATTCCTCGGCCAAAGTCCAGTATTGCCCATTTGCATTCACCCTAATTACCTGAAAGATCAATTCTGATCTTCATTCGCTCTGGCTGGAGGAAAGGAGATATTCAAAAACAGTGATTTTTCACGGGATCTGATGGTTCCTGGAATATCCCTACGTTCTTCACCGTCAAGATACTCTCAACTCCACCAGACTTGAGTGTTTTACTACAAGTTTTGGATAGCGAGGGACAGGAGAATTAGGGAACGTTCTTCTAACCCCCGTCTATCCCCACACCACGTACGTAGAGACGGTTGTGTTCGTCCCACCCACGTCAGACATGGGTACTGCAATTTGAATTTTCCATTATACGCAGTTTTGCCAAACGCAGCCCCTGGGATATGGGGTAACCTAACTACCGCTGCACCAGGCAAAGAAATGTTCTGAGACCATAAGCTACGAGACAGATCCTAAGCTCAGAAACCATAAGCTACGTTCAAGCGTGGCTAGCCACGACCTGGGTATTAACAAATACCAACATTATTAGAGAAGCAACGTGGCTCAGGGGAAAGAGTCCGGGCTTGGGAGTCAGAGGTCATGGGTTTGAATTCCGGCTCTGCCACGGCTATGTGACTGTGGGCAAGTCACTTATCTTCTCTGAGTCTGTTACCTAGGGATGAAGACTGTGAGCCTCACAAGGGACAATCTGATGACCCTGGATCTCCCCCAGCGCTCAGAACGGTGCTCTGCACATAGTAAGCGCTTAACAAATACCAACATCATTATTATTATCTACAACAGTTGAACTGTACTCCCTCAAGAGCTAAGTACAGTGTTGTGCACAGAGAAGAGCTCAAAAAACACCACTTTTTGATTTTACCTCACTCACCTCAATAATAATAATAATGATAATGATGTTGGTATTTGCTAACCGCTTACTTTGAGCAGAGCAGTGTTTTAAGCGCTGGGGCGGATGCAGGGTAATCAAGTTGTCCCACGTGAGGCTCACAGTCTTAATCCCCGTTTTACAGATGAGGTCACTGAGGCACAGAGAAGTTAAGTGACTTGCCCCCAGTCACTTTTCCCACTTTTCCCACTAGCACAGACTTTTCCCACTAACACAGTCTAGGACCTAACACGCAAGTTCAACTGGCTGTTCACGTGGCCTCAGACTCCCCCACGCCATTCACATGTTTCGCTGCTTCTTCTCCATTTGACTGCGGATCCTCAAAGGTAGAAGCACGGTGACTGACACGGTAATCCTCAATGTCGGCAGAGTCGGTCCCTTTCCATTTGAACAGACACGCCGCCGCCGACCCAGGTGGCGGGCATATCCTGGGGCTTGAATTATCGCATCAGCAATCCCTGGACCTCTCCAGTCTCTTCCCTCTGCCGTCCGGGTCATTTTTCTAAGACATCACTGCAAACAGGCCTAACGACTCCTAAAAGACCTCCAAGGTTACTGATAATGGCCCCACCCTCCACCCCGCAGCCCTTCTATACTGGTCTTTAGATGATATATTCCGTATTTTATATTAATGTCTGCCGCACTTATATAAATATCTCTAAACTCCGTATTCCGTTATTTATATTAACGTCTGTCTCCCCCTCTGGTCTGTAAGCTCGTCGCGGGAGGGAAAGTCGTCCGCCAATTCTGCGGTACCGAACTCTCCCAAGGGCTACGACCGATCGATCACTCCACTCGGTATCAAGCAGAACCTCTTGACCGTTGGGTTTAAGACCCTCAGGCTCATCCACTGCCCTCTCCTACTACGTCGCAGCTCACATTCTCGGTCTTAAACTTACCTAGCCAGTGCCCCTCGTCCTCATCTCTCCCACCTCTAATTCTCTGCTCAAGCCCCTCCTCTATCAATCAGTACATCAGTGGTATTTACCGCATGCTCACCGTGTGCTGACACTGTACTAAGCACTTGGGGGGGAATTGGTAGACACATTCCTTGCCCCAGAGAGGCTTACAATCTAGAGGGGGAGAGAGACTTTGAATTACGGGTAAGTACACGAGCGCTCCCATCCATATTGAATCTTGATATTTATTATTCTATTTATTTAACGATGTGTATATATCATAATTCTATTGATCTATTTTGATGGTATTGATGCCCGTCTACTTGTTTAGTTTTCTTGTCCGTCTCCCCGCTTCTGGCCTGTGAGCCCGTTGCTGGGTAGGGACCGACTCTATCAGTTGCCGAACTGTACTTTCCAAGCGCTCGGTACAGCGCTCTGCACACGGTAAGTGTTCAACAGATATGGCTGAATGAATTTTTCAGAAGTTCAAACTAATCAAAGCCATACTGTATTTGACTCGAATCAACCTGGCGTCACTCCAAATGGTTCCGGCCATTTCCAAAACAGCGTACAACGAAAAGGTACGGCAGATTCAATCACAATTCGCCGGGCATTAAGAGTCCACCCTTCCTTCAATTATCTCTGCCACTCACAGAAAAAAATTGATGTATGCTACAGACCAATTATTTTAAAAGCGCAACTCACCCGCGGTCAGTATAATCATCTGTGAATGCAATTAGCTGCCGATTCTTTAGTTTAATGCTACAAATAGCAAGCACAAATAGTTGGAGAGCCAAATTACATCTGCAACTATCTGCACGCACGAAAGAGGAAAGCTGGTACGACGGCTCATTAAAGCCCGGTTCTCAATCTGCTACTTCACACAGATTCATGCTCCGATTTGCAATGTTTAGATCTTTAGAGGATCATACTTTCAAATATAAAACCAATATCATTTCCACAGCCTAAGTCCCCCCCCCCAATAAAGTTTCATATCTAATGTAATTTTGCTTCTCCACACTGAGTTCTGAGAAGCCCCTCATCCAAAATTTACGTCAAATAAAGTATTATTTATTAAGCATCCGGATGCCCAGAGCGCTGCGTTAAAAACTACAGATACAGCCAGCGATATTTACTCCACAGATCCTCCATGTCAACTTGACTTGTTTTACAAAGTTGACATTTCACCTTTAAAAAACCCTAAGTTTTTCTACACTGGGACAGCTGTAACTCTGTCAAAGTCTTGGATTTTTAAAAAGTCCCTGAGCGATGATTTACCAAAGGGACGGCTCCCGACGGTAGTCGATTCTTGATTAATTAAGGGACGTGCTCCATGTCTTCCATTTCTGGCCATACTCTGGCCACCGACTAAAGCATCCACGAGCAAAAGGACACAGGTAGAGGCAGGAGAAAAGGGAAAGCTTGAATACGTTTTGATCTAAGTAGAATCAGTGGCAAGTTGAAACAGCTAAAACAAAGGCTTTGGGAGTCTACATTTATTTCAACCATCTGCGCTAACGCCCGCTCCGTCAGCAATGGAGAATCGACTCCGCCTGCTGAACTGGAGCCCCAAAGTACGTCAGCATCAATCCATCAGTTGCATTTATTGAGCACTTGTGTAAAGTCCGCTGAACTATGAGCTTGGGAGAGAACAATACAACACGTCTCCACCACCTGTCTGCCGTGCGACCCTGGACAAGCCACTTCACTTCTCTGTGCTTCAGTTACGTCATCTGTAAACTGGGGATTAAGACTGGGCCCCACGTGGGACAACCTGATTCCCTTGTATCCACCCCAGCGCTTAGAACCGTGCTTGGCACATAGTAAGCACTTATATACCACAGTAATAACTGTTATTACTATTAATAGAGTTGGTAGACCTGTTCCCTGCCCACAAGAAGATTACAGTCAGTACTGGATGTGTCTCCTCTAAACTTCTTATCGACTTTCAGCTCAAGAAAACTTTTGCTCCAAATACAGCAGATTTGATCATTTCTTCCAGTCCGTCCAACAAAAATTCCCATTTTTCTAATATTCGGCATAACACATAATTAAGGATTATTAAAATGACCTCACATCTCTGACCGTCAATTCCAAAAAAGTTAGCTCCTTCCTTTTAAGGCCTCATTTCTCCTTTCAATTCCTACTTCCTTTCCAAGTCCGCAAATTTCTTTTGCCTCTTTCCACCTCCTGATACTGCAGGTGGAATGGGGAAGGTCAAGGTTCCAATAAAGGTTACACTTTTCAGAAGCCCAGACTAGAGTTCTTCTTGCAACGGACGTTGTGACTAGCTCCTCTCTTCACTGGATCTTTAATTGGTCAGGCAGGCAATGGTGCCTTCCCTAGCATTTTCTATATAAAATGGCAAAGTTAACTTCTTCAGCTAAGTCTCCTAAAGGTTCCAGTTAGACTTTGAAAATACATAACGTAATACTTATCAATTAAAACTGCACAAACATGAAAATAAAGCACTTCATTTAAGTTTCCCAGTGAATCTTTTAAATTTAATGTGAAAGCATCGTGGAAAATTTCAATCTCAGAGGTTCACCGAGCTCGACGTAACTTTAAAACTGCAGGCTGTTCCCTTGGGGCAAATGCAATTTTATGCTCAAATAAGAAAACTATCATCACAGCTCTCAGTACATCCTTCATTAAAGTAATGGAGGACTGTTTCGTTGTTCCACCGAGGCGAGGAAATAATGGGCACGATTTTTAAAGTTGCCCCATCTGGTGTATCTTCACTATAGCGCTTAGTAGAGTGCCGGACACATAGTGAGCGCTTAAAAATACCATCATCAATATTTAAAACACGACTGAACCAAGCAGCAGCGACAGATTCTTAGAATTATGAAAATCTAAATGAGGGATCTCTAGAGGTCCTCTGGTTTTGTTCCTCCGACCAGTGACCCTGGGTAGGTGACTTCTTTTTTTTTTAAAATTACAGATCATCTGGGAGTGGGGTAACCACGCTGATTTTATTTTAAAAACATTGGACATTCAAGTCACCAACGACTGGCCCGTACACCATCAATAACTGAGTGCTTACTGTGTGCGGAGCACCGTACTGAGCCATTGGGAGAGTACAACCCAAAAGAGTTGGTGGATCCATTTCCTGCTCACAAAGAGCCCGCGGTCTACAGGTGGCTCAGTGGAAAGAGCCCCGGCTTGGGAGTCGGGGGTCATGGGTTCAAATCCCGACTCTGCCCCTCGTCAGCTCTGTGACTGTGGGCAAGTCACTTCACTTCTCTGGGCCTCAGTTACCCCATCTGTAAAATGGGGATTAAGACTGTGAGCCTCATGAGGGACAACCTGATGACCCCGTATCTACCCGAGCACTTAGAACAAGTGCTTAGCACATAGTAAGCACTTCATAAATACCAACATTATTACAGGGAGAGACAGATATTAATATAAAAAGTAACGGATGTGGACACCAGAGTTGAAGGCGGGGTGACTAGCGAGTGCTCAAAGGGTACAGATCCAAGAGCATAAGAGACACAGAAGAGAGTCTAGTACAGTGACCGGCACACAGTAAGCACTTAACCAACACCATGATTATTCACTGGGGAAAGCCTACGGATGAGATGTGATTTTGAAGGTGGGGAGAGTGGTACTCTCCTGCCATGACAGCTCGGGCCTGGGAGTCAGAAGGTCATGGGTTCTAATCCCGGCTCTGCCACCTGTCCGCTGTGCGGCCTTGGGCGAGTCGCTTCGCTTCTCTGGGTCTCCGTCACCTCATCTGCAAAATGGGGCTAGAGACTGCGAGCCCCATGCGGGAGAGGGTCTTGCCAACCCAATTTGCTTGTACCCGCCCCAGTGCTCGGTACAGTGCCTGGCACAGAGTAAGCGCTTAATGAATACCACAATTATTACCGTGATTATTGCCGGGTGTAAACGGAGGGGGAGGGAGTTCCAGATCGGAGGGAAGACCCGGGAAAGAGGCCGGTGGCGACACAGATGAAATCGAGGAACAGTGAGCAAGCTAGTGCTAGAAGAGCAAAGTAGGTGGACTGGGCTCCCAGATTTATTATCTCACATTCCACTTCATAACAGCATTGAAAATAATCTTGGGGTATCTGTTAATAATAACGTTGGTATTTGTTAAGCGCCTACTACGTGCAGAGCACCGTTCTAAGCGTTGGGATAGATCCAGGGTAATCAGGTCGTCCCCCGTGAGGCTCCCAGTCTTCATCCCCATTTTCCAGATGAGGGAACTGAGGCCCAGAGAAGTGAAGTGACTCGCCCCCGGTCCCACAGCTGCCAAGCGGCAGAGCCGGGATTCGAACCCATGACCTCTGACTCCCAAGCCTGGGCTCTTTCCACTGAGTCACGCTGCTTTGCTTATTTCACGCCAAGCACTATTCTAAATGCTAGGGGAGACGCACGATATATCAGGTCAGACTAAATTCCTGCCCCATATAAGGCTCCCTCCACTGCACGTGCTTCCAGTCTAAGTAGGCGGGAGAACAAGTATCGAATCCTCATCCTGCAGATGAGGAAACCGAGGTACAGAAGTTAAGCGACCTGGCCTTCAGCTACGGATCGGAAAAACAACTACAGTTACAGAATCTGCTCTCAAATATAGGTGGATAACATTCACGAACGAGGGATAGGGTTGAACAGATTAAAAACCGCTATACCTCCTTTGTTTTCTTTAAAATCCCACAAAGCCATCTCTCGGGAGTTGGGAGGGGGTAAGTGAACATACAGAAAAGAGTATGGAGTGCTTTAACTTTTAATTCCATGAGAGTGGCTTTTTCTGGTATTTAAGCTCTTGCTATGTACCAGGCACTGTACGAAAACACTGGTTTTTTTTTTGGGGGGGGGGGGGGCGGCGTTTATTATAAAAAAACCAATAGCAGAAACAGGCAGCTGTTCAAGGTTTAGACACCACCGCTGAAAATCGCTTCTTGAGGTGTTAAGCTCAAACACTCAAACCGCTTCGTTTCGGATTTGATTTTTACTAAACCGCTTGAACACTTGGAAGGGGAGCGTTTTTCTCCGTTCAATCTGTTTGCTCCGATACAAGCAGTTCTGCTGAAGTGGAGGAATGGGGTTGCTAGAGAATCTTGTATTCGAGGAAACTCACGCTACAGTACTCCTATCTTGGTCGACGGCCCACGCACGCACAAATCCGCCTCTTCCAATGCCACGCATCGAATGATGTTGGGACAGAGCACACTGCACCAAGAGAGAGGCAGCAGCGAGGCCTAGTGGGCGGAGCCCGGGCCTGGGAGTCAGAAGGACCTAGGTTCCAAACTGCAGCTCCGCCACTCATCTGCCGGGTGACCTTGGGCAAGTCGCGACTTCTCTGGGCCTCAGTTACCTCATCTGTAAAGTGGGGATTAATACTGTGAGCCCCATACGGGATATGGACAGTGTCCAACCCGATCAGCTTGAGAAGCAGCGGGGCTCAGCGGAAAGAATCCCAGCTCGTGGGCTCGAATCCCAGCTCTGCCACCTGTCAGCTGTGTGACTGTGGGCAAGTCACTTCACTTCCCTGGGCCTCAGTTGCCTCATCTGGAAAATGGGGATGAAGACTGTGAGCCTCACGTGCGACAACCTGATTACCCTCTATGTATCCCAGCGCTTAGAACAGTGCTTTGCACATAGTAAGCGCTTAACAAATACCAACATCATCATCAGCTCGCATATTAAGCACTTAGATACCATCGTCATTATTACTGAGTATCATTAAAAGTTCCCTAATTCCATAGTAGCATTCTATCCACGTGCAAAGTAAAAACACGAATTATAGAAGGACCAACTGTCTGTAACTTCAAAAATCTGGTGAGGGGATCTTCTTGTACAGTTTATTGTGAATTTCTATCTAAATTGAAAATCTGAACTAATAATACCTATTTAAGGCAACAGAACCAGAAGCACATTAAGACTGCTGCCCTTGATCTCTGAGGACCGTTCAGATGGCAGTAAGAATATTTAACGAATGTCTATTGGGCGAGAGGCACTGTAAGATGCATTTTTTAAAAATGGCATCTTTCAGGCGCTCGCTGTGTGCCAGGTACCGTACCGAGTGCTGGGGTGGACAGAAACTAATCAGCCTGGACAAAGTCCACGTCTCGCCACGGGGCTCACAGTCTCGATACCCATTTTACCGATGAGGGAACTGAGCCGCAGAGAAGCTAAGCGACTTGCCCAAGGTCACCCGGCAGACAAGCGGCGGAGGCGGAATTAGAACCCAGGTCCAGGTGACTCCCAGGCCGGTGCTCTATCCACTAGGCCATGCTACTTTTGTAGTACTTGGACCCCACAAAGCATTTACACTCTCAGAAGAGCCTGCAGCATGAAAGCCCTACCCATTATTAAAAAATTTACACGGAAAACAGCACGCTAGATGCACTCACAGGATTTTATCATCTCCACAAGCGCTAAATGCCATCAATTGGCCGATCGGAAGGCAAGAGAGGATCACGGAGTTCTGGGACACAATTTCCTAGCGTTCAAGTGACGCTCGTCTCAACACAGCTCCGTGGGGCGGGTCACGCGAGGAAAAGGAATTGTAGCAAGCTGGGCGGAAAGCTGCAACGGAAACCGAAAGCCAGGAGGGCAGGGAAAACGTTTACGTGACCGTTCCATTCGATCGTATCCGATGAGGGCTTACCGGGTGCGGAGCGCTGTACCAAGCGCTGAGGAGGGTACAACAAAACATAGACACGTCCCTTGTCCGCAGTCAAAACGGAGCTTCAGACGATGCCGCATCCTACCTGAAAGCTGGGGGTCAATCACCTAAGACAGGCCCCACGGCACACTGGAATCACGAGAGAATCGGCTCCCGGCGAGTGACGGTCTCATAAGGAATGAGATTCGAGGAGGCAAAAGAAAAACAGCACCTGGCCATGGCAAACGTCAAAAAGGACATCACGGGGAGGGCCGGTCATCAACTCATCCATCGATCCATGGTATTTATTGAGCGCTTACCGTGTCCAGAACACCGAATTAAATGCTTCGGAAGAGTACGGTTCGACTGAGTAGGCGGACACGATCCCTGCCCGCAACGAAGCAGCGTGGCTCCGCGGAAAGAGCCCGGGCTTGGGAGTCAGAGGTCTTGGGTTCTAATCCCGGCTCTGCCGCTCGCCCGCTGTGTGACTTTGGGCGAGTCACTTCCCTTCTCTGAGCCTCAGTTCCCGGGGATTAAAACTGTGAGCCCCACGTGGGGCAACCCGATCACCTTGCATCCCCCCAGCGCTTAGAACAGTGCTTTGCACATATTATTATTATTATTATTAATGAGCTTCCAGCCTGGTCATAGTATGATCGGAGCCTGTCCCATGACAGTATCTACTGCGACGGAAAGGAGGGAGCAGATCGGGGCGGTCTTGCGTAAGAAGAACTGATAGCGTTTGGCAGCGGACTCAATGTGAGAGCTGAAAGGCAGTGAGGACTCAGATATGTCACTGAGGTTGCAGATCTGAGACACGGAGGATGTGGGTTTGACAGCTGGGCAACGTAAGTGTGAAGGGGAAATAATAATAATAATTAATAATTGTGGTATTTAAGTGCTTACTATGTGCCAAAAACTGCACCAAGCCCGGGGTCGGAAACAAGCAAATCGGGCTGGACAGAGTCCCTGCCTCACGGGGGGGCTCCCGGTCTCAATCCCCATTTTACAGACGGGGTAACTGAGGTGCACAGAAGTGAAATGACTTGCCCCGGGTGGCAAAGCAGACGAGCGGCAGAGCCGGGATGAGAACCCGTGACCTTCCGACTCCCAGGCCCGTGCTCTGTCCACCGCGCCACGCTGCTCCTTGGAACGAGGGGGAAAGACGAGCATTTCAGTGTTAGGTGCGTTAGGTTCGGGGCGCTGGAGGAAAACCTACGCAGAGCTACCCTGGGCACAAGGGGAGACACGGCATTACAAATCAGATAAGAGGCCGGGGCTAGAGATTTGGACAAGGGAGGCCTCTGCATTCATTCATTCATTCATTCATTCAGTAGTATTTACTGAGTGCTGACTATGCGCAGAGCACCGTACTAAGCGCTTGGAACGGACAGATCGGCAACAGATAGAGACAGTCCCCGCCCAATGACGGGCTCACGGTCTAATCGGGGGAGACGGACGGACGAAAACAATAGCGATAAATAGAATCGAGGGGATGGACATCTCATTAAAACAAGAGCAATAAAGAGAATGGAGGTGATGTACATCTCATTGACAAAATAAATAGGGTAATAAAAAAATAGATACAGTTGAGCGGACGAGCACAGCGCTGAGGGGAGGGGAAGGGAGAGGGGGAGGAACAGAGGGAAAGGGAGGGGGTAAAGGGGGCTTAACTGAGGGGAGGTGACGGGAGGGGCAGCAGCGGGAGAAGAGGGAAAAGGGGAAGCTCAGTGTGGGAAGGCCTCCTGGAGGAGGTGAGCTCTCAGTAGGGCTTTGAAGAGGGGAAGAGAATTAGTTCGGCGGAGGTGAGGAGGGAGGGCGTTCCGGGACCGCGGGAGGGCGTGGCCCGACAGCTGAAGCCACGTGAACGCATTCATTCGTTCGTGTCTATTGAGCACTTACTGGGTGCAGAGCACTGTACTAAGCGCTTGGAAAGTACAATTCGACCACAGGTCCCTCCGATGGAGGATAAAGTGAGACAAGGAAGAGATGCCCAACGGGGCCTTCTTGGGACATGCCCAGTAGGAGGGTGACAGAAGAAGAGCCAGCAGACAAAAGCGAGAAGGGGCAGTCAGAGAGGAAGAACCACCAGGTGGTTCTGCGTCGACAAAACCGAAGCCCGACTGGGTAGAATCCGTAGACTGCTGTAGCCGAGATCCTCTTTTCCCAAAACCATCCTAGAACTGTGAAACTTTATGCAGCAGAGGCTATTTTTTACCAGGGAACCCAGGTTTTCTGGCTCCCGGGCCCATGCTCTTTGCACTAGGCCACACTGCTTTCCTGATGATCGGGGAATTCCCATTAGCAAACCCAGAAAAGTAATTCCCGATGAGAAAGTCACCGGGTTGGAAAGCCGCTCACTTTTCCTGTGAAGCATAAAAAAAAACCCCCAGATGGATGGCGGAAGGATGAGTAAGAAAGGCATACGTAGTAAAAATCAGCAGTGGAATCATATTTACGATATTAGCCGATCAAGGATTCTAATACAAACAACCGAAGTTACCCCTAGAACTGCGAGGAAGAGAAAATCAGTGGTCGCGTCATCTTCCGGCATTTACTGCCGGTCAGTCGCTTTTATTGAGCACTTACTCTGTGCTGAGCGCTGCGCTAAGCGGTTGGGAGAGTCCAACATAACAAAAGAACAGACACATTCCCTGCCCACAGTGAGCTGACGGTCTACAGGACGGGGGGGGGGGGAGAGAGGAGAGGCAAATCAGGCCAATTAAGGCTGCCCATCCTGCCCCCAAAGCTATGGGGGAGAGGGAGCTGAAGGACTGGAAACAATAGAGGGGGGTTGT
Source organism: Ornithorhynchus anatinus (assembly GCF_004115215.2). Lineage (NCBI taxonomy): Eukaryota > Metazoa > Chordata > Mammalia > Monotremata > Ornithorhynchidae > Ornithorhynchus > Ornithorhynchus anatinus. Next base: position 97,279,953 of record NC_041731.1, on the reverse strand, counting down.
TGGGGGCCGCAGTGACTGAGGGAGGGATAGAAGCAGCCTGGCTCAGTGGAAAGAGATTGGGCTTGGGAGTCAGAGGTCGTGGGTCCTAATCCCGACTCTGCCACTTGACTTTGGACAAGTCACTCACCTTCTCCGAGCCTCGGTCACCTCATCTGTGAAATGGGGATAAAGACCGTGCCAGCTGGGTGACTGTGGGCAAGTCACTTCACTTCTCTGGGCCTCGGTTCCCTCATCCGTAAAATGTGGACTAAGACGGTGAGCCCCACGTGGGACGACCTGATCGCCTTGTATCCCCCACCAGCGCTTAGAACAGTGCTCTGCGCGGAGTAAGCGCTTAACAGATACCACATTATTACTGTGAGCCCCACGTGGGACAATCTGATCACCCTGTATCTACCCCAGAGCTTAGAAGAGTCCTTGGCACAGAGTAAGCACCTAACAGATACCATAACTATTATTAGGAGCAGCAGGGAACAGTGGATGGAGCATTAGCCTACGAGTCAGAAGGTCATGGGTCCTAATGCCGGCTCTGCCACCCACCTGCTCTGTGACCTTGGGCAAGTCACCTGACTTCTCGGTGCCTCGGCTGCCTCATCTGTAAAATGGGGATGGGGAACGTCGGCCCCACGGGCGGCAGGCACTGTCGCCGACCCCATTTGCTCGTCTCCACCCCGGCGCTTAGTCCAGTGCCTGGGACGCAGTAAACGCTTAAGAGAAACCACACGTCATTATTACCGCCTCTCGGAGTCAACAGGGTTGAATCGTTGAGCCCGGGGGAGGAACTAAACTGCCCCAGAGTCGGTCTAATAAGAGGGCCCGGAACTTGCAGCTGGGGATTCCAAGGCCACGGCTCGCTGAGTCCGGCGGCAAACCCGCACCGGAGCAGAGAGCGGGCAGCCCGGGCCCTTCCGCGGCGCCGCTTTTGGCAAACGCAAGCCATTCAGGGGAAACCTGTGCTAACCAAATGAGTTGTAACGAAGGCAGGACAACGCGGAGCTATGCAAGTCTTCCTGAATCCAACATCCCATCTCCAAAGAACTGCCAGTTCCCCCAAAGTCGTGAGGAACAAAAGACGAGGACGCAAAAGAGAAAACAGCGCCGAGCACCGCCGACCCATCCTCAAGTACTCATTCACTCCCGTCCTCAACACTTAAACGCTTCCTCGACTGTCCCTCTTATTATTTATCTGGATTAACGTGTGCGGACTGTCTCTGTCTTCCCTGAGAAACGCGTGAGCTGCTCAAGGGCCAGGAACATAGCTCTTCTGTTAAGCGCTTACTATGTGCAGAGCACCGTTCTAAGCGCTGGGGGAGATACAGGGTCATCAGGTTGTCCCACGTGAGGCTCACAGTCTTAATCCCCATTTGCAGATGAGGTCACTGAGGCCCAGTGAAGTGACTCGCCCACAGTCACCCGGCTGACAAGTGGCAGAGCCGGGATTCGAACCCATGACCTCCGACTCCCAAGCCCGGGCTCTTGCCACTGAGCCACGCTGTTTCTGTGTTTGCTTTTTTTAAATAATAATTTAAAAAAATGTTGGTATTCGTTAAGCGCTTACTATGTGCCCAGCACTGTTCTAAGCGCTGGGGTAGACACAAGGGGAATCGGGTTGTCCCACGTGGGGCTCACAGTCTTAATCCCCATTTTACAGGTGAGGGAACTGAGGCACCGAGAAGTGAAGTGACTCGCCCAAAGTCACACAGCTGACAAGTGGTAGAGACGGGGTTCGAACCCATGACCTCTGACTCCCAAGCCCGTGCTCTTTCCACTGAGCCACGCTGCTTCCTTTAAATGCCTAGTAAGTGCCACTACTGTCTTGCGAATCGTTTTGGTTGGGTGGCCAGCGTCCCAAGAAACGGCGATTTAATAGGGGAAGGTGAGAGAAGGGGTACTAAGAAGATTCAATCAATTGTGTCTATTCAGAGCGTGCTGTGACGAACACTCGAGAGTTGGTAGACACATTCCCTGCCCACGGGGAGTTTACAGTCCAGAAGAAATAATAATAATACTAATGTTGGTATTTGTTAAGCGCTTACTATGCGCAGAGCACTGTTCTAAACGCTGGGGGGGGGGATACAGGGTCATCAGATTGTCCCACGTGAGGCTCGCAGTCTTCATCCCCATTTTACAGATGAGGTCACTGAGGCACAGAGAAGTGACTTGCCCACTGTCACACAGCCGACAAGTGGCAGAGCTGAGATTCGAACCCATGCCCTCTGACTCCCAAGCCCAGCCACGCTAAGCAAGGGAGGGGCCGGAAAATGACCACCTCAGTCCACTAAAGATGCTATAACGGTGTCTGAGGGAACGATCGACCGATCATCGCTAAAACCAACGGCAAGAGTTAACGTAGCCTCCCGAGGACCTGCCTTAGAGGCTGAGAATAAATCTTCCGCGCTGGGACAATCCGGCTTCTTGCCCGATGACAGCACCGATCTCTTTCTAATTCGGTTTCTAGCGCTTCGGCGGCTCTTAATATTCCAGGGCAGAAGTTATTCTAGAGCGCGACGCATTAATCGGTGCCCTTTAATTGCTCGTCGTCTCTAGTGCCCCGATTCCCTGAAATAAACAAACTGCTCTGTAGCAAGAGCACGACCCGGGACAGTTCTGAAACTGGCTTCACTTGGGGCTCCACCGCCGGCGCGAAGGTTTCTGACCGCCAGGACTGATGATAATGTTGGCATTTGTTAAGCGCTTACTATGTGCAGAGCACTGTGACAGGGTCATCAGGTTGTCCCCCGGGAGGCTCACAGTCTTAATCCCCGTCTTCCAGATGAGGTCACTGAGGCTCAGGGGAGTCGAATGACTTGCCCACAGTCACACAGCTGACTGCCTGCGTGGCTCCGTGGAAAAAGCCCGGGCTTGGGAGTCGGAGGTCATGGGTTCGAATCCCGGCGGCGCCACCTGTCAGCTGTGTGACTTGGGGCAAGTCACTTCACTTCTCGGTGCCTCAGTTACCTCATCTGTGAAAGGGGCATTAAGACTGTGAGCCTCACGGGGGACAACCTGATGACCCTGTATCTACCCCAGCGCTCAGAACAGTGCTCGGCCCAGAGTGGGCGCTTAACCAACACGAATATTATTATTATTACGCAGCCTTTTTCGGCAAACAGATCCGGCAAGAATCCTGGGAAATGTCTGGCTGATGTGGGCAGTAGAGACGATAGGACGACCACAGGAACTGTCTCCTGGGTGACGGTGCTGTGTCGTAACATCAACCCTGGGCTGTGGCCGCTTTGGCCCAAAATGAGTCCCGACCATAAAAATCCTCTGCACGGACAGAGTGCAGCACTATAAACCCATTCGTTTGCGCGGGTCCTGAACCCGCGGGATCGAGGCTTGAGGGTGACGTTTATTCACAGGAGGCTCCGTTATCGTTATTTGTCGTTAGGAAACAGACCCCGTCCTCAGATTCCAGCTAACGCAGTGATTCAGAGCCTCTTAGAAATCCAAAGATGTACATTAAAAATGAGAGGTCTGTACTGTTTAGGGAAGCAGCGCGGGTCGGTGGGAAGAGCCCGGACTTGGGAGTCGGAGGTCATGGGTTCGAATCCCGGCTCCGCCATTTGTCAGCTGGGTGACTGTGGGCAAGTCACTTCACTTCTCCGGGTCTCGGTTACCTCATCTGTCAAATGGGGATGAAGACTGGGAGCCTCACGTGGGACAACCCGATTACCCTGGATCGACCCCAGAGCTTGGAACCGTGCTCTGCACAAAGTAAGCGCTTAACAAATACCAACATTATTATTGTTGTTGGAAAAATGTAGGCGTGCATCTGAATTTTAGGCTTATACTAGTTTTAGAAACGCAGTGGAGCTTTGGATAGTGGAGACTGAGTAATTCCATCCCTAGCTGGCAACTACAAGAGATATGTGGTCACCATTTTTAGATACCACAAAACAAAATAATTACTAGAAATTATTACTAATTAGGAATTGTAATTAAGAAATTAGTATTAGGAAGCAGCATGGCCTAGTGGAAAGAGCACTGGCCTGGGAACATGAGGACCTGCGTTCTAATTCCGGCTCTGCCACTTGCCTGCTGTAGGCCTTGGGCAAGTCACTTGTCTGTGCCTCAATCTCCTCAGCTGCAAAATGAGGATTCAATACTCTTTACCCCTTCCTTCTTGACTGTGAGCCCCACGTGGGACAGAGACTGAATCTGGCCTTATTACCTTACATCTACCCCAGTGCTTGACACGTAAACGCTTAGCTGCCGTTTTAAAAAGAAAAATGAAAAAATGAAAAATATAAAGGAAAAAAGGAAAACCAGTTTTTCTCCTTTTAAAGGATCAAAATTTTAGATATTATTCAGTTGAGGAAGTCTGGACCTATACAGTCCTAATTCAATTAGAATCCAAATTAAAGAAGACTGCACTTTTTCCCAGTCGGATGCAGACATTTAGGAAGAAGACATACACTTGAGAATACCCGAATGGCAGGGAGTTTTATTTGAAAAAGCAGGATTAAACATCCAATCCCCTGCATCTGTCACTGGGATGTGCGAAAAGACAAGAGGGAAAAAAAAGAACTCTGACAGTGGATACAAGTGCCATGCAAACACACTATACAGTACTCAGTGGTGGTGTAAAAATATTACAGAAGGGTAGCCGTGGTTATCGTCGGAGAGCAAAAGACAAAACCAAAAAGAAGCCCGCGGTTCGGGCAACGACTGAATCCATCCACTTAAAAGGGAGATCCACATGAATTCTGTCCAGAACTGGAAAGGCCAAGAAATCCTAAAGGTGTTTTCCGTGAGTTTCAAATTTCATCAGTGGAGAAGCTATGAACGGATTCCACAACTAGAGTGTAATAAAGAAAAGAACTGAGGTTCCTCATTCTACAAGTCTAAAAAAAAAAAAAAATCCCAATAGTGTGATGTGGGAATAGCAAGAACAAGGGTCACTGCCCAAGTATTTGTTCAAGACCCTGAGTAGAAGCTGCGTGGAGGAAGAGCAACAAATTGATCCCTGTGGGAAAGAATCTCGCCATCCTCTGGACTTGCCAGAGGGCAACCGAGCCTCAAGACAGAAACTCCCTTAAGATAGTTTTGACTCTCTCACTGTCCAAAGTTCAAATGCGGGACAGGGAAAGTAGGGCAAGATACTTAAAAATGACACGGGCTTCATTTCTTCAAAGCAGAGCACAGGGCACTTCATTACGCAGTTTGGGCATCTGTGCGGATAAGAACGAGTCATTTATAAAAAGGGATTACCTCAAATTTCTGGGACTGGAAGTCCAAAAAGTCTCACTCAGTGTTTCTGGTTTTTCAGATTCTCCCTCCATCTGCATCTCCATCCCAACGCTCTTCCTTGCCAGGGATAAATCAGACACGAGAAAGAAACTCTACTCCTTTGGCAGATGCCCCTTTCTGCTTAAATCTTTTTGGACTTTGAGAAGCAGCGTGGCGTAGCGGATAGAGCACGGGCCTGGGAGTCAGAAGGTCACGGGTTCTAATCCCAGCTCTGCCACTTGTCTGTTGTATGATCCTGGGCAAGTCGTTTCACTTCTCAGGGCCTCAGTTACCTTGTCTGTAAAATGGGGACTGAAACCGTGAGCTCCCCGTGGGGCCGGGACTATGTCCAACCCAATTTGCTTGTATCCACCCTAGCGCTCAGTACAGTGCCTGGCACATAGTAAGTGCACAACAAATACCATAATTATTATTTGAGCATAAACATCCGTGCATTTCCTATATACAGCCCCACACATCCATATCCAAGGAGCAAAATGCTTTCAATGGTAATACTCCTCGGTTTTTACTGCAGGAACAAAAGAGTTACAAAACTCAAATTCAGTCTTAAAAATTAATATTTGAAAAATCTTTTCTTGGATCTATACTTGGGCAAGTAAATTGGCAGTAGGTTATAACGTTGCTTACAATTTTGTTTGACTCAACAGGCTTCAGCGCTTTAACTATCAACCAATAATTTAAGATAGGGGGATACGAGATTCGAACAAATCACTACGAGGGATAAGTGAGGTGGTGACCTAAAACAGATTCAGACATGGTCACAGAAAACTAACGGATACTGAATTTCAGGAGAAATGAACTGAACACAGCTGTAAAGCCCAAACTGTGAATTTATATGGGATCTGCAGTTTAAAACTATCCAAGCATCTTTTATTAATTCCTGAACAAACCATTCCAGATAAGACAGGCCTGTACTGCTCATCTTTATAAGCTTTCCTTGAAGCACTTTCACAAAAAGAGTAGCGACAGATGTTGCCTATGCACTATCTACTGGGAAAATAAAGCCATTTTTCTCAGGAATGTCAACTGGCAAAAACCTGTCCATTAAGGATCAAAGTTTTTCTCTACATCAGTAACAAAACGGTTCAGTTGGAGAATTTAATTTCAGTTTACCTGAACACACTGCAGAGACAGAAACAGAGGGAAGGCAAATGGAGAGTATTTACTAATCACATCTTAGATAACAAGAATGAAACTGTACTTGTCATCGAACTTCCATTTCCATGGTTTCGTTAAGTGATAGTGGTTCTACCCATCATCTGAAAGGATCCAGACAAAACTTCTTTTCCAATAGTGTTTCTTTAGCCCTGACTATGTGCCAGGCACTGTACTAAGTGCTGGGGAAAGTACAAGCCGATCAGGTTGGACACAATCCATGTCTCACGTGGCGCTCACAGTCTTAATCCCCGTTTTACAGATGAGGTTACTGAGGCACAGAGAAGTGGCTGTGTGGCTCGCCCAACGTCACACGACAAGTGGAGGAGGAGGGACTAGAACTCAGATCCTTCTGACTCAATATTCAATAGTATTTATTGAGCGCTTACTATGTGCAGAGCACTGTACTAAGCGCTTGGGATGAACAAATCGGCAACAGATAGAGACAGTCCCTGCCGTCTGACGGGCTTACGGTCTAATCGGGGGAGACGGACAGACGAGAACAACTCCCAGGCCCACGCTCTTGCTACTAGGCCACGCTGCATCTCATGGCAAAATTGGCACAACTTGGGGCCAGTTTTGATAGTTTAGGATAACTAAGACATTTCCATTTTAGCAACTAAACCTTTTAGACTGTGAGCCCGTCGTTGGGCAGGGATTGTCGCTATTTGTTGCCGAACTGTCCATTCCAAGCGCTTAGTACAGCGCTCTGCTCACAGTAAGCGCTCAATACATATGACTGAATGAACTAAACCATGAATGCATCTGAAATTCCATTCAAACCCTTTGATTCCTAGCAATTTCCCTTTTTTTAAATCGGCGCTTACTACGTGCCAGGCACTGTACTAAGCCCTGGACATTTTTTTTAATCAGTGGGCAGCATAAGGCACTGCAATTCTTTCAACAATGGGTAGCTTTAACACACGGAGCAGGCAGAAATAGAGGACGAAAGGGAAGTGGGTAGCGTCTGAAACTGATCCTGAACATCAGTCAACATTGGAAATCAAACAAATCTGAATGTAGTCGAAAGGATCTGTACAAGTAAAATACCAGACACAGCGCAATAGAGCCATCGACCTACAGCTACGATTGATATTCTTCTTCCGACCTGAAAAGACGCATTATCCAAAGCAACCGCCCATTGTAAAAGTGTTTACTTTCTTTATTTCGCCAGTCATTATTACTTTGTACCAAGCACTGGGCTAAGGGCCAGGACGGGTAAAAGAGGAACAGACCTGGCACACCTTTGTTGGCATCTAAGAGGGAGAGAGAGCGAGTTTATGTTCATTTTATAGATGAGGAAACTGAGGGACAGAAAGGTCGAGTGATTTGCCCCAAGTCACACTGCAGATCAGCCGGCCGGACTAGGATTAAAACCTGAGTGCTTTGACTCTCAGTCACCTGCTCTTCCCGTTAGCCTGTACTGCTTGTCTTTGAGGTGGAAAAGCACGTAATATTTTGAGAAAAGATGATACTCAAGAAAAACATGCTAATCAAGTGTGATGGCACTAAGGATTACCCATAGCTTTCTACCACAGAATTAGGAAACTGGCTCATGACGAGCCAGAAAGCACTGACTTCATTTCCTGAAGTGTCACGATGACCACTCAGAGATCCTGTATTCCAACCGAAAAGACACGCGAACAAAACCTAATTAGAGTGGGGGGAGGGGAAAATCTCCTCTACCACATTGGCCAGGGTTATCTGACAGTTGGGAACACAAACTAAGACTGGAAAAAATGTGACCTACACAACAAGCTTTTTCACTTGGGGGGAAAGAACCGAAATTGACACAAACAAATGTTTTCTATTTCAAACTGAACATTTTCTCAGAGTATCTCGTTTTTGCAATATAGTTATGTAAGTAAAATATCTTCACTGTTTCAATTAACTTAACCTGCCCGGCTAATAATGACAATATTATTTGTTAAGCACTTGCTATGAGCCAGGCACCGTATTAAGCACTGGGGTAGGTACAAGATAATAAGGTTGGACAGAATCCCTGTCCCGCACGGGGCTCACAGTCTTAATCCCCATTCTACAGATGAGGGAACTAAGGCAGAGAAGTTAAATGACTTGCCCAAGGTCACCCCGTAGACAAGTGGTAGAGCCGGGATTAGAACCCAAGCCCTCCGACACTTAAGTCCGTACTACTTCTCAATAACAACAGAAATGGTGGAACCCAAATTATGACGCCTGAGCTGGACAATGCACCCAGTTTAAATAAACTCAGATCAACGGTATTTACTGAGCGTGTACTATATGCAGAGCACTGTACTAAGTGCTTGGGAGAGTACGATGCAACAGAATAAGTAGACACGTTCCCTGTCCATGCAATTCTCGTATTTTTAATGGTAGTTGTTTTAAGCACCACACAATCATAGAACGAAAGAGGGAATTAATCAGGCTCAATCAAGAGTCTTAAAATGAATACCCACAATCCCATACAACTATCTACAGCACCTGAAGTGGAGACAAAATAAAATCAATTATTATTTTAAAATGTGGTCAATTTCTGGAAAAACTGCCTGGAGGTAAATTTTACTAAACAGCCAGGTTAAATAGGGATTAAGAGTTGTTTGCTTATAATCAAGGTATAGAAAATTTGAAATTAATTTCTCGATTTTTGAGATGGTCTTCCCTTCTTCCTTTGATTCAAGGTGTCCTTAATTATTCAGGTTTATTTCTGCTACATATAAAAATCTTGACCAGAAGAGATGCATTTTAATATTTTAGGTATCTTGCTTTTAAAAGAATTTACAAAAAAAAAATTAATCTCCTACTTACCCAGACTTGGCTTTATTACCAAACTGCAAGAGCAATCACATCCGGAAACTCACACAAACCTACAAGAACACAAATAAGATCTGTCATTTGGTTTACTGGGTCACATATGATAGATTGCCTTTAGAATGCACTACTTTAAAAATTTTCAACACTCAGTCCAATTCTGGTTTAAAACAGAGACTCTACAATAATAGTTCCTTTCCTCAAAGAATATTAAAATCGTTATCCTAACCACGCAGATCATTCTTCCCTTTGAGAAATCTAATTCTAAAATGATAAGAAACTTTCTGAAATTTCTATTTCCCTCAATTCATCGTTGCCTATTTGGTTCAATAAAATCGTATTTAGTAAGCACTTACTTTATGCAGAGCACTTTACAGAGCACTTGGGAGAGTGCAATACAGAAATAAACAGACACGATGAGCCTGCCCACGATGAGCTTACAGTTTAGAGGACTGACCATGCACAGACCATGAACAATATAACGAACAAAAAACCTCACGCTTAAACCCCCGCCATATACTCTAATACTTCAAATTCCATTTTTTTAAATAAAGCACATTCCCTTCTTAGTTATAATGCACCAAATAAGCATTAATAATCCATATTCCATACATAAGCACGTAAAACTGCTCTAAAAGGAAAACAATATACGACACATATGGCTGACTATACGTTCAAATGTCTACTTGGCATAACTATATCTTATTTTGTGACTTGTGAACACATACAAGAAAATTTATCTGATCCATTTCTCTTACGTGGGCAGGACTAGGCCGAATCAAGGCTTAGGTGCGGGGCAGAAATCAACTGCGGTCTTAAAGATCTCCAAGCAGGAGAATATACAACGCGACTCATTACAGGGGTCCAACCGTCTTCCACGCCGAGATATTCTTCCTCAGAGATAACCTGGATCTAAATAGGCAGCTAGAGCCTATTTATTCATGTTTGTCCTCATTAATAATGAAGACAAGCTCTGTATAAAAGCCTTTCACCTGTTGTAAAAGCTAACGATCCGAGATCCAGGCCTAAAATGTTCTAGCTTTGGGCCCGTACTAAGGTTGGGTGACGGCAGGGCAACTTCTGACCAAAGCAGGGCAACTTCTGGCCAGGACAGGGCCTGAAACTTCAGAAATTCTTCAGATAATCAAAGGTTCTCCAAAATATTAATTGGGTTTAGCCACTATTAGGCGCGTGCTCATCCAGCCCGTCACTGCTCTGGACGGTAACTACTAAGCATTGATTTCTAAAACCGGGTAGCGGTCCCCTACAGAGAGAGCCATCGTTCCTATAGGCGGATTTGGGACCCCCTGATCTGGAGGGTTCCCGTCTCTCCCCTCACAAGAGGCAGAGTCGGTCAGTCAATAGTATCGAGCGGTTACTGTGAGCTGTGTAAGGATATGTCCCGAAGTACTGTAAAGTTGGGGAGAAAAGGGGGAGTATTTTACACGTGGAGGTGGTGGGACTAAGCTATACAAATTACAAATATGTACACAAGTGCTGTGGGATGGGGGTGGGGGATGAATATTTTTATTCCCCTATTTATTTTGTTAATGAGGTGTCCATCCCCTTGATTCTATTTATCATGATAATGTTGCTTGTTTTTGTCTCGTTCTGTTTCGCTCTGCCGTCCGTCTCCCCCGATTAGACTGTGAGCCCGTCACTGGGCAGGGACTGTCTCTATCTGTTGCCAAATTGTACATTCCAGGCGCCTAGTACAGTGCTCTGCACATAGTAAGCGCTCAGTAAATACTGTTGAATGAATGAATGAATCAAGGCGGCAGGTCAGGGTGACGCGAAAGGGAGTGGGAGAAGAGGAAAGGAGGGCTTAGTCGGGGAAGGCCTCTTGGAGGAGACGGGCCTTCAGTAAGGTTTCGAAGTGGGGGGAGACTCAATGTCAGATCTGAGGGGGGGGGGGGGTTCCAGGACGGGGGCAGGATTTGGGTGAGGGGGGTCAGTGGCGAGACAGACGAGATCGAGGTACAGTGAGAAGGTCGGCATTCGTAGTCCCACCACCTCCACATGTAAGATCCCCCTTTTCTCCCTACCTCCGCAGTACTTCGGGACACACACAAATAACGTTGGTATTCGTTAAGCGCTTACTATGGGCTCAGCACCGTCCTGAGCGCTGGGGTAGATACAGGGTCATCGGGTTGCCCCACGTGAGGCTCACCGTCTTCGTCCCCATTTTCCAGATGAGATAACGGAGGCCCAGAGAAGTGAAGTGACTTGCCCACAGTCCCACAGCTGACAAGTGGCAGAGCCGGGATTGGAAGCCATGACCTCTGCCTCCCAAGCCCGGGCTCTTTCCACTGAGCCACGCTGCTTCTCTGGACATATCCTTATACTCAGTGGCTTCCTCTACCTGCAATTCATTTTAATGTCTGTCTTCCATTAGACTCCAAGATCCTTGAGGGGAGGGATTGTGTCTACCAACTATACGGTACTCTCTCAAGTGGTTGGTACAGTACTCTGCACAGAGTAAGCGCTCACCATTCATATTTATTAATAATAATGTTGGTATCTGTTAAGCGCTTACCATGCGCAGAGCACTGTTCTAAGCGCTGGGGGAGATACAAGGTCATCAGGTTGTCCCACGTGGGGCTCCCAGTCTTCATCCCCATTTTACAGATGAGGTAACTGGGGCACAGAGAAGTGAAGTGACTTGCCCACAGTCACGCAGCTGCCAGGTTTGAGCGCATACAGTGTGCAGAGCGCTCTACTGAGAGCTTGGCAGAATACAACGTTAACAGATGCAAGAAGCAGCGTGGCTCAGTAGAAAGAGCGTGGGCTTTGGAGTCCGAGGTCATGAGTTCGAATCCCAGCTCTGCCACTTGTCAGCTGTGTGACTGTGGGCGAGTCGCTTGACTTCTCTGGGCCTCAGTTCCCTCATCTGTAAAATGGGGATTAAGACTGGGAGCCCCACGTGGGACAACTTACCCCAGCGCTTAGAACAGTGCTCGGCACATAGTAAGCGCTTAACAAATACCAACATTATTATTATTATTATTAGATGCGGTCCACATGTTCCCGCCCCCAAGGATCTTACGGTCTTGAGGGGGGAAGACCACTGACTGACTGTTCTATAAAGTGGAGATCAAACTCCCTCCTCGGCTTTCGGAGCCCCTTTTGAGTCCAATCTGATTATCTTGCTTTTACCCCAGCGCTCGGCATCACGTTTAACAGAGAGTTAAGCACTTAATAAATGCCATCCTTATTACGAGGCCAGCCAGGTGGCGATGTCCCGAAACCGGGAGGAAAAACAGGATTCTAGAACAAGTGAGGAGTCAGGTCAGGAGATGATTGATTGACTGTTCTGTAAAGGGGAGATAATAATAACGTTGGTATTTGTTAGGTGCTTACTACGTGCAGAGCACTGCTCTAAGCGCTGGGGTACATACAGGGTAATCAGGTCGTCCCACGTGAGGCTCACAGTTAATCCCCATTTTACAGATGAGGGAACCGAGGCCCAGAGAAGTAAAGTGACTTGCCCACAGTCACCCAGCTGACAAGTGGCAGAGCCGGGATTTGAACCCATGACCTCTGACTCCGAAACCCGGGTTCTTTCCACTGAGCCACGCTGCTTCTCTGGCGTGGAGATAAAACTCCCTCCCTGGCTTTTGGAGCCCCTTCTGAGTCCAATCTGATTATCTTGCATTTACCGCAGCGCTCGGCATCACGTTTAACAGAGAGTTAAGCACTTAAGAAATGCCATCGTTATTACGAGGCCAGCCAGGTGGGGATGTCCCGAAACCGGGAGGAAAACAGGATTCTAGAACAAGTGAGTAGTCAGGTCAGGAAATGAAGTTTTCGGGAATCATCTGAACAGAGGTGACTGCTGAAATTATAACCCCCTCCATGTATTTCAATACTTCCAATTACACTTTTCTTAACATGGAGCCCTTTTTTTCTTGGTTATAATGCACCAAAAAGCATCAACAATCCAAATTCCATAAAACACACAAAACCATGTAAAACAAATTGTCCGGCGTGGCTCAGTGGAAAGAGCATGGGCTTCGGAGTCAGAGGTCATGAGTTCGAATCCCAGCTCTGCCACTTGTCATCTGTGTGACCGTGGGCAAGTCACTTCACTTCTCTGTGCCTCAGTTACCTCATCTGTAAAATGGGGATTAAGACTGTGAGCCCCACGTGGGACATCCTTATTCCCCTGTGTCTACCCCAGCGCTTAGAACAGTGCTCGGCACATAGTAGGCGCTTAACAAATACCAACATTGTTATTATTATTATTAAAACAATTTATGACCCATATGGCTGGCTACATTCAGGGATAACTACACCTCCCTCAACGGCAGGTTTCTAGCCTTCAATAAATTGTACTTATTGAGCGCTTCCTCGGTGCAGAGTACTGTACTACGCGCTTGGGAGAGACAATACAAACGGGTTGCTAGACACATTCCCTCGAGGTACAAGTCAGTAGGTTGGCATTAGAGAAGCAAAGTGTGGCGGCTGGGTTCATTCATTCAATAGTATTTATTGAGCGCTATGTGCAGAGCACTGTACTAAGCGCTCGGAATGGGCAAATCGGTAACAGATAGAGACAGTCCCTGCCCTCTGACGGGCTCACGGTCTAATCGGGGGAGACGGGCAGACGAGAACAACGGCAATAAATAGAATCGAGGGGATGAACATCTCATTAAAACAAGAGCAAATAAATAGAATCAAGGGGATGTACATCTCATTAACAAAATAAATAGGCTAATGAAAATATATACAGTCGAGCGTACGAGCACAGAGCTGAGGGGATGGGAAAGGAGGGGGGAGGGGCTGAGGGAAAGGGGGGAAAAGAGGGCTTAGCTGAGGGGAGGTGAAGGGGGGCAGAGGGGGAGCAGAGGGAGAAGGGGAAGCTCAGTCTGGGAAGGCCTCCCGGAGGAGGTGAACTCTCAGTAGGGCTTCGAAGAGGGGAAGAGAATGAGTTTGGCGGAGGCGAGGAGGGAGGGCGTTCCGGGACCGCGGGAGGACGCGGCCCGGGGCTCGACGGCGGGACGGGCGAGACCGGGGGACGGCGAGGAGGCGGGCGGCGGAGGAGCGGAGCGTGCGGGGTGGGCGGTGGAAAGAGAGGAGGGAGGAGAGGGAGGAGGGGGCGAGGGGACGGACAGCCTAGAAAGCCTAGAGTGAGAGGCAAAGAGGTAAAGTCGGAATGGGTAAAGGCGACTGAGCGCTTTTAAAGCCGACGGTAAGAAGTTTCCCTTGGAGAGAGAGGTGGATGGACAACCCCGGGAGATTCCGGAAGAGTTGGAGAAACAAGGACTGAACTTTTTTTTTTTAGAACAATGACCAGGGCAGCAGAGACTACAGTATGCACTCAGTATATACCATTGATTATTGAAAGCCTACTTGGTTTGGGGAACTGTGCAAGGTATTTGGGAAGTTCAGAATAAAGAACTATTTCCTGGCCCACAAAGATCTTATACTCTAACGTGGGAGACAAAAATAAAAATACTAACAGTATTTTCAGAATAAATTGAGCGGGCATATATACATGACCGCTAAAGAGGGTGTGTATATAACATCATTATTATTATATCGATAATTCTATTCATCTATTTTGATGCTACTGGTGCCTGTCTACTTGTTTCGTTGTCTGTCTCCTCCTTCTAGACTGTGAGCCCACTGTTGGATAGGGATTGTCTCTTTCTGTTGCCGAGGCGAATAACAAATGCCCAAAGGTCACAGATCCAAGTGCACAGATGACGCAGAAATTGTACATTCCCAGCGCTTAGTACAGTGCTCTGCACAGAGTAAGCGCTCAATAAATGCTATTGAATGAATGAATAAGTATGGACCGGAGTGAAGAGAGACAGGAGACAGGGAGGTCAGCAAGGCAGGAAAGGATAAGTTGCTTGGATCAATGGGGTGGAGTCTGGATGGAGAGGAAAGGGGGAATTATAGCAATGTTGTGAAGGTAAAACTGACAGGATTGGGAATTATTTGACTACACCGATAAATCTGTTAGTCCTCTACACGGGTTCCAAGAAAAGAGATCACTGGCAAAAGAACATGAGGCTGAGTAGAGTTTCCTAGAGACAAAAAATTAAAAATGCATTTAATGCATTCTTCTAAGAAGTCCAACACTAGTGCTAACACTGCTAACATGATGATATGGTGTGTGACTACATCCCCAAACCTGAAGATCCTAAAAATGCCGTAACAATTATTATTATTGGTGGATAGAGCGTAGGCCTGGGAGTCAGAAGGTCACGGGCCCTAATCCCGGCTCTGCCACTTGTGCGCTGTGTGGCCTGGGGCAAGTCACGTCACTTCTCTGTGCCTCAGTTACCCCCTATGTAAAATGGGGATTAAGACCGTGTGCCCCGTGCTGGAAAGGGACTGCGTTCAACCCAATTTTCTCGTTGTTCACCCAGCGCGTAATAGTACGGTGCCTGGCGCACAGTAAGCGCTTAAATACCACAATTAATATTATCATCTTCATCTGAATGACACCTGAGTGAGTCCAGACACTCCAGTCCAAAAAAATGGCAGGACTGCCTTGCAATGTTTTATTGTTTTCTCTGCACCGGCAACAGGAGTGACGGTATCACACTCCCGAGTCCCGCTTTGGAGACGCAACGTCGACGCAAAACATAGTACTATACAGGCGGGCGGTGGTCACGCGTGCCCAGCATACAGAATGCACGTATGCTCTTCAGAGCGCTATTTACAATTCAATAGCCATTACCAGGGAAAATTGGTAAAAGCTCATTACAGAGACAAATGGCTAGCCTCTCACTTTCACTGCTCCCCATCTCACTGTGCGGTTTTGTTTTTGCCCAGGGTCCTGATTACCTGGGGCACGGGGAAAGCTACTTTGACTGCTCCGGGTAGGGAAAAATGCCAAGATGTCGGAGATAAGATGTCCCGGCTAGACAGTTGGAGGAACAGAAAGAATTAATTCTTTAACCGCGCGGGCTCTACTCTTCTCCTAATCCTTTCTGACGTCCAGGCTGCCTTGGACACCGTTGATCACTGTGGATGATTTCCAAGTCCTGGAAATGCACCTCTCCCTCTTCATTAGACTTTCTTTTTTTTTGGATGGCATCTGTTAAGCGCTTACTATGTCAGAGCACTGTTCTAAGCGCTGGGGTAGATACAGGGTAATCGGGTTGTCCCACGTGAGGCTCACAGCGAATCCCCATTTTCCAGATGAGGTAACTGGGGCACAGGGAAGTGAAGTGACTTGCCCACAGTCCCACAGCCGACAAGTGGCAGAGCCGGAATTCGAACCCGTGACCTCTGACTCCCACGCCTGGGCTCCCTCCACTGAGCCATGCTGCTTCTCTAACTCTGACCTGGCTTCACAGTATCACCCTGGTTCTCCTACATTTCTGGACTCACCTGCTCCTTTCCCCCTCGTCTTCAGAACTGCAGTTGCCCCTCTAGACTCTGCTCTGGATCCAGGGAATGTGTCTGTTTCTTGTAGTAGTGAACTCTCCCGAGCGCTTAGTACAGTGCTCTGCACACAGTAAGCGCTCAAGAAATACTTCTGAATGACTCCCTTAATCTACTAACTCTCAAGGAGCCCATCCCCACGCACAGCTTCAGCGACCACCTCTAATAATAATTTAATTTTGGTATTTAAGCGCTTACAATGTGCCAAGCACTGTTCTAATGCTCTTGACTCCCAAATCGCTCTCGGACTCAATCCCTGGCCTTTTCTTATAATAATAATATTCATTCATTCATCCAATTGTATTTATTGAATGCTCACTCGGCGGTACTAAGCATTTGGGAAGTAAATTCAGCATAAAGAGACAATCCCTACCCAACAGTGGGCTCACAGTCTAGAAGGGGGGAGACAGACAACAAACAAGTAGACAGACATCAATAACATGAATACAAATAAATAGAATTATAGATATATACACATCATTAATACAATAAAAAGAATAATAAACATGTACAAATATACACAAGTGTGGGAAGGGGGGAAGAGTAGAGGGAGGGAGTCGGGGTGATGGGGAGGGGCGGAGCAGAGGGAAAGGGAGGGCTCAGTCTGGGAAGGCCTCCTGGAGGAGGTGAGCTCTCAGTAGGGCTTTGAAGGGGGGAAGAGAGTTAGTTTGGAGGAGGTGAGGAGGGAGGGCGGTCCAGGCCAGGGGTCGACGGCGGGACAGGCGAGAACGGGGGACGGTCAGGAGGTGGGCGGCAGAGGAGCGGAGACTGTGGGGTGGGCGGTGGAAAGAGAGAAGGGAGGTGAGGTAGGAGGGGGCGAGGGGATGGAGAGCCTCGAAGCCTAGAGTGAGGAGTTTTTGTTTCGTGCGAAGGTCGACAGGCAACCACTGGAGGTTTTTGAGGAGGGGAGTGACAGGCCCAGAGCGGATCTGGAGAAAGATAATCCAGGTAGCAGAGTGAGGCATAGACTGAAGCAGGGAGAGACAGGAGGTTGGGAGATCAGAAAGGATAGTGATGCGGTAATCCAGTTGGGATATGATGAGTGATTGTACTAGCTGTTTCACTAAGAACTATCCAGATCTAAAAACGGGCAGGGGACAGTCTGCGCATACCAGGCGTTCGACACTATTATTCTACTCAGGTGATCTCCGGGAAGCTCTTCGACTCTAGGTTTCTCCACACGTCCACCAACTCTGTCCTCCTATCCTCTGCCAAGGGTTTAGGGCAGGGCTCGGCACACGGCGAGCGCTCAATAAATACACTGGCAGCGAAAATGAACTGCAAGAACTCTATTAGGAAGCAGGCGGCGAAAATATATCGATCGCCTGAAGAGAACGGCAGGAGGGTTGCAAGTGAAATAAGGGAGAAGGTGTAGAAAGGGAGCGACGATCAAGAATGATTATCGAAAGCTCTAAGAAATCAATTTGTAGGACTATATTAGCAAGGTGACTGGGAAAATGGTCGAAGGGAGTTCATCACACCGATTTTCACTTTACACACCCATCTAAAGGTAAAAAAATATACTATAGCTTGAGAAATTTTTGACGAAACTGAGAACAGGTAAACCAAAATTTCAGACAACTATTCAAACTTCAAGACTGCCTGACTTTTAAAGAATAGCTTCTAAGAACCTGATCATTTTCCAGACGGGAGCGATCTCCTTACTAGAACAAAAATATTGTTTTCCGCTGAACCCCAAAGATGGATATTTTGTTTTTCAAACGGTCTTCTGGTACTCTCGAGAACCCAAAAGAGTAAACAAAACGGTACGAAATAACGAGGCGACCCCTCCCACACTTTTAATTAACTGTAGTATTCGCTAAGTGCTTACTATGGGCCACACGCTGAGATAAGCGTGGGAGGGGCGGGGGTAAAATCCAGTCATTCAGACACAGGCCCCGTCTCTCACGTGGAGCTCACAGTCGAAGGGGGAGAGGGCCACCGAGAAGTGGCAGGCCTAAGGTAGCACATCAGACGAGTGGCGGAGCTGGGATAAGGACCCCCAACTTCCAGGTGTATTCTCTTTACTCTAGGTCGATCTGCTCCTCTTGTCTACTGCTGAAGAAGGCATCCCCTCGTCCCTTGGTGGCACTTTCATTACTGTGTGATTTACGAGAGGTAGCACTTACTCGAAAACCGAACTCTGGGCATAACCGCAGGTCCTAACTTGCCGACCTCTCGCCCACGTTCCGCCTCTGGCCTGGACCGCCCTCCCTCTTCATATCCGACGGATGATCATTCCTCCCACCTCCGGAGCCTTATTAAAAGCGCGATTCCTCCAAGAGGCCTTCCCCGACTAAGCCCTCACCTCCTCTTCTCCCACTCCCTTATGCCTCACCCTTGTATTTGGATTCGCACCCTTTATTCACTCCTTCCTCAGCCCCAGAGCACTTCCGTACGTATCAATAATTTATCTGAATCAGCGTCCGTCTTCCCCTCTACAAGGTAAATTCACTATTGGCAGGGAGTGTGTCTACCAACTCTGTTACGTTGTTCTCCCCCAAGCGCTTACAACATTCATTCAATTAGATTTTTTGAGCGCTTACTAGGTGCAGAACACTGGAATGTACAATTCAGCAACAGATAGAGACAATCCCTGCTCAACAACGGGCTCACAGTCTAAAAGGAGGAGACAGACCACAAAACAAAACAAAAAACAAGTAGTCGGGCGTTAATACCATCAAGATAAATAGAATCATAGATATATAACACATCATCGACAAAATAAATACACACAAATATGCATAAGTGCTGTGGGGAGGGGAAGGGGGAAAAGCAGAGGGAGGGAATGGGTGAATGGGGAGGGGAGCAGGAGCAGAGGGAAAGGGAGGGCTCAGTCTGGGAAGGCCTCCTGGAGGAGGTGAGCTCTCAGCAGGGCTTCGAAGAGGGGAAGAGAGTTAGTTTGGCGGAGGTGAGGAGGGAGGGCGGTCCAGGCCAGAGGCAGCACGTGGGCCGGGGGTCGACGGCGGGACAGGCGAGAACGGGGGACGGCGAGGGGCGGGCGGGCGGGCTGGAGGAGGAGAGAAGGGAGGTGAGGTAGGAGGGGGCAAGGGGACGGAGAACTCCGAAGCCAAGAGTGAGCAGTTTTTGTTTCATGTGAAGGTTGACAGGCAACCACTGGAGGTTTCTGAGGAGGGGAGTGACATGACCAGAGCGTTTCTGTAGGAAGACGATCCGGGCAGCGGAATGAAGAGTAGCCTGGAGTGGGGGGAGAGAGGAGGAAGAGAGATCAGAGAGGAGGCTGACACGATAATCCAGTCGGGCTATTATGAGAGCCTGTACCAGTACGATCGCCGTTCGGATGGAGAGGAGAGGGCGGATCTTGGCGATACCGTGAAGGCGAGACCGGCCGGGGTTGGGGACGGATCGGATGCGTGGGGTGAACGAGAGAGCCGAGTCAAGGATGACGACGAGGCTGCGGGTCTGTGAGATGGGAAGGCTGGCCGTGCCGTCCACGGTGACGGGGAAGTCGGGGAGAGGACAGGGTCTGGGAGGGAGGATATAGTGCTCTACGCAAAGCAGGTGCTCAATAAATACGACTGACCGATGAATATCTCCCCACAAAGGAACCAGTGATTGGCCAACCTCCTTCACATCGATGTCCTTACCAGAGGCTTTAGGTCACTCGATCAACTCTACCTCTCGTCTCTGACCTCGCCGATCTCCTCCTCCATCCCGGCCCACTCCGCTTCATCCTCTAACGCCAACCTGCTCGGTCAAACTTGATCTCTTCTATCTGGCCACCGATCCCTTGCCCATGTCCTCCCTCTGGTCTGGAACTCCCTCCTCCTCCTCTGAAAGACCACCACTCTCCCCATCTTCAAAACCCTCCTCAAATCGCATTTCCTCCAAGGGGCCTTCCCCGACTAAGCCTCTCTTCCCCACCCGTCCTCCCCTCTGGGTCACCGATCCACCGGGACCTTGTGCCCCTTAAAGCACTTGATAGTCACCCCACCATCATCCACGGAGCACTTACGCACACATTCCAACGCTCTGCCATTTCCCCTATCTGAAAGAAGCAGCACGGCACAGGGGACGGAGCACGGGCCTGCGAGTCGGAAGGTCATGGGTTCTGATCCCGGCTCTGCCACTTATCGGTCTGCTGTGTGACCCTGGGCATGTCACTTCACTCCTCTGGGCCTCACCGACCTCATCTGCAAAATGGGGGTGAAGACTGTGAGCCCCGTGTGGGACAGGGACTGCATCCGACCTGCCTTGTATCTAGCCCAGTGCTCAGAACAGTGCCTGGCACATAGGAAGCACTTCAATACCATCATTATAATCATTATACTCTAATGGTTGTCTTCCCCTCTATATTCCAAGCTTCCTTGTGGACCGGGATGCTAGCAACTCTCCCAAGCGCTTAGTACAGTGCTCGACTGGTCGATTCTTGAGCATAAAAAACTCACAGATCCTGAAGATCTACAATTTTAATCATAAATTAAAAGAGTTGTCGAGCATGTCCCGGTAATAATAATCATTAATAATTATGGCATTTGTTAAGCGCTTACTATGTGCAGAGCACTGTTCTAAGCTCTGGGGTAGAAACAGGATAATCGGATTGTCCCACGTGGGCTCACTTTTTTTTTTTTGTAATACCCATTTTTACAGATGAGGTAGCTGAGGCCCAGAGAAGTGAAGAGACTTGCCCAAGGTCACACAGCAGACAAGTGGCTGAGCCGGGATTAGAACCCAAGACCTCTGACTCCCAAGCCCGGGCTCTTCCCACTAAGCCTGGTAGACATATCACGAGCCCGGGAGTTAGAGGGTCACGGGTTCTGATTCCGACTCCGCCACTTGTCTGCTGTGTGACCTCGGGTAAGTCACTTCACTTGTCCGGGTCTCAATTATCTCATCTGGAAAATGGAGGGTGAGACTGTGAACCCCACACGGGACAGGGACTGTGTCCAATATGATCTTCTCGTATCTACCCCAGTGCTCAGTACAGGGCCTGGCACATAGCAAGCGCTTAACAGACCCCATAATAATCATTATATGTTGAAACAGCTCAGCAGCTAGCCTGCCTCTGTGCATGCAGGAAGCTTGCTTCCCCTGAAATTGAAGTCCTGTTCCATTTTTGTTAAGGCTCAAATATATATTTAGTTTGGCGAGAATAATCAATATCGGAGCGGTTACTATGTGCCAAGCACTGTACTAAGCGCTTGGGAGAGTACAACAGAATAGTAATAATTGGGGTATTTGTTAAACGCTTACTATGTGCCAGGCACTGTACTAAGCACTAGGGTGGTTACAAACAAATCGGGTTGGACGTAGTCCCTGCCCCACGAAGGGCTCACCGTCTCAAACCCCATTGAGAAGCAGCGTGGCTCAGTGGAAAGAGCCCGGGCTGGGGAGTCAGAGGTCATGGGTTCAAATCCCGGCTCTGCCACTTGTCAGCTGTGGGACTGTGGGCAAGTCACTTCACTTCTCTGGGCCTCAGTGACCTCATCCGGAAAACGGGGATTAAGATTGCGAGCCTCACGTGGGACGACCTGATGACCCTGTATCTCCCCCAGCGCTTAGAACGGTGCTCTGCACATAGTAAGCGCTTAACAGATACTAACATCATCGTTACCTTAAGTGAGATTATGGCTCCTGCCACAAATGGGAGGCAGGGGCAGTATTCTGGGTACTCGTGGCTACTTAAATTGTGTCCTGACCAGAAGCACTCAGTAAATACCCTTGATGGATTCCCTGAAACCAGGTTGGTTTTTATTTTAATGGTATTCGTTAAGCACTTACTAGTCAGGCACTGTTCTAAGTGCTGGGGGAGACACAAGCTAATAAGGTTGGAGACGGTCCATGCTCCTTATGGGGCTCACAGTCTTAACCCCCATTTTACAGATGAGGTAACTGAGGAGTTAAGTGACTTGGATAGAGCCCGGCACATACAGAACGCTTCTGTATTTTGTACTTCCCAAGTGCACAGTGGGTGTTCATTAAATACTACTCTCCCTTTAGACTGAAAGCTCACTGAGGGCAAGGAACCTGTCTACCCACTCTGTTATATGGAACTCTCCCAAACGCTTAACACAGTGCTCTGCACACACTGAAACCGGGGGCTGAGCCCAGCCCAGAGAGAACACTACACAGGCACTTCTTCATTCTGGACTTCCTAAGTGTATAGTGGACGTTCAATATATACTACCATCATGACCTCATCCTTCTCCACTCCCAGCAGTTAAGAAAATTATTTTATTTATTTATGGTATTTGTTAAGCGCTTACTGTATTAATCACTGAGGTTGACACAAACTCATCAGGTTGGGCACATCCCCTGTCCCACGAGGGGCTCACGGTCTCAATCCCCACTTTACAGATGAGGTAACTGAGGCACAGAGAAGTGAAATGAATTGCCCAAGGCCACACAGCAGACAAATGGAAGGCAATTCCTTGGGCACGTCCATACAATATACGTTCCTACAAAGGGTTTTGAGGTTTTTAGTGTCTACTAATGCTATTCGCAGACTCACAAACTATAATTTTTTTTTTTTTTTTTTTACTATGCTGATTGAACTGTTCAGCCTGGCAGCAGAGGAAATAAACAGAACTGATACAATTCAGGAAAGACTTAACAGCTGGAAGGAATTTTAAGTTCAGACAAACAGGTCACCAAACCACACACGATTCGAGAAAAAGAAAACGATGAGGGAGAATTTTTTTTCTGAATTCAGAACGGACTCAAGGGAGTTAAAATGATATCTAATGACTGAGCACAAACGTAAGGAGGAAAGCTACTTAAAAAGATAAACAGTGCAAATGAAGCCACTTACGACAATACGATTATTTATTCCACACGTGAACTGTTCTGTGAGAGTTGAACAGACTTCCCTCCAGCTAGCAAATAAAGTCAAACTCAATTGGACCGATAGATGAATACGTAAATAACGCTTTACTCCATTACTCAATTTCCCAGTTCTTTGCATCTTTTTCTCCATCCTTTCTGAACACCAAAAACGCCCCGTTTTAAAGTAGGCTAAGAAAATGTGATATTTAGGTATTATAATGCACTCTCCCAGGTGCTTAGTACAGTGCTCTATAAATATGTTTGAGCGATAGTAGATAGGACCATTTTTCGAGTTTACGCTAAGGTGGCCAGACCACTCCACTTTCAGAGCATAATTTGATTTGGCTCTGCGAGTTGGACCGGGGGTACGGGGCCGGTTGTTTGGGGGTGAGTGTGTCTTTTGGAGGGGGGAAGGGGTACAATCCCTTCCCAAATTACAAGCAGGTGGAAAGGGAAAGGGGTGCACAAGTAGAAATGCCAGTTTCTGGAGAGAATGACTGCTCTCTGGATCGGGGAAGAGTTGGGAAGGCAGTTGACTCCAGCTTCTTCACTTCCACCGCTACTTGGCTACGCAGCTCCTCTTTTAGAAGCTGGGGCTCTGATGAAGTCACCAAGTCCACAGCTTAAACGTGAAGTGCCTGGGCCTCAGATACTCCTTAGCTGTCCCATCCCAAGTTACAACCCTCTAGACTGTGAGGCCCGTTGTGGGCAGGGGTTGTCTCTCTTTATCTGCTGTATTGTACTTTCCAGTGAATGTACTGAATGAATGAACTAAGGACGGGCACAAAGTAGCCTAAGTAGCTTGACACCATAAGCAAGCACTCAGTACAGTGCTCTGCACAAAGTGCTCGGTAAATACGTTCGAATGAAATTATGTACTGTACATTACTTATTCACATTAGTGTCCACGCCCCCTCTAGACTGTAAACATCATGGGCAGGGAGCGTGTCTGCTAATTCTGTCGGTAAACAGAGGCTTGGGAAACAAGCATTTACCTCTGACACTTATTCAGTCGCATTCACTGAGCTCTTACTGCGTGCAGAGCACTGTACTAAGCACTTGGGAGAGAACAATAACATAATAAACAGACCATTCAGTGCCCACAAGCTAACAGTCTAGAGGATGGGATTCTGTCCTTATGTTTTTTTCTCCTTAATGAGCTCATCCTCAGTCTGGGTATCGTCTAGAGAAGCAGCTTGGCCTAGCGGATAGAGTACGGGTCCGGGACTCGGAAGGACCTGAAGTCAAATCCCGGCTCCGCCACTTGTCTGCTGGGTGACCTTGGGCAAGTCATTTCACTTCCTCTGGGACTCAGTTTCCTCATCTGTAAAATGAGCCCCTCATCATAATCCAATCTGATTAACCTGTACCCACCCCGGCACTTACGTCAGCGCCTGGCGTACAGTAAGCGCTTAAATACCATTCAAAAATGGTTTTTAAGTCACTGAGCGTGGCACTCAGTCTTAAGGCTCAAACCGTTTCGGTCTTTATTTTAAAGGAATGCTTATTCTCTTGGGTGCTGATGGTGTGGGTAATGCCCGGGCATGCCACTCATCTCAATGTCCTACCGATGCCGTGCTACCCCTAAGCACTCGTGCTACGCGAATAAGGGGCAGAGGATATTGGTTACCGGACAGTTGATGAGACGGCAGGGTCGACGACACTCCGGGGGGATCTCAACGGCCCGATCTGGGGGCACGGTGCTCACCCCGGAGGGGCGGGAGCGAGAAATGGGGCTCTGCGCATCGCCTGCCTCGCCCAGCCGAAACCTGGCTCACCGCTTCGGCGCTCAGTACTGGGCTCTGAACCCAGTGAGCGCTTAATAAATGCTATTACTACTATAAGGCCATATCTGGTGAACTTTTATTTAGTTTGAGGCACATTACCGGGAAAAGAATCGACAACTAGTCTAAAGCGCCAACACGGAGCAGGGCGGAGGGGTCGGGCAGGCTAAGCTTGCACACACGGACGGGATTCCTACCATCAGCGGCATCAGATTCAGAAGCGAAGGATTATCGATTTCCTAGTGGTTATTCTGACTGAAAGGGGATGAATTCATGGCTCTTGGTCCTTTTTCAAAATAACTTTAACATCAGTTGCGTTTTATGAGGACAACTTTATTCACTTAAGCATCGAATGTGGGTTTTCCACACCTCCAATTAGGACCCCATAATTAAATGACCTAATAATAGTAATGGTGATCGGTAAACACATTCTATATGTGGGAAGCAGCATGGCCTAATGGCAAGAGCCCGGGCTTGGGAGTCAGAGGTCGTGGGTTCTAATCCCCGTCCACCACTTATCTGCTGTGTGACCTTGGGCAAATCACTTAACTTGTCTGTGCCTCAGTGACCTCATCTGTAAAATGGGGATGAAGGCTGTGAGCCCCACATGGGACAACCTGATCACCGTGTATCTACCCCAGGGCTTCAGACCAGTGCTTGGCACATAGTAAGCGCCCGAATACCGTAATTATTATCGTTATATGCCAAAGCACTGTATTAAGCAGTGGGGTAGTTAAAAGACTATCAGGTCAGGCACACAGAGTTCAGAGTCTTAGAGGGATGGAGAACAGTTATTTAATTCCCATTTTGCAGATGAGGAAACTGAGGGCCAGAGCCATTCAGTGACTCGCCCAAGGTCACACAGCAGGCAAGACGAGGAGTAGGGATTAGAACCCAGGCCTTCGACCTCCCAGGCCAGCACTTTCCCGGTAAGCTCCCTCTAGACTGTAAGCTCACTGTGGGTGGGGATCATGTCCACCAACTCTGTTATACTGCATTCCCCCAACTGCTCACTCAGTACAGTGCTCCACCACTTGTCAGCTGCGTGACCTTGGGCAAAACACTTCACGTCTCTGTGCCTCAGTCACCTCACCTGTAAAGTGGGGATTAAGATTGGGAGCCCTACGTGGGCTATTTATCTATTTATTCTGATTAGACTGTAAGCCCGTCAATGGGCAGGGACTGTATCTGTTGCCGATTTGTACATTCCAAGCGCTTAGTACGGTGCTCTGCACATAGTAAGCGCTCAATAAATACTACTGAATGAATAAATGAATATTTGATGCTACTGATGCCTGACTACTTGTTCTGTTGTCTGTCTCCTCCCTTCTAGACTGTGAGCCCGTTGTTGGGTAGGGATTGTCTCTACCTGTTGCCAAATTGTACTTTCCAAGCATTTAGTACAGTGCTCTGCACACAGTAAGCGCTCAATAAATACGACTGAATGAATGAGTGAACGTGGACTGTGTCCAACCTGATTAGCTTGGATCTACCCCGGCACATAGTAAAGTGCTTAACAGATACCATTAAAAATGCTACTTTAAAACTACCCTCTAAAGACGAAGCTAAAAATGGAATTAGGATTTTCAAATGACGTTACTGCATTTCATGCCACGATTCTAGGAATCACTAAATACGCACACACTGATGAGCACGAGGAGTAATTCCAGGAACGGAAAGTACTAAATTACGGTGAGAGATTTGAAAGCCGTAACTCACGGCTTCAAAGTACCAGGCTCAGAGTTAACCGGTTTCACTTTCAAAACCCCTTGCTTTTTCAAGGGATACGTTTATACTAGAAGGTCCGTCCAATTAAAAAAAAAATATCAGCTTCATAAAAATCAAGGGAAGTCTGTCACGCTTGTATTTCGTGTCAATTCAGTCTGATAAATTCGCCAAACTTTTGTTCCAAGGTGATTCTGTGGAATCGTCGGGTAAAGTTACCTTGCTCTACCAGCTACTCCTCATTTCCTTTACAAACCCGAACCCCGCAAGGTTAAACGGTTAAGTTTCTCCCAGATGAAAAGAGTACACCTGAAAAACTGGAAAGCTACACTCTCCTCTTCAATGCTGCCCCACTCGAACGTATAAATGTTCCTTTAACCTCTATTTTAACAATGGCAGAACGCTCTATCTAGGGAAATAACAGCATAATTTCTGGAGGCATCAGCAAAAGCAAAGCTGAGGTCAATGAGTTTCCCTATTTCCAGAAGCCTGCCCTTTCACATAACATTTCCATGGCAAGAAATGCGACGACGACGACAGAGACAACCCCCAAAACCCCCCATCCCAGTACAACAGAAGTCAAAGCCATGTTGCTGCTGTGACAGAACGGCTTCGGAGGAGCCATTTTCTTTTGAGTTTGAGAATTCTGCTAGTTCCAGTATCTCCTGCTGCAGGCTCCCACTAAGCCTGAAGGTGGCAACTTCTTTAATTCGGCTCCCAAACGTAATCCAATTGACTCCAAGCCCTAGCCTTTCTCAATTACCAACTACGACGGAACGGGACCAAAATAAGCACCTGGACTACCTAAAATTGAGCGCGAATCAGTACACAACGTAAGAGGACACCGCAGCCGGTGACAAACGCCGACCGAATTCAGAAAGGTTAGAAATTTCAAAGCGAGGGAACGCTCCAGATAATCGGTGTGATTTCTCCCAATTTACTAACCCCTGCTACTTTACTGCCCTCCAGACTTATTTTAAAGAAATCTATTCATTCGATAGAATTTATTGAGCGCTCACTCCGTGGAAGCAACTACGTAGTGGTCTTTATTACTATCCAAAGCTATCAGTTTCACTACAATTCCCTGCTCTTCCTCACCTCCACCTAAAAATCTGCCACAGCGCATTGCTTTGCGCAAAACACCGATGTTATTAGCAGAGATACAATTTTCTGTCACAGGAATTTTTCGTTTCACTACAGCGTTGTTATAATTCAAATGCATTTATTAAGCATGCCTAAATGGGCCCGTCCTAACTACGATGTGCTACCGCTAGGGCTTTTCCACTAATAACACGTTGGTATTTGTTAAGCGCTTACTATGTGCAGAGCACTGTTCCAAGCGCTGGGGGAGATACAGGGTAATCAGGTTGTCCCACCTGAGGCACACAGTCTTCATCCCCATTTTACAGATGAGGTAACTGAGGCACAGAGAAGTTGAGCGACTTGTCCAGTGGCAGAGCCGGAATTCGAACCCATGACCGCTGACTCCCAAGCCCGGGCTCTTTCCACTGAGCCACGCTGCTTCCCTGACTAAATCACAAGGAGGGCTCCACGGGATGAAAATAATCATAATGGTATTTCTTAAGCATTTACTATGTGCCAAGCACCGTTCTGGGGTAGAGAGAAGGTAACGCAGTTGTCCCACATGGGGCTCGCGGTCTTACTCCCCATTTTACAGAGGAGGTAACTGAGGCCCAGAGAAATTTAGCGGCTCGCCCGAGGTCACACAGCAGACAAGCGGCGCAGCTGGGATTAGAACCCAAGCCCGGGCTATTTCCACTAAGCCACGCTGGGTAGGTGGCCCGTCGCTGGCGTGGAAGCCGAAAAAGGGGAAGAAAAGATGGAGAAGAAAGGAAGTGTGAAAGGTTAAAGAGCCGACCTCAAAATAGATGTGCTTTTTGGGGAGGGAAAACCCCACGAAAACTCCACTGACCTAGTCCTCCGCTTTGAAGGCCTGTAATTTGCTCCCCTTACTGGAAGTGCTCTCGGTAAGGTGCTCAAGTGCTCAGTAGAGTGCTCTGTACATAGAAAGCACTCGATAAATACCGCTGATGAAGTGAAAGAAAAAGCAGAGCCAGAATGGGCGGCAGCCTAAGGAAACAGCACAGAAAAAAGTCAGGGAGAGGGAGGAGATGTACCCCAAATTAGCGAGCCCCTGAACCTCCTAACGTGAATGCTCCCTGCGTTCTCCTCTCTCCCTCGTTCCCCAGGCACAATCTCCACAAGAGGCAGGGGAGAGGAGAGTGGCCAATGAAAACATTCAAGCGAGCGCAATAAAATACAGAGAAAAAGAGGACATTGTTCTCCATCCGCAAAGGCGAGGCCGACGTGAAGACCCTAGCCACGTCTGCTGGTGGGGGATGAAAAGACCTCACTGTGACCAACCGGCACATTGTGTTCGCATAAAGATCGTCATTTGTTAGGCTGTAGGCCGCTTACGGTATTTTCCCATCCGTCTTTTGATAACCTAATCTTCCTCACGTTTCCGCTCAAGAACCTTCCTCCTCCATCTACCACTTTGGTAGTTCTTTGCCATTCAAGCGCTTGGGTATATCTCCTTCTCCCCGCCACAGCACTTTTGGATTTCTCCTTAGCGTTTATTACTTGCTCTTATTTGTAATCCATGCAAACGTATCTCCTCAGAGGGACGGTAAGGTCCTCTACAGCAGAAATCACTTCTACCAGTTCCAGTGAACTTTCCCTAGCATACAATGTGCTTCACCCAGTATGCTTAATAAACCCGGGGGTATCCTCGGAACATCTCAGAGATTTATGAAGTAGGAATCACTGCCCCCGTTTTCCAGATATGGAAACTTGGACCCAGACAGGCTGTGACTGTCTCAATGTCACAGAGCAGACTGGGATGGAGCCAGGCTAGAACCCGGGTCTCCTGACTTGCAGGAGACAGTCTTCTGCATATTGATCAATTATTCATTCTTCAAACTAGTTTTCTTTTTTCCATATGTGATATTCAGGGAGGTAAAAACCGCAATTCCATTGGGAAGATGCTTGACCATACCTTCATCAGCTTAAAAAAAGGACAAACCGGGAACATATTAAAACCATCAGAGTTCCCTAAACCTCTTGAAGTTTAGTTTACCAAACAAAAAAGCAGTCAATCACAGAAACAGTTTCAGGATTCAAAAATGGGCAGGAGTTACATATGGTAATCCCCTCCTCTAAACATTTCCCAGTGTTTAATCCCGGGAAAGGAGAATTATAAA
The DNA here is from genome assembly GCF_004115215.2 of Ornithorhynchus anatinus. Taxonomy (NCBI): domain Eukaryota; kingdom Metazoa; phylum Chordata; class Mammalia; order Monotremata; family Ornithorhynchidae; genus Ornithorhynchus; species Ornithorhynchus anatinus. Next base: position 97,249,832 of record NC_041731.1, on the reverse strand, counting down.
TATTTAGAATAAATTTATTTTTGAATACCACAACCTTGATCTATTGCCATTCCCACCTGTTTAATTTCAAAACGAAGGAAAAACACCTTCGATACCTCTAATCCAGGCTCCCTTGCCTGAAACCCAGCATCCAAATCCAACTACAAAAGTCAATCAATGGTACGTCCTGAGCGCTTACTGTGTGCAGAACCCCGAACTCGGGAGGGCACAACAGAACAATCAGATCTCCTTATAACACGGAAGTGTTCTCTAAGAGCCTCGGGTTGTAAGCAACTTGCACTGGGGGATTCACATCGTTTCCGGACGCCGATGCATCTGCAGGAAGAAAGGCCACCGACTTCACAAGAGTTAAGACAGGTAAGAAAAGCACGCATGATGCGAACTTACTTCAAAAGTCCAGAACACTGAACCTAGTCTAACCACACTTTACTGGGACAAAAGTCCCAACAGAGGTCCAGACCAGCCACTGGTGATTACTCCAAATTCCAATTATTTACACCAATATGACAGATTATTCCATGAGCACCTGATCCAGAACCTAACAGATTCGGGTCAGACTCTTGGTATCGTGCTCTGTAACCGAGTAACGACTCAATAAATACAATTCATAAAATTATACACCTCACAGTTATTTCTAAATACCGGATCCATCTATTCAGAAGTTTTACTTCTTTAATGTTTTACACTTATTCATTCAGTCGTATTTATTGAGCGCTTACTGTGGGCAGAGCACTTGTACTAAGTGCTTGGAAAGTACAACTGGGTCTACACTATTTTTCTACCTCTCGCATAGCGATCCTGTCGGACGAGGATCATAACCAAACCTAGAAGCAGTAGGGCTTAGTGGCAAGAGTCCGGGCTTGGGAGTCAGAGGTCGTGGGTTCAAATCCCGGCTCTGCCACCTGTCAGCTGTGTGAGTGTGGGCAAGTCACTTATCTGTGCCTCAGTTAGCTCATCTGTAAAATGGGGATAAAGACGGTGAGTCCCACCTGGGACAACCTGGTAACCCTGTATCTCCTCCAGTGCTTAGAACAGTGCTTGACACATAGTAAGCGCTTAATAAATACCTTCATTATTATTTATTATTATATCTATCCACCCCAGCGCTTAGCACTGTTAAGCGCTTTAAAAATGTAAAAAAAAAATTAAAACAAACTTTCAGAGCAAGTACCAGAGCTCCAGAACAGTCAACAAACATTACTATTTCCAAAAGACGTCTTTATATCTTTATACAGCAATTCCTACAACAAATGAAACGTACATACTATTCTAATGTAAAAACTCATGGAAAAAATTGAAGGTAAGAGAGTAAATTAGGTAAATTTATTATTCCAAATTTATTAGAGCTTGGGAAAGCTTTATAAAGTGTTTATATAAAAAGGTGGAAGGTATAAAAGGAACTCTCAAAAATACACATTTCATAACAATTAATGCAAGCCAAATATTTTAAGAGAGCTCTTCAAAATGTGACGCATCTTTCAAAGAGATAAAAAACATCGTAGGGGTCTTGTTGAGACAACATTTATAGAAGACATTCTGCTATTATTCACTTCACTGAAGAACACGCTGCCACGATTTAAGTACTAGAGGTACCTATATATTTTATGGCAATTTTATTTTCAATATTGAACTTTCCCTAACTTCTAAATTGGGGATATGTTTTTCCAATCCAGTTGCTCTTGTTCTATAGATTATGACACAGCAATCTCCTTTTAAAAAAATCCTTAATCTTTTCCTCTCCCGACCGTATCCCACGTGCAATTCAATTTGCCTAGTTGAAAACTCCAACAGTTTACTTACCTACAAACGGGAATGCCCCCGATACATTTTCTAATCGCCACGCAACTCTCAAGACTCGGAAAACCAATTATGCGGATGTGAAAATTTTTAAAGCCGCAAAATGACATGATTAGGGTGCCTAGGAGTTACTCTGAAGAAGCTCCTGAAGGCAACTATATAAGGAGGCGATCCACGAATCTCTCCATCCGCTTCCTGGCCGCCGGCCCAGAGAGTAATTTCTGGACAAGCGGAGACAGGGTACGCGACTCACCATGGCAGCGACGTACTCGAAACTCCAGTGGAAAGCAATTTACTCATCTCTTTAATAAAACTGACCTCAAACAGGTTACTCTCAATTGAAAACTACCAAGCGGTATCTTTCTGGAGTTGGGCCTGCTCAGCACTCCAGCTAAACAGAAAGGTTGCTCTTCCGACAAACTGATATGCCATAAATCACCTAATAATGCCAAACAAGGAAAGGACAGAAACTTAAATGCCTCTACCCTTCGTAATAGGGCAAATGCGCAATCGAGGTTGAACCTCCTAGGAAAGGAAGCACTCAATGCTTTGGAAAAGGCAAGTTAAATATCACATATTTTAAAAAAAACCCCAAAAAACAGAAGAATGGGGCGTACACCTGCTTGGAACTGGGAATCAATCGTACTTATTGAGTGCTTACTGTGAGCAGACCATTCATTCCATCCTATTTATTGAGCGCTTACTGTGTGCAGACTCAACTAAGCGCTTGAGAGAGTACAACGCGACGGAGTTGGTAGACACATCCCCTGCCCGCAACAAGCGGACTCTTCCGAGCCCCTCCTGATTCGTGATGGGTAAAGCTATGGGCCGTACGACCATTATTAGAGCAATTTAACAATCACTTCGGGGGCAAAAAAAAGACTACGATAAGGGCCGAAGTCCAGAATGTTACTCTCCACTTAAACCGCAGCACTTTCCTATAGGGGCAGCAGTCTCGGAGGGGTACAAACATTCGCGTGTCTCTGACCCAGGGGCTCTCTTTTACCCCCAATAATATATATCTTTTCAAACTGCAGAATCCTTTACACTGTGATCACGGGAAAGAGCACGAGAGTTGTTCCGCTGATGGGCTTCGGCCTCGAACGGCAAAACGGGTCGAACGGGCTATTGATTCTGATCTCCACGATGACATGAGTCACTTCTCGGTCGAGAAACTATTAATATTGGTATTCTTAAGGACAGCCAAGGGATATGACCGAGAGGAAACGAGTGGAGTAAATAGACGTTGATAACTCACCAATCCTAAAATCTGCCTTGCATTAACCAGAAGAAACCAGAACTTGGCCGGAACTGCCCCTGCTAAGACGGCACGGACGGCATCTCGTCCCCCGGATCTCCCACCCACTGGGCTGCCTCGCTGCTAGCCTGCATCGGGACCCCTCACGTGATCCAGGGAAGCAGGGTGACCTAGTGGAAAGAGCACGGGCCTGGGAGTCAGAGGACTTGAGTTCTAATCCCGGCTCCGCCACGTCTGCTGGGGGCCCTTGGACGAGTTACTTCGCTTCTCCGTGCCTCAGTACCTCTTCTCTAAAACGGCGATTGAGACCGTGTGCCCCATGTGGGACAGGGACTGCGTCCAACCCGATTATCTCATGTAATTATTACTAAGGTATTTGTTACGTGCTTACTACGTGGCAGGCACTGTGTTCTAAGTGCTGGGGTGGATGCCAGGTAGTCGGATTGGACGCGGTCCCTGCCCCACCCGGGCCTCCCGGTCTTAGCCCCCATTTGACAGATGAGGTAACTGAGGCACAGAAGTCGGGTGACTTGCCCAAGTGCGGACAAACGGCAGAATGACTGGCCCACAGCAAACAGGTGGCAGAGCCAGGATGAGAACCCACGACCTTCTGACTCCCAGGCCCATGCTCTATCCACAGTGCCATGCTGAGTGCTCAGCACATAGTAAGCACTTAACAAATACACTATTATTTATTACCCAGGGGCCTCGCTCCTGTGCCCCCTTGATCCACCCGGGGCGGCGGCGGCTGTGTGTGGAATAACACACACAGCTACAGCAGGAGAGGCCTCCACAAACTACTGACTGTTGGGAAGACCGTGGCGGCATTTGGAGCTGGGCTGGTCACTTTCAATAAATGGCATTTACTGAGGGCTTATGCTGTGCAGAGCCCTGTAAAAATAATAATAATAATGTTGGTATTTCAGCGCTTACTCTGTGCGGAGCACCGTTCTAAGCGCTGGGGGAGATACGGGGTCACCGGGATTCATCCCCATTTTACAGATGAGGGAACTGAGGCCCAGAGAAGTGAAGCGACTTGCCCACGGTCACACAGCTGACAAGTGGCGGAGCCGGGATTTGACCCCATGACCTCCGACTCCCAAGCCCGGGCTCTTTCCACTGAGCCACGCTGCTTCTCTAAGTGCCGGGGAGCATCCAGTACAACAGAATCATCAGCCACGTCCCCTGTCCAGAACGAGTTTACTACGGCTATGACAGCGGACTCGGAGCAGACCCTCAACCCTGACGCTCTAGTCACAGCACTTCACTGCTTTTTGGTTTGGATTTTGGGTGCCCATACTTGATGCTTAATAATAATAATAATGTTGGTATTTGTTAAGCGCCTACTATGTGCCGAGCACTGTTCTAAGGGCTGGGGTAGACACGGGAATCAGGATGTCCCACGTGGGGCTCACAGTCTTAATCCCCATTTTACAGATGAGGTAACTGAGGCACAGAGAAGTTAAGTGACTTGCCCACGGTCACACAGCTGACAAGTGGCAGAGCTGGGATTTGAACCCATGACCTCTGACTCCAAAGCCCGTGCTCCTTCCACTGAGCCACGCTGCTTATATTGTCTCACTTCTCCTTAGGTGACCCTCGACAGTCTTACGCTCTCCCCTTTCTTAGACTGAGAGCTCCCTGAAGGACCGGGTCGAACTCTACACCGTGCATTCTTTCCCAGCGCTTAAAATAAAGGGTTCCGCACACGGTGCGTGTTAAATAAATACTATTATTATTCCTGCATCCTGCAATTCTAACTGAGAAGGCATATCAACATGGAACATTACTTTTCGGGGTCGAGTGACTCGAGTTTCTAAAATGAGAGCGTCCCGTCGGTACATCTTTCTTCACCTCCAAGCCGCTACGGAGCTCCTCCGACTATCCTGGAACCAAAAAGTGTCGGTTCGGAAAACGGTGCCAAAATGAACGAGATACTTCGCCTTACGCGGAGAGGCATAACTTGGACTAACGATATAAATGTTTGCACAATTCCCCTCTCCCATCTGTACTTCCTACGGAAAACCAAAGCCTTTGGTGAATTTATCACGCCCTCTGTCGTGGCCAGTCCAAATCTGGAAGAACGGATACAGAGGTGTCTAAACGAAACGCTTTTCCAACTGTAAAGGAAGACTACTTCTGAGCCACAGGATAATTCAATCCGTCGGTGGTATTTATCGCTCCATGGGTGCAGAACACCATTCTAAGGGCTTGGGAAAGCACAACAGAGTTGGCAGGTGCGATCCCTGCCCTCAAAGGGCTTACGGTCTACACGGGGAGACAGTCGTTAAAGTAGATTAGGGATGGGGATAGGAGGTACAGCGAGTAGGTTGACATCAGAGGAGATGAGTTGAAGTAGGCCATCGGTGAGGTGAGGTGGGAAGGGGAAGAGCTGACTGAGTTTCCGTTTGACGCGGAGCTGGGTGGGCCTCCCCGGGTTTTTGAGGAATGAGGACACGGGGCCGGCTTTCCAGAGGAAAAGATCCAGGCAGCACCGAAAACTGGGGACTGGAGTGGGGAGAGACAGGAGGGAGGGAGGTCAGCAAGGAGGCCGACAGTCAAGGCAGGGTACGACAGGTGCACGGCTCGGCATGGTAGCGACGGATGGAGAGGAAAGGGAAGATCTTAAAGATGTCGCGAAGGCAGAACGCACAGGATTTGGTGAGAGATGAACCGAGGGTAACGCCACGGTCAGGGCTTGTGAGACAGGGGCAGATGAGACGGACCAGATCGAGGTAGAGCGAGAAGGTTAGCATTGGAGAAGCGAAGTGTGCAGGCTGGACTGCACTAAGAGGATAGCAGGGTGAAGATAGCAAGGTCTGCTGTGTGACCTTGGGCAAGTCACTTACTTCCCCTGGTACTCGGTTACCTCTTCTGTAAAACGGGGACTGAGACCGTGAGCCTCATGTGGAACCGTGTCCACTTCGATTACTTGAATCTGCCCCAGAGCTTAGTACAGGGCTTGACACATGGGAGGCGTTTAACAAATACCACAAGTATTAGGACAGGTATCGTGTCCAACCCAATTTGCTTGAGTCCACCCCAGGGCTTAGAACAGTGCTTGGCACATAGTAAGCGCTTACCGAATACCGCAATTGCTATTATTATACTGTCATAATAATAATAATAATAATAATAATAATAATGTTGGTATTTATTAAGCGCGATGTGCAGAGCACCGTTCTAAGCACTGGGGAAGATACAAGGTCATCGGGTTGTACCGTGTGAGCCTCCCAGTCTTCATCCTCATTTTAGAGATGAGGAAACCGAGGCACAGAGAAGCGAAGTGACTCGCCCACAGTCACACAGCTGATAAGTGGCGGAGCCGGGACTGGAACCCATGACCTCCCACTGAGCCACGCTGCTTCCGATAATCATGAAAGGCCCCAGGTCAAAGACTGTTAGAGCTACATCCTACAAGGTGATAAATACCAACTGTATTATACTCCCCCAAGCAATCAGTACAGGCTCCGCGGAGACTACTCAATAACCACCACTTTTGTGCTCTATTATTTAAACACGAAGGCTCCTCTGCAGGGTGGATTGAGCCGCTTTGAATTCAGCTTTCGATCCTGACAGGTACACGTGGAGTCCGATAACTTTTCACCAATTTAAACAAGGCTGCAACTGTGGTCTAGAGAGGCAAGAATCTGATCCTGGAGGATGGGACGCAGTCCAGCTCCAGAGAGGCAGGCTGGGGTCGGCAAAAAACGAATTCATGCAGGCTCGAGGTCTCCGTGCACCCCGAGGACTCTCGATCTCGGGCCAGCAGCCTACACACACGAACATCAGCACGGGGAACACAGGCCCACCGTCTTCACGGCGGAGCCGTAACAACAGTGATGGCATTCTGTTAAGTGCTTACTGTGCGCCAGGCACTGTGCTAAGCGCTGGGGTGGTTACAAGCTAATCGGGTTGGACACAGTCCCGGTCCCACATGGGACTCGCCGTCTCGATCGCCATTTTCCAGATGAGGGAACTGGGGCCCAGAGAAGTGAAGTGAGTCGTCCAAGGTCACACAGCAGACAAGTGGCGGAGCTGGGATTAGAACCCATGTCCTTCTGGCTCCCAGGCCCCTGCTCTATCCACTAAGCATTCAATCTACACTTGAAACAACTCAAGAGCAGGCTATTTCCAGGCCTTATACAGAGAAGCGGCGTGGCCTAGGGACAAGAGCAAGGGCTTGGGAGTCAGAGGCCGTGGGTTCTAATCCCAGCTCCGCCACTTGTCTGCTGTGTGATCTTGGGCAAGTCGTTTCACTTCTCTGGGCCCCGGCTCCCTCACCTGGAAGATGGCGATCGAGACCGTGAGCCCCGTGTGGGACAGGGACTGTGTCCAACCTGATCAGCTCGTCTATCTATCCCAGTGCTGAACACGTAACAAATGCATCATTAATAATACTAAAAATTTTCTGAAATCTGTCCCGTCTCAATCATACTTATTGAGCGCTTACTGTGGGCAGGGTCCTGACTTCGGCGTTCAGGAGAGTACGATTAGAGTGGGGTAGACATGGTGCCCGGGAGTTCAAGCTGCAGGCGGAGGATGGCCGTGGCTGGACCCTCGCCTCCCCCTCCACAAGGGACACGGGCGTTTGGGGCAGCAGAGGTTCACTGCGTCACCCTCTTCCCCCACCGCGGACGGGATCAGGGTCGGTCCGGTACAACTGCCAGCGATGTCTCCTCCGAGGAGCCTTCCCTGACCAAGCTCGCACCTCCTGACCCTGTTCACTCTCCCTTTTACACCGCCTTTACGCCAGCGTGGCTCAGTGGAAAGAGCCCGGGCTTGGGAGTCAGAGGTCATGGTTTCGAATCCCGGCTCTGCCCCTCGTCAGCTGTGTGACTGTGGGCGAGTCGCTTCGCTTCTCTGGGCCTCAGTCCCTCGTCTGTAAAAGGGGGATGAAGACCGCGAGCCTCACGTGGGACAACCTGATTACCCTGTATCTACCCCAGCGTTTAGAACAGTGCTCGGCACATAGTAAGCGCTTAAATACCAACATTATCATTAGCCTTTACGCTACTGGTACGCATCCAACTCCAGCTCGTATCTTCATATTCTGCCGCTTCCCCATCTGTAACTGTTCTAGTAGTGACCTGTCTCTCCCACCAGACCCATAAACACCTCGAAGGCGGGGTCACGTCTACCAATTCTACTGGATCGCGCTCACCCAAGCGGGCACTACGGCGCTCGGAACACGGTAAGCACTCAGTCAACGCCACTGGTTAAGGAGCCGACAGCCTAGTAATACTCACTCATTCAATCAATCGCATTTATTTGGCGCTTACTGTGTGCAGAGCACCGTACCGAGCGCTGGAAAGTACAGTTCGGCAACAGATAGAGACAATCCCTACCCAACATCGGGTTCACAGTCTAGAAGGGAGAAACAGACAAAACAAGCAGACAGGAGTCACTACCATCAAAACAGATAAACAGAACCACAGATAGAATTATCAAGCCAACAGAATCGACCGAATATGTGTACCGTGTGCAAAGTGAAATGCCAGATGAACGTCTACTAACCAGAAGAATCTTGAAGATTCACGATCTGAAAGCAGAACCCGAAGGCCCGCACGTTATAACTATTCAAGACTCGCTACCCGCCAGGACTGTCTTCCCCATCTAAAAATCCCATGTCCGATAACATTAAATAGTGACTCTAAAGACCACGACGGGGGCTCCCAAAATTGCCTACTTAAACGGATGGATTTCATACTTGACAATCCTTCATAGAGTGCAACCCTTTGGTGAGGCCTTAGTTTTAATCACACAAAATCCAGGTTCTAGCTATTTTCAACTTGTCTAGTGAGACGCTTGTCATCCCCGCGTCCTAGAATCCTAATGTGCCACTGGGCCCGGGAGTTTAGCTAAGGGGTTCGGGTCAGTCCAGGTTTCACGTACTCTGGAGGAGAGGTCCTGGAGGATGATCGTGATTTTAGAGGGCGCGTGGGAAACCCTACCGCGGAAAGAGTTGCCGGGTCTCCTAAGACCCGCCGCCTGAACGCAGGCCTCAGGTGCACGGGAATCACAGAGCTCACCTTCCAGAGTGTGTCCACGAGACACCCCTCAAACAGATCGAGGAGCCAGGCAGAGGTGAATCCTGAGGTCCCTTTAACGCTGGTTAATTAGTACATTCCCAGGGTAAGGAAAGCTTTGTCAGCAAATCCCTCTTAAAAAGGCCTCTGCCTAGCAACCACCATCCCTACAGGGACGAAGACAGACGGCCAGAATCATCTCCGGATCGGGGGGCTCGCTCTAGAAGTCGGGGAGAGAGGGTAAGGAGGCTGGGGGAGACACATCTATGGTAAAGGGGGTCAGATATACATTGTTGGAACAAGTGAAAGCTTCCCTTCCTTTCTCGCCCCTCCTTCCTTGCCCACGATTCTCTTTTCTCTTTATGCCCGCCGTTCAATTCTTTTGTACTTTCATCTTTCATCTTTTCTGTCTTTAGTTCCCTTTCCGTATCTTCCCATCTTGCCTTCCTTAAAAAAAAAAAAAAACCTACCAAAAAAAATCCCAAAACAAAAAAAAAACCCCACCCCCCCCAAACAAGAATCCCTCACCCACTCATTATATAGGGCAATGGCTCAGTTTTACAAGTACAGGATGTGAGTAAAGGGTGCGGAAAGATACTCTGGCTAATTAATTTTGCTATTTGTTAGAAGTGTTAACTGTGTGCCAGGCCCTGCTCTAAGTCCTGGGATAGATATGAGATAATGGGCTTGGACACAGTCCCTGACCTACATGAGGCTCACGATCTAAGTAGGAGGAAAAACAGGCGGTGATCGCCTATTTTACCCATGAGGAAACTGAAGCACAGAGAAGAGAAGCGACTTGCCTAAGGCCACTCGGCAGGCAAGTGGCAGAGCCAGAATTGAATCCCAGATACCCTGACTCCCAAGCCCCATGCTCTTTCCGCGAGGCCACTAGCTACTTCTCTAGTTGCAGAGGTCATGGGTTCGAAGCCTGGCTCCGTGACCGTGGGCAAGTCGCTTCACTTCTCTGGGCCTCAGTTCCCTCATCTGGAAAATGGGGATGAAGACTGGGAGCCTCACGCGGGGCAACCTGATGACCCCGTATCTACCCCGGCGCTTAGAACAGTGCTCTGCACATAGTAAGCGCTTAACAAATACCAACATTATTACTATTATTAGTTTACTCCTCAGACTTGGTGATACATATTGGCTGAAGGAAGATACTCCTGCAGCCACTAGAGTAGGTTCTGTGAGCAAGAACGTCGGGAGGACTTCGCAGGCTACATACAGTTCCCAAAACTATTTACATACTAGTACTGATAGTACTTTACATATGTCAAATAAAGATGTAAAGACAGGTACATGACCAATAATAGCCCTTTAACACCGAGTACCTATGAAGTTATTTGCGAAGCGCCAATCTTGATATCTCTGCTTCTCCTCCAAACGGGCTACAAGGTATCTTTCGCTCAAAAAGTCCCCAGCTTCAGCTCCTCCACCGCACTCTGCCCAGCACTCAGCTCAGTGCTCTGCACACAGCAGGCACTCGATAAATACCATCTGAACGACTGCTGAACGTCGTTTCTTGCCTTGCTCACTGCTGGATCTACATCCAGCGTTTTGGATCATACAACTGGTTGGGCATCCGGACCTCAAGACGCAGGGCATGTCCAGCTCGTGACATCAGTGTTGGGTGAATGAAAATTACTCATTTTAAGACATAATCAAATGAAGTTGGTTTTTTTAATGGTATTTATTAAGTGCTCACTACGTGCCAGGCACTGTACTAAGCACTGGGGACCACACAAGGTAGTCAGGTTGGTCACAGTCAAAGCACCAGATAGGATTCACAGCTTTAATCCGTGGCTTAGTGGAAAGAGTCCGAGCTTGGGAGTCAGAGGTCATGGGTTCGAATCCCGGCTCTGCCACTTGTCAGCTGTGTGACTGTGGGCAAGTCACTTCACTTCTCTGTGCCTCAGTTCCCTCATCTGTAAAATGGGAATTAAGACGGTGAGCCTCATGTGGGACAATCTGATTACCGTGCATCTGCCCCAGCGCTTAGGACGGTGCTCTGCACATAGTAAGCGCTTAACAAATACCAACTTTATAGATGAGGTAACTGAGGCACTGAGAGGTTAAGTGATTTGCTGGGATCAGAACTCAGGTCCTCTGACTTCCAGGCCTGTGCTCTTTCCACGAGGCCACGCTGCCTCCGTTAAGTATCAAGAGCAACAAATGTTCCCGGGATGGGAATCAGCATAGACCAGTGGAAAGAGCACAGGCCTGGGAATTGACCGGACCTAGGTTCTAATCCCAGCTCTGCCACTTGTCTGTTGTATGACCTTGGGCAAATCACTTCACTTCTCCGTACCTCAGTTCCCTCATCTGTAAAATGGGGATGAAGCCCGTGAGCCCCATGTGGGATTGTCTCCCACGTGATCAGCGTGTACGTTAGCTCAGCATTTAGTACAGTGTCTGGCAGAGAGTAGCGCTTCAATACAGTAAAAAAGGGCTAGGATGTTAGACTAGAAGATACCCAAGGCTATGCAAACACATACCAACCGAGCCAGAGACTTCAGCATCACCACAGATGCTCAACTGCCCTATAAAAACATTCTCACAGCCTCACTAGCGAGCGAAGAGGGGTTCGGGGCCGCTCGAGACGACAGAATCCTGTGCAAGCTGCAACATTCCCCTCAACACAGCTTCTACAATTGAAGACGAAGCCCTACGAAATACAGAAAACACGCAAAGGTGTGGCATTGGTTCCAACTTTTGCGGCAGTTACTCCGGCAAGGCCATAGTGCTTGGCACACAGTGAGCACTTTACCACGGTCATTAAAATGGGCAGAGCACTTGGCAAACGGATGAAAGAGTAAATGGATAAAAAGTAGAAGTTAATCTAAATCAGAAACATGTAATAAGGACAATGCCCTGGGCGGCCGAGGGCAAGGGACCGTGAGTTGGTCACCTCGGGACAACGTACCTGGGGAACATTCATTCGTTCAGTAGTATTTATTGAGCACTTACTATGTGTGGAGCACTGTACTAAGCGCTTGGAATGGACAAATGGGCAACAGACAGAGACAGTCCCTGCCCATTGACAGGCTTACAGTCTAAGCAGAGAAGCAGCGTGGCTCAGTGGAAAGAGCCTGGGCTTCGGAGTCAGAGGTCATGGGTTCGACTCCCGGCTCTGCCGCTCGTCAGCTGTGTGACTGTGGGCGAGTCACTTAACTTCTCTGGGCCTCAGTTACCTCATCTGTAAAATGGGGATTAAAAGTGTGTGAGCCCCACGTGGGACAACCCGATTACCCTGTATCTCCCCCAGCGCTTAGAACAGTGCTCGGCACCTAGTAAGCGCTTAACAAATACCAACGTTATCATTATTATTATTAATCAGGGGAGACAGACGGACAAAAACAATAGCGATAAATAGAATCAAGGGGATGTACATCTCATTAAAACAATAGCAATAAACAGAATCAAGGGGACGTACATCTCATTAACAAAATTAATAGGGTAATAAAAAAATATACGAATGAGCGGACGAGCACAGTGCCGAGGGGAGGGGAAGGGAGAGGGGAACAGTGGAAGGAGAGGTCCGATCGGAGCAACTGAAGCCACGATCCCCAATGTGCTCAACAAACGGGCACTTCCCTCACGCTCTATTCCGGGCAGTAACCGTGTTAAGACATTGGGCCCGACCAAGAGATGTTGCCAAAATTAGCTGACCACCAATGATTCAGAGACTAAAAGCCTGTCTGCCGCAAAACATCCACTGCACTGGCAGCATCCAAGAACATGGAAGGGAGAGTGCTTTTACGGAGCCCGTATCACCACGGCAAATAAAATTCAGGAACACACGACAGGTGGTGGGACGCAAAAATAGACGAAATCCAGGGCTCTGCGGGCCGCCACAATACTTGTACGCTAATGATAATAATGATATTTGTTTAGTGCTTTTGATGGGCCAAGTTCTGCACTAAGCAGTGTGACCGGTTGAGGCAGGTATAAAATAAGGGCCATTCATTCAGGCGTATTTATTGAACGCTTACTGTGTGCAGAGCACTCTACTAAGTGCTTGGAAAGTACAATTCGGCAATAAAGACGGACAATCCCTGCTCACACCAGGCTCACAGGCTAGAAGGGGAGGGACACACATCAAAACAAGTAAACGGGCACCAATATAAATAAGTAATAATAATAATGTTGGTATTTGTTAAGCGCTTACTATATGCAGAGCACTGTTCTAAGCCCTGGGGTAGATACAGGGTAATCAAGGTCGCCCCACGTGGGGATCACAGTCTTAATCCCCATTTTTCAGATGAGGTAAGTAGAAGTATAGATATTATGTACATATATACACAAGGGCCGTAGGGCAGGGGGGAGGAGAGCAGAGGGAGCGAGTCGAGGCGATGCGGATGGGAGGGGGAGCTGAGGAGGGAGAACAGGTACTGAATTCCCATTTTGCAGATTAGGTATCTAAGCCCAAGAAATGTTAAGTGACTTGCCCGTGGTCATACAACCGGCAAGTACTTAGACTGTGTCCAACCTAATTAACTTGTACCTAGCCCAGCGCATAAAACAGTGTCTGATGCTTAGTAAGCGCTTAGCAAATACCATTAAAAAAACAAAGTATCAGAGCTGGGATTCGAACCCTGATTCATTCATTCATTCAATAGTATCTATTGAGCACTTACTGTGTGCAGAGCACTCTACTAAGCGCTTGGAAGGTACAATTCGGCAACAGATAGAGACGATCCCTGCCCACTGACGGGCTCACGGTCTAATCGGGGGAGAGAGACGGAAAAAACGTGACAACTTAATCACGATAAATAGAATCAAGGGGGTGAATCCTCTTACTCCCAGGCCTGTGCTCTTTCCACTAGGCCATGGTGCCGCTCACCGCTAAATAACAATAATAATGATAACTACGGTATTAATTAAATGCTTACTATGTGCTAGGCACTGTACTAAGCCCTGGGGTAGATAAAAGGTGACTGGGTTGGACCCAGACCATATCCCACATGGGGCTCAGAGTCTTAATCCCCATTTTACAGATGAGGTAAGTGAGGCCCAGAGAAATGAAGTGACTTGCCCAGGGTCACACAGCAGATGAACGACAGAGCCACGACTAGAACAAAGATCCCTGGCTCTAACTCGCAGGTCCATGCTCTAACCACTAGACCATGCTACTAAAGGCCTACGGCCCTGTAAATGCCGTCACGCTCACTCCGAAAAGTAAGCTCAGCTCCAGCCGCATCACAGACGAGGAGGGGATCCTGAAGATAAGGCAGAACTTGAGCCCTCTGAGAGCAGAGACCATGCTCAATTACTCTACTGCAATCTCCCAAGTGCTTAATACAGTGCTCTACAAGCAGTGAGCTCTCAATAAATGCCACTGAACTATGCCCAAAGTTAGATTCTATAGGCTTTTCACAACCCTGAGAAACTCTTCCAACTCAAAACATTTCCAGCATCATCTAAAGTCCTAGAAACAGTCATTTAGGAGATGCTTTCGGAAGATGACTGCACCCTGGAAGCCCTTAAGAAAACACGCAGATGACTGTAAACTTGCCCAGATTTACGCTGCTGTGACGGGCTGACACCAAGTCTCGAGAAACCCCAAGTGATATACTCCATACCCACATCCAAAAATTTACATCGGCAACACGGCGCTATTATCACCCGATTCTGTTCCCGAGGCAGCGCGGTGACACGGAGAAAGACAGGGGAGTGGCAAAGCCGATGCAGAAGGCCAGCACTTCCTTTAGGAGACTGTCAGAGCGGGGCAGAGCGGAAATGGATTCCCAGAAGGAAAAGCCTACAGGGTCGTGACGCCACTAACCTACTCTAAGACGGTGACACCTCGACTCCGCAGAAACACCACATTCGACTCCTTGAGCGGTAGCGTCGTCGGCATCGTTGCAGCCTCTCCCCACCATTAAATCGCCTTGCCTCCGCCTCCCTTCCACCCCGATGCCCTACCACAACCCAGCCCGCCCACTTTGCTCCTCTAACGCCGGCCTTCTCGCTGGACCTCAATCCCGTCTACCTCGCCGCCGACCTCTCGCTCCCGTCCTGCCTCTGGCCTGAAATGCCCTCCCCGTTCACATCCGACAGACGATCGCTCTCTCCCCCCGCTTCAAAGTCTTATCGAAGGCGCATCTCCTCCGAGCGGCCTTCCCTGACTGAGCCTTCATTTCTCCCACCTGCTTCTGCGTCGCCCTTGGGCTTGCATCCCTTATTCACCCTTCCCTCGGCCCCACAGCCCTGACGTACAGATGCGTGATTTATTTCCTTGTATTAACACCTGTCTCCCCCTCCAGTCTGTAAGTCTGCTGCAGGTAGAGAACACGTCTACCGACTCTGGACTCTCCCAAGTGCTCAGTACAGTGCTCTGCACAGGGTAAATACGACTGACGGACCAAATGGAAAAACTGCATTGCCAATCATAAAATTCTGGAATTAAGTCTGAAGTCAAAATTTTTAACCCCTAAACTCAAAGCTATGTTCACGTCAGAACCGCAAGGACACGGGAGGAGAATGAACAACAGCAGGTAGCCAAGCGGCTGCCCTAAGGTGAGTCCAATTTGGGGGGTTAAAAGTAAGGAGGACAGAAGGGGGATTTTAAGAGCCGGCTGCCACGGGGAAAACAGCATGATGCACTGCAGACAAGAAAAGCGTGGTTCTTTTTGAACAAAAGCTTAAGGATTGAGAGACAAGGAACTAAAAATGAAGCAGCATCAAGCGCTGCAAACATACGTGACAGCGAAAGGATCCCGTGTAAAATGGAGAGAAAGAAGCATCTCCCTCAAGTACGAAGGATGACTGTATAGTAGGTTTTTATCCTTCTATAGGAAGGACAACTGTATAGTAGGTTTTTATCATTCTAATAGGGCAGCAGACACGGAAATACTTACAAATAATAATAATGTTGGTATTTGTTAAGCGCTTACTATGTGCAGAGCACTGTTCTAAGCGCTGGGGTAGACACAGGGGAATCGGGTTGTCCCACGTGGGGCTCACAGTCTTTATCCCCATTTTACAGATGAGGGAACTGAGGCACAGAGAAGTGAAGTGACTTGCCCAGAGTCACACAGCTGTCAAGTGGCTAAGCTGGGATTTGAACCCATGACCCCTGACTCCCAAGCCCATGCTCTTTCCACCGAGCCACGCTGCTTCTCTGTTATATAAGAAGCAACAAGTACTACGTTACAATAATTATGGCACGTGTTAAGCGCTCACTATGAACCAAGCACTGCGCGAAGTGCCGAGATAGGTCCCACTGGGGCTCACAATCTAAGTAGGAGGACAGGTTTTTGAACCCCCACTCTGCAGATGGGGGAACTGAGGCACAGAGAAGTTATATGAACTGCTCACGGACACACAGAAGACAAGCGGCAGAGCCGTGATTAGAACCTAGATCCTGCTTCCCAAGCCCCGTGCTCTTTCCGCCGGGCCACGCTGCTTCTCTACTCCAAATCTTCAAATCTTCGCTTCTCTAAATATCCCAGGACCTCTGCCTCCCACTAGCTCCCTGGTTCCAGAGGTAGATCTTGGGTAATAATAATGACTGTGATATTTATTACTATATGCTAGGCACTGTGATAGTAATAATAATGTTGGTATTTGTTAAGCGCTTACTATGTGCAGAGCACTGTTCTAAGCGCTGGGGTAGACACAGGGGAATCAGGTTGACCCACATGAGGCTCACAGTCTTAATCCTCATTTTACAGATGAGATAACGGAGGCACAAAGAAGTGAAGTGACTTGCCCAGAGTCACACAGCTGTCAAGTGGCTAAGCTGGGATTTGAACCCATGACCTCTGGCTCCCAAGCCCGGGCTCTTTCCACTGAGCCACGCCGCTTCCCTGTACTAAGCACTGGGGTACAAACAAAGTAATCGGGTTGGACACAGTCCCTGTCCCACACGGACCTCACAGTTTAAATCCCCATTTTACAGATGAAGCGACAGAGGCCCAGAGAAGTGAACCGATTTGCCCAAGGTCACACAGCAGACATGTAGCAGAGACAGAATTAGAACCCATGACCTTCTGACTCACAGGCCCACGCGCTAACCACCTACAATATCTGGGCAAGTCACTTAACTTCTCTGTGCCTCAGTTACCTCATCTGTAAAATGGGGATTAACTGTGAGCCTCACGTGGGACGACCCGATGACCCTGTATTCATTCATTCATTCATTCATTCAATAGTATTTATTGAGCGCTTACTATGTGCAGAGCACTGAACTAAGCGCTTGGAATGGACAAATTGGCAACAGATAGAGACAGTCCCTGCCCTTTGACGGGCTCGCGGTCTAATCGGGGGAGACGGGTAGACGAGAACAATGGCAATAAATAGAGTCAAGGGGAAGAACGTCTCATAAAAACAATGGCAGCGCTTAGAATAGTGTTCTGCACATAGTAAGCGCTTAACAAATACCAACATTATCTTTTCAACAAGGAGTACAAAAATGAACTTCTTTTGGATTGTTAAAAATGAACAAGCACCTACGTTTCAGAATTGCCTTTAATTTTGAAATTCAACTTGGCCCACTGGTAACACTGCAGGAGACGGCACTGGAAAACCTAAAGCTAATCAGATTTCAGGAGGGCTCAGATCTGATTAATTACTTCTACAGCATATTGAGAAAAAAAAAAGGAGAGGCAAAAGCAGAGAGAATCCTTGCACTAATTCAGTACCCAAGACAAAGGGCCCTTCTACCACCTTATGAATAAACAAAGTAGCAAAAGGGAGGCATTGGTTGTAAATGAGGCCACGCGAAGATGAAACAGGAAATGCTTGTAAATTTTGCTTTTCGGAAGGCGCCTAGCTATAAACCCAGTAGGAAGTTAAATTCCAATGACAGTACAGACCACTTTTGCGACCTCCTTAAATATCGATCAATGGTCAATCACTCAATGGGATTTATTGAGCGGTTACTACACGCAGGGCTCTGTACTATGTGCTCGGGAGAGTACATAGGTGAATCCCGGCTCTGCCACTTGTCAGTTGTGTGACTATGGGCAAGTCACTTGACTTCTCTGTGCCTCAGTCACCTCATCTGTAAAATGGGGATTAACTGTGAGCCTCACGTGGGACGACCTGATGACCCTGTATCTCCCCCAGCGCTTAGAACGGTGCTCGGCACAGAGTAAGCGCTCCACAAATACCAACATTATTATTACAGTGCAAGAGAAATAGCAGGCATTTTCCTTGCCCATAACAGCTTACGGTTCAGAGGGGGAGACAGGTGTAAAGATGAATAAATTGAACTGATCATTTAAATAAATGTACATAAAGTGGATTTGGGGGTGGGGTGAATAGCAAATGAGAAGCGGCATGGCCTAGTGGCAAGAGCACGGACCTGGGAGTCAGAGGATGTGGGTTCTAATCCCGGCTCTGGGCTTGTCTGCTGGGTGACCTTGGGCAAGTCACTTATCTTCTCTGAGCCTCAGTTACCCCATCTGTAAAATGGGGATTGAGACTGTGAACCCCATGTGGGACATGGATTGTGTCCAACCTTGTATCTACCCCAACTCTTAGTACAGGGCCTGACACACAGTAAGCACTTAACAAATATCAGTACAAAAAACAAACAACAAAAAAACCCCGAACTCGTATTTTAGGTAGGCAGTGTCCACGTGTCAAGAGTCTCATCTCCTGAATCGGCTGACGGCCCGAGCGTGATGTTCTGTTACAGGTTACTCGCTCAAGGACTTAGTACCGTGCTCTGCACACGGTAAGCACTCAATAAATAGGATGAATTGATTATACAAAGAAATAGGCCTAGCACGCATCCACACCTAAAATGATGGGTGGGATGACGAGATGGGCTCAATTCTTCGGCGCCCGAAACTGCAGAATTTCAAGAACGCTGCCGCTTGAGTACATTCCGCAAACTTCCCATCATCCTACTGAGTGTCGTTATGAGTTTCTGGAGTAAAAACGCAACTATATTCAGCTCTCGACTCGTGCGTCTACCAGCCGCTGATAAGTAATTGCATGGCCAAAGGAAATCCAACGGACAGCAGTAACGTCGCTCGGTGTCTACTCATCAGATAATGTTCCATGGCCGATCAAGAAGTTTGCACCCCTTGAAGTCTATAAATTTTAAACGGTTCCACTGCTTCCCCATACCTATAATTTATTTTAGCGTCTGTCACCTCAGCTAGACTCCAAGTCCCTTAAGGGCATGGATCATGTCTACTAAAACTATTGTACTCTTCCAGGCGTTTGGTACAGAGCTCTGGGCAGAGTAGGTACTAAATAACTGATTATAAAAATATTTGCACCTATCAGTATCTCCTGCCTTTCCTCTATTGCATTCATTCAGGCTATAACCAAATTCTGCCAAATTCGTATTCATTATGAATCCACCTTTTCAGTCACTGCCCCACTCAACGCTGTTCTAATCCCGGCTCCGTCACCAGTCAGCTGTGTGACTCTGGGCAAGGCACTTCTCTGTGCCTCAGTTCCCTCATCTGTAAAATGGGGATTAAGACCGTGAGCCCCACGTGGGACAAGCTGATTACCTTGCAGGCCCCCCCCCCCCCCCAGCACTTAGAACAGTGCTAGGTACATAGTAAGGGCTTAAATAATAGCACTATTTATTTTTTATTTGTTTACCTGAATCTTGCTGCCTCCTGCCTGCAGATGCAATCCGTCAATCAGTCCTATTTACTGAGAGCTCTGAGTACTTCCAGTATTATCCACTCACCACGACTACATCCCCATTTGTTTCTTCACTTTTTCTATGGTATTTGTTAAGCGCTTACTGTGTGCCAGGTACCGTCTGAAGCGCTGTAAGCAGCTACGAGGCACAGAGAAGTGAAGTGACTTGCCCAAGGTCACACAGCAGACAAGTGGTGGAGCCGAGATCAGTACTCAGGTCCCTCTGACTCCCAGGCTCGTGCTACATCCACTAGGCCATGCTGCGTCTCTATGCTAACTAGGCTATCCTCCAATTTTACAGAAGCTTCCCACCGCTCTACGAATCGATCCTTATTTCATTCTGCTGACGGGATCCGTTTTCTACAAACAAACAAAAACCATTCAATCCATGTCTCTCCACTCCTCAAGCAGCTCCGGTGGCATCGAAACAGAAATTCCTTATCATTGGCATTAAAGGTCTCACTCAGCTCTGCACCTCGCCTATCTCCTACACCACTCTTCCAACGCCAACCTAATAATAATGTTGGTATCTGTTAAGCGCTTACTACGTGCCGAGCACTGTTCTAAGCGCCGGGGTGGATACAGGGTGATCAGGTTGTCCCACGTGAGGTTCACGGTTAATCTCCATTTTACAGATGAGGTAACTGAGGCACAGAGAAGTTAAGTGACTTGCCCACAATCACTCAGCTGACAAGGGGCAGAGCCGGGAGTCGAACCCATGACCTCTGACTCCGAAGCCCAGGCTCTTTCCACTGAGCCATGCTGCTTCCCATACTCACTGTACTACTCGCTTTACCTCCATCTTGTCTACCTCCTGACCGCCCAGCTCTTGCCTATTTCCTTTCTCTCACCTGGAACGACCTCCCCCTTCATGTACAACAGACCACCCCTCTCCCCTCTTTCAAAGCCTTATTCATTCAATCGTATTTATTGAGCGCTTACTGTGTGGAGAGCACTGTACTAAGCGCTTGGAATGAACACTCAGATCACAGCTTCTCCGGGAGGCCTTCCCACTCTTAACCCTCACTCCCACCACTCCCTCTCCTTTCTGGGTCAAACTGGCATTTGGATTTGTACCCTTTATTCGTCCCAGCACTTATGTAATAATAATAATAATGGCATTTAAGCTTTTACTTTGTGCCAAGTACTGTTTAAAAGTGCTGGGGGGTTCAAGGTAATCAAGTTATCCCACGTGGGGCTCACAGTCTTAATCCTCATTTTCCAGATGAGGCAACTGAGGCACAGAGAAGTTAAGTGACTTGCCCAAGGTCACACAGCTAAGTGGCAGAGGCAGGATTAGAACCCATGACCTCTGACTCCCAAGCCCATGCTCCTTCCACTGAGCCACGCTGCTTCTCAATGTACATATCTGTAACATTAATAATGTCTGTCACCCCCTTCAGTCGGCCCCTTTATTCACTCACCTTCGGCACTTGTGTACATACCTATCACTTAATAATGTCTGTCTCCGCTCACTAGACAGTAAGTTCACTGTGGGAAGGGAACGTACATACCAACTCTGTTAATAATGTTGGTATTTGTTAAGCGTTTACTACGTGCAGAGCACTGTTCTAAGCGCTGGGGCAGATACAGGGTCATCAGGTTGTGCCTCGTGAGGCTCGCAGTCTTCATCCCCATTTTACGTATGAGGGAACTGAGGCACAGAGAAGTTAAGTGACTTGCCCAGTCACACAGCTGACAAGTGGCAGAGCAGGGATTCGAACCCATGACCTGACTCCCAAGCCCAGGCTCTTTCCACTGAGCCATGTTGCTTCTCTGTTGCGCCGAGCCCTTCCACGTGCTTAATATAACGCTCTGTACACGGTAAGAGCTCCATAAAATACGATTGATCGATTCTCTCTGCTCCGTGGCTCAGTGGAAAGAGCACGGGCTTTGGAGTCAGAGGTCATGGGTTCGAATCCCTGCTCTGCCACTTGTCAGCTGGGTGGCTGTGGGCAAGTCACTTAACTTCTCTGTGCCTCAGTTACCTCATCTGTAAAATGGGGATTAAGACTGTGAGCCCCATGTGGGACGTGATTCCCTTGTGTCTACCCCAGCGCTCAGAACAGTGCTCTGCACATAGTAAGCGCTTAACAAATACCAACATTATTATTATACGTATTCAAGTCCCCTCTCCCCCATCAGTCCATTTTGCTTGGAAAGAAAGTTCCACCTGAATCCACCAAGTACTTCAGCGACCCATTACTCAAATAACTCCTTTTATCCCTTCCTTCTCCAATGACAAAGAGCAATTTCCCCCACAAGCCATTGCTATGACTCTCCACTCACTACCCCCAAAATGGTCTTGGCCATTTCCTTGACTATTTAGCTAAAAATCTGTTCACTTGTCTCCATGACCCTAAAACCTTCATCCACCACACTGTGAATACCTGATTTTAAGGACGGAACCCACATCTTGCATGCCGAGAACAATCCTAGCACAGGCCCTCCTGCAAACAGGCACTTATGTGTCTGAAGGTAATCGTGGACACAAAGAAAGATGTGTGTGCCTAGATGAGTGGAAAACTGTGGAAAGCAAGAGACAGAACTTGATCTAAATCTGGAAGCTTTATCATTCTCTCTGCTAAGTCTAGCATTAAAGAGCACCCGTGTCGGTGTGTGTATAAATTGAGCTCACTTTACTTAGACAGCTCTAGTTGTAAATATTTTGTTGTCTTCCCTATTAGAGTGTGAGGTCCCTGTGGGCAGAGAACGTGTCATTTCCTTATTCTGAATTTCTCAAGCTCCTAGTAAGGGAGCAATTAAGGGATGACTTCCACAAAGAAAATCCTGACCATTGGCTTTAAGGCACTCCATCGCTCTTTCCCTCTTACCTAGCCACTGCCTTCTTTTACTACGCCCCAGCTCACACCCCAGATCCCACTCGTGCTCGCCTTCTCCTTGAGCCTCGTTTGACTCTCCCGCCTCCGACCTCTACACTGTGAGCTCGTCAGGGCAGGGAATGTGTCTTTCTGTTGTCCTTCTGTACTCTCTCAAGTGCTCAGTACAGTGCTTTCCACAGAGTAAGCGTTCAATAAATACGACAACCTCTGCCTCATACGCTTCCTCTTACTTTGAACTCCTTCCCTTTCAAATCAACCAGACAGCAGCTCTCCCCTCTTCAGAATCCTTCTGAAATCCCACCAACTCCAAGAGACTTCAGCTAACATTTTTACCTCTTCCCAGAACCCATTCTCCCAATTTGCTCCCCCTCAGTACTTCTGCTTTCGCTACTTCTCTCTGTGCTTTTGTACACATCCTTAATATACTCTACTGGAGATTCTGCCCTCCTATCTGTAAATTATTTTGTCCGTTGCCTCTCCTAGTTTTTAAGATCTTTAGGCGCAGGAATTATGTTCTGTTCTGTTATGTTAATTATGTTATTATTTTTATGTTATGTTCTATTGTACTCTCCCAAGAACCTACTTAGTTCGATACTATGTACACGGTACGTGCACATCAAATGCTAGTAATTCTGATTCAACTCCACGCTGCATTTTAAAAGTGGAAAAATAGGTATTAGATCATCCAGTGGTTAGAATACTCACAAGTACTATCAATTCTCCTATAACAACGGGGTTACATTCTTGTAAAACCCCACGGTAAGGAAGATTCGCACTGTAGTACCCCATCCCTTGTTTGGAGCACAACTATTTCTTCTGACACCCTATCACACCATATCCAGTCAGACCTGCATTGTGGAAAGAACATTCCAAATTCTAATTTGCATTTTACACATATGCACTGGAAAAAAAAAAATTACAGAATTGCTGACTGCAGTCTACGCTCAAAAAAATTAACAGTGCTGCTTAGGAATAAAACACCAAACTGCAAGTCAAGGGGTTCTGGTTATAGCTGAGATGCCCAGTTCTGGTTCCAACTCTCACTGATTGTGTAACGTTAGGGAAGTCGCTTCTCGATGCCTGGTTCCCAGCTTTCCTACCCTCACGGGAGTGTTGTGAAAATTAAAAAGTGATATTATATCGTGGCCTAGTAAAAACAGCATGGGCCTGGGAGTCACCGGACCTGAGCTCTAATCTCCACTCTGAAACCTGCCTGCTTGTGACCTTTGGCGAGTCACTTAACTTCTCAGGGCCTTAGTTTCCTCATCTAAAAATGGGGATTCGATACATTCTCTCCCTCAATCAAGAGTACTTTGTGAGAACTTACCGTGTGCAGAACACTGTACTAAGCACTTGGGAGAGTCTCATACAACACAGTTAGTAGGCATGTTCCCTATCCACAACAAGCTAAAGGGGGAGACAATATAAATAATTTATTATATTTAGCATTATATATATATATATGTATATATATTTACACACATAAGTGCAGGGGGTTGAGGGTGGGAGGAAGAGCAAGTGCCTAAAGGGTACAGATCCGAGCACAGACGATGCAGAAGGGAGACTCGGGTTGTGACAGGGACTGTGTCCATTCCGATTACGTACAGTGCTCTGCACGCAGTAAGTGCTCAACGAAATCGACTGAACGGATACAATACAACAATAAACAGACACATCCCCTGTCCACAACGAGCTTACAGTCTATCGCCCTACAGGGACGTCCCGCAATACGGCAGAATTAACATTCCTCAAAAATGGGCCTGTACCTGAAAAATGGCTGTATTACGAGTTTCATTTTCCCAGAGACTTATGCACAATTAGATTCCATTCCAGAACTCGGCCCAGTCAAAACCTACAGGTAAGTACAAATTGCACTGAAAATCCCTCCCAAGAGCCTCCGTGAAACCCCTTAAACCTTTCCCTTCCCTGCGCTTAGCTCCTTTCCTGCCCCATCTCAGTCCCCTCCTTCCCAGCGTTGGCACCAGGACTGTTTTTTCTTTAATTGAATTCCATCACCGCCGGAATTATTGCCGCAGGCCTGGCCACTGCAGCCGGTGACATCATACCACCTCTCCCTTCCCCCTCCCTGGCTTTTAGCCCCATCTTGGCGCCTTCTCCAGCTGCGGAAAGCACATCCCAACGGGGAAAGGACTGGGGAGGGCTAACGTGAGGACCGCTGCTGGACTGGGAGAGGTGAGGCTACCCAAGGGAAGGGGGCCGCAGAGCGGCACCCTAGAACTCGCACCATCGGGGCGGCAACGGGAACCTCCCGTGGAGAGAGGCCGCCTACTCGCCTTGGCCCCGTCCCGCTCACCCCAATTCTCGAGACCCCGTGCCAGCTGCCCTCGTTGGAGAAGGATCCGCTGCTGTGCCAAGCTGCCTCTGCACGGGCGGCAGCCGCAAACCACGGTGGGCACATCTCGGCTGGCAGAGCCTGGCCCGAGACTGGGAGCCCATGCGAGATCGGGACTGTGTCCAACCTAATTCACTTGGACCTACCCCAGTGCTTAGAACAAGGTTTGACCCACAGTAAGCATTTCACAAATACCATTTAAAAATAAAAACACAAGGATGCCTGTGCCGTTCCGTAGGATGAGCCTCGCAGCGGCTCGGGACCTCTAACCCCGATCCCGATGGATTCTCAGGAGGCCTGGGTGGACCGAAGGGAGGCAAGTTAAGTTGGGGGGAGGGAGGGACGGAGACACCTGCGGGGTGGGGGAAGAAGGCAGAGGACATATTGCGGATGGTTGAACCTTTCACATTTTCTTTCCTTGCTCATTCTCTCTCCTCCATCCCCCTCCAGGAACCCTCATTAAAGCTCCATGCCCCAAGACCGAAATGAAATAAGACGACAGTAGAACCGATCCTTCGAAAATGGGTGAGGGTAACTGCTGACACGTCCGTGAGGCTGAAAGAGACCATCGAGCATCTCCAAAGACTTTGGGAGAGATGTCATTTAGGGCTAAAAACACTGAACGGGAGAGCGGTTCAGTTCCACAACATCCCGTGTGCAAAAAAGGAGAAGACTGAACAGAAGAAATATATGAAAGAGGAATTTTTTTTAAGGGATCACTTGCAAGTGAGGCGCTCTGAGGAGCAGATACCCTCTTGGGACTGTAAGCTCATTTTGGGTAGGGAATGTGCCTACCAACTCCGTGGTGTCCTACTCCCCCGAGTGCTTAGTACAGTGCTCTGCACATGGTAAGTGCTCAATAAATGTGACTGACTGGCCCACTTTCTCCTTATCGCCATTCTTTAAACACGTCCTTCCCGATGACAAACCTTACGCTTCAGGACAACCTACTGGGGAAACTAACTGCTAGGGGTAACCCCTCTCGGGACATACCCTCCGCGATCCTCCGCCTCTCTCCGCTCCGGTCATCTTACCTCCTCCCGGAATATTTCCCACATATCTTTCCACCGTGCTAATTTTCTATAAAAAAAAATTTTTTTTGCACCTAACACGCATGCTTCATAATTTCCCTCTTAAAAGTTTCCAGGATGCCAATAACCAATTTCAAATGTGCTAGCTAACCTCTTAGAGAAGCAGTGTGCCTTAGTGGAAAGAGCACGTGCTTGGGAGTCGGAGGTCACGGGTTCTAATCCCAGCTCCGCCACTTGGGCAAGTCACTTAACTTCTCGGTGCCTCAGTTACCTCATCTGTAAAATGGGGATTAAAACTGTGAGCCCCACGTGGGACAAGACAACCTGATCACCTTGTATTCCCCCTCAGTGCTTAGAACAATGCTTTGCACATAGTAAGCACTTAAATACCACCATTATTAATCCCAGCTGTGTGACTTTGGGCCAGTCACTTTACTTCTCTGTGCCTCAGTTACCTCATTTGTAAAATGGGGATGAAGACTGTGAGCCCCACGTGGGACAACCTGATTACCTTGCATCCATTCAAGGTACTTGAGTAAGCGCTTAACAAATGCCATCGTTATTCTTATTACCGCCTCTTGACAGCTGTAAAGGAGATGCCAGGCTAGGGAGACCTGATCTTGGTAGGAACAGGACACCCCAATCTTAGGTACCAAACTCTATTCATTCAATAGTATTCATTTAGCGCTTACTACGTGCAGAGCACTGTACTAAGCGCTTGATCCACCTACCACCATCCTGCTCTTGGGCATTACACAGCTAACATCCACTGACAAACTCACTGTCTAACTGACCGGACCATCGCTCCACAGCATTTTTCGAGCAGCTACTCTGTGAAGAGCACTAAAGTGTGGCTTAGTGAGAAGGGCACGGGCCCGGGAGTCACAGGACCTGGGTTCTAATCCGGCTCCGCCACTTGCCTGCTTTCTGACCTTGGACAAATCCCCTAACTAATCTGTGTCGCAGTTTCCCCATCCATAAAATGTGGATAACATGCCTATTCCCCCTCCTTCTGGGACTGTGGGAGGGACTGTATCTAATCTATTTATAAGGTATCTCCCCCCGAGTTTAGCACAAAGCTTGGCACACAGTAAGGGTTTAACTACCACGATAATTTCTTCATTATAACAACAGACGTGATCTCTGTCCCGGAGGAGGGCTCGCAACCTAACAGAAGAGATAGCCACCAAATAAGGAAGAAAATGGACACTTAGGCAAGGGCTCAAGTACGGAAGTGCTACAGGTGGTCGTGAGTCCGTAAGGGTGGGTTGTTGCAAAACACGAGGATGGTAGTTGGGGGAGAAAAACTTGGGAGGGAGGAGAAATTACTCCGGGATGGAGGGGCTCCTGGGATGTGACTTCAGAAGGGCTCTGAAGGCAAGGAGAGCTGTGGTCTGGAGTATAAGCAGCAAAAGTAGGTCCAAGTGGTTTGCAACCTTTAATTCAAGCTGCTCAGCAGCACGGGGCAGAAGGCAGTAAGCTTTTGGGGTTTTCGGTCTGGGGTTTTCTTGCTCTGAGTGGTTGATGGCTTCACCACAATTGTCACCCGAAAGAGCTGATAAATGATTTGTCCGTTCGCTAAGGTGTTTGGGGAAGCGGCGTGGCGACCTCATGGAAAGAGCATGAGCCTGGCAATCAGGAGACCTGGGTTCCAATCCCAACTCTGCCCCTGACCTGCTGAGCAGCCCTGGGGAAATCCCTTAACCTCCTGAGCCACAGTTTCCACATCTGTAAAGGGGAATAAGACACTCTGTCTTTCAACTTCTTAGATTGTAAATCTGTGTAGAACAGGGACTGCATCTGATCGGATTATCTTCTTTCTGCTCTGGTGCTTGACATCTAGTCGTACTAAGAATCGTAGTATTTCTTAAGCGCTTACTATATGCAAGGCACTCTACTAAGCACCAGAGTTATCAGGTTGGACGCCGTCCCTATCCCACATGGTACTCACAGTCTCGATCCTCATTTTACAGATGAAGTAACTGAGGCCCAGAGAAGTTAAACGACTTGCCCAAGGCAGGATTAGAACCCATGTCCTTCTGGCTCCCAGGCCCGTGCTCTATCCACTAAGCCATGCTGCTATCACTATTAAAAACAGCCTGTCTATCTTTTCTTAATACCCATTTTTCTACCTCCCATAGGATGTTTCTCAGAATTTTACTCCCATCAATCTTCCCTCTCCCAACCCTTAAGCAGAGCTTTTCGGAAACAGTTTGACAATTATGGCGTTCTTCGAACGGCAAACGACGACTCCTGGCTTTAGAAGAAACTTCAAGCCAACAGTGTAAGTAATAGGCAGAAAAAGTCGAGAGATTTTTCAAGGACCGAAAACTACAAACTACTTAGCGATTTTAAAGGCTTGGGTGGAATCGGCATATTAATAATCGAGTTCAAGAGAACCGAGGTCAGCATCCAAAAATCTCTGCGGTACCCGACTGCGATGGGTCCAAGGCTAAGTTGGCATACGGCATGTGCCAGGCTCCCCCAGGGAGCCACTTTTCCTCTTTTGGATGTACAGCTAGGCTAGAACTTGAAAATCGCATCACTGTCCCAGGCCACCTACAAAGGTTGGAGTTAACATGGGAATATAACTACTCCACAGCCAGAATGTTGCCCCTTACCAAACATGGCAATCGCTTTGATGCCACCAGATAACAAACAGGGTGGCATTTTCTGACAGGTGGCCATCAGCAGTTGCAGTTTCCTATTCTAAATCCTTTTTTGTTTTTTTTTTTACTTCTTGGAGTCTGTTGCAATGACCAGAACGTTTTAAGAGGATTTGACGTCAGAAGATCAATCAGATTCCCATACGGTCTGATCGTGGATGACAAAAAAAGTTTAGTTTTTAAGAGTTCCTCCCTCCCTCGCGCGACAATTGGAGAATGTACAAAATACCACGCAGAAGGACTTCTTTGGAAGAAAAGTACTCAATAAATCCAAGGGCACTGCGATTACTTTACCAGTTGAAGCCCCCAAATAATTCACAGAACCTAGGATCTACCTAAATAACCTTTCTGTCCTTGGTGATCACTTCATTATTAATATGTACGCTTGGGTACATTAACCCCTCTCCCCTTTTGACTGCTTAGCTTTCAGACTGTGTGTACTCATCTTTCCGGCTTCTCCTGGGACAGCAGTTTTTCTTTCCTCTTTATGCCTCTTTTCTGTCAACTCCTTTCTTCTCACTATTCATGCCTTTCATTTGACATTTTCTATCTTTCTGTGGATTTCCCTGGCTTTCCTCCCACCTCCTCCCTCACTCGGCCGCCCAGACTAGTAGAGGGGGCTGGGACCCAGGTTTTAATCACAGCTACGCCTCTTGCCTGCAGTGTGACCTTGGGCAAGTCACTTAAACTTCTGTGCACCTTAATTTTCTCATCTGTAAAGTGGGGATTCAGTGTCCTCCCTCCCATTTAGACTGTGAGCCCAACTTGACACAGGGACTGTGTCTGACCCAATTATCTTCTATCTACCCACAGCACGATGCTCGGCCCACAGTGAATGCTTAATTAACATCACATTTATTATGATCATCTCCTGTTTGCCCATTTTTATTCTGTCCCTTCCCCCCATCCATCCCCAACAGCCTCTTCTTAATTCACTCTCCTGTTCTCAGCTAACATGTCTCAGCTCATCCACATCCGGGCCTCTGCTTTCCCTAAAACTTTTGGCCTGCTCGTTCTGGCCCCGATTTGATTTTCTCTCGAGCTCAACCTACCCGACTATCAGTCAACTTTCCATACTCCTCTCTCCAGTCAGCTACACTGCCTTACTATGATTGCAATGTTTTGCCCATTACTACATGAGGATTAATTTGGAATCTGCTGTCACTGACGAATTAGTCATCATAAAACTAGTTCAATGTTCTGCACACGTGTTTTTAAATACTCACTCCCCCAGTCTTCTCCAGTTATTGCCCTTCTCGGGGTAATAAGGAAGGTCCTAGGTTATCGCAGGGTGAAAAAAGTGTAAAGAGACACATTCTAGGGCCAGAAGTAGGATTGGGGTTTTTATTTTTGTGGACAGTCACGCTTGGGTCCAGCCGGAATGCTTTCCAACCTGGGACTCGGGCAAGTATGCGTGTCTGTATTTTGGCATTTGGTCAAGGAATTTCTAAGCCTACGTGTGCTGGACTTTCTTTTTAAACCTCTTGCTCTCCCACTTCCCAACAGCATGGCTTAGTGGGAAGAGCTAAAGCCTGGGCGTCAGAGGACCTTGTTTTTTTAATCCTGACTCTGCCACCTGCCTGCTACAGACCTTGGGCAGGTCGCTTCACTTCTCTGTTCCTCGGGTCCCCGCTCTGTAAAATGGGGAGTCGATACTGTTCGAGTCCAACGGGGGAAAGGGACTGTGTCCAACCTGATCTTCCTGCATCTACCCCAGTGCTTAGTATAGTGCCTGGAGCATAGTAAGCGCTTAAATGCCACTGGCTGAGTAAACCATGCACTGCTAACAATTTTTGTTGCTGTGCCCTTCCTAGAGAAGATGTGGGGAAGGGGAGGGGGAAAAGAGGAAGGAGCATGTTGACTCAACCATGGTTCCTAAGCCGCCATTTGTCTTATTATTGTGAAGTACTGCTCACATCACACTCCAGCCTCTGTACAGCCACATCCCAATCTCGTGCTTTCCACAGAGGGGCAGCCAGAAGAGAGTGGAAGGAGCCAGCACCAGAAATGGAGGTTGGAAAGTGCAAACTGGGATCTGAAAATTGGGTCCACGTTGCTGTCCTACCACACTCCAGAATGCAGTGTTAATGCTCATACAGGAATATTAAAGACTGCTTAGACATACCACCTCATGCGTGTCTGCCAATTTTTCAAAGAAGAGAAAAACTAGAGGGGTTTTCGAAGTATAGTCCCCATTTTTTCCCTTGGAAAGTACCACCCCCTGAAGTCTAGAGACACAAACGACCAAGTGTGTAAGAGCCTGGCTCCTTCCCCTTCTGCTCCAAACCTGAATTCACAGCTCTCTTGTCCTATTTAATCTCCTCCCCCCCCCTCCCCGTTATTCCTGCTTTAGAGAGCTGCTTGATAAGTATGGAGAAGGCAAGGGAATGATTACAAACAAGGGCTCACAGAGCTCACAGAACAGCAATATGCATTTAAAAAATCAAATGAATGGACCACGACAAGGGAATGACACCATTTGGACTATCAGGTTCATTTCCTCCAGCATTTCTCCATTTCACCTAGTCATTCTGTCTCAAGGGCTCTACCACCATCATCTGCACTAGACTCCTCGACCCTTCTAAAACATATTGCAATGGAGCCCAACCACTGGCCAACGGGTGACAATCATCCCTGTGACCTGCTTCCAGATACTTCTAGCAGCCCAATTTCTGACGTGGACCAGTTCTACCAACATATGCCCCCTTCCTCCCAGACACCCTCCTCCCCCCATCAAAATCACAGGGATGTAAGAACATGCAAAGCATCGTTTTTGTTTTTTTTAGATGAAAATCAGTTGGATGGTGCTAGATCCTGGAGAGGGAGTAAGGGGGAAGCATGCAAGTGAATGCAGCTTCCAGGGGGGAAAACAGACTTCAGCTACACCTCCCCCACTAACTCTCCCAACATGATCTGGGAGTAGAGGATGAGCCGTTCCAATTTTGCAACCCTCCACCCTAAACAAGCTCAACCAGCCTGGTTTGCTCTTCTTTTTTCCGTGGGACAGAATGACCCTTTGCTAAACTTCTTAATTATCCAAATAATTAGCTACTGATCTAGCTTCTTTAATATCTTGACCCCCCCCCCCCCCCCCCCCGCCAGTCCACTATTTGCACACACCCGGAGCTCCAGATGGAATTTTCTGACTGGCAAAGCTCAGAAAGCAGTCTCTCCTCAACACCATCCTCTTTGGCAGAAACGATTCCCCCGATTACTTAGAAGCCCAGCCCTTGTTTTATGGGAATTCATTGGAATTTGACATGAAATTTGATGATTTTCAAAGCAGGAAGTTGGCAGCTCTAGTTTCGCCAACACCCCCCATTACATTAACAAACCCATTCAAGGAGATTAAGAAGTCTGTGCTTTTCCGTAACAGCCCAAATGAACAAGCATTTTAAATTATTTACTTTGTTAGATGTAAGCGAAACCTAGTAAAACTACTCTACAGAGCTGCTTTCTTGAGGACAGTGACAAAAAACTTAGTGGACCTGAACAATCATCCCAAACTCTATTATAAATGGACTTTTTGCTGAATCTAGCTCAAAAAAGCTAACACCCCCCCCCAAAAATAATAATGTTGGTATTTGTTAAGCGCTTACTATGTGCAGGGCGCTGTTCTAAGCGCTGGGGTAGATACGGGGTCATCAGGTTGTCCCACGTGAGGCTCACAGTTAATCTCCATTTTACAGATGAGGTAACTGAGGCACAGAGAAGTTGTGACTTGCCCACAGTCACACAGCTGACAAGTGGCAGAGTCGGGAGTCGAACTCATGACCTCTGACTCCGAAGCCCAGGCTCTTTTCCACTGAGCCACGCTGCTTCCCAAAAATACTGATTAAATACTTTTATTTGCTCCCTGTCGCAAATAAATTTTCTCAATTAATTCGGGATTCTCTTAAAGACGCAATAGAAAGAAGGAGGATTAAGAAAGAGTGTGTCTTCCCCCCACCAAAAAAAAAAAAAGATTCTTATATTCCAGAATGTGAAAAGCTCAGGCATTTCAAAATGGAAGACACTGTTTTCTTTGTTTTGGGTATCCTGTTTACTCAATTACCAGTGTCGGGATTTTTACATACATTAGCTTATTCGAGGATTTGAAGAGAAGTTGGGCATTAGAAAATTCTCAGTTACTTACAATTTCCCTCCTGAATTTCTACAGCAGGTCAGCTGTTTGAAAACTTCAAGCCATAATCTGGTTGTTAGTCTGACCCATTGGCAAGTGCTTACCATTTAATTTTTCAATTGGGTTACCGCTGTAAAATAGCAAACTCAAAATCTTCAATTAGTGTTGCAAAGTTGTCCGTTTCAATGATTTAACGTATACTAATTTCTAGGAGAGGGGATGGGAGGGGGGCTACATTCTTAAAGAACTCTACATTAAGGAACATTCACTACGGTGAGCACTACTTGAGTGACGCCATGCACAGGCACATAAATATGCCTGTTGACACTGCAACAAATTCAGTTCCACCAGGATTGTCGGAGGAATCCTCCCTAACGGCATTTTATCCAAAATGCTATGAAAAATACGCATTATGGAAGAACTGAGTGTATTTACATACCAAAGATCCTTGTCTTTCCAAGCATTGTTTTCTTTAAAATAACATGTGGAAGATTTACTTGTGGCTCCACCTCCATCTGTTTTCGATGATTAGCTGTCAGAATTACTCTCATCCTTCATGGAATGCCCAGAAAATCAGGGCACTGCCTTCATTTTGTGTCCCAGCTGCCTAGACTTTAGTTATCCCAGTGCTCCGAATGGTGCTTGGCACATAGTAAGACCTGAATAAATACAACTGTTCAATTATTATTTTGGACTTGAACCTATTTTTTGGTACACTTCCACAAGTGGTCAATTAAATCAAAGATGGGACCTCATCGTACCCAAGCAGTGTTGAGAAAAATCAATCAGTTGAATTTATATTGCATTTATTGATCGCTGTGTGCAGGACACTGTATTCAGCGCTTGGAGGAATACAATATAACAGAGTTGGTAGACTGGCTACCTGCCCACAACAAGTTTAAAGTCTAGAGGGGGAGACGGACAACAAGTTTAAAGTCTAGAGGGGGAGACGGATAACAAGTTTAAAGTCTAGAGGGGGAGACGGATAACAAGTTTAAAGTCTAGAGGGGGAGACGGATATTATTAATATAAAACTACAAATACTTATGAAGTGGATAAAGCATGCAAATTCAAGTGCAAGGGTGACGCAGAAGGGAGTGGGAGAAGAGGAAAGGAGGGCCTAGTCAGGGCCGTGCGCCGTCCCGTGTTCTTAATAATAATAATAATAATAATGTTGGTATTTGTGAAGCGCTTACTCTGTGCAGAGCACTGTTCTAAACGCTGGGGTAGATACAGGGTCATCAGGTTGACCCATGTGAGGCTCACAGTCTTCATCCCCATTTTGCAGATGAGGTAACTGAGGCACAGGGAAGTTACGTGACTTGCCCACAGTCACACAGCTGACAAGTGGCAGGGCCGGGAGTCGAACCCGGAAGATAGGCCCACTAAATGTCGTATAGCGGTCTCTCCCAAGTGCTTCTTACAGTGCTCTGCACTCAATCAATACGATTGACTGCCTCAATGAATGCAGTGCTCACAGACCACTGCTTCGTCAGGGTGCGCCCAACAAAAAGAGTTGGGAACCCACGACTCTGAAACAGATGAAAGGATTTCTATTTCCTTGGGTATGGGGGATAAAGAGAAAGGCGAGAAAGCTTTCAAAAAATCTTGACAGAATAATGAAAAGGCAATTGTAGTTTATCTCTACTTTAATATTTTAAGTGTCAGTAAAATAACAAGTGAACACAAGATTTCCGTGCAAACTTTTGGACAGATCTACATTAGATTTTTTTCTGGCCAAAGGAAAAAGGGAATCCTTTTATTTTCACTGGGTACCGCTCACTTTCTCACTCTCATCGCAGTGCTATAATTCTCTCAAAATAAAGGTGAGACTTGTTTCACGTTTACCTGTTTATGCCTTCCATTTAAAATGAAATCTGTAAACAGTAGAAGGAAATCAAGATACAAAAACGCACTTCCTCTATCACTGCACTGGAATCCACATGAAACTGTTAAAAAACCTTAATCATTACTAAGCCTAAATCTAGAAATGCTTCACAGCACCGAATAAAGCTTCAGCAAGGTAGGATTGCGTCTTTGGAATTGTTCTACTTCCGCTAAAATGCCAGAGTTGAATTATGGCCTTACTAGTTAGGGTAGCTGTACTCCTTCCCACAGGCATACTTGTTGCACTTTTCTTGGAGGGGGGAAAACAAAAACAAAAAAAAAGGATACTTTTAAATGTACTGCACGTTTAAGGTCTAAGGTACAGGGGCTGACTCATGTAGAGTGCAATTCAAAGTAACTCCCTTCATTTTTCCTTAGATATATATTATTTGGGAACAGACTTTTTAGGTGTAGGGCACGCTACGTTGTTTTTGTCTCTAAATTGGTCGTCTCCTGCTAAAACTGACCGAGAAATGTGCTCGGTATCCGTAATTCTCGTGTGAACTTTGACTCCCAAGGCAAGGCACTTCATCCTTCACAACCGCTTATAACGTTTTCATCCCGAATTATAGCTACTTACAAAAAATGTAACACCCGTGGCACTGAGACATCAGAAACCCCAAACCCTTCTTTCCTGCGCCACGTGCGAAAGAAAAACTTTCCATTAACCTGGGTACACCCTCAAGAATGAATCTCAGTGACCCCACAGTCATCTCTACAGAGTCTCAATCTCCAGGAGCTGAAGCAAGGGGATGGGGAGCGGGGAGAGAAAGACGCATGGGAAAAAAAATCAAGGAATTTAAGAACCGTCTTTTAGGTCCGTGAACTACATTTCCAACTATTAAAAAGCCGGGGCCTAAACCTAGGGCAACGGTTCGCTGGGGAAGTACAGCACACCTGCTGAAGTCACTTCTCTGGGCTTCAGTTTCCTCATCTGTAAAAGGGGGGTTGAGACTGTGAAGGACAACGCACCCGCTGAAGTCACTTCACTTCTCTGTGCCTCAGTATCCTCATCTGTAAAGTGGGGACTGAGACCGTGAAGGACAGTACACCCTGCTCAAGTCACTTCTCTATGCCTCAGTTTCCTCAGCTGCAAAATAGGGACCGAGGCCGTGAAGGGCAGCACACCTGCTCAAGTCGCTTCTCTGGGCCTCGGTTCCCCCATCTGTAAAATAGGGACCGAGGCCGTAAAGGACAGCACACCTGCTCAAATCACTCCTCTGGACCTGGGTTCCCTCACCTGGAAAATGGGGATCGAGACCATACAGGGCAGCACATCTGCTAATGTCCCTTCTCTGGGCCTCAGTTCTCTCATGTGCAAAATGGGCACCGAGACCGTGCAGGGCAGCACGTCTGCTAACGTCCCTTCTCTGGGCCTCGGTCCCCTCATCTGCAAAATGGGGATCAAGACCATGCAGGCCGGCACACCTGCTCAAGTCACTTCTCTGGGCCTCGGTTCCCTCGTCTGCAAAATGGGGATCGAGATGAAGTACAGCACACCTGCGGTCACTTCTCTGTGCCTCGGTTCCCTCGTCTGCAAAATGGGGATCAAGACCGTGCAGGTCAGCACACCTGCTCCAGTCACTTCTCTGTGCCTCAGTCCCCCCATCTGCAAAACGGGGACCGAGACGGTGGCAGCCAGCACACCTGCTCCAGTCGCTTCTCTGTGCCTCAGTTCCTTCATCTGCAAAATGGGGATCGAGACCGTGCAGCCCAGCACACCTGCTCCAGTCATTTCTCTGGGCCTCAGTCCCCTCATCTGCAAAATGGGGACTGAGACCGGGCAGACCAGCACCTCTGCTCAAGCCACTTCTCTGGGCCTCAGTCCCCTCATCTGCAAAACGGGGACTGAGACCGGGCCAGCCAGCACACCTGCTCCAGTCACTTCCCTGGGCCTCAGTCCCCTCATCTGCAAAATGGGCATCGAGACGGTGGCAGCCGGCACCCCTGCTCCAGCCACTTCTCTGTGCCTCAGTCCCCTCATCTGCAAAATGGGGATTGAGACGGTGAACTACAGCACACCTGCTCAAGCCACTTCTCTGTGCCTCAGTCCCCCCATCTGCAAAACGGGGATCGAGACGGTGCAGCCCAGCACACCTGCATTCACTTCTCTGTGCCTCAGTCCCCTGATCTGCAAAATGCGGATCGAGACGGTGAAGTAGAGCACCCCTGCCCCAGCAACTTCTCTCTGCCTCAGTCCCCACATCTGCAAAATGGGGATCGAGACCGTGTAAGCCAGCACACCTGCTCAACTCACTTCTCGGTGCCTCGGTCCCAATCTGCAGCATGGGGATCGAGACGGTGCAGCCCAGCACCCCTGCGGTCACTTGTCTGTGCCTCAGTCTCCCCATCCGCAAAATGCAGATTGAGACGGTGCAGCCGAGCACCCCTGCAGTCGCTCCTCTGGGCCTCAGTCCCCCCACCTGTCAAACGGGGATCGAGACGGTGCAGCCCAGCACCCCTGCGGTCACTTCCCTGTGCCTCGGTCCCCCCACCTGTCAAATGGGGATCGAGACGGCGCAGGCCAGCACTCCTGCGGTCACTCCTCCGTGCCTCAGTCCTCCCATCTGCAAAATGGGGATCGAGACGGTGCAGGCCAGCACCCCTGCGGTCACTTCCCTGTGCCTCGGTCCCCCCACCTGTCAAATGGGGATCGAGACGGCGCAGGCCAGCACTCCTGCGGTCACTCCTCCGTGCCTCAGTCCCCCCATCTGCAAAACGGGGATCGAGACGGTGCAGCCCGGCACTCCTGCAGTCGCTTCTCTGGGCCTCAGTCCCCCCATCTGCCAAACGGGGATCGAGACGGTGCAGCCCGGCACCCCTGCGGTCACTCTCCGTGCCTCAGTCCCCCCACCTGTCAAATGGGGATCGAGACGGTGCAGGCCGGCACTCCTGCGGTCACTCCTCCGTGCCTCAGTCCTCCCCTCTGCCAAATGGGGATCGAGACGGTGCAGCCCAGCACCCCTGCCGTCGCTTCTCTGCGCCTCGGTCCCCCCACCTGCCAAATGGGGATCCCGACCGTGCAGGCCGGCACGCCTGCAGTCCCTCCTCCGTGCCTCAGTGCCCCCATCTGCCAAATGGGCATTGGGTCGGTGCGGCCCAGCCCCCCTGCTCCAGCCCCTCCTCCGCCCAACGGGGACCGAGACGGTGCGGCCCGGCCGCCCCTTCCCCGTGCCTCAGTCTCCTCCTCAAACGGTCCCTGCGCCCGTGCCCGCACGTGGGAGCCCCCCCCTTCCTTCCCTCCTCCTTACTGAGCGCTTCCACTGTGCTGAGCGCTCCGCACGACCCCCGGGCCGCCAAATCGGGCCCACCCGGGCGGGCGAAACGGGACTGGCGTCCACCGCAGCGCTTAGCCCAAGGCCCCGCGCCCCCCCCAAAGTCGCCCCGCTCCTCCTGGGCCCCAAACCTTCATCCCCCCCAAATCCAGTGTCCCTCGAGACGCCCCCCAACGCGGCCCTCCTCCTCCTGGGCTCCAAATCTTCATCCCCCCCCCTCCCCAAATCCAGGTCTCCCCCACCTCGCCGGCCGCTTATTTCAGGCGGCCCCAACGCTTCGCCCAAGCGGGTCCTGCGGGGGAGGAAAAAAAAAACAAAACACCCCAACCGGGGGAGGGGGTGAAGCCGAGGCTCCTCCCGCCCCCGGTGAGGGGCCGAGCGTTTACCTCAGGGAAAAACGACCCCCCTCAGTCGCTGCCTCGCAATGGCGGCGGCCTCCTGGTGTCGGCCCCTTCCCCGCGGCGCTCACTGGCTGGGCCGCTTCATGTGACTAAACAAACCTCCGCGCTCGGGCCCTTTGTGTCGGCCATGTCCCGTCCCCCCCCCCGATTTTCTCGCTCTTTTTTTTTTTTTCCTCCCTCCTTGGCCCGCCGCCCCCCTCGGGGGAGGGGAAAAAAGGACGCGGCGGGAGGGGTTTTTGGGGGGGGGGGGCGGCCCCGTCCCCCGTGGGCCCTCACCTCCGGCCCCCGCACCCCCGGCCCCCCGGCTTCGGGGGCCGCGCCAGCTCCGCCTCCTCGGCCGCCGCCATCTTAGCCTGTGCGGCAAAAGGCGGCCGGGGGGAGGGAAGGAGGGAGGGAGGGAGGGGGGCGGCCCTGTTGGGCCTCCATGGCCCCGACGACCGGTCCTGGCGCACGCGCACGCGCCCCGCCTCGCGCCCGGCCTCGCGCC
The DNA here is from genome assembly GCF_004115215.2 of Ornithorhynchus anatinus. Classification (NCBI taxonomy): domain Eukaryota; kingdom Metazoa; phylum Chordata; class Mammalia; order Monotremata; family Ornithorhynchidae; genus Ornithorhynchus; species Ornithorhynchus anatinus. The sequence goes on along the minus strand of NC_041731.1, from coordinate 97,211,062 downwards.
CCGCCTCGCGCCCGCCCTCGCGCCGCCAACCCCCTCCCCCCCCACCCCCGCGCGCGCGCGCGCGCGCGCGCGAAACTCACCGTTTGGGGCCCCTCGTGCGTCAGAGCGAGGCGACGTTGCGCGCGCCCCCTCCCCCGTCACGCGCGCCCGCCGGGTTCTGCGCAGGCGCGCCGCTTTTCCCGCCTCCACGCGCCCCCTCCCCCCCCCCCCCCGAGGGGAAGGACGCCCACCCTGAGGGGAGGAGGGAGGGACGCCATGGCGGGGGACGTTGGGAAGGGGGAGAGGCGACGTAGGAAGCACGGGAAGGGGAGGGAGGTGAGGTGGGATCAGGTGGGGCTCACCGTCTACGTCCCCATTTGACCGATGAGGGAACTGAGGCACAGGGAAGGAGCATAATAATCAGGATAGGGATGGGAAGGGTTCAGGGCTTACAGGCAGTGTTTTCAGCACCGGGATGCAAGGAGATGAGGTGGTCCCAGGTGGGGCTCACCGTCCAAGTCCCCATTTGACAGATGAGGGAACTGAGGCACAAATAGTAATAAGGATGGGACGTGTTCAGGGCTGACTATGGGTCAAGCAGTGTTCTAAGCACCGGGATACAAGGTGATGAGGTTGTCCCAGGTGGGGCTCACCGTCTAAGTCCCCATTTGACAGATGAGGGAACTGAGGCACTAATAATAATAATAATGGGAAGTGTTCAGGGCTGACTATGGGTCAAGCAGTGTTCTAAGCACCGGGATACAAGGTGATGAGGTTGTCCCAGGTGGGGCTCACCGTCTAAGTCCCCATTTGACAGATGAGGGAACTGAGGCACAGCGAATAATCATAATAATAATAAGGATGGGAAGTGTTCAGGGCTTACTATGGGCCAAGCAGTGTTCTAACTGACGGGGGATACAAGGTGATGAGGTTGTCCCCCGTGGGGCTCACCGTCTTCATCCCCATTTGACAGATGAAGGAACTGAGGCACAGCAAATAATAAGGATGGGAAGTGTTCCGGGCTGACTATGGGTCAAGCAGTGTTCTAAGCACCGAGATACAAGGTGATGAAGTTGTCCCAGGTGGGGCTCACCGTCTAAGTCCACATTTGGCAGATGAGGGAACTGAGGCACAGCAAATAACAATAATAATAATAATAATAAGGATGGGAAGTGTTCAGGGCTTACTATGGGCCAAGCAGTGTTCTAAGCACCGGAATACAAGGTGATGAGGTTGTCCCAGGTGGGGCTCACCGTCTAAGTCCACATTTGACAGATGAGGGAACTGAGGCACAGCAAATAACAATAATAATAATAATAAGGATGGGAAGTGTTCAGGGCTTACTATGGGTCAAGCAGTGTTCTAAGCACCGGAATACAAGGTGATGAGGTTGTCCCAGGTGGGGCTTACCGTCTTCGTCCACATTTGACAGATGAGGGAACTGAGGCACAGTGAATAATCATAATAATAATAATAAGGATGGGATATGTTCAGGGTTTACTATGGGTGAAGCAGTGTTCTAAGCACCGGGATACAGGTGACGAGCTTGTCCCAGGTGGGGCTCATAGTCTTCATCTCCATTTGACAGATTAGAGAACTGAGGAACAGGGAATAATGAGAATGCTGCCATTTGTGAAGCGCTTACTATGGGCCAGACACTGTATTAAGCACCGGGGACGGGGGATACAAGGTGATGAGGTTGTCCCATGTGGGGCTCACCGTCTTCGTCCCCGTTTGACAGATGAGGGAACAGAGGCCCAGGGAATAATCATAATCATAATCATAATAACAAGGATGGGAAGTGTTCAGGGCTTACTATGGGCCAAGCAGTGTTCTAAGCACCGGGATACAAGGTGATGAGGTTGACCCAGGTGGGGCTCATAGTCTTCATCCCCATTTGACAGGTGAGGGAACTGAGGTACAGGGAAGAATGATAATGCTGCCATTTGTGAAGTGCTTACTATGTGCTAGACACTGTATTAAGCACCGGGGAGGGGAGACACGAGGTCATCAGGTTGTCCCGGGTGGGGCTCACCGTCTTCGTCCCCATTTGACAGAAGAGGGAACCGAGGCAGAGGGAATAATGAGAAAATGCTGCCATTTGTGAAGCGTTTACAATGGGCCAGACACTGTATTAAGTACCGGGGAGGGGGATGCAAGGTGATGAGGTTGTCCCAGGCGGGGCTCACAGTCTTCGTCCCCATTTGACAGATGAGGGAACTGAGGCACGAAGAATAGTAATAACAGTAATAATAATAATAACAAGGATGGGAAGTGTTCAGGGCTTACTATGGGTCAAGCAGTGTTCTAAGCACCGGATACAAGGTGATAAGGTTGTCCCAGGTGGGGCTCACCGTCTTTGTCCCCATTTGACAGATGAGGGAACTGAGGCACAGCGAATAATCATAATAATAATAAGGATGGGAAGTGTTCAGGGCCTACTATGGGTCAAGCAGTGTTCTAAGCACTGGGATACAAGGTGATAAGGTTGTTCCAGGTGGGGCTCACCGTCTTTGTCCCCATTTGACAGATGAGGGAACTGAGGCACAGCGAATAATAATAATAATAAGGATGGGATGTATTCAGGGCTTACTAAGGGTCAAGCAGTGTTCTAAGCACTGGGATACAAGGCGATGAGGTTGTCCCAGGTGGGGCTAACAATCTTCATCCCCATTTGACAGGTGAGGGAACCGAGGCACAGGGAATAATAATAATAATAATTAGGATGGGAAGTGTTCAGGGCTTACTATGGGCCAAGCAGTGTTCTAGGCACCAGGGGGAATACAAGGTGATCAGGAATACAAGGAATACAGTCTTCATCCCCATTTGACAGATGAGGGAACTGAGGCGAAAAAAATAATAATAATAAAGCTGGTATTTGTGAAGCACTTACTACGTGCCAAGCACTGTTCTTCGTCCCCTCCGAATGGAATAATAATAAGCATGGGAGGTGTTCAGGGCTTATTATGTGCCCAGCACTGTTCTTCATCCTCTCCAAATGCAATAATAATAATACTGGTATTTGTGAAGCTCTTACTATGTGCCAGTCACTGTATTAAGCACTGGGGAGTGGGGGGGGGGAGATACAAGGCGATGAGGTTGTCCCGCGTGGGGCTCACAATCTTCATCCCCATTTGACAGATGAGGGAACTGAGGCACAGGGAATAATAATAATGATGATGCTGGTATTTGTGAAGCGCTTACTATGTGCCAAGCACTGTTCCTCATCCCCTCCAAATGGAATAATAATAAGGATGGGAGGTGTTCGGGGCTTACTATGTGATCAGCACTGCTCTTCGTCCACTCCAAAAGCAGTAATAATAATGTTGGTATTTGTGAAGCGCTTTCTATGTGCCAAGCACCGTTCTTCATCCCCTCTGAATGAAATGATGATAAGGATGGCATGTGTTCAGGGCTTGCTACGTGCCAACCACTGTATTAAGCACCAAGGGGGATACAAGGTGATCAGGTTGTCCCACCTGGGGCTCACAGTCTTCATCCCCATTTGACAGATGAGGGAACTGAGGCCCAGAGAAGTGAAGTGGCTTGCCCCACACAGCAGACAAGTGGCAGAGCCGGGATTAGAACCACGACCTTCTGACTCCCAGGCCCGTGCTCGATCCACTAAAGTGGCAGGTGCAGGATTAGAACCCACGGCCTTCTGACTCCCAGGCCCGTGCTCGATCCACTAAAGTGGCAGGTGTAGGATTAGAACCCACGGCCTTCTGACTCCCAGGCCCGTGCTCGATCCACTAAAGTGGCAGGTTCAGGATTAGAACCCACGACCTTCTGACTTTCAGGCCCGTGACCGAGAAGGTGCCATAACGGGTCCAGGGTAATCAGCTGTTTCAGCCACACATATTTCAATCCAAAAATGAGCCAGGCACTTCCCCAGCGCCAAAATTCGCCAAAATTATGTCAACTCACCCCACCATCGTCAGTTACGGCCGTTACTGTGTGTAGGGCGCCGACGTTCAAGACGTGGCCCTTGCCATCCGGCTGCTTGTATCATAATGGCCATGATGGCTTACTACGTGCCAGGCACTGAACTAAGCGCCGGGGTGGGATAGAAGCCAACTGAGTTGGACACAGTCCTTGTCCCATGTCGGGCTCCCAGTCTCAATCCCCATTTTACAGATGAGGCAACTGAGGCAGAGAAGTGAATGACTTGCCCCAAGGTCACCCAGCAGACAAGTGGCGGAGCCGGGAATCGTAACGGCCGAGATGAGCAGCCCCAGATTTACCAAATAAAATAAATAATAACCGTGGCAGTTGTTAAACCCTTCCTTCGTGCCAAGCACTTTATTAAAGGCTGGGACAGAGGCAAAATAATCTGATCCCACACGGGTCTCACACTCTGCGAAGGAAAGAGAACGGGTACTGAACAGGTAGTGAATCCCCATTTCGCAGGTCAGAGGACCGAAAAGGCAAGTGACTTCCCCAAGGTCACACCGGCTGAGCTGGGATTAGAACCTAGGTCCTCTAACTCCCAGCTCCTGCTTTTTTTCCCCCTAGGGCATGCTAGGTAACTACAAATTATTTTTAAAAGCTTGTAATTAAAATACAACACGCGGGACTAAGGTGGCTGATGGAGTAGCGTGACAAGAATGATTTAATTAGGAAATGGCTTTTTAGCAAAGAAGAAATTTGGTGAGGCAGATTTGACGGGGAGAGGGATCCACGCAGGCAGAAAGACATGAACAGTGGACCTCTGACGGGAGAGTCTCGGTGAAGTACAGTTAAATTACACTGAAACTACTTGCGAGACGAAGGGTGTAAACAGGGTGCAAAAGGGATCCAGCGTAGGCCGAAGGAAGGAGGTCCTAGAACCAAGCGCGCGATTAAAAGATAAACGGAGAAGAGCCAGTAAAGGAACTGAGAAGGATTAAGTAATAATAATAATAATGTTGGTATTTGTTAAGCGCTTACTATGTGCAGAGCACCGTTCTGAGCGCTGGGGTAGATACAGGGTAATCAGGTTGTCCCACGCGGGGCTCACAGTCTTAATCCTCATTTTACAGATGAGGTCACTGAGGCACAGAGAAGTGAAGTGACTTGCCCACAGTCACACAGCTGACCAGTGGCAGAGCCGGGATAAAGTAAGAGGGAGCGTGAAGAGTATGAGATTAGGGGAACAAAAAACATTAGGAGGGGAAAGCGGTCCACAGTGTTGAAGGCATTTAACTGGTAAAGGAGGATTAGGACAGAGTAACCCCCTTATCCTCCCCCCTATCCTCAACACCCCCCCCCCCACACACACACAGGAGTTTCCAACCATGGAGGGCGTTAAATTATTCTTTTTCAGGCCCACAGTTATTTGGGCTAGATTCCCAGGTCTCTGTGAAGGAAATATCAGTGATTCCAAGCATTCTGTATCCTTATCCGCTACTTAAATCCACACGCTCGACTATTTCCCCTATCTGTACTTTATTTAAATTTATTTATTCTCCCCCGTTTAGACTGTGAGCCCGATATTACAGAGAAGCAGAGAAGCAGCTTGGTTCGGTGGAAAGAACCCGGGCTTGGGAGTCAGCGGTCATGGGTTCGAATCCCGGCTCTGCCACCTGTCAGCTGTGTGACTGTGGGCAAGTCACTTCACTTCTCTGAGCCTCAGTTCCTTCATCTGTAAAATGGGGATTAACTGTGAGCCTCACGTGGGACAACCTGATTACCCTGTATCTCCCCCAGCGCTTAGAACAGTGCTCTGCACATAGTAAGCGCTTAACAAATACCGACATTATTATATTGGGCAGGGATTGTCTCTGTTGCCGAATCGTACATTCCAAGCGCTAAGTACAGTGCTCTGCACATAGTAAACGCTCAATAAATACGAACGAATGAATGAATGAATGAATTTAAATGTCTCCGTCCCCCTATAGACCATAAACTCCTGTGAGCAGGGATCCCATCTACTAAAAAAAAAGTGATGTTTGTTAAGCGTTTACTATGTGTCAAGCACTGTGTGAAGCACTGGGTGGATACAAGCAAATCAGGTTGGACCCAGTCCCTGTCCCACAAGGGGTTCATAGTCTCAATCCTCATTTTCCACCCACTAACTGAGGCCCAGAGAAGTGAAGTGACCGGCCCAAGGTCACACAGCAGACGAGTGGTAGAGGCAGGACTAGAAACCACAACAGTTTGACTCCCAGGCTTATACTTAGCGTGGCTCGGTGGAAAGAGCCCGGGCTTGGGAGTCAGAGGTGATGGGTTCTAATCCCAGCTCCGCCACTTGTCAGCTGCGTGACTCTGGGCAGGTCACTAAACTTCTCTGTGTCTCAGATGAGGTCATCTGTAAAATGGGGATGAAGACTGTGAGCCCCACGTGGGACAATCTGATCACCTTGTATCCCCCCAGCGCCTAGAACAGTGCTTTGCACGTGGTAAGCGCTTAACAAATACCAACACTATTATTATTATTTTACCTGAAGCAGCTGAGGCCCAGAGAAGTGAAGTGACTGGCTCAAGGTCACACGGCAGACAAGGGGTAGAGGCAGGACTAGAAACCACAACCTTTTGACTCCCATGCTTATACTCTATCCACTACCTCATGCTGCTTCTCTACCAACTCTATTATATTGTACTTACCCAGTGCTTAGTACGGCGCTGTGTACTCGTGAGTGCTCAATAAATACCATTGATTGATTGATTCATTCATTAATGACAGCAAAGCTAAAAAAAAAATTAGGTCTTTCTGGCTACCAGCTCTAGAGAGTCCACCCTTTCGATGTCCTTTCCACAGGCCCCTCATCCTAAAAATTCTACCCCTATTCATCCCTGCCTTCAAAATGGAAGGTTGACTCCTGGGATGAGATCCCATTCCAAATGACCTACTTATTTTGTTAATGAGATGTGCATCACCTTGATTCTATTTATTTGTTATCGTTTTAATGAGATGTTCATCCCCTTGATTCTATTTATTGCTATTGTTCTCGTCTGTCCATCTCCCCCCATTAGACTGCGAGCCGGTCAAAGGGCAGGGACTGTCTCTATCTGTTAGCGAATTGTACATTCCAAGCGCTTAGTACAGTGTTCTGCACATAGTAAGCGCTCAATAAATACTATTGAATGAATGAAGGCATTGCCCAGATACTCTTGCGGCCATACTGTGAGCAGTAAAATCAAAAGCAAGCCACGTCGGAAAACACGATCATAACAAAGCCTCAGGTCCATCAGGCAAGGCTGAACCAAATGGTTAGAACGGCGCCCAGCGCTTAGAACAGAGCTTGGCACAGAGTAAGCGCTTAACAAATACCACCATTATCATTATTATTATTACATGGTTCAAACAACACCCAAAGAAGGTCATTACTTATCACATACCCATGAGCTACAGAGTTCTACTACACTGAAAACCCCACGGTCTGAATGCCAACCCCAATAATCAAAAAAAAGGGGTGTGTATGTATGTGGGGTAGGGACTGTATCAACCATTTTACAGATGAGGTAACTGGGGCACAGAGAAGTGAAGTGACTTGCCTACAGTCACACAGCTGACAAGTGGTGGATCCGGGATTCGAACCCATGACCTCGGACTCCCAAGCCCGGGTTCTTTCCACTGAGCCATGCTGCTTCCCTGTAATGAAAATGTAATGAAGATGGAGATGTAATGAAGATAGAAGAGACAGGATTTAGTACAGTGCTCTGCACATAGTAAGTGCTCAGGGAATATGATTGATTGATTGGAGTACACTGGGGGTTCTCACTTTCATGTCAAGGGGATTGGGGAAGCAGCGTGGCTCAGTGGAAAGAGCCTGGGCTTCGGAGTCAGAGGTCATGGGTTCGACTCCCAGCTCTGCCACTTGTCAGCTGTGTGACTGTGGGCGAGTCACTTAACTTCTCTGTGCCTCAGTTACCTCATCTGTAAAATGGCGATTAACTGTGAGCCTCACGTGGGACGACCTGATTACCTTGTATCTACCCCAGCGCTTAGAACAGTGCTCTGCACATAGTAAGCACTTAATAAATACCAACATTATTATTATTATGATTGGGTCTGACACCTGTTGATGGCTCCAGCTCTGAGCAGTCATAGAGACATGTCTCACTACTCTTGGCCCTATCTTCAGTTGAAGATTAAAGCCTTTCCTCCTAAACCTCTTGCACACTCCAAAACCAAGGCAGGTTTGAATGCTCCTCCCCAAATCGTACCATTTTGGGTTTGAAATTTCTCTCCGCTCTACAGCCTTCGCTTGAACACTTCCTCTTTCTCGGACTCGCTTACATAATGCTCGTATAACTGCCAGTTTTGCCAGAGGTTAGGGAGACCTGGGAAGGAGTAGCCCCTCCTATATTTAGAAAACCTAGGCAACTATAAACCATAAAAAGGGTCACATAAAAATGGTCATCCAATCCCAAATTCAACTCCAGCCACTGACACGCTGCCATTTCCACCGCTACTCCCACCCCTGAGAGACAATGTGGGCTAGTAGAAGGAGCACAGGATTTGAGCCAAGGAGACCAGAACTCTAATTCCAGCTCTGTCGCTGACCTGTTGTGTGATCTTTGTCAAGTAATTTAACCTCTCCAGACCTCAGTTTCCTCATCTATAAAATGGAGACCAAGTAATAATAATAATAATAATGATGATGTTGGTATGTGTTAAGCGCTTACTATGTGCAGAGCACTGTTCTACTTACACTTACTATGTGCAGAGCGCTGGGGGCGATACAGGGTAATCAGGTCATCCCACGTGAAGCTCGCAGTTAATCGCCATTTTCCAGATGAGGCAACCGAGGTACAGAGAAGTGAAGTGACTTGCCCACAGTCACACAGCTGACAAGTGGCAGAGTCAGGATTTGAACTCATGACCTCTGACTCCCAAGCCCAGACTCTTTCCACTGAGCCATGCTGCCCTGTTCTCCCTCCTTTTCTCTTAGATTGTAATAGGAGATAATTATCTGGACCTACTTGAGAGCTTGGCACAATGCTTTGGTTCAAAGGAAGCACTTAATAAATGTTATTATTATCGTTATCATTATTATTACCTCATAGTGAAGATGAACTGAAATTGCATTAATGGCCTCCTTTTCAGTTCTCCACCTCGAGCTGAATGCCTTATGCAGAGGAGTGAAGCAGGACAATAAACGCTTACTGAAATTGCTATACAATTCACTCATCTGAAAAGAGAAAATGAGTATACTATATTTCACACTCATTTGACCTTCTTTTTCACTGAAGATTCTCATACCTACCCCAATACTTTGTACAGTGGTTGGCACATAGTAAGCAACTCACAAATACCACTTAAAAAGATTCATTATAAGGAGACGTAACGAGGAGAGATCGGAAAATGCAAGAATTTCATATGTACTAGAGATGACTCTCTTGAACACCAAATAGATGCTCAGTAAATAGTGCCTAGACTAAAAAGTCAAGAAATCAAAGAAGCGGGAAAATACATCTTAATAATGTATTTATTATTGGTAAATTATTGGTTGGTATTTGTTAAGCGCTTACTATGTGCAGTGCACTGTTCTAAGCAGTGGGGTAGATTCAGAATAATCAGGTTGTCCCACATGAGGGACATTTAAAGATGAGGTAACTGAGGCCCAGAGAAGTGAAGTGACTTGCCCACAGTCACACAGCTGACAAGTGGCAGAGCAGGGATTTGAACCCATGACCTCTGACTCCCAAGCCCGGGCTCTTTCCACTGAGCCACGCTGCTTCTCTAGGAAATAAAAAAAAAATCAACACATTTGTTGATGAATACGTCAAGAGGAGAAGCGGCTTGGCCTAGTGGAAAGAACACAGACCAAGGAGTCAGAGGGTCTGGGTTCTAGTCTGGTCTCCGCCACTTGCCTTGATGGGTGACCTTGGGCAAGTCCCTTAACTTTTCTGTGTCCCAATTACTTCATCTGTAAAATTGGGATTAAGACTTGAACCCCTATGTGGGGTAGGGACTGTAACAACCTGATCATCTTGTATCTACCCCAGCCCTTAGTGCAGTACATAAAAAAAGAGGAGGGAAACAACAGTGAAAAACCAGAACATCCCTGTTTGATATAAGATGCTAGGGAAGAAGAAAAGAGAGCTTTGTCAGTTTGTCAATAAGTCACTCGGTGGTTTACAATTCGGAGCATTGGTTGACAAGACAAGCCAACAAATAGAAGATGGTTTTGACCCAAAGAGCAGTGGAGAGATGGAGACTTCAGAACACATTTCAAATAAATGAATCGGAAAGTTTCAGGGGTCAAAGATGTGATGCAAGCAAAATATGAAGGAAAATGAAGACATAACGAGCAGATGGGACACAATAAACAATCCCATTGAATAGATAAGGGCCCCGCCCGTCCCTCCACCCCCCGAAAAAAGGCAAATAACTACTGGTCTTCACTTTCTACAAGACCTGGTTTTCACCTGATGACAGTCTCCTCTTCTACTCTCCCCCAAGGCCTCATCTTCTCCTTGTTCCCTCGGGGAGAGGCTGGCTTATCTCCAATGCTGCTTTCACACCACCTTGTCATCCACCTCTAACATCCGATACAAATACTCGGTGCCGTGATGTACCTCCCTCTAGCCCCACCTCCAACTTTCTGAACAGTTTTGACACCTTTCTCACCTTCTTTCATTTTTTGTTCTACACTGATCAGCGGGCGATCAGTAGGATAGATAAATATGAGGCATTTATCTAAGAACCTAGTTTTGCGTGATTTTTCAACTCTTGGTATAGAAAAGACTGAAAATTTGCATTTATATTCAGTACAGTTGCAAAGCATGCCGGATTCTGCAAGCATTAAGTTGACAGCGAGAGGATGTTAAACTAAGACCAGCAAAGACAATGATTCCGAAAATGAAGTTTTTTTCATCCAGAGCATCTACATTCTAGAACAGGATGACAAACTGAGGTTGCCCTAACACCTCCCTGAGCCTGAAGCAAAAATTGAATTCTGAGGGCAAGGACTCACCTTTCCCCTGTTTTATACATTTTTCTTTCAACAATTTTAAGCCCAATGTACCCTAGAGTTGCCAACTTTCTATTTTTACTCCAGATTTACCCAGTACTTCCAGACCTGCACTGCCTAAACCTCTCACTTTGGGCCTGACTCTGGGATAGGACAGCAGGGAAGTAGTAATCAATCAATCAATCATATTTATTAAGCGCTTACTATGTGCAGAGCACCGTACTAAGCGCTTGGGAGAGTACAATATAACAGAGTTGGTAGACGTGATCTCTGCCCACAGTGGGCTTACAGTCTAGAGGGGGAGACAGATATTAAGAAGAAGAAATAAATTATGGATATGGACTTTACCAGTTAATCGATCATATTCATTGAGTGCGTACTGTGTGGAGAACAGTGTACTAAGTGCTTGGGTGAGTACAGTGTAAAAGAGTTGGTAGACACGCTCCCAGCCCCCAGAGAGCTTTCAGTCCAGAGGGGGAGACAGGCATTAATATAAATAAATAAATTATGGATGCATATATAAGTGCTAAGAGGCTATAGTGCCCTAGTAGCAACGGACTTGTAACTCTCATAATAGGCACAAAAGTAAACACGATGATGATGATCAATCAATCAATCAGTCTATAATACTCACTGAGCATCTGCTCTGTCCACAGCACCACGCTAAGTATTTGGGAGAGTACAGTAGAGTTAAGAAAAGATTGATTAATGGATTGATCGCTAAGGGAAAATAAGAAAGTATAAAGATATATACATAAATGCTGGGGAGGGGTGTGCATATCCAAGGGTTTAGCTAACACTGAAGTCACGGCACAGTGGATAGAGCATGGGCCTGGGAGTCACAAGGTCATGGATTCTAATCCCGGCTGCGCCACTTGTCTGCCGTATGACCTTGGACAAGTCATTTTACTTCTCTGTGCCTCAGTTACCTCATCTGTAAAATGGAGACTAAGACTGTGAGCCCCGCGTGAGACTAGGATGGTGTCCCATTTTCCAGATGAGGGAACTGAGGCACAGAGAAGTGAAGTGACTCACCCAAGGTCTCATAGTAGACAAGTGGTAGAACCGGGATTAGATCCTATGACCGTCTGACTCCCAGGCCCGTGCTCTTTCTGCTATGCCATGGAATGGGCAACCTCAGGAGGTTTTGGAAGAGTGGAGAGATGTGTGCGACATAACACTTATAAAGATGATCTAGAACACAGACTGGATAGGTTAACACATTAGAGAAGCAGTGTGGCTTAGTGGAAAGAGCACGGGCTTGGGAGTCAGAGGATGTGGGTTCTAATCCCGGCTCTGCCACTTGTCTGCTGTGTGACCTTAGGCAAGTCACTTCACTTCTCTGTGCCTCATTTCCCTCATCTGTAAAATGGCGATTATTATTATTATCCCTCTCCCCCTTGGGGCTCACAGACTAAGACATAGGAAGGGCAATATAATAATAATAACAATAAAGTTGGTATTTGTTAAGTGCTTACTATGTGCAGAGCACTGTTCTAAGTGCTGAGGTAGATCCAGGGTCATCAGGTTGTCCCACGAGAGGCTCACAGTCTTCATCCCCATTTACAGATGAGGTAACTGAGGCACAGAGAAGTTAAGTGACTTGCCCACAGTCACACAGTTGACAAGTGATTAGAACCCATGACCTCCGACTCCCAAGCCCGGGCTCTTTCCTCTGAGCCACGCTATCTCATCCTCCATGTGCTTTTTCCATAGGCCAAGCATACACTGAATGGTTGCCTGTAGTTTCATGGAGGTCCCTGAACTCAGCATTTAATTCCCTGACTTGAACAACGTTTTTGTAAAGTCGAATTTGGCATTCTCTGTATTTTTTTGTTAATCAGCAGAAGCAGCAAATTTGGTCAGTAATTGAAAATCCTGAATGGACTAAAACTTCTTCTCTGTTGGTTTGGAATTACAGTTCATTCTCGGTGCATTGTATATCTGTATATTTCCCCTTTCAAAGATAGTTGAAACTCTCTAAACCCAGCTCTGCTTCTTGTTTGCTGTGTGTCCTTGGGCAATTCACTCAACTTCTCTGTGCCCCATTAAAATGGGGATTAATAATAATGTTGGTATTTGTTAAGCACTTACTATGTGCAGAGCACCGTTCTAAGCGCTGGGGTAGATACAGGGCAATCAGGTTGGCCCACGTGAGGCTCACGGTCTTCAACCTCATTTACAGATGAGGTAACAGAGGCACGGAGAAGTTAAATGACTTGCCCACAGTCACACAGTGGGCAAGTGGTAGAGCCGGGATTTGAACCTATGACCCCTGACTCTCAAGCCCAGGCTCTTTCCACTGAGCTACGCTGCTTCTACGCTCATAGAATAAGACTACGAGCCTTATATGGGACAGGGACTGTGTCCAACCTGATTATCCTCTATCGACCCCAGTGCTTAGTACAGTGCCTGGCACATAGTAAGTGTGTAACAAATACCATAAACAAACAAGTTCTTGAAATTATGAGCTTCCTTAGGGCCAGGGATTACATCCGTTTTATCCTTTATTGTTCTCTTCCTCAGTGCTCAGTACAGTGCTTAGTACCAGGCTTTGAACAAAGTAGATACTCTCGCTCAATCATTCAATCAGTGGTATTTATTAAGTGTTTACTGTCTGTGGAGTGCTGTTCTAAGCGCTTGGGAGAGTACCAAGTGAGTTGCTAGACACGATCCCTGCCCATAAGAAGCTTACAGTCTAGTGGAGGAGCTTAAAATAAATACCAATGAATGAGTGAATGAAATTCAGAGCCTGGCTTAACAAAACGGTTTTTGTTCTTTTCCATAGAATTGGAGTATATTCTTTCATTCTATCTCTCTATCAATCTTGTAGTCAGTTGTATTTATTGAGTGCTTACTGTATGCAGAACACTGTACTGAGCGCTTGGGAGAATACAATATAACAATAAACAGATACATTCCCTGCCCATAATGAGCGCTCTCTCTCTCTATTATATATATATATATATATTAAGCACTTGGGAGAATACAATATAGCAATAAACAGATATATTCCCTGCAACATAATGAGCTCTCTCTCTCTCTATTATACATATATATATAGAAAGAGAGGAGAGAGGTAGGTGTATATATAGAGAAAAAGACAGATAAATGCAATATATTGTACATATATATATATACACATACAGTTGTCCTTTGTATTTGAAGAAGACCTGAGTGACTGTGAAATTCATCTATGAAATCAAGTGTAGTCACACTGCACACACAAAAAAACTCTCTTATTGTTCGCTATATTTAATGTTCGCAGCACATGACACTGCTTTCTCTTTTACCTCCTTGGTCTTGTCCCTTCTAAAACTTTTGTTTGAAAAGAAGCCCCCCCCCCCCCCTTCTTGATCGCATTATGCCACGCTGGTCGCTCCGCAGCAAGTCCTCCCAGTTGGGGGGCAGGGATGCAGATCCGTCTGAGGCTTCGTTTACCATGTCCTTAAACCACTTCCTCTGTCTTCCTTGCTTTCGGTTTCCTGATTTCGGCTCTCCATTCAGCACATGTTTAGGTATCCTGCTGTCACTCATTCTTCTCAACCAGCATCGCCGTGTTAAGATAAGCGTAGCGCCGACGCTAGAAGACTATATTCCAGAACTTTGCTGTTTATCATGCCCTCTCTCCTCTTCTCCCACTCCTTTCTATGCCCCTCTGACTTGCTCCTTCAATCACCACATCCCCACATCCCCACAGCACATATGTATATATCTGTATTCTTGTCATTTATTTACCTATTTATCTACTCGTTTATATTAATGTCTGTCTCCCCCTATAGACCGTGAGCTCGTTGTGGGCAGGAATGTGTCTGTCTTTATATTGTACTCTCCCAAGCGCTTAATACAGAGCTTTGCACACAGTAAGCGCTCAATAAATACGACTGAATGAGTGAATAAATGAAGACTCCTTTCTTGCCATTTGATATTGAGAATAGTCCGTAAATGTTGCTGGTGGAACTGCTCAGAGAGTAGGTTGGGGTGTTTGTGTGTGGCCCAGGTCTCCCAGCTGTAGACAACACCACTGCTCTAAACCTTGAGTTTGATCTGGTGCCTGATAAAACCCTACCACCACACTCCGTCACGCTCTACAAGGATGCTTTTAGCCTTCTCGATTCAAGTTCACATAGCACAGAAGCAGTGTGACCTAATGGATAAAGCATGGGCCTGGAAGGCAGAAGGACCCGAGTTCTAAACTCGGCGTTGACGCTTGTCTACTGTGTGACCTTGGGCAAATCACTTAACTTCTCTGAGCCTCAGTTCCCTCATCAATAGTGAGCCCCACGTGACACGGACTAATAAGTCCAACCCGATTAGCTTGTATCTGCCCCAGTGCTTAATACAGAGCCTGGCACATAGTAAGTGCTTAACAAATACCATAAAAACAAACAAACAAAATGTCATTAAGGAAAAAAACTTCATTAAATATAGACATCGGCATCTCTAAAAGATCTGCCTAGTCATTGTTCGTATTATATCGCATTGTGAACAGCGTATTCACTTTTTCCAAATTACTTTCAGGACTGGGTTCAGGTTCCCACATGGATGACGATAATTGACTTTGACTTTAGATGAGCAAAGATCATTGCAGAATTTTATGATTATTTTACCATCTTGATTTTGTTTGTCATTCTCTCTTCATTCTCATTTTTTCAGTTTCACCAGAATATTTGTTTCAGCTCAAATTACTGCCAACATTACTAAAGCTTCCCTTCATTTATTCCAAATTCCTCTTTCTAAATTCTTCATAGTCCTATATAGTCATTTTACAAATGGATTTGGAAATCTGTGTTCATCATTTTTTTTTTCTTCACTAGTCACACATGCCCCTCTCAGGGTCACAATTGGAGAGTTTCCAGTCCTCTACCAGTCTTGATTACGAGAGGGAAATTCAAGCAGAGGCATTTCCATTCTACTTCTAGCTTGGGCAGTGACTAGCGAGCGGCAGGCCATCAGCTACAAGTCAAAACTCCCCTGTGCTGGGCAGCAGCGGCATGGGAGGATGTTGAGGATGGAGACTCGACTTTACTGCGCGGAAGGAGACAGTGGTAAACCACTTCCGTATTTTTACCAAGAAAACTCTATGGATCCACTACCAGACGACTGCAGTTGGAGGTGGGGCGTTCCGGGAGAGATGTGTCCATGGTGTCGCTATGGGTCGTAGATGACTCGACAGCATGAGACAAGTCACACATTCCCCTCGTCACCACTTTTTGTGTCTCCTATACCATTTGTTTCCTTGCTGGTGCTATTTTCATTTTTTCTTTACTTGCTAACAAGGTTATCTGAGAAAGGAGTATGTCGTAATTATTTCTATTCTCAAGGTGGAATTTTCTTCGAAGCTCAGGGTATCAGTGCATGGAATTCCTCGGCAAACACCTCTTTCCAAAATGGACGCTTTGTTGTTGGCTTCCCAGTTCTTTTAATACATCTTTTTGGACAGTGACAGTACTCAACTCTGTTCACAGTGTCCAGTGTTCTAATATCAGTTGAATTATTAGCTCGTTGTGGGCAAGGAATGTGTCCGTCATATTTTTATATTGTATTCTCCACTCAATCAATCAATCATATTTGAGTCCTTACTGTGTGCAGAGAATTATACTAAGCACTTGGACAGTACAACACAACACTGTAACAGACAAAGTACCTGCTCCTAGTGAGCTTACAGTCTAGAGGGGGAGACAGACATGAATATAAATAAATAAATTAGTGATATATACATAAGTTTACCTCATCTGTAAAATGGGGATTAACTGTGAGCCTCATGTGGGACAACCTGATTACCCTGTGTACCCCAGCGCTTAGAACAGTGCTCTGCACATAGTAAGCGCTTCACAAATACCAGCATCATAATTATTATTATTATTATTATTATTAAGTGCTGTGGAGCCGGGAAGGGGTGGGGTGCATAAAGGGAGCAAGTCAGAGTGACGCAAAAGGGAGTGGGAGAAGAGGAAAGGAGGGCTGAGTCAGGGACGGCCTCTTGGAGGAGATGCGCCTACAAAAAGGTTTTGAGGGGGGAAGAATAATTGAAGAAGGAGGGTGTTTTAGGCGGGACATATACAAGAGGTTGGTGGCAAGATGGATGAATTTGAAGTACAGTGAGTAGGTTGGCATTAGAGGAGCGAAGTGAGCTAAGAGAGTAGTGAGGTGAGGCTGGAGCTGGCAAGGTGACTGAGTGCTTTAAAGTCGATGGTAATGAGTTTCTATATGATGTGGAGATGGATGGGCAACCCCTGGTGATTCTTGAGGAGCGGGGATACGTGGACTGGACATTTTTGTAGAAAAATGACCTGAGCAGGAGATTGGAAATCTGGACTAGAGTGGGGAGAGACAGGAGGCAGGGAAATCAGCAAGGAGGCCGATGCTGTAATCAAGGTGGGATAGGATTAATATGGTAGGAGTTTGGATGGAGAGGAATGGGTGGGTGGTAACGATGTTGTGAAGTTTGAACAGGATTTAGTGATAGATTGAATATATGGGTTGAATGAGAGAAAGGAGTTGAGGATAACACCAAGTTTATGGGCTTGTGAGACAAGAAGGATGGTGGTGTTGTCTACAGGAGTAGGAAAGTCATGGGGAGGACAGGGTTTGGGTGGAAGGATAAAAAGTTCTAGTACAGTGCTTTGCATCCAATAAGCACTCAATAAATATGATTGATATACTTATGTAATGTCTAGTCACATAAATTGCTCACATTATCACACAGGCATTCAAAAAAATTTTGTACTGAGAAAATTCCAAATTGAACTCTTCTCATCCTTTTAAAATAGAGTTATTCATTATATTGATATGGGACCATTACAAATTTAAGGAATGATCAATGAGATCTCATTTTGGCCTGCCTACTGTTCAGAGTTGAAAAGGGAGACAAAAGTTCCTTGAAGCCTCTGGCAGCCAGCTTGAGTAGGGCAGGAATTCCAGTATGAGATCACCATTCTGGGCCAGATCCCAACATATAATGGGCATCTAGCCAATAGCCAATACTTTCCCAGTAACTCTATTGCCCGCAGAAACTGCTAAAAAGGTAATGGAAAATAAGGGAAGCAAAATTAGCATACTTTGAGTAATGACTTTCTTTGCTGTTTCTTAAAAAAAAATCCCCAACCAAATACCCCCGCAGAATCCCAAATCCACCTCTTGGCTCTTTATAGAAAAAGATAGAATGATAGCATAAGAACATTCAACGGGAGAAGGGAATGGCATTGGAGAGGTTTGGCTCCAAGGCTCAGGAAGGATTTGTATTAACAAAGCTGACAAATAAGAAAAGATTCCTACATTTGGATAGAAGAACAACTATTATGAAGTTGCCCGGCAATGCCAAGAGTATTATCAGAGATGGGAGTTTTATTTGTGACTTAGAATGGGCTACAACAGGGATAAGATGGAAAAAAAGATTTTTTTAAGATGCTGGATCCCAGATAGAACCCGATAATTAGTCCATCTTTTTATTTAGCTTGTCATGGGGAAGGGAGCCGACAGCAGGTCTTTAGAAGCAAGGAAGTCTCCTAGTCCTTTGTGTATTCAGGAACTGGTTAAAGAAGCTGATCTGACTCTTGAATAAAATGAGCTGACACTTTTGAAAATGGAGGTTGCTGCAGATTCAGAACCTCATCCCTTTGGAAACAGATTTAAATTTGCAAGTCTGAAACTCAGCTACTTAGATAGGGAATTATTGAAGCTAATTATGAAAAACCAGTCACTGATATAAACAGTTCAGCTAATTACCTGGGGAAGAGTCATTTTGACAATCAAATATTGATTTGGTTTATATACCAGATTTGCATCTGCTTTTCAAGAATCATTAGACTCACCAACAATTTATTTGCTTTGCAAAATTTGCGTTGGCTCGGCAGACGATGTTATCCTTTCTCTTTCTTAGCCATCCTTGTCTGTTTCTACTGCTAATAATAATAATTACAGTATTTGTTAAACGCTTACTATGTGCCAAGCACTGTACTAAGCACTGGGTTGAATACAAGTAAATTGGGTCGGACCCATCCTTGCCCCATATGGGGCTCTGCACACAGTAAGAGCTCAATAAATACGATTGAGTGAACTGTAAACCCGTCAAAGGGCAGGGACCGTCTCGATCTGTTACCTATTTGTACATTCCAAGTGCTTAGTACAGTGCTCTGCACATAGTAAGCTCTCAATAAATACTACTGAATGAATGAAATAAATACTATTGAATGAATCTCCACTTAACAGATGAGATAACTGAGGCACAACGAAGTGACTTGCTGGAGGTCACAAAGCAGATAAGTGGCGGAGACAGGATTAGAACCCATGACCTTCTGACTCCCAGGCCCATTCTCTATCCACTACACCACAGACTCGCTACAGATCCACCGCAGACCCACTCCCTGACCACGGCTAAGGCAACAAGGCCCAAACAGAAGAGCAAAAAGAACCACCATGATCTGATGAAGGTAGAGAGAGAATGCCGACAACTATCTCATAGGGTGGCTACCCAATCCCCTCGCAGATATCAGACATGCAGACGTAAATTATGTCCACTTCTCTGTGCCTCAGTTCCCTCATCTGTAAAATGGGGATAAAGACTGTGAGCCCCACGTGGGACCACTTGATTACCCTGTATCTACCCCAGCACTTAGAACAGTGCTTGGTACATAGTAAGCACTTAACAAATGCCATCATTATTATTATTATTATTATTATTATTAGGCATATCCCGGGAAGGTTGTCTATGGTAATGCTGTCACACCCACCATTCTCTGGAAGACCATTCAAGTCTACACAAACCTAAAATTTCTTTTTAATGGTATTTGTCAAGCGCTTACTATGTGCCAGGCACTGTACTGAGCACTGCGGTAGACACAAACTAGTCAGATTGGATGCAATCCATGTCCCACATGGGACTCACGTCTTAATCCCCATTTTACAGATGAGGTAACTGAGGCACAGAGAAGGTAAGTGATTTGCCCGAGGTCAAAGAGCCGACAAGTTGCAGAGCTGGGATTAGAACCCAAGTCTCTCTGACTCCAGGCCCACCATACTCTACCACGTGGCCACGTTGCTTCTTGTGTTTTTCTGGGGGAACCCCTGACCCCTCCTCATTTGTTCCAGGATAATGTACAGTCCCAGATCAGCAGAAAAACGGGGGAATGATCTCTAGTGCATCTTCATCTTCTTGCTTCAAATTCCTTTCTAAAAATAACCCTAGAAAGGGAAGATGAGTGGGCCCAGGGTTACTCAGGACAGTGCAACGAATGAAGTAAGCCACAGGTAGTAGCCCTGAGTTCAAACTCTACAGGACTAAGAAAACCCAGGCACCTACCTGAAGAAAATACACGTAACATTTAGACACATACCCCGATTCCTTTACTGCTTTTAGGTGCCGATTCCCAGAGAAATGCTCTTCCGAGAATCCTTGTTCTGCCTGTAGCTGGCTAGCGTGGGGGAAGCCAGCCCGAGAACCTGGCAATTAATAATAATAATGTTGGTATTTGTTAAGCGCTTACTATGTGCAGAGCACCGTTCTAAGCGCTGGGGGAGATACAGGGTCATCAGGTTGTCCCACGTGAGGCTCACAGTTAATCCCCATTTTAGAGATGAGGGAACCGAGACACAGAGAAGTGAAGTGACTTGCCCACAGTCACACACCTGACAAGTGGCAGAGCCGGAAGTCGAACCCATGACCTCTGACTCCGAAGCCCAAGCTCTTTCCACTGAGCCACAATTGCTTCACCCTTGCTTGCCTATTTGGTTGTTACACTCGCTACCTGGGAAAGAATTCCAGGATTGGGTCTCAGTGCTGAGCACAGTGGTTACCATATAATAAGTGCTTACCAATGCTATAATAATGATACTATGGTATTTGTTCCGCACTTACTATGTGCCAGACACTGTACTGAGTACTGGGGTAGATACAAGACATAGTCCAAGTCCCTCATGGGTTTCGCACTCTTAATCCCCGTTTTCCAGATGAGGTAACCGAGGCACAGAGAATCAATCGATCGATCAGTGACATTTACTGACTCTTACTATGTGCAGAGCACTGGACTAAGAGCTTGAGAGAGTACAGAGAAGCAAAGTGACTTGCCCACGGTCACACAGCAGACAAGTGGTGGAGCTGGGATTGGAACCCAGGTGTTTCTGATTTCCAGGCTCGTGCTCTACATGGCCATGCTGCATGATTGGAAGGAACAAGAGAGTGTGAGTGGCACTTGAGTGAAGCCACTTGCATTATAATCAATGCCTCTGCACAGGTACCCTGTTCTGAAGTGTCAGGACTGTCAATCAATCAATGGTATTTATTGAGCGCTTACTATGTGCAGAGCACTGTAATAAGATCTTGGGAGAGAGTACAAACCGACAGAGTTGGCAGGCACATTCCCTGCCCAAAGCGGGCTTATAGAGTCTAGAGAAGCAGCACGGCATAGTGGATAGAGCCCGGGCCTGGGATCAGAAGGTCATGGGTTCTAAACCCAGCTCCGCCACTTGTCTGCTGTGTGACCTTGGGTAAGTCATGTCACTTCTCTGTGCCTCAGTTTCCTCATCTGCACAATGGGGCGTGAGACTGTGAGCCCCACTTGGGACAAGGGACTGTGTCCACCCAGAATTGCTTATATCCATCCCAGTGCTCAGTACAGTGTCTGGCACACAGTAAGCGCTTAACAAATGCCATAATTATTGTAATTATTATTAGAGGGAAAGAGAGACATTCATGGAAATAATTTGTAATATATAATTTAATGACATGGGCAGGGAACATGTCACCAATCTTGTTATACTGTTACACTGTACTCTTTAAAGTGCTTAGTACAGTGCTCTGCACCCAGTAAGCGCTCAATAAATATATTTGATTGATTGACATGCGCCCAAATGAGGGTGGAGCAAATATCAAAAGCCCAGAGGTCACATATCCAAGTTCATACATGACACTGTAGGGAGAACAGGCTGGGGAAAAGAGGCCTTAATCAGGGAAGGCCTCTTGGAGGAGACGTGACCTTAATCATGCTTTGAAGGTGGGAGGAGTGGCGATCTGGCATACGTGGAGGGGGAGGGAGTTCCAGGCTAGGCGAGGATGTGGGAAAGGGGTTGGCAGCGAGATAGATGAGATCAATGCACAGGAAGTAATTTGGCACTGGAGAAGTGGTGTGTGCAGACTGGGCTGTAGTAGGAGATCAGGGAAATGAGGTAGGATGAGGTGAGCTGATTGAGGACTTTAAAGCCAATAGTTAGGAGTTTCTGTTCGATATGGAGGGGGATTGGCAGCCTCTGGAGGTCCATGAGGAGCGGGGAGACATGACTGAACGTTTTTGTTGAAGAAACGGTCCGAGCAGCACAGTAAAGTACGGAATGGAGTGGGAGAGACCACTGACCAGGAGGTCAGTGAAGAGGCAGACGCAATAATCAAGGAGGGATAGGATCAGCATAGGAACAGTTCAGATGGAGAGGAAAGGGCAGATTTTAGCAACATTATGAAGACTGAACTGGATTTAGTGATGGATTGACTATATGGGTGGAATGAGAGAGATGAGTTAGGGACAATAGGCTTCTGAGATAAGGAGGATAATCGTATTTTCTACAGTGAAAGGAAAGACAGGGCAGGACAGGATTTGAGTGGGAAGATTAGGAGTTCAGTTTTGGAGATGTTTTAGTTTGAAGTGTCAGTGGGACATCCAGGTAGCGATGTCCTGAAGGCGGGAGGAAATGTGAGATCGCAGGGAGAGAGGTCAGGCCTGGAATTGTAGATTTGGGAATCATCCTCATAGAGATGATAGCTGAAGCCATGGGAGTGAATGAGTTCTCCAAGGGAGTGAGTGTAGATGGAGAATAGAGGGTGGGAGGCAGAGAAGGAGCCAGCCAAAGAAACTGAGGAGGAGTGAGTCAGAGAGATAGGAGAACAACCAGGGGAGGCCAATGGCAGTGAATCCAAGTTTGGGTAAAGTTTCATGGAGAAAGGGTGGTCTGCACTGTCAAAGGCGTCTGAGAAGTCTAGAAGGATTAGGAGAGAGTAGAGGCCATTAGATCTGGCAAGGAGAAGGACACGGTTCACCTTAGAGAGGGCAGTTTCTGTGGAGTGAAGAAGCCAGATTGGACGGGATCTAGGAGAGAATTAATGGAGAGGAAGGGGAGATAGCAGGTGTAAACAACTCTCTGAAGACATCTGGAGAGAAATGGTAGAAAGGAGATGGAGCGATAGCTGGAAGGAGCCGTGGAGTCAAGTGAGGTTTTTTTTACTTTAAGGGCTAAGGAAGGGGCATGTTTGAAAGCAGGGAGGAAAAAGCTATTGGAAAGTGAACAGTTGAAAACGGCAGTCAAGAAGGGAAGAAGGGAGGGAGCATGTGTTTCTTAAAGAAGTTTGAAGGGATGGGATCAGAAGCGCTGGTGGCCAGGGTAGATTTAGAGATAAGGGGAGAGATCACATGTTGAGTTACTGCAGGGAGAAGGAAAGGATTGGAGAGAAGCAGGGGAGAGTTTAGGAAGATCACGCCTGACCAAGGCTCTGCTGTCACTTCTGATAGGAAATTCTATCATCCCAATAATTTAAAGCTTTATATTCCCTGCTCAAATCAACACCAGCAGCCTTCTTGGAATTGGGTGATCCTGAGTATAATAAAGCAGGAATCAAGTGATTCAAGTGGAAAGCTAACTTCAAGCTATCAGGGTTCCTGGGGGGGCTTGGAACTTTTTCACTTCTTAAAAACTTGTCTTATGCCGTCGAATCTTTTCCAACCCATAGCGAACACCACGGGCACATCTGTCCCAGAACACCCCGCTCTCCATCTGCAATCCTTCTGGTAGTGGATCCAGAGAGTTTTCTTGGTAAAAATCCGGAAGTGGTTTACCATTGCCGCCTTCCGCGCAGTAAACTCAAGTCTTCGCCCTCGACTTTCTCCTGTGCCACCACTGCCCAGAACGGGTGAGTTTTGACTTGTAGCAGATGGCCTGCCACTCACAAGCCACTGGCCAAGCTAGGAATGGAGTGGCTAGGCCTCTGCTTGATTCTCCCTCCCCTAGCTGAGACCGGAAACTCACCAGGTGTAATCCCGAGAGGGGTCTTAAAAACTATTGATCTTCAATCAATAAATCAATCATTTATTGAGCACTTGCTGTGTGCAGAACACTGTACTAAGCGCTTGGGAGAGTACAATATAACAGAGCTGGTAGCCCACTATTCATTCAATAGTATTTCATTCAATAGTATTTATTGAGAGCTTACTATATGCAGAGCACTGTACTAAGCGCTTGGGATGAACAAGTCGGCAACAGATAGAGACAGTCCCTGCCATTTGACGGGCTTACGGTCTAATCGAGCTTCCAGTCTAGACGAGGAGACAGCTGTGGTGCTGAGGGAAGGGTGAATAAAGGGAGCAAGTCAGGCAAGGCAGAATAATAATAATAATGTTGGGCTTCAAGGCTCTCCATCACCTTGCCCCTTCCTACCTCTCCTCCCTTCTCTCTTTCCACCGCCCACCCCGCACGCTCCGCTCCTCCGCCGCCCACCTCCTCGCCGTCCCTCGGTCTCGCCTATCCCGCCGTCGACCCCTGGGTCACGTCCTCCCGCGGTCCTGGAACGCCCTCCCTCCTCACCTCCGCCAAACTGATTCTCTTTCCCTCTTCAAAACCTTACTTAAAAATCACCTCCTCCAAGAGGCCTTCCCAGACTGAGCTCCTCTTCCCCCTCTACTCCCTCTGCCATCCCCCCTTTACCTCTCCGCAGCTAAAGCCTCATTTTCCCCTTTTCCCTCTGCTCCTCCACCTCTCCCTTCCCATCCCCACAGCACTGTACCCGTCCGCTCAACTGTATATATTTTCGTTACCCTATTTATTTTGTTAATGAATTGTACATCGCCTCGATTCTATTTAGTTGCCATTGTTTTTACGAGACGTTCTTCCCCTTGACGCTGTTTAGTGCCATCGTTCTTGTCTGTCCGTCTCCCCCGATTAGACTGTAATCCCGTCAAACGGCAGGGACTGTCTCTATCTGTTGCCGACTTGTTCATCCCAAGCGCTTAGTACAGTGCTCTGCACATAGTAAGCGCTCAATAAATACTATTGAATGAATGAATATTTGTTAAGCGCTTACTATGTGCAGAGCACTGTTCTAAGCGCTGGGGGAGACACGGGGGAATCAGGTCATCCCACATGGGGCTCACAGTCTTAATCCCCATTTTACAGATGAGGTAACTGAGGCCCAGAGAAGTGAAGTGACTTGCCCACAGTCACACAGCTAACAAGTGGCAGAGCTGGGATTCGAACTCATGACCTCTGACTCCAAAGCCCGTGCTCTTTCCACTGAGCCACGCTGCTTCTCCAGCCAGAAGAGAGTGGGAGAAGAGGAAAGGAGGGCTTCGTTAGGAAAGGCCTCTTGGAGGAGGAGATGTGTCTTTGAAGGTGGAGAGAGTAATTGTCTTTCAAGTTTGAAAAGGGAGGGCAGCCCAGGACAGAGGCAGGACATGGGCGAGAAGACGGGCGAGAGCTCAAGGTACAGGGAGTAGGTTGGCATTAGAGGAGCGGAGTGGGCAGGTTGGGTTGTAATAGGAGAGCAGTGAGGAGAGGTAGGAGGGGGCAAGGTGATGGAGAGCGTTAAGTAAGGGGTTTCTGTTTGATGTGGAGGATGGGCAACGACTGGAGGTTCTTGAAAAGAGGGAAAGCATGGATGGAATGCTTAATGAAAAGGGCACGGGCTGGGGAGTCAGAGGATATGGGTTCTAATCCCGGCTCCACCACTTTGCCGTTTGACCTTGGACAAATCACTTAACTTCCCTGTGCCTCAGTTACCTCATCTGTAAAATGGGGATTAAGACTGTGAGCCCCATGTGTGACAACCTTGTATCTATCCCAGTGCTTACAACAGTGCTTGGCATATAGTAAGCGCTTAACAAATACCACCATTATTATTTGAGTAGAAAAATGATCTGGACAGCAGGTGAAGTAAAGCCTGGAGTGGGGAAAGACAGAAGGTAGGGAGGTCAGCAAGGAGGCTGATACATTAATCCAGTCACAATCCCCATGTACTTGGGGAAATGCAGGTTCAGATACAGTTTTCCGTGAAAAAAAACTACATTAAAGAAACTGGCTTCTCTTTGTGTGGACACAGATTAAGATGAATGAATGAATGTTGAAGATGAATTTTAAAGTTTGTGATGAATTTCATTGATTGCTCCTTCTAGAGATTGATTTTCTTTGTAATCAGTTTGAACGCGATTGATTTGGGCTCTACTTTTTGTAAAAGGAAATTTAAAACTATCAGAAATAAACTTTTCCATTTTTCATTGAAATACACTTGAATCTGTAGTAATTATGTTCTAAACTTCTCATATTGAAATATTTGCTCTAATGGGACTGTACAATTATAATACAGGAAATTGATGTCTAAAACTCCAAAAAGATGGATTTCGAAGGCCCCTAGTTCAAAAAAGGACTAACTCATTGTTCTGGCTTCCCCTTGTTTTTATTTTTGATTTAAGCAGATTATTTTTCTGGCTATTGATCAGTTTTGTACAATAGATGTGTTTGTACCATCTTGCTCATTCTCCGTACGCTCTGAACTATGTCATATATGGTGTCCTTGAATATTAATCATGTTGTCTCAAGAGCCTAGCTCCGCTGCTTGGCTGCTGTGTGACCTTGGGCAAATCATCTGAAATTTCAGGGCCTCAGTTTCCTTAATGTCAAATAGAGATTCAGTACTTGTTCTCCCTCCTACTTAGATTGTGAACCCTTTGTGGGACAAGGGCTATGTCTGACCTGATTATCTTCTATCTACTCCAGCTCTTAGTACCGTGCTTAGCACAGGGTAAATGCTTAACAAATACCACAATCATGGATGCTACCAGAATATGAGATTGAGTAAAGAGCCTGATTCAGGATGTTGATTACCTCAAGGTATTCATACCAAAGCTGGTATGTTGACCTTCTTTGTAAATGGGTTTCAGCGGAAGGACCATGACGGTGCCAGCTCAAATTTCATTCTCCAGGCCACAAGGCGATGGTCAGGCAGCGTGGGTGTTTCTCATAGACTATGTGATCATGGCATTATTGTTTTATGGTATTTAAGTGCTTACTACGTGCCAGGCACGGTACTAGAGAAGCAGCATGGCTTAGTGGAAAAAGCATGGGCTTGGGCATCAGAGGTCGTGGCTTCTAATCCCGGCTTCTCCACTTGTCAGCTGTGTGACTTTGGGCAAGTCACTTAACTTCTCTGTGCTTCAGTTACCTCATCTGTAAAATGGGGGTTAAGACTGAGAGAGCCCCATGTGGGAGATCCTAATTGCCTTGTATCTACCCCAGTGCTTAGAACAGTGCTTGAAACATAATAAGCACTTAAATACCAACATTATTATTATTAAGCACTGAAGCAATGTGGCCTAGTGGATAGAGCACAGGCCTGGACCTGGGCCTAGGAGTCAGAAAGACCTGGGCTCTAATCCCAGTTCTGTCCCTTGTCTGCTGTGTGACCCTGGCAAGTCACTATTCTTCTCTGTGCCTCAGTTACCTCATCTGTAAAATGGGGATTAAGACTGTGGGCAGGGACTCTGTCCAACCCGATTTGCTTGTATCCACCCCAGTGCTTAGTAGGTGCCTGGCACACAGTAGGCGCTTAGCAAATACCACAATTATTAGCATTACTATTATTATTAATAAGCAAGCACTGGTGTAGAAATGAGCTAATCAGGTTGGACCCAGTCCCTGTCTCTCACGGGGCTCAGGCTTAATCCCCATTAAATGAGGTAATTGTGGCCTAGAGAGTTTAAGTGACTTGCCCGGGGTCACAAAGCGGACACGTGGCACAGCCGGAATTGGAACCCAGGTCCTTCTGACTCCCAGGCCCGTGCTCTATCTACTAGACCACGCTGCTTCTATCATGCTATCTATACTTTCCATCATGATCATCATAATAATGTCGGTATTTGTTAAGCGCTTACTATGTGCAGAGCACCGTTCTAAGCGCTGGGGTAGGTACAGGGTAATCAGGTTGTTCCACGTGAGGCTCACAGTTAATCCCCATTTTACAGATGAGGGAACTGAGGCCCAGAGAAGTGAAGTGACTTGCCCACGGTCACAGAGCTGATGAGTGGCGGAGCCGGAATTCGAACCCATGACCTCTGACTCTTTCCACTGAGCCATGCTGCTTCTCTGCTTCATGCTGCTTCATCATGCTACTTTGCAGTGAAAAAAATCCACTAGTTGCCGGTGATGGGAATACAGGTGCAGCTACACGCCCTTTTTTTTCTTACTATGTGCGAGAGTCATCCACTGGCTGTCTTAAACCCTGAGCTACAGCTAGCAGCAAACTGCAAATATCTATATACATAGGCGTAAACATTTGAGGGCCAACTGGGGGGACCCCACCACCTGGCCCCGTGATCGTCCGAGAGGCAAGACCCAGAGAGCCACTGGTTCAGCTGCATGGTACAATCTCTACGCGGGTGCTGATGACAAGAATGACTGCTACAGCCAAACTGCACAGCTTGCCACACAGCTGTGGCAGGTTCCGTGGCAGGCAGTTGCCATGGAAACCGCTGCAACTGCCTGCCAGGGAAAATACCATGCTGTAGAGTTGAAAAAAAGACTTACCCCACATGCATCAGGCATTCTTCAGCCATTTGGCGGGGACGGGAGAAGGGAAAGAAGAGAATAATCGGAGTGGAGAGATATGCGGTTTAGGTGAAATAGAGAAATGAGGAAGGGGCTTCTGTCACCTTCATTCTACCGAAACTGCCCTCTCAAAGGTCACAACGATGTCCTTCTTGCCAAATCCGGTGGCCTCTATTTCATCCTAATCCTCCTTGATCCCTCAGTTGCCTTCGACACTGTGAAGCACCCCCTTCATCTGGAAACATTTTCCAACCTCGGCTTCACTGACACTGTCCTCTCCTGGTTCTTCTCCTACCTTACTGTCCTCTCATTCTCTGACTCTTTTGCAGTCTCTGTCCCCCACACCCTAATGGTAGGAATCACTCAAGGCTCAGTTCTGGGGTCTCTTCAATTCTCCATCTACACTCCCTCCCTTGGAGGACTCATTTGTTCCCATGGTTTCAGGTGTCATCACTATGTGGATGATTCCCAAATCTCCATCTCCATCCCTGATCTCTTGTCTTCTCTGCAGTCTCACATTTCCTCCTGCCTTCAGGACATCTCTAGTTGAATATCCCAACACCTCCAACTTAACATGTCCAAAGCAGAACTCCTCACATTCCCACCCAAGCCCCATCCTCTCCCTGACTTTCTCATCACTGTAGGCAGCATCACCATCTTCCCTGTCTCACAAGCCCGTAAATCCTCGATTTATCTCTATCATTCAACCCACATATTCAACCTGTCACCAAATCCTGTCGGTTTAACCTTCACCACATCCCTAAAGCCCACCTTTTCCTCTCCATCCAAACCATTACCGCATTAATCCAAACACTTATCCTATCCCACCTTGATTACCGTATCAGCCTCTTTGTTGGCTTCTTGTTGACCTCCTTGAATACTTCACACTGCTGCCCGGATCACTTTTCTACTAAATCATTCCATCCATGTTTCCCCACTCCTCAAGAAACTCCAGTGGTTACATTTCCAACTCCACATCAAACAGAAACTCCTTTCTAAAGGCTTTAAAGGCCTCAATCAACTTGCTCCCTCCTACCTTGCCTCCCTGATTTCCTGCTACAACCCAGCCCACACATTTCACTCCTCTAGTGACAATCTACTCACTGTACCTCGATCTCGTCTATCTCACCACCCATCCCTCGCCCTTGTCCTACCTCTGGCCTGGAACTCCCTCCCCCTTCATATCAGACAGATGCACACTCTCCCCCCCTTCAAAGTCTTATTAAAAGAACATCTCCTCCAAGAGGCCTTCCCCAACGAGGCCCTCATTTCCTCTTCTCCCACTCCCTTCTGTGTCCCCCTTGCACTAGGATCTGCACCCTTTAGTCAACCCTCTCTCGGCCCCATAGCACTTACGTATATATCCGTAATTTTACTCATTTGTATCTATTAATGTCTGTCTCCCTTCTAGATTCTAAGGTTATTTTATTGCAAGCTGCTATATTGTACTCTCCCAAGCACTTAGGGTAGTGCTCTGCACACAGTAAGTACTCAATAAACTTGAGGGATTGATTGAGATGGTGATTTGCAAAGAGAAGAAAAAGAGGCAGAAGAGAAATCACCAAAAATAAGGGGAGAGATTACATGGAGAGGAAAGTGGAGCGGTGGCGAAAGGAAAAGATAGCTTTGTAGGCAGAGAAGAGGGATCGAAGAGAGCATGGAAAGTAAAGGGGAGGAAGAGAAAAGGCTAAGGGACAAGAAGAGAGAGGAAAAGTGGAAGAGGAAGAGTTAATGAGAATTAAAAAAGACAAGGGGAGAGAGAGAGAGAAAGGAAGAGAGATGAGAGGAAAAAGAAGAGAAAGAGACTGGACCAAAGATGGAAAGATCAGTAAGTATAAAAGAACAGGGAAACTCAGTGGTCTCTGGAGAGGGGATGTCATAGAAAGAGACTTAGATGGAGAGACACTAAAATAAAGTTCTACTGAGAGTAAAGCAAAGCAAACATTCTCTGCCCACGGGGCATGCTCTGTGAGTGCCAGGCCGGTAATAGAAGCTGCTCCAGGACAAGGTCTTGGAGCTCTCCATCGCTGTCCAGAAAAGAGCTGTGAGAACTATCATCTTCCCTCCCTTCTCCAGAGGGGCCTGCTGCCAGCATGCCCTGTGCCCCCTACCAGCCCAGGGATTTAAGCTGCTCCTGTGTGCCCCACAGCACGAGAGGCCCTTACGAACGTCAGAAAGATCGGTGGCTCCGGTGTGCCCTGAACTCTGAGCCCCAAAGAGCCTAATCGTCTGCTTCTCTAGCCACAGCACCCTACTGATTTCGTGTGTGTATGTGTGTATCTGTCTGTATTGTGCTGAAATCTTTCATCATTTCCGACGTGTCTGGCCCCAGTTCCTTCTCCCCATATATTGTTGTTACATTGTGAGCCCCTCGAGGGACAGAGACCGCGTCTAATTCCTACCTGCATGTTCTCTTCCAGTGAGGTCTGCACTCTGTAAGGATTTAATAAATAGTAGTATTATTACTAAAAGGAGCCTCCCTGTCATTCCAAGTCATCCGTGCTCTCACTCACCGTGATGTGCTGATAGAATTGTGTTTCATGTTGGAAAGATACAGTCTCAGTGGGAAGAGCACAGGCCTGGAAGTCAGGGGACCTCGATTCTAATCCCAGCTCTAACACTTCCTTGCTTTGTGACTTTGGGCAAGCCACTCCACTTCTCTGCAGCTCAGTACCCTCCCCTCTAAAATGAGGATTCAATACCTGTTCTCTCTCCTACGTAGACTGTGAGCCTCGAACGGGACAGGGACTCTGCCCAACGTGATTATCTTGTATCTACTCAAATAGTCACTAGGGCTTGACAATCAGTAAGTGCTCAACAAGTACCATAAGAGAAAATCTACTTGGATTTTCAGCAACCTAACGTTAGATAATAGCAAAGAAAAACTATTACGTTTTTCATAATAAAAAGTGTCTTATAATAAAAACACTAGGTGAAAAGACTAACACCAAAAGGCAGCCCAGTCCACATGGTGTTTGGGCAGGGAATGTGTGTCTGCTTATTGTTATATTGTACTCTCCCAAATGTTTAGTACAGTGCTTTGCACATGGAAGCACTTAATAAATATGATTGAATGTATCTATTTGCAGTGGCAGGAACCACTTACAACACACAATAAACACTAACATTTCAGAAATGCTACCTGATTACAAAGGGAAGGTCTCTTTTCACTTTCCAGCAATGCATTCTCTAATTGACTACCAAATGGTTTTTTTTTGGTTCCCACAGAGCACCTTGGGACTGCTGTCATGGTAGCTTCAACCTATTAACAGCTTTCTTCTTCTGATAATTCCATCTATTGGGAATGACTTGCTCCCACCGCAATAGAACATTCAGAAATCCTGGATGTCCTTTGAGGCAATCTCTCAGAAAATGGCCACTGCCAAACCATATTCATTTTTACAGAGCAATATAGAAGCCCCTACTGATGCTTGGTTGAGGACACTTTTTTCTACTCTTTTGTGAAAAGTCAAGGCTTTCACATTTCCTTTTTGAGATCACCCATTCTTTTATTTTCCTAATTCCAGCAGGAAAACATATTTTTTTTCCTTTCCCCTAAATACCAAGCCCAGCACCAGCAAACGAAAAGTATGGCATGATAAAAAGATGCCATTTTCCATTGTTGCTTTTTTCAATTTTTTATAACACACATGAAGTCTCACAGTTTACACAATTCATGATACTGAGATTTATACCAAGTACTTGTAAGGAAAAGTGCTAAATAAAAAAGGTAGGTCTGCTAAAGTTAGATTTAAAAAAAATGTTTTATTTATTCTTGAATTTAAAAATCCTTTTAAAAACACTCTTATTCGAGCTAGTGAAATACATTTACACTAATCCATAGAGGAAAGACTGAAAAAGATTGCAAGCACTATCCTGTCAAAAATACAATATGACACTTATAACTCCAATTACACAGTTGAAAGATAAGAAATAAATGAGTAACATGAAAAATACAAACACATGAGCTACAGACTACAACATTTTATATTACAAACTTCAATAGCAAGCAATAAGAAGAATGAAAATTACTATTTGAGCAGATACAAAACCAAATCATGGCATTCACAAGTTGTAAAATGCACAAGATTATTTCTAATTATAAAATAATTCCTGAGAAAGAACCGGCTAGTAGAAAAATGACATTTAAATTATATACAAACCCATGTTCCCATTACCATCACTATTATTCATTCAATACTATCATCAGCGAGATATCATTTGAACATCCATTTATATACCTTACCTATCATTAGTCATCATCACTGATGCTAAACCTATAAATCTAATTCTCCCTCCAGTTAAGAAATTGATGGGTGGTCCCAAATTCATCTGGGACATCTCCATAGAATTATTTGACAGAGTGAGGGGGTGGGACTCCCTCACCTCCTCGCCCCACAGCACTTGTGTATATATGTACATATCTATTATTCTATATATTTTATTAATGATGTGTATAAATCCATAATTATATTCATTTATATTGATGCTATTGATGTCTGTCTACTTGTTTTGTTCTATTTTGTTGTCTGTCTCCTCCCTTCTCGACTGTGAGCCCGTCGTTGGGTAGGGATTGTCTCTATTTGTTGCCAAGTTGTACTTTCCAAGCGCTTAGAACAGCGCTCTGCACAGAGAAAGTGCTCAATCAATATGACTGAATGAATGAATGGGGGTGGGGGTAAGGAGGGTTTCCCTATTTCTTTCTTCGGCTTCCTCTGCAAGCAGTGCAAGGAAGCTTCATGACAACTTCGTGCGAGCGTGCTAGGGATAAAGCACCATGCCTTTCGGAAGTTTGGTTTTTTTATGACGTTTGTTAAGCGCTTACTATGTGCCAGGAACTTTTCTAAGCGTGGGTTAGATACAAGGTAATCAGGTTGGACACCGTCCATGTCCCACATGGGGCTCACTGTCTTAATCCCCATTTTACAGGTGAGGGAACCGAAGCACAGAGAATAATTATAATAGCATTTGTTAAGCGCACTATGTGCCAGGCACTGTACTAAGCGCTGGGATGGATACAAGTAAAGTGGGTTGGACACAGTCCCTGTCCCACGTGGGGCTCACGGTCTCATTCTCCATTTTACAGATGAGCGAAGTCAGGCCCAGAGAAGCGAAGTGATTCGCCCAAAGTCACACAGCGGACAAACGGAACCGGGATTAGAACCCAGGTCCTTCTGGCTCCCAGGCCTGTTCTCTATCCACTGGACCACGATGCTTCCCGTGAACACAAACTCCTAGTAATTCTGTTAGGACAACTAATCCCTTTAAAAAGCGGCGAGTAACTCCAAGTCCAGAAGGTGAGTCTTCACTAGAAACAAATAGTAAATAGAGGAGGGGGCTAGTGCAACTTAGTTTCTCCAACTCCTAAGTATATTCTGCTGCATTTCCCTGATTTGGGGAAAGAAAGAAGGGGCTCTTTATTACTATCAGTTTTGAAGGTTCAAATAGCAGTGGCCTGGGAGTCAGAAGGACCTGGGTTCTAATCCTGACTCTGCCCTCTTGTCTGCTGTGTGACCTTGAGCAAATCACTTCACTTCTCTGTGACTCAGTTCCCTCATCTGTAAAATGGGGATGAAACCTGTGAGCCCCATGTGGGACCTCGACTGTGTCAAACCTGATTAGGTTGTATCTACCCCAGAACACAGTACAGTGCCTGGCACATAGTAAGTGCTTAAGAAATACCATTTATAAAAAATAGTAATAGTATTTACTATTTAATAGCAATAGTATCAGGCAAAGAAACAAGTGACAACTGTATGCTTTTACTACATTTTATTGAATATAAGCATCTCCCTTATTTTTCCCTTCCTATTTTTTATAAATTTCCCTCTTTAGGAATAAAACAATTACCGCATTATATATATTTGAGCTACACTGATATACTTGCTAAAATAAAATCATATTTCATTTAATTTGATGAATAACCAGTATTTGTACCCATTTAAAATCACATACAAAATATAATTAAATTAAGATATTGCTGTTAGTAATGGTAAAGGGGAAGTCTAAAATTTTATGTTATGCTTTCTCAATAAATTAGGCATAATTATTAGGTGTTAGTGAACCTAACATTAAATTAATTGTGTTAATTTATTAGTATATATAAAATATTCTTACACATAAAAATAAATATAGAAATCTTCTAATAAGTCAACTATGGCTAGGAATAATGTTGATTCTATTAGGATCCACCTTAGCAAAATATAACATAAGAGCCATAAATGGAAGTTGATGTCATGCAGCTTCCAAAAGTAATTTCCTTGTAGGCAGAGAATGATAAACATATTTCAAAAATCCAGATGAATAGAAATCAGAAACTGAGAAAAGGGAACATTTGTTAGAAAACCCAAATAGCTTTTCCTAAAAAGTTTTGCTTATTACACATATTTAAAATGGGGATTCAATGCCTATTCTCCGTCTGACTTCTACTGTGAACGCTGTGTGGGTCAGGGATTGGGTCTGACCTGATTAACTTGTATTTCCCCCAGGGCTTAGAACAGTGCTTGACAAACACAAATACCACAGTTATTATAATCTGAAACCTCACATTCTGTACATGGAAAGTCACAGGGGAGTCTCCCAAATTATTTTTTAGCATAGTAAGATACCATAAATTCCATATTTCAGTATTTCTAGCAATGTGTTAGAATTTGGTGCTGGTCAATTCAAATGTGCATGTCAGTATATCCCCAGAGCTTGCTTTTCTTCCTTCCTGTTTAGCCAATTTCTTCTAGTTGTTTCGACCCTTGGTACTGATAATAATAATAATAATAATAATAATGATAATTGTGGTATTTGTTAAGCGCTACTATGCACAAAGCACTGGTCAAAGCGCTGGGGGGATACAAGGTGATCAGGTTGTCCCACGTGGGGCTCACAGTTTTAATCCCCATTTTACAAATGAGGCCACTGAGGCCCAGAGAAGTTAAGTGACTTGCCCAAAGTCACACAGCTGGCAAGCGGCGAAGCTGGGATTAGAACCCATGATCTCTGACTCCCAAGCCCTGGCTCTTTCCGCTGAGCCACGGTGCTTCTCTACTGATATTTCCTATGTGTTACAAATAGCACTAATAAGGAATAGCATTACATACCATTAACAGTGACCACAAATGAGGAAGTATGGAAAATCTTTAAACTTCACATTAATGGCACTTTACTACATATGTTGCCTCATAATTCTAAAGTTTTATTCTCACCCACCCATACAGGTTCCTATAACAGGACCCCATTGTTCTGATTGGGTCAGTTTTGTTTTCCCTTTTGGAGGCCTATAATCATTCAGAAATAATGTGATTTTTTCCTAAGCAACTGGTTTCACTCAGTTTTCTTTATCATCTAGGTATCTTTAATTGTAATTATTATGTTACTTGTTAAGCCCTTGCTCGGTGCCAAGGACTGTACTAAGAGGTGAGGTAGATACAAGACCTCTCTTAGGAATCGATGCCTTATCGTGGCAGGAGAGCTCGTGAACGCCGATGAAGCTTACAGCTATTCCATATAGGGCTACCCAGAATGGAAAGGTCTAAGGCTAAGCATCCGACAAAGTTGAATCACTTCTACTGGGCGATAGCGTCATGGGAAAGAGTCAGAGGAGAATGATCGAGTGACCAAAACTTTGATCAAAGACAGTGGTAGAGACTGGTGTTTTTGGTGTGTGGAAAAAGGCCATGGTATATCACTTCTGTATCTTTACCAAGAAAACTCTACACACTGAAAGTCATTCCAGAATGACTTTATGACAGAAGATGGGATATTTCTAGACCGTGAGCCCGTTGTTGGTCTCTACTTGTTGCCGAAGTGTACTTTCTAAGCGCTTAGTACGGTACTCTGCACACAGTAAGCGCTCAATAAATACGATTGAATGAATTCCAAAGAGGGTGTGTCCACGGGGTCCCTATGGGTTGGAAACGACTTATGCTATTGATGCCTGTCTACTGGTTTTGTTTTGTTGTCTCTCTCCCTGCTTCTAGACTGTGAGCCTGTTGTTGGTTAGGGATTGTCTCTACCTGTTGCCGAACTGTACTTTCCAAGCGCTTAGTACAGTACTCTGCACACAGTAATAATAATTATGGTATCTGTTGAGTGCTTACTATGTGCTGAGCACTGTTCTGAGTGCTCAATAAATACGATCGAATGAATGAATGAAACGGCATTTGAAGAAGAAGATATAAGAGAATGGGGTGGGACACAGCCCCTGTCCCACATTGGGTTCATAGTCCTTGTAGGACGGAGTAGGATTTTATCCCCGTTTTATAGGTGAGGAAACTGAGGCATAGAGAAGTTAAGTGACTTACCTAAGGTCACATAACAGATAAGTGGCACGGCTGGGATTAGAACGCAAGTCCTTTGACTTCCAGGCCTGTGCACTTTCCTCTAGGCCACACAGCTCAATGAATCAAGCTGCATCTGGAAATGGAGATGCAACTTCTTTATCGGCGTGGCTCAGTGGAAAGAGCACGGGCTTGGGAGTCAGAGGTCATGAGTTCGAATCCCGGCTCTGCCACTTGTCAGCTGTGTGACTGTGGACAAGTCACTTCACTTCTCTGTACCTCAGTTACCTCATCTGTAAAATGGGGATTAACTGTGAGCCTCACGTGGGACAACCTGATGACCCTGTATCTACCCCAGCGCTTAGAACAGTGCTCGGCACATAGTAAGCGCTTAACAAATACCAACATTATTATTATTATCAGAGTTCCCCTCTCCATCAACCTTTAAGCAGTTTGATACTCACCCCAGCGCCACAGTACTTACGTGAACATTTTTATACTCTACTATCTTCAATCTATTTTAATGTCTGTCCCCCGCCTTGTATTCTTTCGATTGTATTTATTGAGCGCTTACTGTGTGCAGAGCACTGTACTAAGCGCTCAGGAGATTACAATATAACAATAAACTGACACATTCCCTGCCCACAATGAGCATACAGTCTAGACTGTAGACTGTACAGTAGAGATCATGTCCACAACTCTGTTGTATTGAACTCTCCCGAGCATTTCGCATAGTGCTCCGCCCACAGTAAACCCTCAGTAAATACCACTGGGTTCTTGGTTGATTTAAGGTCCAGAATTAGAATTTTCCTCTGGGGCTAGCATATGATTACAGACACAACTCATTTGACTTTATCTGCACCTGTAAATAAATCTCAAAAATTTTTTAAGGCCACTATGTAAAGTCCTCAGTCTCAAAAGATGAAGGTCAAGAAGTATTTCACCTCTTCAGATAAACCTCCAGAGCAGTAATTGCAGTTATAATAATAATAATAGTAATAATGTTGGTATTTGTTAAGTTCTTACTACGGGCCGAGCACTGTTCTAATTGCTGGGGTAGATACCAAGTAATCAGGTTGTCCCACGTAGGGCTCACAGTCTTCATCCCCATTTTACAGATGAGGAAACCGAGGCACAGAGAAGCTAAGTGACCTGCCCAAGGTCACACAGCTGATAAGGGGCGGAACGGGGATTAGAACCCACGACCTCTGACTCCCAAGCCCATGTTCTTTCCACTGAGCCACGCTGCTTCTCAATAATAATAATAATACTGTGGTACTATGTGCCAGGCACTGTACTAAGTACTGGGATAGATATAATTTCATCAGGTTGGACACAATCCATGTCCCTCTTGGGGCTCACAGTCTTAATACCCATTTTACAGATGATTTACCTGAGGCCCAGAAAAGTGAAGTGACTTGTTCAAGCTCACACAGCAGACAAGTAGTAAGAATAATAATAATAAGAAGAATCATGGTTTTTAAGCTTACTATGTGCCGAGCACTGTTCTAAGTGCTGGGGTGGATACAAGGTAATCAGGTTGTCCCTCGTGGGGCTCACAGTCTTAATACCCATTTTACAGATGATTTACCTGAGGCCCAGAAAAGTGAAGTGACTTGTTCAAGCTCACACAGCAGACAAGTAGTAATAATAATAATAATCATGGTATTTAAGCTTACTATGTGCCGAGCACTGTTCTAAGTGCTGGGGTGGATACAAGGTAATCAGGTTGTCCCATGTGGGGCTCACAGTTTAAATCCCTATTTTACAGATGAGTAACTGAGGCACAGAGAAGTTAAGCGGCTTGCCCAAGGTCACACAGCAGACAAGTGGCAGAGCCGGGATTAGAACCCATGCCCTCTGTCTCCCAAGACCGGTCTCTTTCCACTAAGCCGTGCTGCTTCAGTAGCAATAATGTTTATTGTGCTTACTATTTAGCTTAAAAACATTCAATCATCTTGTGACTTCCTATCTTACTTTGCTGATTTCCTACTTCAACCCTGACTACACAGTGTGCTCCTCTAATGCCAACCAAACCACTGTACCTCGATCTCGTCTATCTCACGGCCGATCCCTTGTGGACCTCCCTCCCTCTTTATATAAAACCGATCACAACACTCCCTACTGTCAAAGCTTCATTCAAATCCCATCTCCAAGAGGCCTTCCCTGACTAAGCTCTCACTTCCCTCGTCCTTCACCTTCGCACTTGGGTCTGTACGGGAAGTTCTTCCCCTCGACTCTATTTATCGCCAACGTTCCCGTCTGCCCGTCTCCCCCGATTAGACCGCGAGCCCGTCAAACGGCGGGGACCGTCTCTATCTGTTGCCGACTTGTTCATTCCAAGCGCTTAGTCCAGTGCTCTGCACATAGTAAGCGCTCAATAAATACTATTGAATGAATGAATGTACATTTTAAGCACTTGATATTTCCTCCACCCTCAGCCCCACAGCACTTAGACGTTAAAATAAATTATGAATATTTACACGTCTCCCCCTCTAGACGGTAAGGTTCTTGTGGGCAGGGAATGTGTCTCCTAACTCTGCTGTATTGTAATAATGTTGGTATTTGTTAAGCACCCACTATGTGCCAAGCACTGTTCTAAACTGTGGGGGGGATACAAGGTAATCAGGTTGTCCCACGTGAGGCTCACAGTATTTTACAGATGAGGTAACAGGCACTGAGAAGCTATCCTCACATAGCTGACAAGTGGCAGAGCCGGGATCTGAACCCACGACCTCTGGCTCCCAAGCCCGGGCTCTTTCCACTGAGCCATGCTGCTTCTGCTCGCTCAAGCACTTAGTACAGTGCTCTGAAAGTACTAAGTGCTCAATAAATGTCATTGATTGATTGATTGATTGATTGTGCAGTACACTGTACTTCTGGCTGGGAAAGAATGCATCGTCCTCTCCTTGTTCTCCTAGATCTTTGGCCACTCATTCTCAGTCTCCTTCGCGGGCTCCTCCTCTGCCTCCCATTCCCTAACTGTGGGGGTCCCTCAAGGTTCAGTTCTAGGTCTCTTTCTACACTCACTCTCTTGGAAAACTCGTTCACTCCCATGACTTCAATGACCCCCCTCTGTGCAGATGATTCCCATCTGCATCTCCATCTCCAGCCCTGATCTCTCTCCCTCCAGGCTCTCTCTACAGTCTCCCGTTTCCTCCTGCCTTCAAGACATCTCTCCTTGGACGGCCCCCCGACACCTCAAACTTAACATCCAAAACTGTGAGCCCGTCACTGGGCGGGGATTGTCTTGGGATCTTTTACCCACTTGTACATTCAAAGCGCTTAGTACAGTGCTCTGCGCACAGTAAGCGCTCAATATTCTCCCAACTCCAATTTTCCCATCAGTGTAGGCGGCATCACTCTCCTTCCTGTCGCACGAGCCTGAAAACTTGCCGTTATCCTTGACTCGTCTCTGTCATTCCACCCACGTAGCCAATCCTAGGTCCTGTCTGCTCAACCTTCACAACATCACTAAAATCCCAAATCCCCCCTTTCCTCTCCATCCAAACTGCTACCATGTTACCATGTTAGAGAAGCAGCATGGCTCACTGGAAAAAGCAGCGTGGCTCAGTGGAAAGAGCCCGGGCTTGGGAGTCAGAGGTCATGGGTTCAAATCCCGGCACTGCCACTTGTCAGCTGGGTGACCGTGGGCATGTCACTTCACTTCTCTGTGCCTCAGTTCCCTCATCTGCAAAATGGGGATTAACTGTGAGCCTCACGTGGGACAACCTGATGACCCCGTAAGTCCCCCGGCGCTTAGAACAGTGCTCTGCACATAGTAAGCGCTTAACAAATACCAACTTTTTTTTTTTTAATAACTGGATTACTACACCAGCCTCCTTGCTGACATCTCTGCCTCCTGTCTCTCTCCGCTCTAGCCCATACTTCACTTTGCTGTTGGGACATTTTCCTACAAAAATGTTTAGTTCGTGTTTCCCCACTCCTCAAGAATCTCCAGTGGTTGTCTATCGACCTCCACATCAAACAGAAACTCCTTACCATTAGCTTTAAAGCATTCCCGGGCTTAGGAGTCGGAGGTCGTGGGTTCGAATCCCTGCTCTGCCACCTGTCAGCTGTGTGACTGTGGGCAAGTCACTTCATTTCTCTGGGCCTCAGTTCCCTCATCTGGAAAATGGGGATGAAGACCGGGAGCCTCACGTGGGACAACCTGATGACACTGTATCTCTCCCAGCGCTTAGAACAGTGCTCGGCACATAGTAAGCGCTTAACAAATACCAACGTTATTATTCAAACACTTTACCCCCTTCTACGCCACCTCGTTGCTTTTCTACTACGACCCATCGAACAAACATCACTTCTCTAATGCCGAGCTACTCTCTGTACCTCGATCTTGACACCTACCTCTTGCCTACTTCCTACCTCTGGTCCTCCTTCTTCATAGCCGACAGACAATTACTTCCCCACCTTCAAAGCCTTATTGAAGACACATCTCCTCCAAGAGGCCTTCCGTGACTTAGCCCTCATTTCATCTTCTATCACTTCCTACTGGGTCACTCTTGCACTGGACTTGTTCCCTTTATTCACCCCTCTTTCAGCCTCACAGCTCTTACATATATACCTGGAATTTAGTTTTATTCATATTAATGTCTCTCTCCCCAGCGTGGCTCAGTGGAAAGAGCACAGGCTTTGGAGTCAGAGGTCATGAGTTCGAATCCCAGCTCTGCCACCTGTCAGCTGTGCGACTGTGGGCAAATCACTTAACTTCTCTGGGCCTCAGTTCCCTCATCTGTAAAATGGGGATTAAGACTGTGAGCCCCATGTGGGACAACCTGATTCCCCTGTGTCTACCCCAGTGCTTAGAACAGTGCTCAGCACATAGTAAGCGCTTAACAAATACCGACATTATTATTATTATTATTATTGTTAACCTGATTCCCCTGTGTCTACCCCAGCGCTTAGAACAGTGCTCTGCACATAGTAAGCGCTTAACAAATACCAACATTATTATCCCCCTCAAGAACTGTAAGCTCACTGTGGTCAGGGAACATTCATTCATTCATTCATTCAATAGTATTTATTGAGCGCTTACTATGTGCAGAGCACTGTACTAAGCGCTTGGAATGAACAAGTCGACAACAGATAGAGACAGTCCCTGCCGTTTGACGGGCTTACGGTCTAATCGGGGGAGACAGACAGACTAACAGACTGTTAGACAGTCAGACTATGTACACTGCAACTAAATAGAATCAAGGCAATGTACAATTCATTAAAAATAAATAGGGTAATGGAAATATATACAGTTGAGCGGACGAGTACAGTGCTGTGGGGATGGGAAGGGAGAGGTGGAGGAGCAGAGGGAAAGGGGGAAAAGAGGGTTTAGCTGCGGAGAGGTAAAGGGGGGGTGGTAGAGGGAGTAGAGGGAGAAGAGGAGCTCAGTCTGGGAAGGCCTCTTGGAGGAGGTGAGTTTTTAACATGCCTACCAACTTCCCAGTACAGTGCACTGCACGCAATAAGCATTCAGTAAATACGACTGATGGATTGGGAATCATATACCAACCCCGTTTCTCGGGGAGTTGATGATACAAACAAAAACTGGGGAGTCGGGGGGGACCGGTGACAGACACAACTGCACTGCAACTTTAACTTTAGAGATTTTGGGCAGGGATCGTCTCTATCTGTTGCCGAATTGTACATTCCAAGCGCTTAGTACAGTGCTCTGCACATCGTAAGTGCTCAATAAATATTACTGAATGAATGATTGGAACATTTTCCTCAGGGTTTTACCTGCCTCCTGCTATTTCTAGAGAACTGTAGACTAATCTCTTTAAAAGTCCATTTTGTTTATTGCAACCATTTTAAAAAAATGTTTTCTAGATAGACAAATGATCAGAATATCTCCAATATTCCCCCTCTACACTGTAAGATCACTGTCAGCGGGAACGTGTTTACCAACTGTGTTATATTATACTCTTCCAAGTGCTCAGTACAGTGCTCTGCACGTAGTAAGTGCTCAACAAATACCATTGATCGATCGACTCTGGGAGCTGGAGAGACAACAGGCACAGGAGGACGCTGATGACACAGTCTGGGATGTGATCAGCAGTAGCTTAAGACCAATAAGTATCATCCAGAGATTTTATACTCAAAAGGCATGGACATTTCACTCATCTATGAAACTCGAATTAC
This sequence comes from Ornithorhynchus anatinus, assembly GCF_004115215.2. Classification (NCBI taxonomy): domain Eukaryota; kingdom Metazoa; phylum Chordata; class Mammalia; order Monotremata; family Ornithorhynchidae; genus Ornithorhynchus; species Ornithorhynchus anatinus. Next base: position 97,168,188 of record NC_041731.1, on the reverse strand, counting down.
TTCAAATTAAAAGAGGAATGAGTTTGTACTGTTAGGATTTGAACTTAGATTTCCGGAAAGTTCATATTTAATGATAATAATTGTAGCATTTGTTAGAGGTTTATTATGTGCCAAGCACTAAGCACAGGGATAGATACAATAATTGCAGCGTGGCTCAGTGGAAAGAGCACGGACTTTGGAGTCAGAGCTCATGGGTTCAAATCCTGGCTCGGCAACTTGTCAGTTGTGTGACTGTGGGTAAGTCACTTAACCTCTCAGTGCCTCAGTCACCTCATCTGTAAAATGGGGACTAAGACCGTGAGCCTCACGATGGACAACCTGATTCCCCTGTGTCTACCACAGCGCTTAGAACAGTGCTCGGCACATAGTAAGCGCTTACCAAATACCAACATTATTATATAGATAGATAATAGATATAGGTATAGATAGATTGATAGATATCTATCTTTAATGGGGATGAGTTTTTGTTCCACACGGGGCTCACAGTCTATTTAAAATTGAAGTTTAGACTGCTAAAGTTCACCCTTTCATTCATTCATTCAAATTGAATTTATTGAGTGCTTACTATGTGCAGAACACTGTTCTAAGCGCTGGAAAGTACAATTCAGCAGCAGATAGGACAATCCCTACTCAACAACTCACAGTTTAGAAGGGGGGGAGACAGACAGCTAAACAAAACAAGTAGACAGGCGTCAATAGAATCAAAATAAATAAATAGAATTATATACACATCATTAATAAAATAAATAGAATAAATATGTACATATATGCACAAGCACCCTTCCCCACTTCAAGAAATGCAATATTTCTACATTATAATTTTTCATAAGTCATCCCGTAGGATGAGTTCTTCAGATGAGAGGAATTGCTGTCCGGAAGCTTTCAAGTACTGCCTCAAAGAGCATAGCAGATATTTAAAGATTGTTAACCCAGTACTCTTTCCACCAGGGACTTCTTTTGTTTAACAAATTGATTCTAGCAGTAGAGCATAGAAATGTTAATGAGCTAACGGAGTAAAGTTGATGTTAAGGTTCAAATTTAAAAGGATGCTACTTCAAATGAGATTAATAAGAATGATGAATGAACTTTAACATTAGAATTCATTGGAAATCGATGGGGCCATTCCCTTTTTCCAACCCAAGCAAGAGAATAAACCTAGACTCAGTTGCACTTTCCTTGTCTTCCTTTTCATTCTAGGATACTCCTTGACACACGTAACTCTCCTGGGGAGCTCAGTCCATTCAACTCCCACGACTTCAACTACCATCTCTATGTAGATAACTCCCAAATAACAATAATAATAACATTATATAATATATAATATACATATAATTATATAATAATAATAATTGTGGTACTTGTTAAACACTTACTATGTTCCAGGCACTGTCCTTGCAGTATAAATTACACTCTTTATTCACCCCCTTTCAGGCTCACAGCCCCATTTATAGACATATTCATAATTTATTTGTATTAATCTATCTCCCTCCAGACTGTAAGATCGCTGTGGGCAGGGAATACATCTACGAGCTCATTCATATTGTACTCTCCCAAGTACTTAATACAGTATAGTTACAGTTAACACAGTAAGCACATGAGAGAAGCAGCGTGCCTTAGTGGAAAGCGCACGGGCTTGGGAGTCAGAAGTCGTGGGTTCTAATCTCTACCCCGCCACTTTTCAGCTGTGTGGCACTGGGCAAATCACTTACCTTCTCAGAGCTTCAGTCCCCTCATCAGGTGGGACAAACTGATTACCTTGTATCTACCCCAGCGTTTAGAATAGTGAGTGCTTGGCATGTTGTAAGCACTTAATAAATACCATCATCATTATTATTATTACTAAGCATCAGGGTGGATATAAGCAAATTGGGTTGGACACAGTCCCTGTCCCATATGGGGTTCACAGTCTCAATCACCACTAACAGATGAGATAAAACTGAGCCACAGAGAAGTTAAGTGACATGCCCATGGCCACACAGCAGACAAGTGGTGGAATTAGTGGTGGGATTAGAACCCATGACCTTCTGACGCCCTGACTCGTGCTTTATCCACTATGCCATGTTGCTTGGTCACTCATGAAATGATCCAGATCACTCAGAAGATCTGGGGGTCTAAGTGACCCAGATTAATTTCTTCACCACCGAACGATTAAATTGCATAAGCCTCTGCTTCTGCAGAAATTCGGTTTTGATTGAGTAGCTAAGGGCTAAATAAGCTTCAGAAAAATTCATAGTTAAGCTTCAAGAAATACTGAAAAGATGATCAGAGGTCTCTAAGTGTGAGATGAGAGTTACTTTTGGTCTGTTCATTTCCTAATAGACAGGTCTGCAGCACACACAACCCACACACCCCCTTCGCACACATCTGTGCTGTTCCCAAACAGAGATCCCCTATCTTAGGTTAATAGATCATTGTACAAATCACTTCTCTCTAAATTTTCAAAGTGTTTAGCTAATATTTAATCTGTGTATCTACATGGTGCAGATGAAATTATTTTTATATCCCATTTCCTTAACTAAATAGTATGAAAAGCAGACACAGATGTTTATTCAAGCCCAGAGAGGAAGCATAGAATCAATTAGGAAAACTAGGACTTTTATAACAGAAATAGAGTAATCCTTTCAAGTTAAGTGATCCTGAAGATGGATGGCAAATAAACTAACTCTCTTCCCCTCTTCAAAGCCCTACTGAGAGCTCACCTCCTCCAAGAGGCCTTCCCAGACTGAACTTCCCCTTTTCCCTCTGCTCCCTCTGCTCCCTCCTCTTTCCCCTCCCCTCAGCCCTGTGCATATTTGTACATATTATTTATCACCCTATTTATTTTGTTAATGAGGCATATATCTCTATGACTCTATTTATCTTGATGATGTTTTGTTTTGTTCTGTTTTGCTTTGCTGTCTCCCCCGTTTAGACTGTGAACCCGTTACTGGGCAGGGATTGTCTCTCTGTGTTGCCCAATTGTACTTTCCAAGCGCTTAGTACAGTGCTCTGCACATAGTGAGGGCTCAATAAATACTATTGAATGAATGAATATTTTAGTATTTTAGAAATATGCAGGGGGTGGCAGAAACACATTCTGATCAGAAGAACAAAACATGTCAGAGAAACTGAACATTTCAAAAATGGGAAAACGTTTTTCACTTAATACTTTCACTGAAAATTTGGAGAATTAGTTGAGATCTCATTTGTACCAGCTAAAGGAAGAAATTAATCAGCATTGTCACCGTCAGTATCATCATCAGTGGTATCTGTTGGGCACCTTTGGGGTGTTAAACACTGTTCTAAGCACTTAGGAGAGACTGCAGAAGGAAGATACACATTCACTGCCTTCTAAGAACTTGCAATCTAATGGAGTGGAGACATAGTGAGCACATAATAAATATTATTATTACTGCTATTACTGAAAGAAGAAACATGGCATAGTAGAAAAACATGGGCCTGAAAGTCAGAGGACGTGGGTTCTAAAACTTGATCCTCCAATTGTCTCCTGGGTGACCTTGAGCAAGGTATTTAACTTCTCTGTGCCTCAATTACCTCACCTGTAAAATGAAAATTAAGACTTTAAGCCCTATGTAGGACAGGGACTATGTCCATTCTGATTATTTTCTATCTACCCCAGTGCATAGTACAATGTCTGGCAAATAAAGGCTACAAATACTGGTTATTATGGTATTTGTCAAATGTTTACTCTGTGTCAAGCACTGTTCTAAGCGTTGTCATACAAAGAAGTTAATCAAGTTGGACACGGTCCCTGTTTGTTCCAAATGGGTCCCAGAATCTAAATAGAAAGGTGAACAGGTATTGAATCCCCATTTAACGGGTGAGAAAACTGAGGCTGGGAGAAATTAAATGACTTCCCCAAGGTCACGCAGCAAAGTGGAAGAGCCGGGTTTGGATCCTGACTTCCAGGCCAGTGCTGCTTCTACTAGCTCTTGCTGCTCCTCACGAGGTGATGTATCAGGATGAGATAGAGGAATAAATAAAGGAATTTTTAAATAGATAAATAAATAAAAACATTTATTGTGTATAAGTGCTGAGGGTAGAAATGAAATATACTAAGGGGGGTAAGCCCTGTGTGGGCAGGGACTGTCTCTCTTTATTGCTGAATTGTACTTTCTAAGTGCTTAGTACAGGGCTCTGCACACAGTAAGCACTCAAAAAATATGATTGAATGAATGATGTGAACTTGACTGGATGGTGGTGAATTAATCAAGGATGGCTTCCAAAGGGAGTTGGGAATTTAGCATAGCTTTAATTAATTAATTATGGTATTTGTTAAGCACATACTATGTGCCAAGCACTGTTCTAAACGCTGAGGTAGATACAAGGTAAGCAGGTTGTACCACGTGGGGCTCACAGTCTTAACCCCCATTTTACAGATGAGGTAACTGAGGCGCAGAAAAGTAAAGTGGCTTGGCCAAGGCCACACAGCACATAAGTGGTGGAGCCAGGATTAGAACCTCCGTCCTCTGACTCCCAAGCCCGTGCTCTTACCACTAAAGCCATGCTGCTTCCCTTTATAGATGGGGAGAACTGTGGTCTAGCCAGTTTTGCACAGGAGGGAATTCTAAGTTGAGGGAACCATGCAAAGGAGGGTCAAAGGCAGAAAAGTCTTGAGTAAGGTGCCATGGTCTAGTGGAAAAAGTAAGGGCCCGTTACTCCCGGGATCGGGGTTCTAATTTCAGATCTGCCGCTTCATTATCAATGGTAGTAATTCATTCAATAGTATTTATTGAGTGCTTACTATGTGCAGAGCACTGTACTAAGCACTTTAGAGAGTACAATACAGCAGCATGGCTCAGTGGCAAAAGCACGGGCGTGGGAGTCAGAGGTCATGGGTTCGAATCCCGGCTCTGCCACTCGACAGCTGTGTGACTGTGGGCAAGTCACTTCACTTCTCTGTGCCTCAGTTCTCTCATCTGTAAAATGGGGATGAAGACTGTGAGCCTCATGGGGGACAATCCGATTACCCTGTATCTACCCCAGGGCTTAGAACAGTGCTCTGCACATATTAAGTGCTTAACAAATACCAACATTATTATTATTATTATTATTATTATTATTATTAACAGAGTTGGCAGACAAGTTCCCTGCCCACAGTGAGTTTACAGTCTGGAGGATGAGCTTACAGAAATCACTTGCATGCTATGTGACCTCGGGCAAGTCATGTGACTTCTCTGGGCCTCAGTTTCCTCAAGTGAAATAGGGATTCAGTGCTTGTTTTCCCTCCTACTTAGGAAGGGACAGGATCCATGTCAAATCTGATTATCTTATTATCTACTCCAGTGCTTAATATAATGTTTGGCTCATAGTAAGTGCTTAATAAACATCACCACTATTATTATTAGCTAGAATGTGAGTTTGGAAAGAGAAAAAATTCTGAGTTGGGGAGTAGCAATCAATCAGTCAATCAATTACTAAGACTATGCACAAGATACACATATGTGAGCAATATACACCTGTGCTTAGAACAGCGCTTGATGCAGAGTAAGTGCTTAACAAATAATAAAAATAGTTATTATTATTATTATAAAAAAACCTTATTGACCACCTACTGTGTGTAGAGCACTGTTTTAGTTTACCTGGAAGGCTACAGTATAGCATATTTGTTAAAGATGTTCCCCGCCCACAGTGAGCTTACAGTCTAAAGGATGAAGAGAACCAACATCCAAGATGGGAAGCAGCCTGACCTAGTAGATAGAGCATGGGCCTGGGTGTCAGAAGGACCTGGTTCTAATTCTGCTCTGCCAAGATATGTATGTGATCAGAAAATCTGCTGTGTGACATTGGGCAAGTCACTTAACATCTCTGTGCCTCAGGTACCTCGCCTGTAGAATGAGGATTAAGACTGTGAGCTCCATATGGGACAGGGACTGACTAACCTGTATCTACCCCAGCGCTTAGAACAGTGCTCGATATATAATGAGCGTTCAACAAGTGCCATTATTATTATTAGGTGAGAGACTTGAAGATTAATTTGAAGGAAATAGTAGTCATGGAAATAGTTTGAAGAATTGTTCTCCAAATTTTTAGGAAGACAGCTATCTTGGAAACAATCCTGCAAAGCTCAAAAAAACTCCTGAAATCGGGGGAAAGAAAAAAGGAGGATGGTGTCTAAAGGATCTAAAGCAATTACACATCTTCCTGCCCCACTGAGGGACAGGGACCATGTCTAATTCTCTCTCTCTCCTAACGTTTAGTAGAGTGCTTTGCAAATGGAAAGAACTAAAGAAATAGTTCTACTACTGCAGGTATTTTTGAAATGCAGGGATCATTCCATCTTCCATGTGTTTGTAGTTGCCATTCATGGGAGGCGGTAGAAACAGCAGCAAAAACATCTCTTGGCTGCAGCTCACATTTCTACTGGGATTTTTCTGGGCATTCCCATAGAGCTCTGGGATTGCAAAATAAGGGCACAATTTTAAAAGAGGAAGTTTTCAAATATTTTGGAATAAATTTCACCCATTTTTTAGTGAGTCCGGAGCAACACTGCAGAAAAAAAAGGTTTCGATCAAGTTATATGCATTCACTATTCTCAAGGAAAACAAATTTCACCCATTTTTTAGTGAGTCCGGAGCAATGCCGCAGAAAAAAAAAGGTTTCAATCAAGTTATATGAATTCACTATTCTCAAGGAAAACTTGCACCAACAGGGATCAACTTCCATTTAGATCGTTCTTGAAAGGACTGATGATTCCTCTTCCTCGTTATCCCAACTCCTCATTTTCTCAGACTATCAATTGAATTTCAGTTCTAAAGCAGATTTTCTGATCACATACATATCTTGGTCTACAGTTCAAATTTCTCAAAATTTGAGGGAGCTCAAGCCGGTCTTAATTGCATGTAGTAAATTGGAAAGAGAGCATGAAACTCGTTAATTTAAATTGGGAAGACAATGCGGATATTCAGACAAATACATCCTCCTTTTCCCCACATCATTTGATGATTTAAACAAACTAATTTTGGGGCGCTTCTGTCTGATCTTTTTTCTGTGCTATTTGTTAAGCACTGACTATGTTCTGGCACTACTAAGAGATGGGGAAGATAGGAGCTAATCAACTTGGGCACAGTTCACGACCCCCATGAGGCTCAGAGTCTTAATCTCCATTTCATAAATGAGGTGATTGAGGCACAGAGAAGTGAAGTGACTTGCCCAGGGTCACACAGCAGACAAGAGGTGGATTTCAAATTAGAACCCAGGTCCTCTGACTCCCAAGCCCATGCTATTTCCTCCAAAGCCACGTTACTTAAATGTGGCCGAAGCTGATGGATTCTTCAATATTGGTCTCAGAGCCAGGAAAATGTGTTTGTTGCTAGTTGGGGCAGAGAGTTTCTTCAAGTATCCCCTCCCTCCCTTTATCTTTACCTTCTCGAGGTGACTACTGACATTCATGGAGTGTCTACTGTCTCTCCCCTCTCCCATTAACAAAGGAGTACATTCCGGTAACCCTGATTTCCCTCCAAAGGGTTAGAAAGAATTGATTTCATTATGAAGGTATCTGTAACATTGTCCTTTATTTGTATAAGATCTTTTTCTTCTTTGAGGGTGTTAATTTTTGTTAATTTACCAAGGACATTGTACTTGCAACTTCGCAAGCACAAAAGGGGAAAACTACATACTTAAGAAATTGCATTCACTTGCACAAACATTTATTTGATTAGAAACACATGCATTTGTTATGATTCAAAACCTAAAAATATAACTTTTGCATTGGGTCAAACTTCAAAATTTTGTCTCAGAATTTGATGCAAAGCTTATAAAACCAGTCCAATTTAAGTAATTTAATAAAATAGGACATTTTAAAAGACTCCGTATTATGAAACTGAGATATTTACTGAATTCATTAATTTAAAACACTCTGGTACTCATATTTTTAATATAGACTCTAGAGTCTTCAGAAAAATCTTTGAATTTCAACACTAAATTTTCCAAAGAAACTTTGGTACATTCAGTTCTCCCAGAATGCATATTTTCACTACATCTTTTGTCTTGAACTAGATGACAGAACTGGGAAATTCCAAAAATTGGAGCCTGTCTGGCAACAATGTGACGTGGAGTTAGAAAAACAATAATAATTATAATGATGGTACTTGCTAAGTGCTTACTATGTGGTAAGCACTGTTGTCAACACAGGAGTAGATAGAAGTCGGGTTGGACTCAGTTCCTGTTTCACACGGGTTAACACTCCTATCCCCATTTTACAGATGAGGTAGCTGAGGCACAGAGAAGTTCAGTGACTTGTCCAAGGCCACACAACAGACATATGGCGGAGCTAGGATTAGAACCCAAGTCCTTCTGATTCCCAAGCCCATACTCTAACCACTACGCCACCTTGCTTCTCAAGAAATGGTTGTTTGCCGCACACCTGAACATACACATGGTGTTGAACATGGTAAGTACTTCAGTGTGTGTTTTCCTTAATGTGGAGTTCTACAAGAATTCTAAGCTCATAATATAGAACAGTCTGTACTTTAGATCGTCCCTTTAAAACTTGTTCTGAATAATTACAGTAAAACAGAAGGTTGGGCAAACATCCAGTGAAATATGCCAGTGTAGGTAGCCAATCTATTTCTCTCGAATTTAAAAACCTGCTAAAGGTTGAGTAGGCCTCCATTTGCAGTGATTTTTTCCCCCAAGACAAGAATTGAGTTCATGTTTACACCAGCTGAATTGCACAGCTCAGGGAAAAATAAATAACATCTAAGGGGATTCTGTCAGCTTCCCCTACATCCCGGCTCTCCCACTATACCCTCACACATTTCACTCTCTTCAAGAAAACCTGCTTTCTGTGATTTGTTTTCACTTTACTTCTCTGTGCCTCAGTTACCTCCTCTGTAAAATGGAGATTGAGACCGAGCTCCACGTGATAGGGATAGGGACTGTGTCCGACTCGATTTGCTTGTATCCACCCCAGCACTCAGTACAGTGCCCAGCACATAGTAAGCACTTAAAAATACCATTATTTTTATGATTATTATCTCTCATCAATCATTCAATCATATTTATTGAGAGTTTACTCTGTACAGAGTACTGTCCTAAGCACTTGGGAGTGTACAATATAACAACATAACAGAGTCAGTAGACACGTTCCCTGCCCACAGCTAGCTTACAGTCTAGGGGGGGGACCGATATTAATATAAATAAATGACTTACCGATATGTATATATGTGCTGTGGGGCTGAGGGAGGGGTAAAACAGGGAGCAAATCCAAGTCTCTTGTCACCAACCCCTTGTTAGTGCCATCTCTTCTGCCTGATAACTGGGAGCTTGACAAAGTACAATACAACAATAAACAGACATTTCCTGCCCGCAATGAGTTTACAGCATATCCAAGGCAAGGGTGATGTAGAAGGAGTGGGAGAAGAGACAGACAACCACTCTCCCCCACCACAAAGCCTTATTGAAGACACGTCTCCTCCAAGAGACCTTCCCAGACTAAGCCCCACTTTTCCTCATCTCCCACGCCCTTCTGCTTCGCCCTGATTTGCTCCCTTTCCTCTTCCCCTCTCCCAGCCCCAAACCAGTTACGTACATATCTATCATTTTATTTATTTGTATTGATGTCTGTCTCCCCCACTCTAAACCGTGAGCATGTTGTGGGCAGGGAATGTCACTGTTTATTGTTGTGTTATACTTTCCCAAGCACTAGTACAGTGCTCTGCACACAGTAAGTGCTCAATAAATATGACTGAATGAATGAAATAACAACTTTCCCCTTCCCCTTCGCATCTGACAAATGAGTACTCTCCTCATTTTCAAAGTCCTTCTAAAATTACACCTCCACCTGGAGGCCTTTCCTGTTTAAACTCTATCACCCCAACCGATTTTCCCTTACTGCTATTCAACCATTTCCCTGTCACTTAAGCATTTGGATACACACACACACAAACACAAACACACAAATACACTCTTGCACTTTCTTGCATACCTTTCTACTCTATTGCCCCCCCCCCCCAGTATCTGTAATTTATTTTAGTGTTTGTTTCCCCTGTTAAGTTATAAACTTCCTTGAGGCATGGGAACATGGCACTATCACTGCTGTGCTTAACACTGAGCTCTGGATAGAGTTAGCGTTCAATATGATGAATTATTTTCTTAATTGATTAATGATCTAGAGGTTTTGAAGCAATGGATCGGGCACAGGTAATGTTGACCAAAATTGAGCTTGTCTTCTTGTTCTGGAGTTACTGTATTTATCCTGTCTACTCTCTTCATGATTTTGTAGATTCAAATCATTTCCTACCCAGCCTTCTTCTTTGCATCCTGAAGAGAGCTTGAGCAGAAATTTTCCCACAGTGCTGATTATTTTAGTTGCCTATTACTTTACTTTTCTATTTCCAGTTAGTACTAATTTTTTCCACAAATATTTTAAAATTATATACTCAGTTTTATTTGGGAACTATGAAGATTCATTTCTATTCAGGTATGTAGTACTTACCAAAATTGGACTCCAGTTAATTCATGGGGATTAGATGTTTACGTATATGAATGTATGTTTAATGAGGAGATTAAGGGAATTCTTTGCATTCAAAAAATAAAATAATGGTGAAAACATCACTCTACAGGACACAAAATGCTTTCATAGATCAAAAATTTTTTTCAATGTAAAATGGTTTATATTAATTAGGAACACAGAATTATTGATCCAAATTACATTTAGTATTTTAAATTCCTCGGTTCTAAGGATAACCACGATTCCAGTTTCTATATTTTGTATCTGTAATGCTGTCAAACCCCCTCTCAGGGTCATACGTGGAGAGTTTCCAGTACTCTACCGATCTCGACGACAGGAGGAAGAGTCCAAAAGAGGCCTACCCATTCCATTCCTCATGTGGGCAGTGGCTAGCGAGTGGAAGGCCATCTGTCACAAGTCAAAACTCACCTGTGCTGGGCAGCTGCTACATGGGAGAGAGTCAAGGGCGGGGAGTCAAGTTTACTGCCCAACAGAAAGCAATGGTAAACCACTGCTGTATTTTTACCGAGAAAACCCTATGGATTCACTACCAGAACGATTGCAGATGGAGGTGGGGCGTCCTGGGAGACGACTCGACAGTATAAGACAAGACAGTGCTGTCAAACATTGTTAGAATTTTAACTTTATATGTATACTGGGGGCAATAAAGTTTGTTATTTAAAAAATGAACTACATAATAAATTTTGATGCTATTGATGCCTGTCTACTTGTTTTGCTTTGTTGTCTGTCTCCCCCTTCTAAACTGTGAGCCCGTGGTTGCCTAGGGATCGACTCTGTTGCCGAATTGTACTTTCCAAGCGCTTAGTACAGTGCTGTGCAGACAGTAAGCGCTCAATAAATATGATTGAATGAATGTAAAAAAATGCATAGGTATGCTGAAGAATAGTTTTTCACTTATGAGGAAAGTGTGCTCTAAGGAGAAAATGATAGAAATAAAAATGATTGTTTCCAGGCCAATCTACTCACTGTACCTTGATCTTGTCTACCTTGACCCCTAGCCCTCTGGCCTGGAACTCCCTCCCGCTTCATGTATGACAGACGGTAACTGTCCCCACCTTTAAAGCCTTATTAAAATCACATCTTCTCCAAGAGGCCTTCTCTGACAAAGCCCTCATTTCCCTAATCCTTCTCCCTTCTGCATCAACTGTGCACTTGGCTCTGTACTCTTCGAGCACTTGATATTGACCCCACCCTCAGGCCCATGGCAATTATGAATGTATCCATAATTTGCTTAAGTGTCTGCCTCCCCCGATGGACTCTAAGCTCCTGGTACACAAGAAATGTGTCTTCAACTCTGTTGTATTGTACTCTTCCAAGACAGAGCTCTGCAGATCTTAAGTGCTCAGTAAATATCGTCGACTGGTTGTTTGACTGAACCCAGAAATCGCACTTAGAACCTCACCTTTCTATTTTCACTCTTTTATTTGGCTACTTCCTAAAGTGAATTTCAAATTAATTTTAACTAGAGCTCTTGTATAAAAAAAAAAAATGGCTCAGAACATTTAGACCTGAGACTGGCTATGAGACCCGGAAAAGGAACTCAATAATTTGGAAGTTTAAAGCTAAGTGGCTCTGAATAGCTGTTTAACGGACTTAGGGGCAGGATGATTCCTTTACAAAACCTACTCTCTCCATTTCTCTTTACTTTGCCTGCATACTTGTTCCCCTACTGTTTGGGGATTTTTTTTTAACAGATGTGGTGTATTTTTCACTTCCCTCATTAACAAAAGTGCCATAACCTCATTCTGGTGGGTTGCTACAGGGAAAGGGGGCCTTTAAAAGACTTGGCATTCACCCGAAGGCAAAATTTGTCAAAGCACTGACTTCACTTGCCCATCAGTAAACCATAAATTGGAGAGGCAAACTCTAGCTATCATTGTCTTACAACTTAAAACCTTTGGGAGGCTATCATATGCCTCTTTCCCATTGGGGGGCTCAAAGACCACGTGGACCTGGCAGCCTGAAACAGCAGGAAGGCTTGTGGAACTTAGTGGGAAGCTATAAATTCATTCAATTGTATTTACTGAGTACTTACTGTGTGCAGAGCACTATACACCATCTTTGAGGAGAAAGGACACGTACATAAACCTGCACACACAAAACATCACTCATATATAACATCAGACATTTTGAGGGGCCGTCAATTGAAAAAGTTGAAAGGGAGCCAAAGGAGAGTAGAGGAGAGTTGATCAGGATTAAAGTTCAATTTCCAAGAGGGCTGGCTGGTTTAAACCGCCACCCCCCCCCCCAAAAAATTTGCATATTTCTTTTAAATGTTAATGATCAAAAATACTTTTCCTCGTAAGCTCAAAACTCAAGACATCTGATATGGAAGCACCACTATAACAGAACGTTCTGGTGCCGGGATATCTTCTATGTTCAGTTTTGTAGGCCTAAAATCAGAGATCAAGAGGGCTCTGTCAGAGTATCCTATTACCTAGTGGGCTTTTCATCATGCAGTATTTCAGCTAAAAATTTTGACTTACAAACATGTCCATGCACTTCTGTAGGGCACTCTTTCTCCTAAATTACTTTTGAATGTTTATTCCTCTGTCCAATGAAATCTCCCAGAGCTTAATTTGCAGAGCTTTGAAATATGGGAGATTGGAGCATATTTAATGTCTCCTAGTTTATTTTCAATAATTAATTAGCGAATCCTCATAATCCTGCTCAAAAGTAGGTCAGTGGTGTTCTCATGTTATAGATGAAGAGACAAATGCAGAAAAATCAACTGGCTCTGCCTTGGCTCACCATTTGAGTCAAGAGCAGCCAGAATTCAATGAAAGATGCTTTTTGGTCTTATGAAAGGGGAAATCTGATTTATTTAGGTAGGGGAACTAACACACGAAATAGGATGGAAGAAGGAGGATAGAGAGTGGGAGAGAAGAGATGGAGCAGGAGTAGAGAATAGGGACAGGTAAGAAGGATGCTGGGAAGCAAAAGAGAGGGGTAGAGGTTGGGGATAAGAAGTGGGAAGTACTGGAGAAGAGTAAAAGTGGGGCAGAAAGGTTTTGGCATGGAGGAGAAAAGGAAGACTTATTTTAAACTCTCCCCTATTATCATCGGTCATCACCAGTGGTATTTATTGAGCGTTAAATGTGTGCAGAGCACTGTACTAAGTGCTTGGGAGGGTATGCTACAGCACTGTCGCTATTAGTATTTCCAACAGAGAGAAGTGATTTGGGGAAGCAGGGTCTTCCCTTTTCCAAGGATTCCAACAAAAGCACGGAGAAAAGAAAGCACATGTAGGGAAGATGAGAACCTGTAAAACGCTCCCTCAGCTGGAAAAGAATATTCACACACTATTCATCATCAACATCGTCATCATCATTATCATCATCAACCACAGCAGCAGTGAAGTGTTTACTGATTGTCTATTCTGTGCAAGGACACTTTATTAGGCATTAGAAGAATAAGATAGATTCTGTCCTTGAATTTACAGTCCAGGGGATAGACTACGTGGGATACAATGGCTAAATATAGAAAAGATTAAAAAATTAGATGTTGATGAATTTAATGGTATTTAAGTGCTTATTCTGTGTCAAGCACTGTACTAAACACTGAGGTAGATACGAGATAATCAGGTCAGGTCAGCCCCCTGCCTCTCGTGGGGCTCACAATCCGAAAGCATAGTCACTAATAATGCAGAATCATGTTAGGCAAGCAATTCATTCAATAGTATTTATTGAGCGCTTACTATGTGCAGAGCACTGTGTCTACATAAATGCTAAGGTGGTTGATGAGGAGGCCAGGTTGGTCAGGGATGAGGAGACTGAGTCAGGGAATGTCCCTTAGAGGGGGTGACAGTTTAGGAGGACTTGAAGGTGGGGAGGGAGGGAAGGGGTTTGCTAGATTTCACTGGGAAGGAAGTCTATGAAGGGGAAAGATGGGAACAGTGCATCAGAGACAGGAAAACTGAATGCTATACAATTAGAAGGTTCAATTAGGAAAAGTGAAGAAGTGCAAGTTAAGGTGAAGCAGGAGAGCATGACAAATAAGAGGGAGTCCACTAATGGAGAGATGTAGACAAGCAGTGTGGTCTAGTGGAGTGACCTTAGGCCAGGGGGATAGGAGGCTTGGGTTCTAATCCCAGCTCCATCCTTGCCGTTGACCGCTGGCCCAAGTCCTACCACTGACCTGGAATGCCCTCCCTCCTCACCTCCACCAAACTAACTCTCTTCCCCTCTTCAAAGCCCTACTGAGAGCTCACCTCCTCCAGGAGGCCTTCCCAGACTGAGCCCTCCCTTTCCCTATACCCTTCCTCCCCTCCCCATTCCCCCTACTCCCTCCTTCTGCTCTTCCCCTTTCCCTCCCCACAGCACTTGTGCATATTTGTATATCTTATTTCTTACCCTATTTGTTTTATTAATGACGTGTAGATATCTGCGATTCTATTGATCTTGATGGTATTGATGCCTGACTACTTGTTTCGTTTTGTGGTCTACCTCCCCCATTTAGACTGTGAGCCCGTTGTTGGGCAGGGATTGTCTCTGTCTCTTGCTGAATTGTACATTCCAAGGGCTTACTACAGTGCTCTGCACATAGTAAGCACTCAATAAATACCACTGAAGAATGAATGAATGAATGAGTCTGTTTGCTGTAATATTGTACTCTCCCAAGCACTTAGTACAGTGCTTTGCACACAATAAGCATTCAATAAATAATATTGAATGAATGAATATAACAAACACATTTCTTGCTCCCTCTGGAGAAGGAGACCGGCATTGATATAAATAAATAAAGAATTTATTGTTATTTATTATAAATAAATTATTGTAAATAAGTGCTGTGGGGCTGGGAGGTGGGAGGAATAAAGGGAGCAAGTCAGGGCAATGCAGAAGGGAGTGACGGAAAAGGAAAAGAGGGTTTAGTCAGGAAAGGCCTCTTGAAGGAGATGGGTCTTCAATAATAATTTTTGGATGGGAAGAAGGAGGGTGTTCTAGGCCAGAGGTAGGGATGCGGGCGAGAGGTCAGCGGTGAGTTAGATAAGATTGAGGTACAGTGAGAAGATTGACATTAGAGGAGCGAAATGTGTGAGCTGGATTGTAATAGGAGGTGACGTAGGAGGGGGCAAGAAGAGCTTTAAAGCTGGATGGGCAACCACTGGAGGTTCTTGACGAGTGAAGAGGGGCTGAATATATTGGTAGAAAAATGATCTGCACAGCCGAGTGAAGTATAGATTGGAGTGGAGAGAGAGAGGAGGCAGGGAGGTCAGCAAGGCGGCTGATACAGTAATCAAGGTGGGATAGGATAAGTGCTTGGATTCCTGTGGTAGTTAGTTTGAATGGAGAGGAAAGGGTGGATTTTAGCAATGTTGCAAAGGTGGAACAGACAGGATTTAGTCATAGATTGCATGTGTGTTGAATGAGAGGGAGAAGTCAAGGATAATGCCAAGGTTAAGGGCTTGCGAGACATGAAGGATGGTGTACTGTCTACAGTGATGGGAAAGTCAGAGGAAGGACAGGGTTTGGGTAGAAAGATAAGGAGCTCTGTTCTTTACATGTTAAGTTTGAGGTGACTGCAGGACACTCAAGTAGAGATGTCTTGGAGGCAGGAGGAAATGCGAAATTGTAGAGAGGGAGAGAGATCAGGGTTGGAGATGTAGATTTGGGAATCTAGGTTGTAGTTGAAGCTGTGGGAGTACAACTTAGAGCTTAGTACAGTGCTCTGTACACAGTAAGCACTCGATAAATATGATTAAATGAGTGAATGAGTTCTCCAAGGGAACTGACCTTTGAGGGACACCCCCACAGTTTGGGGATGAGAGGCAGAAGAGGAGCCCACAAAAGAGACTGGGAATGAGCAGCCAGAGAGATAGGAGGAGAACCAGGAGAAGAGAGTGTCAGTGAAACTGAGATTAGATAATGTTTCTAGGAGAAGGGGGTGGCCTTCAGGGTTGAGGCAGCTGAGAGGTCAAGGAGGATTAGGAGGAGTAGAGGTAGTTGGATTTGGCAAAAAAAAGGCCAAATACTTTTTCATCTTGAATATAAAAATGTGAGAGAGGCTTTTTAGAGTTCAGATCATTTGATACGAGCAGTATATGTTTCCAAGTTTGTTTTGGTTAGGACATGAGAAGATGCTTTTTTTTTTAACCCGACGAACAGGTCAACTCCCATGATTGAGGCTCCCTGTTTGGTTGATGTAGGGGTCTCTGTGGAGTGAAGGGGACGGAAGCCAGATTGGAGGGGGTCAAGGAGAGGATTGGAGGAGAGAAACTTGAGACAGCAGGTTTAGACAACTTGATCCAGGAGTTTGGAGAGGAATGGTAGGAGGGAGATGGGGCGATAACTGGAGAGAGCTGTGGGGTCGAGGTGTTTTGGGGATAGGGGAGACATGAGCATGTTAGAAAACCATGGAGAAGAAGCCATTGGAGAGCACATGGTTGAAGATGGTGACTAGGGAGGGCAAAAGGGAGGGGGCAAGAGTTTTGATAAGGTTTGAAGGGATGGGGTCGGATGCATAGATGGAGGGGATTTCGAGAGAAGGTAGCAGATCTCTTGAGATACGGCTGGAAAAGATGGGAGAGTTGAAGGTTATTAATAATAATAATAATAATAATGATAACTGTGGTATTTGTTAGGTGCTTACTATGTGCTACGCAATGTACTAAGTGCTGGGGTAGATACAAGATAATTGGATAGGAAACAGTCCCTGCCCCCATGCAGTTCACAGTCTTCATCCCCATTTTACAGATGAGGTAACTGAAGCATAGAGAAGTGAAGTAACTTGCCAAAGGACACACAGAAAACGAGTGGCAGAGGTGGAATTGGAACCCAGGTCCTTCTGACGCTGAGGCCCGTGCTCTTTCCACTAGGCCACACTGCAATGGTTAGAAGTTTTTGGGTTTTTTTAAAATGCAAAAAGGATGGGTGGCTATTGGAGAATTTTGAAGAGGAGAGTGATCTGTTCTATAAAAGTTAAAGGTAGTAGAGTCAAAGATCTGGGTCATTAATGTTCTCCTGGCCTACAATCCTCTCGGCAGTGTCTCTACTGCCTTTTCAGCTGGGCTTTAGTGTGGATTCATTATGAAAACTTAGTAGGATTGTTTTTTCTTCTTTTTTTAAAAAATAACCAAATTTCATTTCAAAGATTAGCAGTTTCCCATAAAGACCCCTAAAACTGTACTGTGAACATGTTTCCATTCTTTTTTAATTTCCATTAAACAGTTGCATTTGTGCATTTGAAAGATAATGCCAACTAAAAGAAATGAAGTATTACATTAGCTCATAATAAAGGACTTGAATAAAGGAATGTCCCTTAGGGAACATTATTAATTTCAGCTTCTGATACCTGATACTTCTTCTCTGACAACTCTCCTACTTAATCTCTCTTCTCTCTACAATAACCCTTCCCTATTGTTGATCAAGTGTTTAATTTCCTTGAAAGATTTTCTTAGATTTCGGGTATTACTGAGAGGATTTTAATTTTACCCTAACTCTTTAACAGCTAAATCTTGCATATCCGTAGTTTCAAATAGGGGCATTTCTATTATTCTGAGTAAATAGCTTGAGAATTCATTCTTGACAGGGAGTTGAAATATTTTAGATTCATATTCAAACAAAATTATTGAAGTGTTCAGTGATTTGAAGTAAGTGTTGATGATATTGCAGAATCTACTATAATATCATTAAATCATTATGAATTTGAATTAACATGTGTGAACTCAGTGGCCAGCTTTTGCACTATTGTGGATTAAAGATAAACCGCTTATGAAGGAAACAGCAAAGACTATTTCGATTTAAGTAAATATAAACAGCAACTATTTTGATTTAAATAAATTACTATCTTATATGTGGATGTTGTTCCCTAGCTTCAGAGGCAGTATGGCCTAGTGGAAAGAATAGAGTTTGACAGTCGAAGACCAAGGTTCTACTTAATAATAATAATAATAATGTTGGTATTTGTTAAGCGCTTACTATGTGCCGAGCACTGTTCTAAGCGCTGGGGTAGACATAGGGGAATCAGGTTGTCCCATGTGGGGCTCACAGTCTTAATCCCCATTTTACAGATGAGGTAACTGAGGCACAGAGAAGTTAAGTGACTTTCCCACAGTCACACAGCCGACAAGTGGCAGAGCTGGGATTCGAACTCATGAGCCCTGACTCCAAAGCCCATGCTCTTTTCACTGAGCCACGCTGCTTCTCTACTTCTGGCTCTGCCATTGATCTGCTGGTGTCCTAGGGCAAGTCGTATAACCTTCGGTGCCTTCCTGATGAATGAATCAATTGAGTGCTCATTCATTCATTCATTCAATCGTGTTTATTGAGCGCTTACTGTGTGCAGAGCACTGAACTAAGTGCTTGGAAACTACAATTCGGGAAGAGATAGAGACAATCCCTACCCAACAACGGGCTCAAAGTCTAGCAAGGGGAGACAGACAGCAAAACAAAACAAGTAGACAGGCATCACTACCATCAAAATAGATAAATGCACATCATTAATAAAGTGAATAGAGCAATAAACATGTACTCATATATACAAGTGCTGGAGGGGTGGGTAGAGCAGAGGGAAGGAGTAGGATTCGCATGAAGCAAAAACTCCTCACTCTTGGCTTCAAATTTCTCCGTCACCTGGCCCCCTCCTACCTCACCTCCCTTCTCTCCATCTACAGCCCAGCCCGCACATTCCGCTCTTCTGCTGCCGCTGATCTCCTCACTGTGCCTCATTCCCACCTGTCCCGCCGTCAACCCCTGGCCCACGTCCTACCTCTGACCTGGAATGCCCTCCCTCCTCACCACCGCCAAACTAACTCTCTTCCCTTCTTCAAAGCCCTACTGAGAGCTCACCTCCTCCGGGAGGCCTTCCCAGACTGAGCTCTCCCTTTCCCTCTGCTCCTCTTCACTTTGTGCAGCGCTCTGTACTAGGCATTGGGAGAGTACAATACAACAGAGTTGGTAGACACGTTCCCTACCCATAAGGAGCTTACAGCAGCGTGGCTCAGTGGAAAGAGCACGAACTTGGGAGTCAGAGGTCGTGAGTTCTAATCCCTGCTCCTCCACTTGTCAACTGTGTGATTTGGGGCAAGTCACTTCACTTCTCTGTGGCTCAGTTACCTCATCTGTAAAATGGGGATTAAGACCGTGAGCCCCACAGGGGACAACCTAATTACCTTGTACTTACCCCAGCGCTTAGAACAGTGCTTGACACATAGTAGTCGCTTAACAAATACCATTATTATGATTATTATTATTACAGCCTAGAGGGAAAATAGAATTAGAATAAATGCTGTGGGGATGAGTGTGATGTGAATATTAAATGCTTCACACGCAAAGACGTAAGGGCATAGACAGCGAAGAAGGGAGAGGGAGTAGGAGGAATGAGGGTTTAGGGAAAGCCACTTCTCAGAGATCATGGGCAAGGGGCTGGCAGTGAGATAGATGAGATCAAGGTACAATGAATAGGTCGGTAGAGTAGAGGAGCGGAGTGTGCAGATTGGATTGTAGAAGGAAATCAGTGAGGAAAGGTAGGATGGAAGTAGCTGATCGAATGCCTCAAAGCCATTGATAAGGAGTTTCTGTTTGATGCAGAGGTGGATGGGGAACCACTGGAGATTCTTGCAAAGTGGGGAGATTTCATTCGTTCAGTAGTATTTATTGAGCGCTTACTATGTGCAGAGCACTGTTCTAAGCGCTTGGAATGTACAAATCGGCAACATATAGAAACAGTCCCTGCCCTTTGACGGGCTTACGGTCTAATCGGGGGAGACGGGCAGACAAGAACAATGGCAATAAAAATGAAGATATGAACTGATTTTTTTTTAAAATGATCCAGACAGAAGGGCAAAGTGTGGACTGGAGTGGAGAGAGGCGGGATGGTATTTGTTAAGAGCTTACTAGGTGTCATGCAATGTTCTAAGCACTGAGGTAGAGACAAGCTAACCGAGTTGGACGTAGTCCCTGCCTCACATGGGGCTCACAGTCTTCATCCCCATTTTATAGATGAGGTAACTGAGGCTTTCCTATGAGGTTTCTAAAACAGAGAAACCAAAGAGCTAATCCCTTGAACATGAGAGTCAGCTACAATACTGTTAAAGCTGTAAAAAGTGGCACGTACCTGTGTGATCGGATCCGATCGGACCACTACCAGAAGAAATAAAGAGAAAGAAAAAAACATAAATACAATTGTAAATTCTGTCCTTCAGACTCTCCCATCTATAATCAGCAAAACATAAAAGATTCATTAAAATGAGAGAAACAGGAACTCTATTAAACTCTCTTGTACTGGACTCTCCCAAGCAGTTAGTACAGTGCACTGCAAACTGTAAGCACTCGATAAATATCACTGATTGATGCGATAATTCACAACATGGCATACCAGCGATAGCAGGAAGATTTTCCATTTGCAAATGATAAAAACCAAGACAATGCCCAGTGGCACTGACGTGGCACTGGAGAAAGTTATGAAAATGAGAAAAGAGGGAATTCACCCTCAGGGTCTAGAAAACATTTCAGTGAATTGTTATCATATGTCATATTCTGTATTACTGTTGAGGACAGGACGGAATCATTCTTTAACAGAGGATGAAATCCTCCAGTGAGAAAAAGAAGCATCTATAGTACAACAGTGAAAGATATAGGGTGCTCTTTCATTAAGTATACGTGTTAAAATCACTAGCAACCAGCTGGAAAATGTCTCTTCTTTTTCAGATCCGCTAAAAATATCTTACAGCCAAAATAGAGATTTGGGTTGGACTCCAGCAATGCCAGTGGTAGATGCCAAGAAAACATTCTTCCTGGCATCCTGGTCGTTCTCTTTCTGCTTGGATTTTGGGGCATGTTTAAAAGCACAGCTGAATTATCTGAATCAAATCCATGAGCGAGGCTGACACCCAATCAAGCAATATTTAGGGTATTTGGGTTGCAGAGATGAGAAATGCAGGGTTCTTGCTCTCTGTTATCATCATGATAGCCAAGCCACTATTGAAAAGGCAAGTTGACTTCACACACAGACTTGCGTTATTATTTGTGTCAAGTCAACCACTGGGTTTGATACTGATTTAATGCTTTGGAGAAGCTGTGAACGCTTAAGCCGCCTAACCACTTGGGTTAAGGGAAAATTAGATCCTGACTGCTGAGAGTATCAAGACTCTTGCAAAATCTCCGCAGTACAGATATGCATGTGGAGGGGCGTGGCCTACTGGATAGAACACAGACTTAGAAGTCAGAGGACCTGGGTTCTAATTCCAGCTCTGCCGCTTGCCTGCTGTGTGACCTTGTTCAAATCACTCGCCTCCTCTGTGCTCCATTTTCCTCGTCTGTAAAATGAGGATTCAGTATTTATTCTCCCTCCTGCCTAGGCTCACAGGCCGAGCGCTTATTAATCAAAATCATGAGCAAGGCTGACACCCGATCGAGCAATATTTAGAGTATTTGGGATGCAGAGATGAGAAATGCATGGTCCTTGCTCTCTCTTGTCATCACGGTAGCCAAGCCTCTATTGAAAACAAAAGTTGACTTCTCCACACACTCACTTGCGTTATAAGACTTGATAAGCGCTTAAGAAATACAATCAAACAAACAAAAAAACCCCCCTAGACATGAGACTTTTGGACCCAGAACCTGCATGAAGGAGTTGATTATAGTGCCTGTGGTAAAGACGCTTACACTCTCTTATCCGTGTGAGCCCGTTGTTGGAAAGGGATTGTCTCTATCTGTTGCCAAATTGGACATTCCAAGTGCTTAGTACAGTGCTCTGCACACAGTAAGCGCTCAATAAATACGATTGAATGAGTGAATGTTTCCACTGTGGTACAAAGAGCCACAAGCAAATAGGTGGGAAGGGATGTAGCTCATGACATAGTGCACACAAGCCTCCTTTACCTGCAGCATAGTGGAGTGGATCGATCACGGGTCTGGGAGTCAGAAGGTCATGGGTTCGAATCCTGGCTCCACCACTTGTTTGCTGTGTCACCTTGGGCAAGTCACTTCATTTCTCCATCCCTCAGTTACCTCATCTGTAAAATGGGGATTGACACTGTGAACCCCACGTAGAACAGAGACTGTGTCCAACCCAACTTGCTCGTATTCATTCCAACGCTTAGTACAGTGCCTGGCATGTAGTAAGCATTTAACAAATACAGTAAGAGGATCACCTTTTCTGGCAATTGCCGATTCAAAAACATTCCTTGAGCCTCCCATCTTTGATCTGAAATCTTAATTCTTTTCACTATCTAGCGGTTAGCACTTCTTGAATAAACACAAACTTCTTCAGCTTGTAAATTAATTTTATCCTTTCTTCCTGGAATTGACGATACCGTTTCCGGAGTTTATCGGCCCCCTTATAAAAGCAAGTGTATAAAAATACGTGAATCCCTAACAACTAAAATGGCAGAAGAATGATCCTCCATAATATACAGAGGGGTTGAGTCTTAAATTACATTTTTGGGTAGAGGTTCTTTGTATTTTATGGCCATTGTATTTCATAAGGCAAATCATCTAATGAAATTAGGAAAGCAAATATTATTAAGAATATTCCAAGGCAGTCAGCAACAACTGAGTGTCCATTGCCTTTCCCAGAACATACATCCAATTTCCTGCCGGAAACGTAGGTGCACTAAGCAAGGACTACATATTGCTCTCTGTCTCGAAACACTCTTTTTATGCTATTTGCCAAATGCTTACTATGTGCCAGGCACTGTACTAAGCACTGGGGTAGATTCATTCATTCAATCGTATTTATTGAGTGCTTACTGAGCGCAGAGCACTGTACTAAACGCTTGGAAAGAACAATTCAGCAATAAAGAGAGACAATCCCTGTCCACAACAGGCTTGCAGTCTAGAAGGGTAGATACAAACTAATCAGGTTGGACACAGCTCATGTTCCACACGGAGATCATAATCTTAATCCTCATTTTACAGATGAGGTAACTGAGGCACGGAGAAGTGAAGTGACTGGCCCGAGGTCACACAACAGAGAAGTGGCAGAGTCATTATTAGAACCATGGCTTGTGCTCTATCCACTACGCCATGCTGCTTTTCTTAGGCCACACTGCTTCTCTTAGGTGTTTAGACAAGATAATAATAACCATTAATAATTATGGTATTTAAGTGCTTACTATGTGCCAAGCACTGGTCTAAGCGCTGAGATAGATACAAGATAATCAGACTGGATACGGTCCCTGTCCTACATGGGGCTCACAATCTTCATCCCCATTTTACAGATGAGGGAACTGAGGCACAGGGAAGTTAAGCGACTTGCCCAAGGTCACAGAGCAGACAGGTGGTGGAAGAGCCGGGATTAGGACGCACATCCTCTGACTTCCAAACGCATTCTCTTGCCACTGGACCGTACTGCTTCTAAACAGCCTGGTTCAATCCTTGGAGCATACTGATAGCATCATACTGTCAGCACGTTTCATAAAACTGGAGCCACTCCCTCAGTGCTCAGAACGGTGCTTGACGTAAAGCAGCGTGGCTCAGTGGAAAGAGCCCGGGCTTGGGAGTCAGAGGTCGTGGGTTCTAATCCCAGCCCCGCCACTTGTCTGCTGTGTGACTTTGGGCAGGTCACTTCACTTCTCTGTGCCTCAGTTCCCTCATCTGTAAAATGGGGACTAAGACTGTGAGCCCCCCTGGGACAACCTGATCACCTTGTATCCCCCCCAGCACTTAGAACAGTGCTTGGCACATAGTAAGCGCTTAACAAATACCATCATTATTCTTATTATCCCAGCTCTGCCACTTGTCAGCTGTGTGACTTTGGGCAAGTCACTTCACTTCTCTGGTGCCTCAGTTACCTCATCTGTAAAATGGGGATGAAGACTCTGAGCCCCACGTGGGACAACCTGATCACCCTGTACCCTCCCCAGCGCTTAGAACAGTGCTTTGCACATAGTAAATGCTTAGCAAATGCCATCATCATTATTATTATAAAGCCAGAGCTTAACATATGTCATTAAATGTGTTTTAGTGTTTTAGGACAGAGCGCAATACTTCTTATTAGCATTATTGTTACTTTTTTGCTGCTGCTTACTTGATGATGATCTCCATTTAAAAAAAAAATTACGGTATTTCTTAAGCCCTTACGTTGTGCCAAGCACTGGGATGCTGGGGTGGATACAAGCAAATCAGGTTTGATGTAGCCATGCCCCAAGTAGGGCTCACAATATTAATTCCCTTTTTGTGAACTCGTGGGCAGGAAATATGTCTGTTGCTGTGCTGTACTCTCCCAAGCACTCAGTACAGTGCTCTGCCCACAGTATGTGCTCAATAGATATGATTGAATGAAATACCGCAATTATTATTATTATTATCATTAGATCCCATTTACAGCCCAAGTGACTACCTTACTAACCGTGTTAGCTATTTTTCAGAATTCCTGCTGGATCTGCCCATCTTACAGAATATCTTAAGGGGGTTCATTTACTCATTTATTCTTTCAGTCGTATTTATTGAGTGCTTCCTGTGTGCAGAGCACTGTACTAAGTGCTCGGAAAGTACAATTCAGCAACAAAGAGAGAAAATCCCTATCCACAGCGGGCTCACAGTCTAGAAGGGGGGAGATGGACATCAAAACAAATAAAGAGGCATCGGTAGCATCAATATAGATAAATACAATTATAGATATATACACATCAGAGCAATTAAACAGGCATTAATACAAGTAAATAGAATTGTAGCACCTATGTACACAAGTTCTGTGGGGCGGGGAAGGGGGTAGAACAAAGTGGGTGAGTTGGGGCGATGGGGAGGGGAGGGTGAGCTGAGGAAAAGGGGAACTTAGTCTGGGTTCTTTGGTCAGAAGCGTTCACTAATTATAGGAAGCAGCGTACCCAGTGGATAGAGCCCCCCCCAGGCTCGATTCTAATCCTGGCTCCTCCATTTGTCTATTGTGTGACCTTGGACAAGTCACTTTACTTCTCTGTGCCTAATTTACCTCAACTGTAAATTGGGAATTAAGACTGTGAGCCCCCCCATGGGACAGGGATGGTGACCAACCTGATTAACTTGTATCTGCCCCAGGGCTTATTACAATGCCTGGCACATAGTAAGTGCTTAATAAATACCATCAAAAGGCAGGATTAGACACAGATCTCTTGATTTAGGGGTAGTGCTCATTCCATTGGACCAATAGCGGGGCTCAATTAATATTAAAAACCATAAATGCTGTTACTACAGGAGAGGCGGGGCCGATCACCCCCACTATTTTTTGAGCTAAGCTCCTAGACTTGCTCATCCAGGGGCTCCGAAAAGATGCGAGGGTTTTCCACTCAGAGCTGAAATGACCCAAAATAATGGCCTTTCAACCTATTAACTCTAGACTGTAAGCTGTCGTGGGCAGGGAAAGTATCTACCAATTTAGTTGTGTTGTACTCTCTCGGGTGATCTGCTTAGAGTAAGCTCTCAATACCATCGATTGATTAACTCTTAGAAATCCATCCATCTGACCCCCACCCCCAACACCCATAAAATCCCTGTCTGCTTTTTGCTCCTCTATTCAAATGCAGAATTGGCACCTCTGCTAATAAGCAGCCAGTAAAATAACACCACTTACGGGTTATCAGAGAATTAAAAACACTGAACACAGTCCCATGATTCACAGCATAATAAAGGGTGATGAAAAAGGGGAGTGGGGGGGTTGTCAAACAGGGCAGGCAGGCCGAGGGAGAGGGTTCGGACGTGTCAATCGATCGGTCAATTATATTTATTGAGCGCTTACTGTGAGCAGAACACTGTACTAAGCACTTGGGAGATTACAATACAATCGAGTTGGTAGTCAATGGGCAGGGACCGTCTCTATCTGTTACCGATTTGTCCATTCCAAGTGCTTAGTACAGTGCTCTGCACATAGTAAGCGCTCAATAAATACTATTGAAAGAATGAATGGTAGTCACATCCCCTGCCTACAAGAAGCTTCAGAAAATGCTAGGTGAAGTCTCTGAGGGCCACTGACCATAGCTGAAACATTTTTTTTAATCTTTTCCCAGTGCTTTGCTCAATATATGTTCTTAAATATAATAAATAATGATTAGATTTTATGAGAAGTGAAGGAAGCTCTTTATATTCTAATTTTTTCATCCGGGACTTTTTTTAAGTGGTGTTTGTTAAGCACTTTATTATGTGCCAGACACTGTACTAAGTGCTGGGGTGGATACAAGCGAAAGATACACAGTCCACTTCCCACTTGGGGCTGACAGTCTTAATCCTCATTTTATAGATGAGATAACTGAGGCACAGCAAAGTGAATTGACTTGCCCCAGTTCAGATAACGGACAAGAGGTAGAGTCAGGATTAGAACTCAGGTCCTTTTGACTCCCAGACCTGTGCTCCATCCTCTAGACAACACCGCTTCAGATTGCACTGTGTTGTATAAGCTTTGTGGAATGGAAGACATTGTGGGAATTTTGTTAAGCGTTTACTCTATCCCAGGCACTGTACTAAGCGCTGAGGTGGATACAAGCAAATCAGGTTGGGCACAGTCCCTGTCCCACAGGGGGCTCACAGTCCTGACTCTATGGGAAGCAGCGTGGCTCAGTGGAAAGCGCATGGGCTTGGGAGTCAGAGGTCATGGGTTCGAACCCCGGATCTGCCACTTGTCAGCTGTGTGACTGTGGGCAAGTCACTTCACTTCTCTGTGCCGCAGTTCCCTCATCTGTAAAATGGGGATGAAGACTGTGAGCCTCGCATGGGACAATCTGATTACCCTGTATCTACCCCAGTGCTTAGAACACTGCTCTGCACAGAGTGCTTAAAAAATACTGACATTATTATTATTATTATTTTACAGATGAGGTAACTGAGGCCCACTGAGGCCCAGAGAAGTGAAATGACTTTCCTAAGGTCACACAGGAGGCAAGCGGCAGAGCAGGGAGAAGACCCCATGACTTTCTGACTCCCAGACCCATGCTCTATCCACTATGCCATGCTGCTTTATAAGACATTACTTTCATAGATAAAAAACTCAAATTTATGTACTGTTCCATTGATAAGTACCATTCACCCCTCACTTTATTATTCTTTATTATCCCTTTACTTCTATGAAGACCCTCAGTGTTTGTTGAGCTTAGACTGTTGCCTTTTGGATTGCTTTTTGTTTGTTCCCAGGTTTTCCCTTGACCCTTCTCTATTCTCCCATATTCACTTTCCACATAAACATTTCTGACTTCTTTGAGCTCTCTTTTAATTTTGAAAAGCTATAAAACTTAAAAAGACATTAAGTAATGAATGATATGTTGTGGTAAAATGGGGAAACCCATTATGATGAACCTGGATGAATTAAAACCAGGATCACTGGAGACCGTGCCCCAGCTGATTAACTTGTATTTATCCCAGCACTTAGAACAGTGTTTAACACATAGGTGCTTAACAAATGTACTATTACCACTGATAATAATAATCATAATTTTAAAAGTAGTTCAGCCAAGCAATCCTGCCACATCAGTCCTAAAATAAAATTTGGGGACATAATAGTGAAACGGAATGGCTAAAGGAACTAAAGATACAGGTAAAATTTCCCTTACATAGAAAGAAAATGCAAATTATGGTAAACAAAAACTTGCTGAAAAAGATTTTATTGGAGAGGGTTACTTCTGAGTGTGTGAGAAAGCTTTAGTTAAAGTTTACGTGCAGTAAATCACTCCATATTTGAAATCTGTTTTCCCCTCGGTGTAATTACCCATTAGGCTTACTAACAGCACATTTTTCATGTCAAGCAGACAATGGCTTCAAAGAGGAGAAATGTCAGGGGAGGGGGAGGAAAATATGCAAGGGAGTGTGAAAAGGAGGCCAGGTTGGTGCAGGAAGAGGCAAAATAGTAGGAAACACCATTTTTTACACAATCGATCATTTAAAATGCATGGAACCCAAACACCTTGTTCAATTGGCAAGAGGATAAAAGGAATAGGCATTTTCAGTGTGGGACTCCATGGCTTCTTTGCACAGCGATCAATAACCATATTAGAATAAATGCTAAGACGTAAAGGAAGTATTTTTAAGTACATTCATTTTTTAAAACAGTGAACCTTCTACAGGCCCAAATAGCATGCTTTCATTGTGTGGCACCAGACCCTAAATTTCATTAGGTGATTTCTTTTTCTTTTTTTTTTTCACAAAGTACAGCCTTATTCAGAACAAAGGACTTACTATTCAGTGGGAACCCTATAGGTTATTATAGAAGGGTAAAACACCATCTTTACCTTCATCTTTCCAAGGACCTTTCTTTTTACTGTATACTTAACACATAGTAAAGGCACAGACCCTCCTTTTCCCCCACATTTAATGGCAGACACTTAGCCATCTGGCTAAAGAAAACTTGAAGTTCTGCTTTCAGGGTCTGGAAGGTTTTAGAATGCAAACTTTTCTTGGTGACATATCTTTACACTAAGGATCGCTTCCCACCACCAAACACTAACCAGATCTGTAAGCCTTCAGTCAATCAGTCAGTTGCATTTATTGAGTGCTTACTGTGTGCAGAGCACTGTACTAAGCGCTTGGGAGAGTACATTACAACGGAGTTGGTGGTCACGTTCTCTGACCACAACAAGCCTACAGTTTAGAGGGGGAGGCAGACACTGATATAAATGAATACATTATGGAGAAACACGAAAGGCTGAGGGAGGGGTGAATAAAGGGTGCAAATCCAAGTAATCAATTAATTAATCAATCGATGGTATTGAGGAATACCTGTGTGCTGAAACTGTACTAAGCACTTTGGAGAATACAATGCAACAGAGTTGGAAGACACATTCTCTACCCAGAAAGAGCTTACAGGAAGCTTGCGGGAAGCAGTATGGCATAGTGGATAGAACACGGGCCTGGGAGTCAAAAGGTCATGGGTTCTGATCCCTGCTCCGACACTTGTCTGCTGTGTGACCTTGGGCAAGTCACTTAACTTCTCTGGGCCTCAGATACCTCATCTTTAAAATGGGGACCGAGACTGTGAGCCCCACGTGGGACGGGGATGGTGTCCAGCCCGATCTGCTTGTATCCACCCCAGCGCTTAGTACAGTGCCTGGCACATAGTAAGTGCTTAACAAATACCACAGTTATTATTATTACAGTCTTTAAGGGAGTTTACTGTCTAGAGTTATTACTTCCTTTAATTTCTTTAGCAGTAAGAAGATGTGGAAGATAGGAGGAAAGCTCCTACGAAACACAAAGAAAGAAAGACGGAAATTTTTTGGCCAAATAAATGGAATGTCCACAAGAGTCAAACTAGTCCTGGTCTCAGAGTCAGAAGGATCTGGGTTCTAATCCATGCTCTGACAATTTTCTGTTGTGTGACCTGGGGCAAGTTACTTCACTTCTTTGCACCTCAGTTACCTCATCTGTAAAATGGGGATTAATAATACGAACCCCATAGGGGACAGGAACTGTGTCCAATCTAAGAAACTTGTATCTACTCTTAGGACAATGTCTGAGATATAGCAAGTGCTTACCAAATGTCATTAAAAAAAAAAGAAGGCTAAGATCTTAGATTGTAACACCTCCAACTGGTGTTTCAGCTACCATGGTACATCTTTTCTTTTATCTAGTTTCAGAGTGTGTACATTAGAGCTGCACCGTATTAATTAAGAGTAAGCAAACACTGATGGCACCATAATCCTGGGCTCTGATCTTTGGCAAAGTCGGCAGAATCTCAGAATAGAAGCTGAAAATTCCATAAACTGCAATATGCCAGTGTCAAGAAGTGGGTTTACTCCAGGGTGTTAGAGATCGTTTTAGGTTTTTTTGGTTGTCTGTTTTGGTTTGGTGGTGCTATATCCTCAGAGAAAAATAATGTATGGAAAAAAAATTGAGGTGACTGAAAGAGTAACCGGGAAAATTTTAAGGAGTTAGTCCCGATAAACTGGATATTGCGATATCATATAGCATTAGCTATGGTCACTGTAAAACTATGGGAGAGGAAAGAACAGGTAGAGAGGAGAAAAAGAAAACTCAGAGAAGTAGAAGGCGACCAAATAAAATGATCCAGAAAATGCATTATGCTTTGAAAACATTGAAAACTGAAACTCCAGCATTAGACAACATTAAAAGAATATTGAAAAATTAGCGAGGGTTGATGATGGATGATAAATGAAAGTCACTGTAAAACTATGGGAGAGGAAAGAACAGGTAGAGAAAAAGAACACTCAGAGAAGTAGAAGGCGACCAAATAAAATGATCCAGAAAATGCATTATGCTTTGAAAGCATCGAAAACTGAAACTCCAGCACTGGGCAACATAAAAAGAATATTGAAAAATTAGCGAGGGTTGATGATGGATGATAAATGAAAGTCCGAGGAAACAGTAGTGTTGAGTACTAAACAGTGGAAGGTACCTGCAGTCAATCAATGGTATTTATTGAGCATTTACTGTGTGGAAAGCACTGTGCTAAGTGCTTAGGAGAGTACAACGTAACAGAGTTGGCAGACATGTTCCCTGCAGAAAATGATCTTTCAATTTAGAGGGGGAACATTGGAGACATTCTGATTATTCTCCTACCTGGAAAACATAAAATAAATGGTTGCAGTAAACATTAGGGAAGCAGTGTGGCTCAGTAGAAAGAGGCTGGGCTTGGGAGTCAGAGGTCATGGGTTCTAATCCCGGCTAAGCCGCTTGTCAGCTGTGTGACTTTGGGTAAGTCACTTAACTTCTCTGTGCCTCAGTTCCCTCATCTGTAAAATGGGGATTAAGACTGTGAGCACCACTTGGGACAACCTGATCACCTTGTATCCCCCCCAGGGCTTAGAAAAGTGCTTTGCCGCAGTAAGTGCTTAACAAATGACATTATTATTATTATTATCATTATTAAAATGGACTTTGAAACGGATTAGTCTGCAGTTCTCTAGAAGTAACAGGAGGCAGGTAAAAAAATGAGCATAATGTTCAAATCTTTAAGGTTAAAGTTGCAGTGCAGTTTCTGCATGGTACTCAATTATAGAAAAAGGAAAAGAGCTCCAGTGCTGAATATTGAGAATAGCTGTCCTCAGAAGCTGCTGACTTGCATGAGTTCTAATCCTGGCTCCCTCCTTTGTCTGCTGTGCAACCTTGGGCAAGACACTTAACTTTTCTGTGCCTTTACTTACCTCATCTGTAAAATGAGCATTGAGACTGTGAGCCCCACATGGGACAGGGACTGCGTTCAACCGCTTTGCTTGTATCTACCCCACTGCTTAGTACACTGCCTAGCACATTAATCACTTAACAAATACCATTATTATTATTTTTATTATTATTATTAGGGAGATTCCTAGAGAACTAGCAGACTATCCAACAGTACAATAGGAAAAGCGATCTCTAAAACTCTGAAATAAAATTCAACAGATGAATCTCTAAAAGATATAGGCGTCGTGGTAGTTGAATATTTTATTCTGGTGATTCTTTATGGATATCTTTTTGTGATTCCAAATGCCCAGAGACTTCAGATTTACCTTTCAGGTGCTGATTGTTCACCAAGGAAGGCTTACAGCCTTTTAACATTTCCTTTCCTTACCTGTTCTGTCAAGCCCCCAAATCTTGTAAATGCGTCTTTTGCTTGACTGTGCTCAAAGGCCCTTGTCTAGGCAGGGAGTGTTGTGGCCTGTTTGAAATGCCCCAGCAGGGCAACACTAATGAAAAGGTGTTAATTAACTTAAAGGATGATTCTTTATTTGACCTCAAGTTCCATTTCTTTAATAATTACTTCAAATTATTTTAAGGTTTTATTTTATTAAAGGTTTCCACCTTTAATAATTACTTAAAATAAATGGGTGCTTTTAAGGGGAGGTAAAGAAAAGAGATTTCGCATCTCGCTGACCTTGCCCACATCCTGCCTCTGTCGTGGAATGCCCTCTCTCCTCAGATCTGACAGACAAATACTCTCCCCCACTTCAAAGCCTTACTGAAGGCACATCTTCTCCGAGAGGCCTTCCCTAAGCCCCCCTTTCCTCTTCTCCCACTCCCTTCTGCGTCGCCCTGACTTGCTCCCTTTGTTCTTCCCGTCTTTGTAATTTATTTATTGTATTAATGTCTGTCTCTCCCTCTCTAGGTTGTAAGTTCGTTGAAGGCGGGGAATGTGTCTGTTTAAGGTTGTATCTTACTCTCCCAAAAGCTTAATACAGTGCTCTGCAGACGGTAAGAGCTCAATAAATACCACTGAATGAATGAATGAAAAGTGGGTGAAAAAATGATTTTTAAAACAGGACAGAGAGGGTTGGTAGCAGAAGATCAATCAATCGATGGTATTTAATAATAATAATAATATTGTTGGCATTTGTTAAGCGCTTACTACGTGCAGAGCACTGTTCTAAGCGCTGGGGTAGATACAGGGTAATCAGCTTGTCCCACGTGAGGCTCACAGTCTTCATCCCCATTTTACAGATGAGGTAACTGAGGCCCAGAGAAGTGAAGTGACTTGCCCACAGTCACACAGCTAAGTGGCAGAGATTCGAACCCATGACCTCTGACTCCCAAGCCCGGGCTCTTTCCACTGAGCCAGGCTGCTTCTCTTATTTACTGAGGGTGTGCTGTGTGTGGGGCACTGTATTAAGCAGCGTGGCTCAGTGGAAAGAGCCTGGGCTTGGGAGTCAGAGGTCATGAGTTCGAATCCCATATCTGCCACTTCTCAGCTGTGTGACTGTGGGCAAGTCACTTAACCTCTCTGTGCCTCATTTCCCTCATCTGTAAAATGGGGATTAAGACTGTGAGCCCCACGTGGGACAACCTGATTCCCCTGTGTCTACCCCAGCGCTTAGAACGGTGCTCTGCACATAGTAAGCGCTTAACAAATTCCAACATTATTATTATTATTATTATTATTAAGTGCTTGGGAGAGTACAATAGAGCTGGTAGACATCTTCCTTGCCCACAAGGAGTTTACAATCTAAAAGGGAAGCTAATAATCAATCAATGGTATTTATTGAGCGCATACTGTGTGCACAGCTCTGTACTAAGCATTTGGGAGAGTGCACTATAATAGAGTTGGTAGACATGTTCCCTAGCCATAACAATAAGAAGTAATAAAAATGGGGTTGCTCTCTTGTTTTCATTTTAAAAATCCTTATTAATCTGCAATCATCGTGACGACCTGCAAAGCTGTCATGTGTTCAAGGGACCCACTTCCTTATTAATTTGGAGTAAACGATCACTGCTGACACCATAATCCTGGGCTCTGGTCTTTGTCAGAGTCTACAGAATCTCAGAATAGAAACCGAAAATCCATAAACTGCAAAATGCCAATGTCAAGAAGTGGATTTACTGCAGTGTGGTTGAGAGGTGTAGTTGGATGTTTACTTGGTGCTTATCACCAGACCATCCGAGTACCGCAGAACATAAAAGGCAACATATGTTCACCTCCTGCACAAAAAGCCAAGGAAACGACTTTCCTTCTTTTTCACACCCGGCTCCCGGCCTCCAAAGCCCACAGCCACACACCTCCCATTCGACTTGCATTAGAAAGAAAGGAGAGCCCGCACTTGTGAAATGAAGTGCCCCAAGGCTGTCAAACTCAGCTTTTGTGATGAGGGCCTGGAATTCCCGCTTTCAAAAACAAAAGGCACTGAGGAAGTTGTTTGGGGTTTCATAGAGGAACCCTTCAATGAGTCTGCATGGACATGATAAACAAGCCGCATTTGAGTCCTACGCACCTTGAAAGTATCCTTTCAAAACCATTATAATTCATGGAAAGTATCAGCGCGTATTCTTTAGAAAGATATGTTAAGCAATACCTATGGGAGGTTGGATTTTATTTCTACGTGAGCTGTAATGAGAATACAGTAAAAGGAATTATTTATTATTACTTAACGCTAATTAAAATTTATGAAAAGGCTGATTCTACTCAGAGGGACCTTGAGTCCTGAATAAAGTCAATATGATAACAATGAGCAGGAGGGGATTTTGGAAACTTCATTCGTTCTTTCAATTGTATCTATTGAGCGCTTGCGGTGTTCAAAGCACTGTTTTAAGCACTTGGGAGAGTACGATATAACAATAAACAGACACGTTCCCTGCCCACAACGGGCTCACAGTCTCTGGTTGAAGTTGATTTCTAGATTTCTTTTTAAATCTTTTGGTTTCAGAAATCAACCAGTTTTTTCAGGGGGTCGAATTTAGGGATCTAAATTCTTTAATAATATTAAGGATGGTATTTGCTAAGCGCTTACTATGTGTCAAGCACTGTTCTAAGCGCTGGGGTAGATGCACGGTAATCCGGTTGTCCCACACGGGGCTCACAGTCTTAATCCCCATTTTACAGATGAGGGATCTGAGGCACAGAGAAGTTAAGTGACTTGCCCAAAGTCACACAGCTGACAAGTGGCGGAGACGGGATTAGAACCCACAGCCTCTAACTCCCAAACCTGGGTTCTTTCCACCGAGCCACGCTGCAACCAGTTAGTCAGGAGTATTGAGTACTCAATCCATGTAGAGTACTGTGGCTCAGTGGAGAGAGCACGGGCTTGGGAGTCAGAGGTCATGGGTTCAAATCCCGGTTCAGTCGCTTGCCAGCTTTGTGACTTTGGGCAAGTCACTTCACTTCTCTGTGCCTCAATTACCTCATCTGTAAAATGGGGATGAAGATTGTGAGCCCGACGTGGAACAACCTGATCACCTTGTATCCTCCCTAGCGCTTAGAACAGTGCTTTGCAAATAGAAAGCGCTTAACAAATGCCATAATTATTAATTAATTATTATTACTGTACTACTTTCTTGGGAAAATACAATAGCGTCGGTAGATATGTAGGAGTAGGAACTTACAAGCTAGTGGGAGAGACAAGACAATAAAATAAATTAAAGGGAGGGGGGAGCAAAAGAGTTTAAAGAGATGTCCTATTCCTCTGATCCCCCTCCCCATTGCCCCGACTCGCTCCCTTTGCTCTACCCCTCTCCCCGCCCTGCCGCACTTGTGTATATAGTGCGTATTTATAATCATAATTCTATTTATTTTATCAATGATGTGAATATATCTATAATTCTTTTTATTTATAATGATGCTACCGATACCAGTTTGCTTGTTTTGATATCTGTCTCCCCCCTTCAAGACTGTGAGCCTACTGTGGACAGGGATTGTCCTTATTTGTTACTGACCTGTACTTCCCAAGTGCTTAGTACAGTGCTCTGCACACAAGAAGCTGTCAATAAATATGGTTGAATGAATGAATGAATGAATGGTTAGGGAACCAAGCGTTTAGATGATGCTGAAGTATTCATTCAATAGTATTTATTGAGTGCTTACTATGTGCAGAGCATTGTACTAAGCGCTTGGAATATACAATTCGGCAACAGATAGAGACAATCCCTGCCCAATGATGGGCTTACAGTCTAATCGGGGGAGACAGACCGACAAAAACAAGACAACATCATCACAATAAATAGAATCAAGGGGATGTACACCTCATTAACAAAATAAATAGGGTAATAAAAATATATACAAATGAACACAGAGCTGAGGGGAGGGGAAGGGAGAGGAGCAGGGGAGAAAGGAAAGGAGCAGAGGGAAAAGGGGAAGCTCAGTGTGGGAAGGCCTCTTGGAGAAGGTGAGCTCTAAGTAGGGCTTTGAAGAGGGGAAGAGAGTTAGTTTGGCAGACAAGAGGAGGGAAGTCATTCCAGGACAGTGGGCCAGGGGTCAACAGCGGGATAGGCATGAACGGGGGACCAAGAGGAGGTGAGCGGCAGAGGAGAGGAGTATACAGGTTGGGCAGTAGAAAGAGAGAAGGGAGGTGAGGTAGGAGGGGGCAAGGTGAAGAAGAGCTTTGAAGCCAAGAGTGAGGAATTTTTGTTTCATGTGGAGGTTGATGGGCAACCACTGGAGGTTTTTAAGGAGGGGAGTGACATGCCCAGAGCGTTTCTGCAGGAAGATGATCTGGGCAATGGAATGAAGAATAGACTGGAGTGGGGAGAGACAGGAGGAAGGGAGGTCAGAGAAGGCTAACACAGTAATCCAGCCAGGATATTATGAGCCTGTACCAGTATGAGAGCCGTTTGGTTGGAGAGGAAAGGGCAGATCTTGGCGATATTGTAAAGGTGAGATCGGCAGGCGTTGGTGACGGATTGGATGTGTGGGGTGAATGAAAGAGCGGAGTCAAGGATGACACCAAGGTTGCAGGCTTGAAAGACGGAAAGGATGGTCATATCGTTCACAGT
Organism: Ornithorhynchus anatinus; assembly: GCF_004115215.2. Lineage (NCBI taxonomy): Eukaryota > Metazoa > Chordata > Mammalia > Monotremata > Ornithorhynchidae > Ornithorhynchus > Ornithorhynchus anatinus. The sequence continues at coordinate 97,131,681 of NC_041731.1, read as the reverse complement.
GACGGGGAAGTCAGGAAGAGGGCAGGGCTTGGGAGGGAAGATAAGGAGCTCAGTTTTGGACATGTTGAGTTTTAGGTGGCGGGCAGACATCCAGGTGGAGACGTCCTGGAGGCAGGAGGAGATGCGAGCCTGAAGGGAGGGGGAGAGGACAGGGAGGAGATGTAGATTTGGGTGTCATCGTCGTAGAGACTATAGTTGAAGTCATGGGAGCGAATGAGTTCACCAAGGGAGTGAGCGTAGATGGAGAACAGAAGAGGGCCAAGAACTGATCCTCGAGGAACCCCTACCGTTAGAGGATGGGAGGGGGAGGAGGAGCCCACAAAGGAGACCGAGAATGAGCAGCCAGAAAGATAAGAGGAGAACCGGGAGAGTTCGGAATCTGTGAAGCCAAAGTGAGATAAGGTGTGGAGGAGAAGGGATGGTCGACAGTGTCAAAGGCAGCTGAGAGGTTGAGGAGGATTAGTAAGTACTGAATAGGGGGCAAAATAGCGTGGGAAGATAATAAAGATGGTATTTATTAAACACTTACTCTATACCAAGTACTGTGGTGGATCCGAGATAATTAGGTCCCCCAAGGGGCTCCCAATTTAATAGGAGGGGCAACAGGCATTGAACCCCCATTTTGCATGGAAGGGGACTGAGGCACAGAGAAGTTGAATGACTTGTCCAAGGTCAGTCAGTCAGTGGATCATATTTATTATCTACTGTGTGCAGAGCACTGTACTAAGCTCTACCAATACAAGAGACACTTTCCCTACCCATAACAAGCTCATGCAGCCATAAGGGGTGGACAGTTTTTCTAACTCCTAGACTCTTGCTCTCACTACTAAGCCACGGCACTTCTCAGGTGAGAAATTAATCAGGGAAGACCTCTGGAGGAAATATGACTTCAGAAGGGTCTTGAAAATGTGCCTGCCACATATGGAGGCCAAACAGAGGGTATGAGTAAGAGGTTGGGGTTGAGAGAGAGAAGAACGAGGCACAGTGAGTGGATTGGTTTAAGACGAATGAAGAACTTGAGCAGGGATCTGGTGGGAGAGGAGTGAGGTTAAGTAGTGAGAGGGAGAAAAATTGAGAAAAATTGAAACCGACGTTCAAGGGAAGCTTGTTGTAGGCAGGGATGTCATTGTTTTTTGTTATGTTGTACTTTCCCGAGCGCTTAGAACAGTGCTCTGCAGAGTAAGTGCTCAATAACTGAATGAATGGCCCTCATTCATTCAATCATATTCATTGAGTGCTTACTGTGTGCAAAGCACTGTTCTAAGTGGATTACTCACCCAAGCACTTAGAACAGTGCTTTGCACACAGTAAGCACTCAATGAATATGATTTCTATGTGCAGAGAACTGTCCCTTAGAACAGTGCTTTGGAGAGTAATCCAGCACTTAGAACAGTGGTTGACACATAGTAAGTGCTTAACAAATACCCTCATAATTATTATTATTACAATATAACAATAAACTGACATATGCCTTGCCCATAATGAGCTTCTGGGTCATTTGGATCTGCACCCTTTAAGCACTTTGAGTCTCTCCCTAACCTCTAACCCCTCATCACCCTTAAGCACTTTGATACTAACCTCACCCCAGTCCCAAAGCCCTTATGCATATAGTTATATGCTGCCCCTTTCCCTATCTGAAATTTATTTAATGCCTTTCTCCACAACTAGATTACAAACTCCTTGCAGCCAGGAATCATGTTTCCTACCTCAGTGGTATTATACTCTCCCAAGTGCTAAATACCTTGTTCCATACACACTAAACACTCCATTCATTCATTCAATCACATGTATTGAGCGTTTACTGTGCGCAGAGCACTGTACTAAGCATTTGGGAGAGTACAATATAACAATAAACAGACACACCTCTGCCCATAATGAACTTACAGACTAAGGGGGGAGACAGAAATATTAATATAAATAAATAAATTACAGATATGTAATTCTGGGAATGTAGAAAGGAAGCAAATCAGGGCAGAAGGAAGTGGGAGAAGAGGAAATGAATGCTTAGTCAGGGAAGGCCTCGTGGAGGAGATGTGCCTCAGTAAGGCTTGAAAGGGGGGAGAGTCAATTCTGTGGGATATGAGGAGGAGAGGCATTCCAGACCAGAGGCAGGATGTGAGGGAGAGGTCCCTGAAAACATTAATTGATTGACTATTGTAGTCTCCCAAGTGCTTAGTGTAGTTTTCTGTACACATTAAGCCTCAGTAAAGACCACTGACTGGTTGACTACTATACTCTCCCAAGTACTTAGTACAGTGTTCTGTACTCAATAAATAGTAATAATTATAATTACGGTATTTGTTAAGCGCTTACTATTTGCAGACCACTGTTCTAACTGCTGGGGTAGATAGAGGGTAATCAGATTGTCCCACATGGGACTCACATTTTTTAATCCCCAATTTTACAGATGAGGTAACTGAGGCACAGAGAAGTGAAGTGACTTGCCCAAGGTCACATAGCAGAGAAGTGGCGGAACCGGGATTAGAACCCAGGGCCTCTGACTCCCAAGTCCGTACTCTTTCCACTAAGCCACGCTGCTTCTCTATATCACTGACTGATTGACTCTGCTTGATGCAGAGAGGAATGGGAACCCACTGGAGGGTTTTGAGGAATGCGGAGATGTGGGCAGAATGTTGTTTTAGAAAAATGATCCAGGCAGCAGAGCATGGTATAGACTGGAGAGCGAAGAGATTGGAGGCCCAGGTAGTCAGGGAGAAGCCTGCTGTAGTAGTCAAGAAGGGATAGAGCAGGCACTTTAACAGGCACCATGGCAATTTGGATGAAGAGAAATAATAATTATCTTGGTATTTGTTAAGCGCTTACTATGTGCAGAGCACTGTTCTAAGCGCTGGGGTAGATACAGGGTAATCAGGTTGTCCCACGTGAGGCTCACAGTTAATCCCCATTTTACAGATGAGGTAACTGAGGCACCGAGAAGTGAAGCGACTTGCCCACAGTCACACAGCGGACCAGTGGCAGAGCTGGGATTCGAACCCATGACCACCGACTCCCAAGCCTGGCCTCTTTCCACTGAGCCACGTGGAAAGTACCAACAGGACTGGGTTATTGCCTGAGTATAGGGGTTGAAAGAGAGCGAGGAGTCAAGGATTATATCAAAGTTGTGGGCACGGGAGGTGGGGAGCATGGTGGTGTGATGGATGGTGATGACCAAGTTAAGAAAAGGAGAAGATCTGGGAGGGGAAATGAGTTTATTTTTTGAACATGTGTTTCTTGAGGTGTCAGTTGGTTATGCATGAAGAGATATCCTGGACCCAGGTAGAGATGAGAGCAGATGAACTCTTCAGAGAAGTGAATGTAAGTTAAGAAAGCAGTAGAAATTGGGAAGCAGCATGGCCTAGTGGAAAGAGTCCAGGCTTGGAAGTCAGAGGACCTGGGTTCTAATACTGGCTGTGCCACTTACCTGCTGTATGAAGGCAGAAAGACGTTTAACTTCTCTGAGCCTTACGTTCCCTCATCTGCAAAATGGGAATTAAACAGCTGTTATTAATACTACTAATAAAAATAACAATAATAACATTTGTTAAGTGCTTACTCTGTGCCAGGCTCTGGACTATGCACTGGGGTGGTTACAAGCAAATCAGGTTGGACACAGTCCCTGTCCCATGTGTGGCTTCACAGTCAGGACCTGATTATCATGTATCTACCGCAGAGCTTTGTATGGTGCTTGACACATAGAAAGCGGTTAACAAATGCCACAATTATTTTTTATTATTAGCAGTAGTAATACGAATAACAGTAAAACAATAGGACTCCCAGTGAGCCTTGAGGGACACCTACAGTTAGGGAGTAGGAAGCAAGAGGAGGAGGCGGTGAGAAAAGGAGGTGTCTGAGAGTTAAGACGCAGAATAGGACCGTGTCAGAGAAACCCAGATTTGATGGTGTTTTGAAGAGGAAGCGGTGGTTCCCAGTGTCAAAGTCTGCTGATAAATCAAGATAAATAAGAGCGGTACATTTGGTGAGGGGTATGGGGGTCATTGGTGACCTTGGAGAGAACAGTTTCAGTGGACAGGAGGGGCTAGATTTCAGAAGGTGGATGAGGAAATTGGAGAAGTGGAAGTAGAGGTATTGGGCATAAATAACCCAAAATGAGGAGTTTGGACAGGAAAGGTGGGATGCAGATAGGGCAGGATAGTGCAGGGGGGTTGAAAGGGGGTTATTGTAGGAGAGGAGACATGGGAGGGTGCTTGAAAGCAGGGGCCAAGGAGGCAGAAGCCACTGAGGGGTTGAAGACGGCAGTCAGAGAGGGAAGATTAGGAAGAGTAGGAGTGTGTGTTTTTATAACATGTGAAGGGTTGGTGTCAGGGGTGCAGGTAGAATGGGTGGATCTCAAAAGCAAGCTGGATAAGAAACAGAAGAGGAAAAAGCAAATTTTGTGGTGGCCAGGTCTGACCAGGCTTCTCACATATATTCTTCCAAATCAAGCGGTGTGGATTAGTGGTTAGAGCAAGGGCCTGGGAGTCAGAAGGACCTGGGTTCTAATCCTGGCCCTGCCAGATTCATTCACTCATTCAATTGTATTTATTGAGCGCTTAGTGTACGCAGAGCACTGTACTAAGCACTTGGGAAAGTACAATACAGTAATAAGGAGAGAGAATCCCTGCCCACAGTAATAATAATAATAATATTGGTATTTGTTAAGGGCTTACTATATGCTGAGCACTGTTCTAAGCGCTGGGGGTAGATACAGGGTAGATACAGGATACAGTGAGCTCAGAACTCTGCTGTGTGGCTTGGGCAAGTCGCTTATCTTCTCTGTGCCTTACGGCATCTGTAAAATGGGGTTAAGAGTGTGAGCCTCATGTTGGATAGGGACTGTGGCCAACCTGATTAACAAGTATCTACCTCAAAGTTTGGAACAGTGTGAGGCACATAGTAAGCGATCAACAACTATTATTATTACCTGGGCTCAGAGGGTTAATCTTCAATTTACAGATGAGGTAATCGAGGCACAGAGAACTGAAGTGGCACGAGAGGCCCTGGAAACAGTGTTGCCTAGTGGCTAGAGCACGGACCTGGGAGCCAGAAGGAGTTGGGTTCTAATTTCGGCTCTACCGCTTGTCTGCTGCGTGACCTTAGGCAAATCACTTAACTTTTCTGTGCTTTAGTTACCTCATCTGTAAAATGGGGATTAAGACCGTGAGCCACATGTGGGACATGGACTGTGTCCAACCCGATCAGCTCGTATCTATCCCAGCGCTTAGAACGGTGCCTGACACATAGGGAATGCTTAACAAATACCATAAAAAAATTTAAAGGGTGACTTGCCCAAGACCCCACAGCAGACAAGTGACAGAGACAGGATTAGAACCCAGGCTTTTCTGATTCCCAGGCCCGTGCTCTATCCACAAGGCCACACTACTTAACTTTGAGGCCTCTCCACTTAGACTAGAGGTCTGCCTTCTTCTCTTCCCACTCTCCGGCTTTCATAGGCAGGGATTGTGACGGCCTGCTCTGTTGTTTTCAATCCTTCCTACTTCCGCCGCTGTTTCCCTCTATCGTCTTTAATTAAGGCCTGTCGAGAACCTACTTTGGGGCAACCTTTAAACCTTGAATTTTTAAAACGGGCTTTTTTGGTACTGCTGTGAAGTTAATCGCACCTCAACTGCCCTGTTCCATTCTGTTTGTTCTGCAGAGTATGATCTCATTTATATATCAAAAATTTCTCGTCAAGACTAATTGTGCCAACGTTCTTCCCAACCCATTTTCAAACCAAAAGTATTTTAGGTCAAAGAAAAAGCAATCGAATTTATTTCAAGGCTATATACATTTGAATCCATTTGACACAGATAAAGCTAACTTCTGGCTGCCAGACTAGGCAGAGAGAAAAAGATAAAGCTTAAAGTTATTCAGATGCTTAAACGGAGATTATTGTTGATCACCTTTAGGCGTCCTTTATCTTATCGTGGGCTGGTACCTGTATGGGCTACTTAGTCTGCTCAGAGCTATGCTTCACTCCCTGGAAGCAGCAGACAACAGTTGGAGAGCTACAGCTCAACAGACGTCGTCTTTCTTTCTCGATTTCCGGCTTTCGGAGGCAGGGATGGTACCTACCTACTCTATTGCATTGAACTCTTCCACATGCTTACTAATAAGCACCACTGATTGATTGAGTTAGATTGTCCAGGTCAGTCTGGTTTGATTAGACTGTGAGCCCATCACTGGGCAGGGATTGTCTCTATCCGTTGCCGAATTGTACATTCCAAGTGCTTAGTACAGTGCTCTGCACATAGTAAGGGCTCAGTAAATACTATTGAAATACTACTGAATGAATGCCCGGAAATTGATACAGAGGAATCGCTTCTGGGTTGGACTTTCTTGGGGCAAAGGTAACAGTAGGGTGGCCATTGATGGCCCCTGAGGATGCTAGATGCCCTTGGCCAACTCTGAAGCAATGTAATGAATTCATTCAATCATTCACTCATTCAATCGTATTTACTGAGCACTTGCTATGTGCACAGCACTGTAATAATAATAATAATAATAATAATGTTGGTATTTGTTAAGCGCTTACTACGTGCAGAGCACTGTTCTAAGCGCTGGGGTAGATACAGGGGAATCAGGTTGTCCCACATGAGGCTCACAATCTTAATCCCCATTGTACAGATGAGGTAACTGAGGCCCAGAAAAGTCAAGTGACTTGTCCACAGTCACACAGCTGCAAACTGTACTAAGCATTTGGGAGAGTACAACAATAAATGAAGTAGGAGGGGGCAAGGGGACTGAGTGCTTTAAAGCCGATGGTGAGAAGTTTTCAACCGATGCGGAGCTGGATGGGCAACCACTGGAGTTTCTTGAGGCGTGAGGAAATACGTCCTGAGCGTTTATGTAGAAAAATGATCTGCGCAGCAGAATGAAGTATGGACTGGAATGGGGAGAGACAGGAGGCCGGGAGGTCAGCGAGGAGGCTGATGCAGAAATCCAGGAGGGATAGGATGAGTGATTGTATTAACGAGGTAGCAGTTTGGATGGAGAGGAAAAGGTGGATTTTAGTGATGCTGTGAAGGTGGAACCGACAGGATTTAGTGATGGATTGACTGGGTGAGTTGAATGAGAGAGAGTGGAGTCAAGGATAGCGCCAAAATTTCGAACTTGTGAGACAGGGAAGGATGGTGGTGCCGTCTGCAGTGTTGGGAAAGTCGGGGGAGGACAGGGTTTGGTTGTATGTGACACTGTGTGTATTAAACGGGTAACATAGTCTATCAATCAATCAATCAATCAATCACAGCACTGTACTACACACTTGGGAGAGTACAACAGAATTAGCAGAAGTTACCTGCCCATCACTAGCTTACAGTCAAGAGGGGGTGACAGACAATATGAATAAATAATTTATAATTTAAGGATATGTACATAAGGGTTGTGGGGTTGGGGGTGGGGGGAATATCAGATGTCCAAAGGTCAGAGATTCAAGTGCATAGATGATGCAGCAGGGAGAGCAAACCAGGGAAAAGAGGGCTTAATCGGGGAAGCCCTCTTGAAGGAGGAGAGAGTCAGACTGAAAGTTTCCTGGAAATCCAGAGCCATTATGCTCCCCTACCAGGTTTCTGTGGACTGTAACCTCATTATGGGCAGGGAATGTGTCGGTTAGTTGTTGTACTGTACTCTCCCGAGGACTAACTACAGTGCTCTGCACACAGTAAGCGCTCATTAAATACAATCAAATGAATGAATGATAGGGGTGCCACTTCTGAGCCATGGTACTCAGCAAGAGCGGCTGAGACGGAGGAGGAGTGGGTTTTAAAATAAAGCTTCCAGGTCTGAAGTGCTATTCTGGTACAGGACAAGGGACAGACCAGCTGCAGACTGACCTGCCCACTGCACAAGATGCTCCCCAAAGTCACCCCTCCGCCTCTCCCCCGCCTCTCCCCTCCCCCCCCACCAACCCTCTCCCCTACTTTCCCATCCTTCCCTGCAGTATCCTCAGAGGAGATCTCCTCCCTCCTCGCAAGTGCCACCCCCTCCACCTGCGCCTCGGACCCCATTCCCTCTCACCTTATTAAAACCATCGCCCCTGCCCTCCTCCCTTCCTTAACTTCTATTTTAACCACTCAATCTCCAATGGCTCCTTCCCCTCTGCCTTCAAACATGCCCACGTCTCCCCCATCCTAAAAAAACCGCTCTCGACCCCACTTCCCCCTCCAGTTATCGCCCTATCTCCCTACTACCCTTCCTTTCCAAAATCCTAGAACGAGTCGTCTACCATCGCCGCTTAGAATTCCTTAACTCCCATTCTCTCCCGGACCCCCTCCGATCTGACTTCCGTCCCCTCCACTCTACCAAGACTGCTCCCTCTAAGGTCACCCGTGACCTCCTTCTTGCCAAATCCAATGGCTCCTACTCCATTCTGATCCTCCTTGACCTCTCTGCTGCCTTTGACACTGTCGACCATCCCCTCCTCCTCCATACCTTATCTCACCTCGGCTTCACGGACTCCGTCCTCTTCCGGTTCTCCTCTCACCTCTCTGGCCGGTCGTTCTCGGTCTCCTTTGCCGGCGCCTCCTCCCCCTCCCATCCTTTAACTGTTGGAATTCCTCAAGGGTCAGTTCTTGGCCCTCTTCTGTTCTCCATTTACACTCACTCCCTCGGTGAACTCATCCGCTCTCATGGCTTCGACTACCACCTCTACGCAGACGACACGCAGATCTACATCTCCGCCCCCGTCCTCTCTCCCTCCCTTCGGGCTCGCGTCTCCTCCCGCCTCCGGGACGTCTCCACCTGGATGTCGGCCCGCCACCTAAAACTCAACGTGAGCGAGACTGGGCTCCTCATCTTCCCTCCCAAACCCGGTCCTCTCCCGGACTTCCTAGGAGAAGCAGCATGGCTCAGTGGAAAGAGCATGGGCTTTGGAGTCAGGGCTCATGAGTTCGAATCCCAGCTCTGCCACTTGTCGGCTGTGTGACTGTGGGCAAGTCACTTAACTTCTCTGTGCCTCAGTTCCCTCATCTGTAAAATGGGGATTAAGACTGTGAGCCCCACGTGGGACAACCTGATTCCCCTATGTCTACCCCAGCGCTTAGAACAGTGCTCGGCACATAGTAAGCGCTTTACAAATACCAACATTATTATTATTATTATTACCCCAGCGCTTAGAACAGTGCTCGGCACATAGTAAGTGCTTAACAAATACCAACATTATTATTATTATTACTTCCCCATCACCGTGGATGGCACAACCGTCCTTCCCGTCTCTCGGGCCCGCGATCTCGGTGTCATCCTTGACTCGTCTCTCTCGTTCACCCCGCGCATCCTATCCGTCACCGAGACCTGTCGGTTTCACCTTTACAATATCGCCAAGATCCGCCCTCTCCTCTCCACCCAGATGGCTACCTCACCGCTACGGGCTCTCGTTATATCCCGGCTAGACTACCGTGTCAGCCTTCTCTCCGATCTCCCTTCCTCCTCTCTCGCCCCGCTCCGGTCTATTCTTCGCTCCGCTGCCCGGCTCATCTTCCCGCAGAAACGATCTGGGCCTGTCACTCCCCTTCTTAAACACCTCCGGTGGTTGCCCATCGACCTCCGCTCCAAACAAAAACTCCTCACTCTAGGCTTCGAGGCTCTCCATCACCTTGCCCCTTCCTACTTCTCCTCCCTTCTCTCTTTCTACCACCCACCCCGCACGCTCCGCTCCTCCGCCGCCCAGCTCCTCGCCGTCCCTCGGTCTCGCCCGTCCCGCCGTCGACCCCCGGGCCGCATCCTCCCGCGGTCCCGGAACGCCCTCCCTCCTCACCTCCGCCAAACTGATTCTCTTCCCCTCTTCGAAACCCTACTTAAAACTCACCTCCTCCAAGAGGCCTTCCCAGACTGAGCTCCCCTTCTCCCTCTACTCCCTCTACCGCCCCCCCTTCACCTCTCCACAGCTTAACCCTCTTTTCCCCCCATCTCCCTCTGCTCCTCCCCCTCTCCCTTCCCATCCCCTCGGCACTGTACTCATCCACTCGACTGTATATATCTTCATTACCCTATTTATTTTGTTAATGAAATGTACATCGCCTCGATTCTATTTAGTCGCCATTGTTTTTACGAGATGTTCTTCCCCTCGACTCTATTCATCGCCCTTGTTCTCGTCTGTCCGTCTCCCCCGATTAGACCGTAAGCCCGTCAAACGGCAGGGACCGTCTCTATCTGTTGCCGACTTGTTCATTCCAAGCGCTTAGTACAGTGCTCTGCACATAGTAAGCGCTCAATAAATACTATTGAATGACTGAATGAATGGCCACCCTAGCCAGTGGTTCAAAAGTAAGTGGAAGAAATAGGCAGGACAGGGAGACAGATGGAGAGTCAACTGAAGGGCAGCGTGGTGTGGTGGATAGAGCACGGGCCTGGGAGTCAGAAGGTTGTGGGTTCCAATCCTGGCTCTGCCACTTGTCTGCTGTGTGACCTTGAACAAATCACTTCACTTCTCTGTTCCTCAGTGACCTCATCTGTAAAACGGGGATCGAGACTGTGAGCCTCATGTAGGACAGGGACTGTCTCCAACCTGATTTGCTTGTATCCACCTCAGTGCTTTGTACAGTGCCTGGAACATAGTAAGTGATTAACAAATACCACAATTATTGTTATTATAAGGGCGGAGGAAGGGAGAGATAGTCAGAAACATGGGGAAGTCAAAAAAATCAAGCAATCGTATCTCCTGAGTACTTACTAGTTGAAGAGCACTGTACTATGTGCTTGGGAGAGTCCAAATTCCAGAGTTGGTAGACTTATTCTCTGCCCATATGGAGCTAAAAGGCTAGAGTGGGAGATAGACATTAAAATCAATTATGGATACATACATAAGTGCACAAGAAAACGATAGGGAGGATAAGGGAGAGGCAGGTACAGAGAAAAAAGACATACAGGGAGAAGTGAATTCACATGCACGCATGCATATTAACAACTCGCAACTGGTTAAACACACACATGCACATACATGTATACAATCATACATGAGAAGCAGCATGGTTTAGTGGAAAGAGCATGGGTCTGGGAGTCAGAAGGTCATGGGTTCTAATTCCGGCTCTGCCACTCATTACTGTGTGAACTCGGACAGTCACTTCACATCTCTGTGCCTCAGTTGCCTCATCTGTAAATGGGCATTAAGACTGTAAGCCCCATGTGGGACAGGGACTGTGTCCAACCTGATTAGCTTGTATCTACACCAGCATTTAGAACAGTTCTTGACACATAGTAAGTGCTTAACAAATATTGATGGGCCTTACTGTAGGTCCATTCCCTCCAAAAGACCTTCCCTAACTAAACCATCTTTTCCTCTTCTCCTACTCCCTTCTGCATCGCCCTGACTTGCTCCCTTTGTTTATCCCCCCTCCCAGCCCCACAACACTTAAGTCCATACCTGTCATGGCTTCATGGACTCCATCCTCTCCTAGTTCTCCTCTTATCTCTCTGGCCGTTCATTCTCGGTCTCCTCCGTGGGCTCCTCCTCCCCTTCCCATCCCCTAACTGTAAGGGTTTCTCAAGGGTCGGTTCTTGGTCCCCTTCTGTTCTCCATCTATACTCACTCCCTAGGTGAACTCATTCCTTCCCACTGTTTCAACTATAATCTCTATGCCGATGACACCCCAATCTACATCTCCTCCCCTTTTCTCTCTCCCTCCCTTCAGGCTCGCATCTCCTCCTGCCTTCAGGACATCTCCACCTGGATGTCCACCCACCACCTAAAACTCAACATGTTCAAGACTGAGCTCCTTATCTTCCCCCCAAACCCTGTCCTCTCCCTGACTGTCCCGTCACTGTGGACGGCATGACCAGCCTTCCCGTCTCACAAGCCCACAAACCTGGTGTCGTCCTTGACTCCGGTCTCTCACTCACCCCACACATCCAATCCGTCACCAATACCTGCCGGCCTCACCTTCACAACATCGCCAAGATCCGCCCTCTCCTCTCCATCCAAACTACTACCTTGCTGGTACAAGCTCTCATAATATCCCGACTGGATTATTGCATCAGCCTCCTTTCTGATCTCCCATCCTCCGGTCTCATCCCGCTTCAGTCTTTACTTCACTCTGCTGCCTGGACTATCTTTCTACAGAAACGTTCTGGGCATGTCACTCTCTTCCTTAAAAATTTCCAGTGGTTGCCTATCAACCTTCACATGAACCAAAAACTCCTCACTCTTGGCTTCAGAGCTCTCCATCCCCTTGCCCCCTCCTACCTCACCTCCCTTCTCTCCTTCTCCAGCCCAACCCGCACACTGCGCTCCTCTGCCACCGCTAACCTCCTGGACTAGGCCTCGTTCTCGTCTGTCCCACCGTCGACCCCTGGCTCACGTCCTACCTCTGACCTGGAACGCCCTCCCTCCTCACATCCGCCAAAGTAACTCTCTTCCCCTCTTCAAAGCCCTACTGAGAGCTCACCTCCTCCAGGAGGCCTTCCCAGACTGAGCCCCCCTTTCCCTCTGCTCCTCGTCCCCTCCCCATCGCTCCGACTCCCTCCCTCTGCTCTACCACTTTCCTCTCCCCACAGCACTTATGTATATTTGTAAGTATTTATTACTCTATTCCTTTTATTAATGATGTGTATATATCTATGATTCTATTTATCTATTTTGATGATATTGATGCCTGTCTACTTGTTTTGTTTTGTTGTCTATCTCCCCCTTCTAGACTGTGAGCCATTGTTGGGTAGGGATTGTCTCTGTTGCCAAATTGTACTTTCCAAGCATTTAGTACAGTGCTCTGCACACAGTAAGCACTCAATAAATACGATTGAATGAATGAATGAATGAATTAATGTCTGTCTCCCCCTCGAGACTGTAAGCTCACTGAGGGCAGGGAATGTGTCTGTGGTTGAATTATTGCCTCCTAAGCGCTTAGTACAGTGCTCTGCACACAGTAAGTGCTCAATAAATATGATTGAAAGAACAAATACCATCATTACTATTATTATTACTTATTTCCTTCTAGCTCCTATCCCCTTCTCCTTTTCCCCTCTTCCTCCTCTTCTGCTCCCCTTCTCTCCTTCTCTCTGGTCTCTTACCAACTCCTTCCCCCTTTCCCCTGTCTCTGCCTTCTCTGGGGCTGACGCTTTAGTCCCCACCCCATTTTAGCTTCACCCCAGCCAACTAAACTGACCAGATTCCTTGTAAGGAGACTGATCATTAGAAAATTGGTCATTTATCTATGCTGATGTAAACCGTTTATTCATTTAGCCTAGTCTGAATGAAATGTTTGATTTCTGAAGCAGGTTGCAAAACAGATAATAGTCTCAGGTCACATGAACATTTTATTACCCTATTTCTTTTGTTAATGAGATGTACATCACCTTGATTCTATTTATTGCTATTGTTTTAATGAGATGTTCATCCCCTTGATTCTATTTATTGCTATTGCTTTTGTCTGTCTGTGTCCCCCGATTAGACTGTAAGCCCGTCAATGGACAGGGACTGTCTCTATCTTTTGCCGATTTATACATTCCAAGCACTTAGTACAGTGCTCTGCACATAGTAAGCGCTCAATAAATACTATTGAATGAATGAATGAACAGGATAGCTTCCTATAAAACAGGCTTTGGACCTTTGGGCCTTATAATTGGAGAGGTACAGGCTAAACAGTAAATTGAAATATTTTCATATTTTAAGCTTTTCTCCCAATTTGAGATGAGCATGTGCTTTCAGATCTAGTTCAATAGCATGTGTTCAAAATCTATTTAGAAGGTAGCTTCTTGCATGCATTATCAACTCTGGATTGTCTGTGTTAATGAGGGACAGCAATAGCTTGGATAATTGAAAAATATCCAGAAATTCTAACTTTTAACAAGAACTCACTAAAGACAGGGGAAGTAGCACGGCCTAGTGGAAAAAGCACAAGACTGGAATGCAGAGGAACTGGGTTCTAGTCCTGGCTTTGCCACATACTAGCTGTGCGACCCTGGGCAAGTCACTTCACTTCTCTATGCCTCAGTTCCCTCATCTGGAAAATAGGGATTCAATAAATGTTCTCCCTCCTACTTAGTCTGTGAACCCCCATGGAACCTGATGATCTCATACTTAGAAAAGAGTCTGGTACAAAGTAAGTGTTTAACAAATACCACAGGTATTATTATCATTATTAATGTTAATAATAATACAGGCATTGATTTAAATTTCATCTTTTATTCTCCCCTGCCACTCTCTGGTAAAGGCACTCATGATAAATGGGCATGATTGTGGCAATGGGAGAGGAAAGGAAGAGAATCAGGAGCCTAGGTGACATCTAAGGTGGAGAATCAGCCTCTGAATAATGGATAATTTATGCTAGATTTATTATTATTATTATTATTATTATTATTAATAATAATAATTGTGGTATTTCTTAAGCGATTACTATGCACTAAGCTCTGGGGTGGATACAAGGAAATCACACAATTGCTATTATAATCTGAGAACGTGTTTACAAATGTTTTGGAATCCTGCCCTTGGAAATGATGTTTTCATAATCATGTGATTGACATCTCCGTCTGTCTCATCTTCGTTGCTTCTAAAATTCTCACTGACCCATTTCAAGGTATCAGGATCGGCACCTGGATTTGCACCCTTTATTCCCCCCTCCCTCAGCCCCACGGCACTTATGTACATTTCTGTAATTTATTTATTTATTTCAATGTCTAGCTTCCCCTTTAGTCAGTATGCTTTTTGTAGGCAGGGAACACGCCTACTAACTCTGTTATGATGTACTCTCCCAATGTTCTGCACGCTGTAAGCGTTCAGTAAATACGATTGATTCATTGACTGAACATTTTATTTATGGTGGTCCCTGGGGTGGGCCTTCTGACTGTGTTTCCTCTGTGCAAAGTATCTTTTGCACTCCTTCCCACCCTTCCATCCTGGGGCACCTATCCTCAACATAGAGTGGGAGTGTAATAATAATAATAATAATGGTATTTGTTAAGCACTTACTATGTGCCAGACACTGTACTAAGCCCTGAGCTGGATACAAGCAAATCGGATTGGATACAGACCCTGTTCCATGTGGTACAGATGAGTCAGCTGAGGCACAGAGAAGTGAAGTGACTCGTCCCAGGATCTTCTGGCTCCCAGATCCTTGTTTTATTCACTGTGCCATCCTGCTTCTTAGTAGGTATGAGTGGCTTTTTATATTTGTGATGAGACTTTATTTTTGTTTGTTTATAGGCTTGTTATCTCATTAAAGATAAGCACTCCCCAATACTTGTTTTGTTCTACTCTCTAGGACTCATAAAGAAGGATTTTTTCAATATTGTCCTTCACACTCAAATTCCAGTGTTCCACGCTTAATGAGCCATGGGTTGCTGGTTTTAAACATCGAGCATTAACGGCTCGGAAAAAAATAAATCTCTATAGGCTAATCACCTTCCTGCTTCGAGGGGCAAATCCAAATCAGTATTCATCTTGGTGTAAAATATCTTTGTGTATGCTCTTAGCCTGATTGGTGTATTAGTCATTCATGGAGTTTGGCATGGAAAACCTAGGTCTTACATTCTGAGTCGTTTCACATGACAAGATTTCGGCATTTTAATATTCTTGAAAACTCTTCAGACAAAGGTTTTTTTCCTCTTCTGTCTGTGTCTGTCAGCACCCTACTAAATACTATTTCCTTGCCCCATAAATCAGTATCACAGTCTTAGTTCAGTACCAATGCTTGTTTACAATTCTCTTCTTAGTTCCAGTTACTTCTGAATCCTCTAAGTTTACCTCTTTACAAATCCCACCAATTTATACACCAGAGAAGCAGTTTGGCCTTCTGGAAAGAGCACAGATTTGAGAATCAGAGGGATTGCGTACTAATCTCGGCCCTGTTACTTCCCTGCTGCGTGACCTCAGACCATTCACTTAACTTCTCTGTGCCTCGGTTTCCTCAGGTGCAACTTAATACAGAGGAGCATCTTGTACAGATTTACACAGAAGTGCAAAGGGTGATTGGAGTGATGATTATGATTGAAGTCTGTGGGGCAAATCTGGGAAGACTTTGTAGAGGGGCTCAGTTTCAATTATAGCTTTGAGGGAAGAAAAAGAAATGACTTGGTTAAGAAGAGGAAATAATTCTAGAGACTTCCTCTAGACTGTAAGCATGTAGTAGGCAGGGAACATGTCTACCTTCTCAGTTGTACACTCTAAAGTGCTTAGTACAGTGCTTTGCACACAGTAAGTCCTCAGTCAATTTGATTGATTGGGTGAGGAGAGAGGTACTTATGGAAAGTTTGGTTCTAATAATAATTTGAAAAAAAAAAGAAACCTCACACTGTCCCATTCGAGAAATTCACTTTCTCTCGCTCTCCCATGACCAGAGAATATCAGGAATTGAAAAAGCAATTCTCAAAGGTTGTTCCATCATACCTATTGGTGGTTGAAATAATAGAAAAGGCTCTAAATGCCAAAATGGGGGATGCCTTGCTCCATTTAAATCTTCCCTAATTTCCCTCGATGCCCCTTTTTCTAAAATAAAGATACTCAAGATTGAATTTGGACAACACCAATCCCCCACGGACAGGATAAGGGCGAAAGAGAAGCGGTGTCACCTGAAGTAACTGTTTTTTTTTTTTAAAAAAAACCAAACAATGACAAAAACCTTCCAAATCCAAAGCCCAGTAGAGCTGCATTCAGAGCGAATGATTGAAAGCTCCAGCCGGAGTCCTTAAAACAGCCAATGCACGGTTACCCTGAAAATTAGAGTCGATGGAGAACTGTCTTAAAAGCCCCTAACCTCCTAGTGCTGCATTTATGTGAAGAGAAATGATCCTTGTATGCTTTTCTTATTCCTGATGGAATCTTCTTCCCTGAAAGAATTAATCCATCTTCGCTGATAGTCAAAGCTTTTATCTTCCATTTAAATTCATGTCTTCATCTGGAGCTCCAGAAGAGTTGTCCCTTAAATCAGCTTTATGTTTTATACTTATTAAACTTTTTACTGCACTTCGAGATAGTGATTCTTATCTAAGCTCTGGAATTGCCTTGGCAATCTCTTCTCTGGTAAAATGCCCATATTTCACACTGGGCGGCCTTGGCTGGGGGCTAAATTGAGAGGGCTGGAATGCTGGACCCCCCAGCTCCTTTAAATATATCGATCCCTGGGCAATCGATCAATTAATCGATCGTATTTATTGAGCACTTACTATGTGCAGAGCACTGTACTAAGCACTTGTACAAATCTCTCCCAGAACGCCCTGCCTCCATATGCAATCGTTCTAGTAGTGGATACACAGAGTTTTCTTGGTAATGATCTGGAAGTGGTTTACCATTACCTCCTTCCGTGCAGTCAACCTGAGTCTCCGCTCTCGACTCTCTCCTGTGCCGCCGCTGCCCAGCATGGGTGAGTTTTGACTTGCAGCAGATGGCCTTCCACTTGCTAATCACTGGCCAAACTAGGAATGGAATGGATATGCCTCTGCTTGACTCTCCCTCCTGCAGTCGAGACCGGTAGAGGACCGGAAACTCTCCAGGTGCAACCCCGAGAGGGGGTGGGCTGCATTAGCCTTCAGCAAACTGAACATTTTCCCAGAATTGTCCCCCTGTGGCTTGCAGACCATTATCAAACCCACTGAAGAGCATGCCCAACCCTCCCAGCTCTGACATCTGCCGGGCCCCTGGTCTGGTGGAAAGGAAACCCAGAAATGTCAGGGAGAGAATAATAATGTTATTTGTTAAGCGCTTACTATGTGCAGAGCACTGTTCTAAGCGCTGGGGTGGATACAGGGTCATCAGGTTATCCCACGTGAGGCTCACAGTTAATCCCCATTTTACAGATGAGGTAACTCAGGCACAGAGAAGTGAAGTGACTTGTCCACAGTCACACAGCTGACAAATGGCAGAGCTGGGAGTCGAACCCATGACCTCTGACTCCGAAGCCCAGGCTCTTTCCACTGAGCCACGCTGCTTCCCTGGGGGCTGGGGAGGGAGGAAGGAAGAGAGGAAGGAAGGAAAGGAGAAAGGGACAAAGGAAGGGACACAATCAGGTCTGAGCTCCCCAAAGTCACCCCTCCGCCTCTCCCCCGCCTCTCCCCTCTCCCCCACCAACCCTCTCCCCTACTTTCCCATCCTTCCCTGCAGTATCCTCAGAGGAGATCTCCTCCCTCCTCGCAAGTGCCACCCCCTCCACCTGCGCCTCGGACCCCATTCCCTCTCACCTTATCAAAACCATCGCCCCTGCCTTCCTCCCTTCCTTAACTTCTATTTTTAACCACTCAATCTCCAATGGCTCCTTCCCCTCTGCCTTCAAACATGCCCACGTCTCCCCCATCCTAAAAAAACCCGCTCTCGACCCCACTTCCCCCTCCAGTTATCGCCCGATCTCCCTACTACCCTTCCTTTCCAAAATCCTAGAACGAGTCGTCTACGATCGATGCTTAGAATTCCTTAACTCCCATTCTCTCCTAGACCCCCTCCGATCTGGCTTCCGTCCCCTCCACTCTACCGAGACTGCTCTCTCTAAGGTCACCCGTGACCTCCTTCTTGCCAAATCCAATGGCTCCTTCTCCATTCTGATCCTCCTTGACCTCTCTGCTGCCTTTGACACCGTCGACCATCCCCTCCTCCTCCATACCTTATCTCACCTCGGCTTCACGGACTCCGTCCTCTCCCGGTTCTCCTCTCACCTCTCTGGCCGGTCGTTCTCGGTCTCCTTTGCTGGCGCCTCCTCCCCCTCCCATCCTTTAACTGTTGGGGTTCCTCAAGGGTCAGTTTTTGGCCTTCTTCTCTTCTCCATTTACACTCACTCCCTCGGTGAACTCATCCGCTCTCACGGCTTCGACTACCATCTCTACGTAGATGTCACGCAGATCTACATCTCCGCCCCTGTCCTCTCCCCCTCCCTTCGGGCTCGCATCTCCTCCCGCCTCCGGGACGTCTCCACCTGGATGTCGGCCCGCCGCCTAAAACTCAACGTGAGCGAGACCGGGCTCTTCATCTTCCCTCCCGAACCCGGTCCTCTCCCGGACTTCTCTATCACCGTGGACGGCACGACCATCCCTCCCGTCTCTCGGGCCCGCGATCTCGCTGTCATCCTTGACTCGTCTCTCTCGTTCACCCCACGCATCCTATCCGTTACCGAGACCTGCCGGTTTCACCTTTACGATATCGCCGAGATCCGCCCTCTCCTCTCCACCCACACGGCTACCTCACCGCTACGGGCTCTCGTTATATGCCGGCTAGACTACCGTGTCGGCCTTCTCCCTGACCTCCCTTCCTCCTCTCTCGCCCCCCTCAGGTCTATTCTTCACTCCGCTGCCCGGCTCATCTTCCCACAGAAACGCTCTGGGCCTGTCACTCCCCTTCTTAAACACCTCCGGTGGTTGCCTATCGACCTCCGCTCCAAACAAAAACTCCTCACTCTAGGCTTCGAGGCCCTACATCACCTCGCCCCTTCCTACCTCTCCTCCCTTCTCTCTTTCCACCGCCCACCCCGCTCCTTCGCCGCCCACCTCCTCACCGTCCCTCGGTCTCGCCCGTCCCGTCGTCGACCCCCGGGCCACGTCCTCCCGCGGTCCCGGAACGCCCTCCCTCCTCACCTCCGCCAAACTGATTCCCTTCCCCTCTTCAAAACCCTACTTAAAACTCACCTCCTCCAAGAGGCCTTCCCAGACTGAGCTCCTCTTCTCCCTCTACTCCCTCTACCACCCCCCCTTCACCTCTCCGCAGCTAAACCCTCTTTTCCCCCTTTCCCTCTGCTCCTCCCCCTCTCCCTTCCCATCCCCTCAGCACCGTACTCGTCCGCTCAACTGTATATATTTCCATTACCCTATTTATTTTGTTAATGAAATGTACATCGCCTCGATTCTATTTAGTCGCCATCGGTTTTTACGAGATGTCCTTCCCCTCGACTCTATTTATCGCCATCGTTCTCGTCTGTCCGTCTCCCCCGATTAGACCGTGAGCCCGTCAGATGGCAGGGACTGTCTCTATCTGTTGCCGACGTGTTCATTCCAAACGCTTAGTACAGTGCTCTGCTCAATAAATACTATTGAATGAATGAATGAATAAAGGAAGGGAGGGAGAGAAGAAGCAAGCACATTCCCTGGGTGGGGAGGGAGGAAGGAAGAGAGGAAGGAAGGAAGGAAAGGAGGAAGGGACAGAGGAAGGGAGGGAGAGCAGAAGCGAGCACATTCCTTGGGTGGGGAGGGAGGAAGGAAGAGAAGAAGGAAGGAAAGGAGGAAGGGACAGAGGAAGGGAGGGAGAGAGTCAAAACACGGTAAATCAAAATCAGTTTTCTCAAAGAAGCCATGCCCTACGGGGGCGGAAGGGGGTTGTTTCTTTAACTGAGGTCAGACAATAACTGTGGTATTTGTTAAGTTCTTACTATATGCCAAGCACTTTTCCAAGCACTGAAATAGAGCAGCATGGTGTAATGGATAGAGCATAGGCCTGGGAGTCAGGAGGTCATGAGTTCTAATCCCGCATCCGCCACTTGTCTGCTGTGTGGTCTTGGGCAAGTCGCTTCACTTCTCTGGACCTCAATTACATCATCTGAAAACGGGGATAGAGACTGTGAGCCCCACATGGGACGGGGACTGTGTCCAACCCAATTTGCTTGTATCCGCCCCAGCGCTTAGTACAGTGCCTGGCACGTAGTAAGCGCTTAACAGATACCACAATCATTATTATTATTATTACACAAGATAATCAGGTTGGACACAGCCCATGTCCTACATGGGGCTCACAGTCTTCATCCCCATTTTACAGTTGAGGTAACTGAGGCCCAGAGAAGTGAAGTGACTTGCCCAAAGTCACGCAGCAGACATATGGCAGAGCCGGGATTAGAACACACATCAGATACCCAACTTCTACCAAAATTATCCAGAATTGAGTACTCAATTAGAGATGAATAATACAGTTACATTACTATATTTTCAATGAGTCGCATTCCATAACATGGGAAGTTGTGTGGCCTAGTGGAAAGAGCACCAGCCCTGGAGTCCAAGGACCTGACTTTTAATTCCGGTTCGTCCACTTACTGGTCTGTGACCCGAGCCAAGACACTTAACTTCTCTGTGCCTCAGTTCCCTCAACTGCAAAATAGAGATTTAATACCTCTTCTCCTTTGTATTTAGACTGTGAGCTCTTTTCGGGACCTGATTATCTCACATCTACCCCAATGCTTAATAGAGGGTTTGGCTTAGAGTGAGTACTTAACAAATGCCACAGTTACTACAATGGATTCACTGATTTTTAATTCATCGGGAGTGAAATGGACATATCCCCGATTAGACTGTGAGCCCGTCATCGGGCAGGGGTTGTCTCTATCTGTTGCCGAATTGTACATTCCAAACGCTTAGTACAGTGCTCTGCACATAGTAAGCGCTCAATAAATACTATTGAATGAATGAATGAATATCTCTCCTCCCTGTAGCTTCACCTGGGGATTAAGTAATCTTCCTCTCTTCTCCCACCTTCTATTTCCCCCTCTCCGTCCTCAAGTCAGTTTTAAAATTACACTCCTCACCTCCCCACCACACTGTGGTATTGAAATTACCCCTCCATTTCCCCACTGATCCTATGCAACCCACCTCCCTGACACCCCTCTTCCCCCTCACTAGCTTGTGCCCCCCCAAATCTAGTACCATCAAGGAGATTAATGTCATAAAGCTGAAACTGATGGGTTGTAAAGCTGAAACACAGAGTAAATAAACTTAAAAATGCCGTAAATGCCTTTTTTTAAAAAACAGGAAATGCCGTTAGTCTATCAGTTGTATTTATCGAGTACTTAGCACGAACAGAGCACTGTACTAAATGCTTGGGAGAATACAATACAGCAGAATTCGCAGACGCCGTTCCCTAATAATAATAATGATGGTATTTGTTAAGCACTTACTATGTTCATTCATTGCTTTCCCTCCCCTCCCCATCGCCCCAACTCTCTCCCTTTGCTCTTACCCCCTAGCACTGTGTTTATATGTACATGTTTATAATTATAATTCGATTTAATTTTATGAATAATGTGTATATATCTATAATTCTTTTTATTTATAATCACACTACTGATGCCCGTTTACTTGTTTTGATGCCTGCCTTCTCCGTTCTAGCCTGTGAGCCCGTTGTAGGCAGGGATTGTCTCTATTTGTTGCTGAATTGTACTTCCCAAGTGCTTAGTAGGGTGCTCTAAACACAATAAGCGCTCATTAAAAACAAACTCAATTTGCATTTATTGAATTCAACTGTATTTATTCCATTGAATTCAATCGTATTTATTGAGCGCTTACTGTGTACAGAGCACTGTACTAAGCGCTTGGGAGAGTACAATACAGCAGAATTTGCAGTCACGTTTCCTAATAATGATGATGATATTTGTTAAGTGCTTGCTCTGCTCATTCATTCAATTGTATTTATTGAGCACTTACTGGGTACAGTGCACTGTACTAGGCTCTTGGGAGAGGACAGTACAATAATAAACAGTCACATTATGTGTCAAGCACTGTTCTAAGCGCTGGGGTAGATACAAACTAACCAGGTCGGACATATTCATTCAGTAGTATTTATTGAGCGCTTACTATGTGCAGGGCACTGTACTAAGCGCTTGGAATGTACAAATCGGCAACAGATAGAGACAGTCCCTGCCCACTGACGGGCTTACGGTCTAATCGGGGTGGGGGGAGATGGACAAAACAACAGCAATAAATAGAATCACCCTGTCCTATACTGGGCTCACAGTCTTAATCCCCAATTTACCGATGAGGAAACTGAGGCCCAGAGAAGTGAAGTGACTTGCCCAAGTTCACCCAGCAGACAAGTGGCGGAGGGGGGATTAGAGCCCATTTATTGTTCTAGTGTAGTCTTCCAAGCGCTCAGTAAAGTGCTCTGCACACAGTAAGCGCTCAGTAAAAACAATTGAACGAATGAATGAACCCAGGTCCCACGGACTCCTTCGGACTCCCAGGCCCGTGCTCTACCCATTAGGCCAGCCTGCTTCCCTGCCCATAAAGAGCTTACCGTCTTACATTTACAGTCTACTGAGCTGAAGCGTAAGTCGAGGACTACTCTCAGCCCTTTTCAGGAAATTTTAGAAAAAATCCCCAACTGTCCCGGGTAAATGGGTCAGGTTAGTTTACAGAAGCCTTTCGGGTGATCTTTTTCACTTTCAATGTTTGGTGTCTCGGAACGGAGCAGGAATATGACGGGTACGGACTCCAAGTAGTTCCCTTGGCGATGCAGAGTTGGAGCACAAGCATCCTAGAATGCTGGGGGACTCTAGCCCCCCAATGCTTCGTAGCTCAGTGGAAAGAGCCTGGGCTTTGGAGTCAGAGGTCATGGGTTCGACTCCCGGCTCTGCCACTTGGCAGCTGTGGGACTGTGGGCGAGTCACTTCACTTCTCTGGGCCTCGGTGACCTCATCTGGAAAATGGGGATTAACTGTGAGCCTCCCGTGGGACAACCTGATTACCCTGTATCTCTCTCAGCGCTTAGAACAGTGCTCTGCACATAGTAAGCGCTTAACAAATACAAATACCAACATCTGTAAAAGGGGGATTAACTGTGAGCCTCCCGTGGGACGAACTGATTACCCTGTATCTACCCCAGCGCTTAGAACGGTGCTCTGCACATAGTAAGCGCTTAACAAATCCCAACATTATTATCCTCTCCCTCCTCCAGCCCCAAAGCTCTTGGCTCTCGCAGCCAGAGAGAGGGGAGGGGAAGGATCGCGAGTTTATGATGGCTTCCCGATGTCCCAGTTTTCAACAAGAAAGAATATAATCATCCTAATTAAGACCCGGCCCGGAATCTCATAGACAATCAAATCCTCCGAGGTTTCGGTATGCAAACAACATACCGCGACACTGCTTAAAATGGAACGCCCGTCATTTTTCCATAACTATTAAATCAGGACCTGCCAGAGATTAAAGCGACTATCTCTGAAGAGTAAGTGTGACATCTGGTACATGGTATCGGGAATAAATCTCTAAGTTCTTCCTACCTGCCAAAAGCTGCTACGGGAAAATATGGAAAATGTTACAAATATAAACGTGTCTCATTTCAAAGGATTATCATCTGAACTGCTTTCCCTCGTTCATGTTGAGCACCTTTTCAGCAACAGAAGCCTAGTAATAAAACAAACGGTTGCTATGATTTACGGAGGAAATTTCCATGAAGTTGTTTATGAAAAGGACTTAAAGAAAAATACCGCCCATTTTTATCAGCTCCCTCGATCTTTATCCTTTGCTGTGTAATCCTCTGCCGGTCCAGAAGCACCACAAAAACCTAAACCCCTAGATCTCTACCTCCAAGAAAAAGGGGAGGGGGGCAAAGTGATGATTAGACCGTAAGCCCGTCAAAGGGCAGGGACTGTATCTGTTACCGATTTGTCCATTCCAAGCGCTTAGTACAGTGCTCTGCACATAGTAAGCGCTCAATAAATGCTACTGAATGAATGAATACTGCAAAGGTTTAAGTCTAAGCTGGAAATTCGGTCTTGAGATTTCAAACATGAGAGTTTAGCTCTGGCCTCCAAAATGCCTCCAGTTTTTCTTTTTATGGTATTTGTTGAGCACTTACTATGTGTTAAGCACTGTTCTAAGCACCGGGGTGGAGACCAGTTTATCGATCAATCAATCAATGGTATTTATTGAGTGCTTACTGTGTCCAGAACACCGGACTAAGCGGTTGGGAGAGTACAGTATAGCAGCGTTGGTTAGACATGTTCCCTGCCCACAACAAGCTTACAGTTTAGAGGGGGAGACGGACATTAATATAAATAAATTCTGGATATGAAATTTATCAGGCTGGACACACTCCCTCTCCTACATGGGGTTCACAGTTCAAGTTGGAAGGGGGAGGTTTTAATCCCCATTATACAGATCTTATAACTGAGCCACAGAGAAGTCAAGCTAGAGAAGCAGCGTGGCTCAGTGGGGTCAGCGGTCATGGGTTCGAATCCCATCTCCGCCACTTGGCAGCTGTGTGACCGTGGGCAAGTCACTTCACTTCTCTGGGCCTCAGTTCCCTCATCTGTAAAATGGGGGTGAAGACTGTGAGCCTCACGTGGGACAACCTGATGACCCTGGATCTACCCCGGCGCTTAGAACAGTGCTCTGCACATAGTAAGCGCTTAACAGATACCAACATTATTATTAAGCTACTTGCCCAAGGACACACAGCAAGCAATCGTCAGAGCCAGGTCTTCTGACTCCCAGGCCTGTGCTCTTTCCACTAAGCCCATGCTGCACTCTCTGCTGCAGCACATGTGTTTTATTAATAATAATAATAATGGTATTTATAAAGCACTAACAATGTGCCAGGCACCGTACTGAGAAGCAGCGTGGCTCAGTGGAAACAGCCCAGGCTTGGGAGTCAGAGGTTGTGGGTTCTAATCCCGCCTCTGCTGCTTGCCAGCTGGGTGACTTTCGGCAAATCACTTAGCTTCTCTGTGCCTCAGTTACCTCATCTGTAAAATGGGGATTAAAACTGTGAGCCCCATGTGGGACAACCTGATCACCTTATATCCCCCCCCCCCGCCAGCACTTAGCACATAGTAAGTGCTTAACAAATACAACCATTATTATTATTATTATTATTGCTAAGCACTGGGGTAGATAGAAGCAAATTGGATTGGGCACAGTCCTTTCCCAAGTGGGGCTCAGAGTGTCAATCCCCATTTTACAGATGAGGTAACCGAGGCACAGAGAAGTGAAGTGACTTGCCCGAGGTCACAGAGCAGACTCACACTCTGGGTAGAGTGCTGTTGGTTGTTAGGGAATATCAACCAGCAACATGAACCCTGTTGGACTACAACCCTCTGTGGTGTTAAAATATACAGTTTGCACGCTTGCTTGTAGCATTACGAGAAGCAGCGTGGCGCAGTGGAAAGAGCCCGGGCTTTGGAGTCAGAGGTCATGGGTTCGAATCCCGGCTCTGTCACTTGGCAGCTGGGTGACTGTGGGCAAGTCACTTCACTTCTCTGGGCCTCAGTTCCTCATCTGTAAAATGGGGATTAACTGCGAGCCTCACGTGGGGCAACCTGATTCCCCTGTATCTCCCCCAGTGCTTAGAACAGTGCTCTGCACATAGTAAGCGCTTAACAAATACCAACATTATTATTAGAGTGGGGGAATATAACTAAAACAAGTTGTTCTTAATGAGTGGTATGGCAAGAATGCAACCCCGACATTATAGTGGAACTGGATGCATTTTAACTTTTCTGTACAATATGTTTTTACTGCAGATAGAGTTGTCTGGTTCATGCGTAACCAGATTTTAAAGTGAAAGAAAGAGAAGCTGAGTTCTACAAGCGGCCAAGAATGACCCTTTATTGGCTCGGGCAAGTAGTTTGACTTCTCTGGGCCTCAGTTTCCTCATTTATAAAATAGGGTTAAAATCCCTATTTTATCCCCCTTTAAGATCGTGAGCCCCATAAGGGACGGGGACAGTGTCCGACCTGATTATCTTGTACCTACTCTAGCGATTAGTTCAGAGCTCAGCACAAAATATAAGCGCTTAATAAATATCATCGCCAATATTATGGGGGTGAACGAAGCATGTTCTCTCAACCCAGTCCCGAGGCTTGACCTTTCACGCTCAGTCCATCGTACCCAACCAGGAGTGATCTGAGAAGCAGCGTGGCTATGAGAAGCAGCGTGGCTCAGTGGAAAGAGGCCGGGCTTGGGAGTCAGAGGTCAGGGGTTCGAATCCCGGCTCTGCCACTTGCCAGCTGTGTGACTGTGGGCGAGTCGCTTCACTTCTCTGGGCCTCAGTTCCCTCATCTGGAAAATGGGGATTAACTGCGAGCCTCATGTGGGACAACCTGATTACCCTGTATCTACCCCAGCGCTCAGAACAGTGCTCTGCGCATAGTAAGCGCTTAACAAATACCAACGTTATTGTTATCTAAATCACTGCTGCTTTTCCCTGTCTTTCTCCTTCCAAAAAAATGGGGTCATTTTATTTGTGCCAGGAATTTCTCAGACATTCAAATAAAAGGAGTATCTTAATAAAATTGGGTCATCTGGTCACCGGATCCGGGAAAGAAGGAAGCAGTGTTGCCCAATGGAAAGAGCACGGGCCTGAAGTCAGAGGAGCTGGATTCTAATCCTGACTCCACCACTGTTTTATGATATTTGTTAAGTGCTTACTATGTGTCCAACACTGTTCTCAGTGCTGGGGTTCGTACAGGTTAATTAGGTCAGACATAGTCCCTGTCTCACATGGGCTCACAGTCTAAGTAGGAGGGAGAACAGGTATTTAATCGTCATTTTAAAGTTGAGGAAACTGAGGCACAGAGAAGCTAAGTGAGTTGGCCAAGGTTCCACAGGTGAGATTAGAACCCAGATCCTTTGACTCCCAGGCCTCTTTCCACTAGGCCGGGCTGCTTCCCACCACGTGCCTGTTGTATGACCTTGAGCAAGTCACTTAATTTTCATGTGTCTCAGTTTCTTCATCTGTAAAATGGGTGTACAATACCTGGCCCTCTCTCCCCATGCCCCCACCTTAGAATGTGAGCTCCATCTACAATAAGGATTGAGTCTAACCTATTTAACTGGACTCTACCCTAGTGTTTAGTACAGTGCTTGGCACATAATAAGCACTTAAATACCGTGATATTGATGATGACGATGATAGTGGTGACGCGCTCTCTCTTTGCTTGCTAATATTTCTAGACTGTGAGCCCGTCGTTGGGTAGGGATTGTCTCTATCTGTTGCCGAATCGTACTTTCCAAGCGCTTAGTACAGTGCTCTGCACCCAGTAAGTGCTCAATAAATACGATTGAATGAATGGATGAATAATCAGCGTGGTTCAGTGGAAAGACCCCGGGCTTGGGAGTCAGAGGTCGTGGGTTCTAATCCCGGCTCCGCCACTTGTCAGCTGTGTGACTTTGGGCAAGTCACTTCACTTCTCTGGGCCTCGGTTACCTCATCTGTAAAATGGGGATGAAGACCGTGAGCCCCATGAGGGACATCCTGATCACCTGGTATCGCCCCAGCGCTTAGAACAGTGCTTTGCACATAGTAAGCGCTTAATAAATACCAACATTATTAATACTGACCAGATCCCTGGCAATTTGTCACCCAAGGAATGGTGCCATGAACACAGAGCAGCATGGCCAGAGTACAGACCTGGTAGTCAGGAGAACCTGGGTTCTAATGCTGGCCCTCCCGCTTGGCTGCTGTGTGACCTTGGGCAAGTCACTTTACCTCTCTGTGCCTCAGTTCACTCACCTGTCAAATGGGGATTAAGACTGCGAGACCCACGAGGGACAGGGACTGTGTCCAACCCGATTTGCTTGTATCCACCCCTGTGCTTAATACAGTGCCTGGCACGTAGTAAGCGCTCAACAAATACCACCAGAATCATTATTATTAATACTCTCTCACTCTCTCTCATCCCTGACTGGTGGCAAACTGGGGGAGGAGAACTGGGCTTCTCTGCATCCCCCCACAGCCCCCCTGGAATTTACACCCTGCACGTTGTTTCTCTTCTTAGAAGGGAGGGACTGGATCTCTGAACGCACTTGGTAGGGGATCACGCTCCCGTTACCCAGATGCTGGTAACAGAAGAACTACAGCTGCGGACGATTAAGCACTGGACGATTCATTTTTCATACGTAAGTCAGCGCTTGCACGGCATATGCTGGAAATCCATCTGCCCAGCT
This sequence comes from Ornithorhynchus anatinus, assembly GCF_004115215.2. Classification (NCBI taxonomy): domain Eukaryota; kingdom Metazoa; phylum Chordata; class Mammalia; order Monotremata; family Ornithorhynchidae; genus Ornithorhynchus; species Ornithorhynchus anatinus. The sequence continues at coordinate 97,103,139 of NC_041731.1, read as the reverse complement.
GAGATTTGACGCTAGAATCATAATAATAATAGCGACATTTGGTAATGTTTGTCTCCCCCTCCAGACGGTAAGCTCCTTGTGGGCCGGGAATATGTCTGCTGATTCAATATTGTACTCTCCCAAGCGCTTAGTGCAGTGCTCTGCACCTAGTAGGGACCCGATAAATCCCGTTCACTGTTTGATTAAGCACTTACTCTTTGCCAGACACGTAGTACGTAGATGGATACGTAGTAGCTGTCAAATAGACTTCTGTAATTCTGTAAATAACTGCAATTTATTTATATGTATTAGCGCCTATATCTATAATTTATTTATTTGTATTAACGTCTGTCTCCCCCTCTAGACTGTAACCTCACTGTGGGCAGGGGATGTGTCTGTTTATTATTATAGTGTAATAATAATAATGATAATGTTGGTATTTGTTAAGCGCTTACTATGTGCAGAGCACTGTTCTAAGCCCTGGGGGAGATACAGGGTCATCAGGTTGTCCCACGTGAGGCTCACAGTTAATCCCCATTTTACAGGTGAGGTAACTGCGGCCCAGAGAAGTTGAGTGACTTGCCCAAGGTCACACAGCTGACAAGTGGCAGAGCAGGGATTTGAACCCATGACCTCTGACTCTCAAGCCCGGGCTCTTTCCACTGTGCCACGCTGCCAAGCGTTTAGTACAGTGCTCTGCACACGGTAAGCGTTCAATTGTGATTGAAGGAGTGAATACGAGCCAATTTGATGGGCCACAGTCCCTGTCCCACATGAGATTCACAGTCTAAATCAGTGTGGCCTATTGGATAGTGAAGGGGCCTGGGTGTCAGAAGGACTTGGGTTCTTTGTCAGAAGGACTTGGGTTCTAATCCCATCTCTGCCACTTGTCACTTCACTTCTCTGTGCCTCGGTTACCTCATCTGTAAAATGGGGATTAAGACTGTGAGCCCCATGTGGGACAACCTGATTACCTTGTATCTATCCCAGCGGTTAGGACAGTGCTTGGCACCTAGTAAGTGCTTAACAAATACCATGATTATTATTATTATTATGTGGGACAGGGACCATGTCCAACCTGATTATCTTGTATCCATCCCAGTGCTTAGAACAATGCCTGGCACATAGTAAGCGATTAACAAATACCACGATATATTATTATTATTACTTACAATAAATCCCCATTTTACAGTTGCGGTAACTGAGACACAGAGAAGTTAAGTGCCTTGTCCAAGGTTATAGAGCAGATAAACTGCAAAGCCGGGATTAGATCCCAGATTTTCTAGGTTTAGTGCTTACTGTGTGCCAAACACTGGGATAGATATAAGATAATCGTTTTTCTCTGTCTCCCCCAGTTAGACTGTAAGCCCATCAATGGGCAGGGACTGTCTCTATCTGTTGCCGATTTGTCCATTCCAAGCGCTTAGTACAGTGCTCTGCGCATAGTGAGCGCTCAATAAATACTATTGAATGAATGAATAATCTGGTCAGATGCAATCCCTGTCCCACATGGGGCTCACAAAACCGGAAATCCAAAGTAGCTGGTTTAAATGTACATTTTAGACATTCTATAATTGCAAATGTTCCTATGTTTAGGCGTCCAAGCGGCTGATGTGATATGTTTTGCATCTAATTATACTGTAGAGGTATAATTTATTTCCATGAGAAGGCTGAAAGTCTGAAATTCAGCTGGGGATGTGGAGTTTCCACAGAGGGAAGCAATTTAAAAAAAAAATTTAAACTATTAAATCAGTTAGAGAGAGAGAGAGAAAAGGAAAAATATGGCTGAGATTGGAAAGTAGTTGGGGCTGGAGGCGGTAATAAATAAATGCGATTTTATTTTCCCAGTTGAAATCATTTTTAGAGTTATTTTTATAGCTCTTCATTCCACTTTTATAAAAAACAATAGAATCGATCAATCAGAGGTAATAATTGAACACTTCCTGTGTGCAGAGTGCTGTACTAAGCTCTTGGGAGAGTACGATTCAACAGAGTGGGAAGACGTGATCCCTGCCCACAAGGAGGGCACAGTCTAGAGGCGGAGACAGAGTGAGCATGTTTTTATTTCACTTGAATTCAGTTCGGTTCAATTCAGTTGTATTTATTGAACACTTATTAGATTCAGAGCACTGTACTAAGCACTTGGGAGTAAATCAACTTTTAACAACAAACAGACACAGTCTTGCCCACGGTGAGCTCACAGTCTGGAGGATCTAATGCTGGGAGCTGCAACTGGGATTTCCTTCACATTATTCTCCTGTGGAAAAACATTTAAAAGTTTCATATCCCTGCTACCAAATAAAATTACCTGCTGAAGGAAGCAGGAGGCGGAGGGGGGTGGCTTTTTCTCAGGGTGCTCAGAGAACTCAGTGTGGCTTAGCGGAAATAATAATAATAATAATAATGTTGGCATTTGTTAAGCGCTTACTATGTGCAGAGCACTGTTCTAAGCGCTGGGGGAGATACAGGGTTATCAGGTTGTCCCACGTGGGGCTCACGGTCTTCATCCCCATTTTACAGATGAGGTAACTGAGGCACCGAGAAGTGAAGTGACTTCCCCACAGTCACACAGCTGACAAGCGGCAGAGCTGGGATAATAATAATGTTGGTATTTGTTAAGCGCTTACTATGGGCAGAGCACAGTTCTAAGCGCTGGGGGAGATACAGGGTCATCAGGTTGCCCCAGGTGAGGCTCATAGTCTTAATCCCCATTTTACAGATGAGGAACTGAGGCACAGAGAAGTTAAGTGACTTGCCCACAGTCACCCAACTGACAAGTGGCAGAGCCGGGATTCAAACTCATGACCTCTGACTCCCAAGCCCGTGTTCTTTCCGCTGAGCCACGCTGCTTCTTTGAACCCTTGACCTCTGACTCCCAAGCCCCTGCTCTTGCCACTGAGCCACGCTGCTGTAAGGGCCTGGGAGTCAGAGCACCTGGGTTCTAATCCCGGCTCTGCCAATCGCTGCTGCCAGTTGCTTGCTGTGTGACCTTGGGCAAGTCACTTAACTTCTGTGCCTCAGTTTCCTCAACTGTAAAACGGGGATTAAGACTGTGAGGCCTGTGGGACAGGGGCGGGGCCAACACGCAGCAGACAAGCGGCAGAGCTGGGATATATAGTAAGTATATGTATAAATACAATATATATATTGTAGGTGCTTAACAAATACCCCAATTATTATTACTATATTTCGTTCTGTAAGCTCTGTCACTACCTCTTCAGAAGGCCTAGAAGGGCTCATAATGGTCTATCAGAAGCCCACGGTCCCTGGGAGCCATTCTTTCATTCATTCAATAGTATTTATTGAGCGCTTACTATGTGCACAGCACTGTACTAAGCGCTTGGAATGAACAAGTCGGCAACAGATAGAGACGGTCCCTGCCGTTTGACGGGCTTACGGTCTGATCGGGGGAGACGGACAGACGAGAACGATGGCAATAAATTCTGAGCTATCCAGGGCTGTGCCTGTCAATGAGCAGATCCCAACCGGCAACTTTTGCCTGTCTGAAGCTTGACGCAACCGACACAGCCTCTCAGGGCCACTTAGCAAACTGACAAGCAGAAAATTGAGGATTTCAGCTGTTCGAACCCTTCCCCACTCCACTACTCCTTAAATTTTCAGGCCAACGCTTCCCAGGAAAGATTCTGAAGACAGTCGGGCCTGATTATTAGTACGTTTTTCCTCTTTCCTCACCCTACTACAGTATCACCTTCTCCACAATAATTCCTTAGCCCAAACTCTAGTTCGGGCTGGTCTAAGCTGTTCGATCAATCGATCGATTTATTGAGCACTTACCGTTCGTAGAACGTTGTACCAAGGGCTTGTCTTACGCTGTCGCGTCGTCTCCGATCCATAGCGACTCCGTGGTCACATCTCGTGGCTCAGTGGAAAGAGCCTGGGCTTCGGAGTCAGAGGTCATGGGTTCCACTCCCGGCTCTGCCGCTTGTCAGCTGTGTGACTGTCACTTCGCTTCTCTCTGCCTCAGTTACCTCCTCTGTAAAATGGATATTAACTGTGAGCCTCACATGGGAAAACCTGATTACCCTGTATCTATCCCAGTGCTTAGAACAGTGGTCTGCACTTAGTAAGCGTTTAACAAATACCAACGTTATTATTATCTCTCCCAGAAAAAATAATATTAATTTAATGATGGTATTTGTTAAACTTTTACTATGTCCTCACTGTTCTCATCTGCAGTTCTTCTGGTAGTTGATCCATTGAGTTTTTTTGGTAAAAATACGGAAGTGATTTACCATCACCTCTTTCCATGCAGTTAATTTGAGTCTCCGCCTTGACTCTCTCCCAGGCCGCTGCTGCCCAGCACAGGTGAGTTTTGACTTGTAGCAGCTTGCTTTCCGCTCGCTAGCCACTGGCCAAGCTAGGAATGGAACGGACAGGCCTCTGCTTGACTCTCCCTCCCATAGTCGAGACTGGTAGAGGCCTGGAAACTCCAGATGCCACCCTGAGAGGGGATCCACTTATGTCCAGATCTGTACCTATATTCATTTATATTAATATCCATGTCCCCCTCTAGACTGTGAGCTCGTTGTGAGCAGGGAATGCATCTGTTATGTTGTCAAATTGTAATAATAATGATGATAATAATTACGGTATTTGTTACGTACTTACTATGTGCCAGACACTGTACTAAGCGCTGAAGAGGATACGAGCAATTCAGGTTGGACCCAGTCCCCCGTCCCACGTGGGGCTCACAGTCTCAATCCCCATTTTACTGATGAGGTAACTGAGGCGCAGAGAAGTGAAGTAACTTGCCCAAGGTCACACAGCAGACATGTGGCAGAGCCGAAACTAGACTCTCCCAAGCTTTTAGTACAGTGCTCTGCACACAGTAAACGTTCAATAAATACGAGTGAGGACCGGCAACTTGGCCATTAGCTACATACTGTAGCCTCCCAACTCCCATTTTGTTCATCTGGTCTGGAACAGGCAGGCTGTCTTACGGTGGAAGCAGAGGTCACACAGCTTGATACCTACCTGTGAAGGCTGCTGCTTATTCGTTTGTCTAATTAAAGGGGAGAAGAAAGGATAAGGAGGCCCCGTGTATCCCCATTAATGGGCCAGGATGCACCCCCTCAAGTCAAACAACTGGTTTTACCTGTCTGACGCACGTCTTTGTCTTCTCGCTGCCCTAAACCCTTAGCCAGAGACACAGCCCAGAGTTACAAAGGTGTGGGCCACAAAACTTAGCCCTGTGGGCTTGTTTCTTCAATACAGCTGAGGTTCCACTTACTTGGACTTAAATGATTAGTCTGAGCCATTAGTGATCTTTTAAAACACAACCCCAAATCCAAATTCGCCAGCTAGAAATTATCCCCCAAATATCATCAGTTGCTTTGCTCCTATACCGTGTGTTCCATTTCCACTTCTAATCCAAGGGGGAGATTTGCTGTGAGGAGATGCAGACACAGCTCCAGGGTAACAGATGGCCATCTGCCAAAGAAGGTTTCTGAAACGTTAGCTTTATTTCTCCGGTTTCCAGTGCTCTCCTTTGTGCTTACACGGAGCGCTCCGACCTCCTGCACGCGTTTGAAACTAGTGAGTGGGTGAGATTCTTACCAAGGAGATATTGACCTACTTACAGAATTTACAATCAAAGAATTACTAAGAGATTATTCTTCTGACTCTTTAATCAATCAGTGGCATTTATTGAGCACTTACTATGTGCAAAGCACTTTACTAAGAGCTTGGAAGAGTACAACAGAGCAGAATTTGCAGAGACATTCACTTCCCATAATGAGTTTACAGACTGGAATTTACAGTCTACTTAGTTTATAGACTACTTCACTCTGTAAACTTTACTTCACTCTGCTGCCCAGATTATCTTTTTACAGAAACGTTCTGGGCACGTCATTCCACTGCTCAAAAATCTCCAGTGGTTGCCTATCATCCCTCACATGAAGCAAAAACTCCTCACTCTTGGCTTCAGAGCTCTCCATCGCCTTGCCCCCTCCTACCTCACCTCCCTTCTCTCCTTCTACAGCCCACCTCATACGCTCCGCTCCTCTCCTGCTGCTAACCTCCTCACTGGGCCTCCTTCTCGCCTGTCCCGCCGTCGACCCTTGGCCCACGTCCTACCTCTGTCCTGGAACGCCCTCCCACCTCACATCCACCAAACTACCTCTCTTCCCCTCTTCAAAGCCCTACTGAGAGCTCACCTCCTTCAGGAGGCCTTCCCACACTGAGCCCCCCCTTTTCCTCCGTTCATCCTCCCCTCCCCATCGCCCGACTCCCTCCCTCTGCTCTACCCCTTCCCCCTCTCCACAACACTTGTGTATATTTGTACATATTTATTACTCTATTTTATAAATGTGTATATAACTATAATTCTATTTATCTATTTTGATGGTATTGATGCTCGTCTACTCGTTTTGTTTTGTTGTCTGTCTCCCCCTTCTAGACTGTGAGTCCGTTGTTGGGTAGGGGTTGTCTCTGTTGCCGAATTGTACTTTCCAAGCGCTTAGTACAGTGCTCTGCACACAGTAAGCGCTCAATAAATACGATTGAATGAATGAATGAATGAATACTTACTGTTCTGAGCTCACCAACACAACGCCACGGAGAAATATTTCATTTTAAAAAGTAGTCCTAAGAAATGCATGTTGTACAAAACTGGAAGTCAAACAAACTCAATCCTGGTAGAAAGAACACAGGCCTAGGAGTCAGGGTGCTTGAGTTTTAATCCTGGCTCTGCCACTAGTCTGCTATGTGAACTTGGGCCAGATATTTAACTTCTCTTTGCCTCAGTTCCCTCATCTGTAAAATGGGGATTTAATACCTGTTCTCCGTCCTATTTAGACGGTAAGATGTCCCTTCATAAAGTGCATAGGTGTTATTCTCTTCCTGACTCTGCTGGGTTCTTATTAGCTCTCCCCCACTCTAACATAAGGATACCCCCAAAATATTGATTTATTCTATTTTCCTGAAAGGAGAGAAGACACCACATTGCTTTGGGTTTGACTGACATAAGGCAAGCAAAGATGGTCAGAGCCAAAGTGCTCTCCTTTACTGAAATCATTCATTCAGTCGCATTGATTGAATCAGGCACCCCTATCTCAGATGAGAAGGTAGTTGAAAGTAGCGAAATAATAATAATAATAATAATAATGTTGGTATTTGTTAAGCACTCACTATGTGCAGAGCACTGTTCTAAGCACTGGGGTAGATACAGGGTAATCAGGTTGTCCCACATGAGGCTCACAGTTAATCCCCATTTTACAGATGAGGTAACTGAGGCACAGAGAAGTGAAGTGACTTGCCCCCAGTCACACAGCTGACAAGTGGCAGAGCCGGGAGTCAAACTCATGACCTCTGACTCCGAAGCCCAGGCTCTTTCCATTGAGTCATGCTGCTTCCCGATGCTTCCCAGTGAAAGACATCACTGGGGTAAGGGAATGAGCTCCACCAATTGAACCTCTTTAAGGGCAATTGGTTCTAATCCCAGCTCTGCCACTTGCCTGCTGTGTGACCTTTTAGGAGTCACTTAACTTCTCTGGGCCTCAGTTTCCTCATCGGTAAAGCTCAGTGTGGGATGGAGACTGTGTCCTACCTGATCCTTATATCCACCCCAGTAGATATAACTGTATCAGGCACATAGGAAGTGCTTGACAAATGTAATTAAAAGGCCAAAAATATTGGCCTGCCAGCCACCCCTTCAGCTTTCAAATATGCCCATTTCTCCCCTATCCTAAAAAAAACCCTCCCTTGCCCACATGGCTCCCTCCAGTTGTCGCCCCATCTCCTCCTACCATTCCTCTCCAAACACTTCGAGCGTGCTGTCTACCCCTTCTGTCTCGAGTCACGCTCCACAGATTCTCTCCTTGACCTCTTCCGATGTGGTTTCCGTCCCCTTCGCTCCACAGAAATCACCCTCTCAAAGGACACCAATGAGTTCCTTCTTGCCAAACCCAAGAGATCCTATTCCACTTCGCTCCACTCTAGACTCTACTCCATCCTAATTCTCCACGACTTCTCAGCTGCCTTCGACACTGTGGACCACCCCCTTCTCCCGGAAACATTATCCAATCTTGGCTTCGCTGACAATGTCTTCTCCTGGTTCTCCTCCTATTTCTCTGGCCACTCATTCTCAGTGTCTCCCGTGGCCTTCTCCTCTGCTTCTCACCCCCTAACGCTGGGGGTCCTTCAAGGTTCAGTTCTGGGTCCCCTTCTAGTATCCATCTACACCCACTCTCTTGGAGAACTCATTAGGTCCCATGGTTTCAACTACCACGTCAACATGGATGACACCCAAATCTACATCTCCAGCCCTGATCTCTCTCCCTCTCTGCAATCTCACACTTCCTCCTGCCTTCAAGGCATCTCTACTTGGATGTCCTTCCATCACCTCAAACTTAATATGTCTCAAACAGAAATTCTTATCTTCCCACCCCAACCTTGTCCTCCTCATGATTTTCCCATCACTGTGGACGGCACCACCATCCTTCCTGTCTCACGAGCCCTTAACCTTGCCTGTATCCTTGACTTCTCTCTCTCCTTCAACCCACGTAGTCAATCCAATACTAAGTTCTGTCGGTTCACAACCTTCACAGAATTGCTAAAATCCGCCTTTCCTCTATATTCGAACTGCTGTCATGTAAATCCAATCGCTTCTCCTGCCCCGCCTTGATTACTGTATCAGCCTCCTTGCTGACCTCCCTGCCTCCTGTCTCTCCCCACTCTAGTCCGTACTTCACTCTGCTGCCCGGATCATTTTTCATCAAAAACGTTCAGGTCATTTTTCTCTAATCCTCAAGAACCTCTATTGGTTGCCCATCCACTGCTTCATCAAGCAGAAACTCTTCACCATTGGCTTTAAAACACTGAATCATCTTGCCCCCTCCTACCTCACCCCACTACTCTTCTACTACAACCCAGCTCTCACACTTCGCTCCTCTAATGCCAACCTTCTCACTGTACCTCTATCTTGTCTATCTCAAAGCTTTGAAGGAGGGGACAGTGATTGTCAGTTTTGAGGACAGAGGGTGTTCCAGGACTGAGCCACACACTGCTTCTAGGCACACCCTATACTACATGCGCAAAGCAGCATGGCTTAATGGAAAGAGCCCGGGCATGGGAGTCAGAGGTTGTGGGTACCAATCCTGGCTTCATTACTTGTCAGCTGTGTGACTTTGGGCAAGTCACCTAATTTTTCTGTGCCTCAATTATTCATTCATTCATTCAATAGTATTTATTAAGCGCTTACTATGTGCAGAGCACTGTACTAAGCGCTTGGGATGAACAAGTCGGCAACAGATAGAGACAGTCCCTGCCGTTTGACGGGCTCACGGTCTAATCGGGGGAGACGGACAGACGAGAACGATGGCGATAAATAGAGTCGAGGGGAAGGACATCTCGTAAAAACAATGGCGACTAAATAGAATCGAGGCGATGTACATTTCATTAACAAAATAAATAGGGTAATGGAAATATATACAGTTGAGCGGACGAGTACGGTGCTGAGGGGATGGGAAGGGAGAGGGGGAGCAGCAGAGGGAAAGGGGGAAAAGAGGGTTTAGCTGTGGAGAGGTGAAGGGGGGGTGGTAGAGGGAGTAGAGGGAGAAGAGGAGCTCAGTCTGGGAAGGCCTCTTGGAGGAGGTGAGTTTTAAGTAGGGTTTTGAAGAGGGGAAGGGAATCAGTTTGGCGGAGGTGAGGAGGGAGGGCGTTCCGGGACCGCGGGAGGACGTGGCCCGGGGGTCGACGGCGGGACGGGCGAGACCGAGGGACGGCGAGGAGGTGGGCGGCGAAGGAGCGGGGTGGGCGGTGGAAAGAGAGAAGGGAGGAGAGGTAGGAAGGGGCGAGGTGATGGAGAGCCTCGAAGCCTAGAGTGAGGAGTTTTTGTTTGGAGCGGAGGTCGATAGGCGACCACTGGAGTTGTTTAAGAAGGGGAGTGACAGGCCCAGATCGTTTCTGCGGGAAGATGAGCCGGGCAGCGGAGCGAAGAATAGACCGGAGTGGGGCGAGAGAGAAGGAAGGGAGATCAGAGAGAAGGCTGACACGGTAGTCTAGCCGGGATATAACGAGAGCCCGCTAATCTGTCAAATGGGGATGAAGACTGTGAGCCCCACGTGGGACAACCTGATTGCCTGGTATCTACCCTGTCACTTAGAACAGTGCTTGGCACATAGTAAGCGCTTTACAGTAAGTGCTCAATAAATGTGATCGAATGAACAAATACTATCATTATTATGGTATTATTATTATACATGTTTATAGTATAGGCACACCTTATACTTCCCAGCCACAGTATTTCCCTTGGAAATGTTGAAGGGGGATGGTCAAGAAAAACTGCCTCGTGAGGTAAGTTTTCCAATAGATTTACATGTTATACATTGCAATCCTTTCCAGAACTTCTAGAAAAAAATATGAGCTTCCTTTACATGAAATATTGAGAAGCAGCACGGCCTAGTGGATAGCGCACAGGCCTGGGAATTAGAAGGAGGTGGGTTCTAATCCTGGCTTCACTTGTCTGCTGTGTGATCTTGGCCAAGTCGCTTCACTTCTTGTGCCTCAGTTACCTCACCTATAAAGTGGGGATTAAAACTGTGAGCCGGATGGGACATCAACTGTCTCCAACCTGATGAGCTTGTTTCTATCCTAATGCTCAGTATAGTGTCTGGCGTACAGTAAGCGCTTAATGAATACCATAGAAATATTCTATTATCTATTATAACATCTCTGTACTATTATTTAGTCTCTATTAAAGTAATGCAAAGCCTAACATCACAACATTAACTAAAAAAAGGATTATAATATGATTATGAATCTTTGCAAGAGGCTGAAGAAGAAGAGGCTTGCTCTTCCTACTGTAGTAGTTGTTTTGCAGTTTTAGTGAAAAGTCTATATCCAATTTAGTTTTAACAGTAGCCTTCGACTTTTCTTCAACATCCTGACACTCTCCCATCTTTGACTCTCTCTATCAGGGTCTTCTTCAATCATTTTAAAACATTCATCTCCTTTCCTGAAAATGGATGCAAGACATTTTAATCCCCAAATCCTAGCGGGTGATGGGACGGAGATTATAACCTTAGTAGCAGCCAGGAAAACCTTCTCCTCCGCCGCTGGGGAGCAGGGGTTTCTCCCATTTCATCCCCAAACAGGTAGACAACCAGGAGTGAGATAGAAAGGCAGAGATTTAAATCAGATTTAAACAGTCTTTGCTACCAAGCTTCGATTCTGGGCCGCTCTTGGATAGAGTGGAGAAGTCAACTTTTGGGGGAGAGGATGGGATAAAGAATGGGCCTGGGAGTCAGAGGATAATAATAATAATGTTGGTATTTGTTAAGCGCTTACTATGTGCCGAGCACTGTTCTAAGCGCTGGGGGAGATACGGGGTAATCAGGTCCCATGCGGGGCTCACAATCCTAATCCCCATTTTCCAGATGAGGTAACTGAGGCACAGAGAAGTTAAGTGACTTGTCCAAAGTCACACAGCTGACAAGCGGCAGAGCCGGGATTAGAACCCATGACCTCTGACTCCTAAGCCTGTGCTCTTTCCACCGAGCCACAGGATCAGGGCTCTACTTCCAGCTCCACCACTTGCCTGCTGTAGGACCATGGACAACTCACTTCACTTCTTTGTGCCTCAGTTTCCTCAACCGTTAAATGAGGATTCAATACCCGTTCTCCCTCCTATTTAGACTTGAGCCTCATGAGGAACGGGGACCGTATTTGGCCCAATAAACTTGTATCTGCCCCAGCACTTAGAGCAGTGCTTGACATGTAGTAAGCACTTAACAAATCCCATTAAAAAAACCCTCCCCCTGACAAAACTAAGCCAAAAAAAAAAAGAAGTCCAGTGGATCTTATAGATTCTGAGCTCTGTCAGCAGTGAATACATGCTATTTCCATATCGTGGTCATTCAGAATCAGGGATATATCTGGAACAGTATTTACTGAGCACTTACCAAGTTGAGGATACTGTAATAAATGTTTGGGAAAGTACAACGGAAGTGCAAGGAGCCGCAGTTGAATGGGGGAAACAAATATAGAATAGGAATTATACCCAAGTCTTGAGGCAAGGCATAAATCCATACATTCTCACATACTTATGTGTCCAACCTGATTTTCTGTTTAGTACAGTGCCTGGCACATAGTAAGCGTTTAACAAATACTACAATTATTATTATAAATATATGCATAAATGCAAGAAGGGGCTGAAGAGTCAGGGAGGTGATAATTCATTGGGGAAGACTTACTGGAGATGGTGGGATTTTAAGAGTGTCTCAAAGGACAGAAAGACTGAAGTCTGGCAAAGGTGGGAGAAAGGGAGGAAATCCTGGGGAGGATGCAAGCAAGGGATCAGAGGCAGGCAAAAGGGGAGCAGGATATATCGGTTTATCAATCCAAGGTATTTATTGAGCGCTTATTGTGTGCAAAGCACTGTACTAAGCACTTGGAAGAGTACAGCATAACACAGTTGGTAGGAAAGTTCCGGGCCTACAGTGAGCTCACAGTTTAAAGGGGGATTTGTCTTGTCTTATGCTGTCAAGCCATCTCCGACCCGCAGAGACTCCAAAGACCCTTCTCTCTTTATCGCCGTACTGTACTTTCCAAGCGCTTAGTATGGTGTTCTTCACACAATAAGTGCTCAGTAAATATGATTGAATACGATTGAACATCTCTCCCAGTATGACTGACATCCACCTGCAATCGTTCTGGTAGTGGATCCCTAGAGTTTTCTTGGTAAAAATCTGGAAGTGGTTGCCACTGCCTCCTTCCGCGCAGTCAACCTGAGTCTCTGCCCTCGACCCTCGACCCTCTCCCATGCCGCCGCTGCCCAGCATGGGTGAATTTTGACTTGTAGCCGATGGCCCGCCACTCGCCAGCCACTGGCCGAGCTAGGAATGGAATGGACAGGCCTCTGCTTGACTCTCCCTCCCTTAGTCGAGACTGGTAGAGGACTGGAAACTCTCCAGGTGTGGTCCTGAGAGGGGTAAAAGGGAGATTCAGATATAGCATATTATTATATATTAAGATATATTATGTAATATATTATATTATTATAAATAAATATCTAGCAAAGAGGTAGGCTGGAGAGGACAGAAGAGCATGAACAGGAGTTGAGGGTATTTATTAAGTGCTTAGGAGAGTACAATGGAGTTGGTAGATGTGATTCTGTTGTGGAAAGGGAACATGTCTACCAGCTCTGTAATATTGTACTCTCCCAAGCGCTTAGTACAGTGCTCTGCACACAGTAAGCCCTCAATAAATGCCATTGATTGAGTGATGATTCCTGCCCTCAAGGGAATCTAGGGGATATAGGTGAGATCTCTTAGACACTTGAACACTTTGTCAGTGAGAAGACTGCAGTGTAACTTTTCTGTGTTGGGATTTCTTTATGACAGTGGTCATCATTTTGACTCACTATTTCCATTACCTGAATTATATCCAGGTAATATACCGTGCCTGACAACTGCTGGTGCTGAAATGGCACCCCGGGCGCCGAAAGAATAGCCAGACAAGCCTCAGAGTATATATAAAAACAGAAAAGTTGTAAATCCAAACGGAATAAGCAGTGGGCTCAGGGTTTTAGTTGAGAGCACTTAGGACGATTAATATTTTTATATGGATTTTCTACATTATTCTCCCTCCCCGAATAATGTTTTCTTAATGCCTATTATATTCATTTCCAGCAGATGGCAGCTCCCTTCTGTTTATATTGGGACATCACAAAGGAGAAGGAAGGGGAAAAAATCCAGAAAAAGAATCTTTAGCATAGTGCTTGCAACACTCTTTATGCATTTAAGTATTAATTAATCAAATTGATTAATTTTCATTTGAAGAAATTACCGGTTTACATTTCTAGACGGTGCCATACGGCTCAATCGATGACATTTATTGAGTATTTACTGCTTCGAGAACGCTGTATTAAGAAACTGGGAGAGTATAATATTACAGACACTTTCCCTGCCCACAACAAGCTTACAGTCTCTACTCTACTAAGTGTCAAGGAGAGTGCGATATAACGGAATTGATAGACATGTTTTCTGCCCACGAGAAGCTTCAGGCTAGAGGGATCTTGAGGGTCAAGAGGGGCTTAATCTTTTTCCTGCTTTTCTAAAAGAGAATAATTCCAATTCTAGGGACATAATTGAGAATAGAAAACAAGGGGTTTCTTTCCCTGGAATTGCTATGTCCTAGCAGGAGGCTGAGGACCCCTGAGAGTGGCCTGAACTCTTTCAGGCAATCTTATTACTATTAATATGATCATTCATAACATTAATAGTAATGGCATTTGTTAAGCACTCACTATATGTCAAGCACTGTTCTAAGCGCTGGGGTAGATATGAGCTAATCAGGTTGGACACAGGCCCTGTCCCACACAGCGTTCACAGTCTTAATCCACATTTTATAGATGAGATAACTGAGACTCACAGAAGTGAAATGACTTGCCCAAGGTAATTCAACAGGCAAATGGTAGACTAGGATTAGAACGCAGGACTTTCTGACTCCCAGGCCTGTGCTCTATCCACCAGGCTATGCTGCTTTCCAATTTTATTTAGTAATACTATAACCAATTAATAATAATAATTTGTTAAGCATTTTCTATGTGCCAAGAACTGTATTTAGCACTGGGGTATATTCATACATCCATTCATTCATCAGTCGTATTTATTGAGTGCTTACTGTGTGCAGAGCACTGTACTAAGAGTTTGGAAAGTACAATTTGGCAACAGATACAGTCCCTACCCAACAATGGGCTCACAGTCTAGAAGGGGGGAATATAATATAATAATAATATTGGTATTTGTTAAGTGCTTACTATGTGCAGAGCACTGTTCTAAGTGCAGGATCGATGTCCTAATTCTACATCTTCCAATCGTGGTCCTAAATTCAGGGTGGCTGATGTCGATCTTTATTTAGAGTTATATGGTTAATCATAGAATCTATGATTCTATTTATTTATTTTGATGCCTGACTACTTGTTTTGTTTGGCTGTCTGTCTCCCACTTATAGACCGTGAGCCCATTGTCGGGCAGGGATGGTCTCTATCTGCTGCCGAATTGTACATTCCAAGCGCTTAGTACAGTGCTCTGCACACAGTAAGTGCTCAATAAATACGATTGAATGAATTGAATGAATGAATATGGCAAAGCAGCCCTGATTTCAGACTTCTAAGGAGAAAAGTCTTGCTGGTGTCTAACAGAGAGCAGGAAAGATAAAGAGGGAGAGAAGTCAGAAGGTTCAGAGATCGAACACCCTCTCTGTTGAGTTCTAGCTTTTACGGCTCTTCCAGCAATGACTGGATGATCTGTCTCATCGTTCTGGATTTGGTGGGGGGTTTTTTGGTTTGCTCGTTTTATTGTGGAATTTGTGAAGCATTTACTATGTGCCAGGCACTGTACTAAGTACAGGGGTAGAAACAAACTAATCAGACTGGACACAGTCCATGTCCCACATGGGGCTCGCCATCTTAATCCCCATTATATAGCTGAGGGAACTGAGGCACAAAGAAGTGAAGTGACTCGCCCAAGTTCACACGGCAGACAAGCGGTGGTCTCTGACTTCCAGGCCCATGCTCTATCCTCTAGGCCATGCTGCTTCCCTGTTCTCATCCCAACTATGGACCCCAACCTTCAAATAATAATAATAATAATAATAATGTCGGGATTTGTTAAGCACTTACTATGTGCCGAGCACTGTTCTAAGGGCTGGGGTAGATATAGGGTAATCAGGCGGTCCCACGTGAGGCTCACAGTTAATCCCCATTTTACAGATGAGGTAACTGAGGCACAGAGAAGTGAAGTGACTTGCCCCCAGTCACACAGCTGACAAGTGGCAGAGCCGGGAGTCGAACCCATGCCCTCTGACTCCGAAGCCCAGGCTCTTTCCACTGAGCCACGCTTCGAGATTCAGTGTAGCTTAGTGGAAAGAGCAAGGGCTTGGGAGTTGGAGGTCGTGGGTTCTAATCCCGCCTCTGCCACTTGTCAGCTGTGTGACTTTGGGCCAGTCACATAACTTCTCTGTGCCTCAGTTCCCTCATCTGTAAAATGGGGATTAAGGCTGTGAGCCCCACATGGGACAACCTGATTACCTTGTATCTCCCCCAACGCTTAGTACAGTGCTTGGCACATAGTAAGCGCTTACCAAATGCCATCATCATTATTCCTGGCCTGAGAGTGGTTATCTTTCCTGCATCTAGATGTGGTGATAGTACAGTGCCTGACTCACAGTAAACACTTAACAAATGCCATAATTTAATGTCTATCTCTCCCTCTAGACTGCAAGCTCATTGTGGGCAGAAATGTGCTTATTTGTGGTTATATTGTACTCTCCCAAGTGCTTAGTACAGTGCTTTGTACACAATAAGCGCTCGATAAATACAACTGAATGAACGAATGAATAAAATGTTGGAGTTCTGCCAGAGTGGAGAGGGAATCTCAAGGGGAAAAAATGCCCATGATCAAGGGGGTTCTGGATGGGTAACCGGAGACATCTTTTGGAGGGAAGCAAAGGAGGCTTTTCTAATAATATTAATAAGAATAATAATGATATTTGTTAAATGATTACTACATGCCAGGCACTGTACTAAATGTGGGGGGTGAATACAAGCAAATTGGGTTGAACCCAGTCCCTGTTCCCCTTGCGGCTCACAGTCTCTATCCCCATTTTCTAGATGAGGTAAGTGAGGCCCCGAGAAGTGAAGTGACTTGCCAAAGACCACCCAGCAGACAAGTGGAGGAGCCAGGATTAGAACCCACAACCTTCTGCCTCCCAGGCCAGTGTTTTATCCACTACCCCCTGCTGCTGTGGCAAGAATCTCAGGGTGGTGGCTCCTATCTGTCCGTGAACAGCCTCTCTGTCACCTTCAACACTTGTCCATGGAGGACTTGGAATAAAACAGTGGCTGCTTCCTTTCTGTCTCCCTGAATTCCTGCTATTTCCAGTTTTTCCTCTGAGCATCCCTAAACCCTCCCTGGAATTTTGGTTTTCCCAGAAGCTGAGCCAATTGAAATCTTTCCCATTAATAAAATAATAATGATAGTAACAATGATGCTATTTGTTAAACGTTTACTACGTGCCAGGCACTGTACTAAGCGATGGGGTGGTTACAAACAAATCGAGTTGGACACAGTCCCTGTTCCGTGAGGGGCTCACAGTCTCAATCCCCATTTCACAGATGAGATAACTGAGACTCACAGAAGTGAAGTGACTTGCCCAAAGTCATACGGCAGATAAGTGGTGGAGGCGGGATTACGGGCGGTTCCTCTCCTCTTGCCAACCCACTGCGGTGACTTCCTGCTTGGGAGAAGGTAAGAGGCGAGGAAGATGACGGTCCCGCCTGGACCAAGAGGCCCTTCGAGCTGCGGTAGGATTAGGTGTTTTAGAAACCTCAGCCCGTGTACCTTCTCCTCCGGAGGACGATGCAGGTTGACGTGACCGGAAAAAGAGGTTATCTAACCCAGCTCAGGCGATCATTGCTTTGAGCCCCAGAGCAGTCCTTTCTGACATTTGGAAATTCGGGTGACGTGGCCCTCTCTCCGGTCCCAAATAGCAGTACTGAGGATTTGTAATAGATTTACAGGACGGGATGACCTTTATTTTAGATAAACTGCCTGACACCCCAACTGTTTCTTAATAGAGGACAGCTAAACACCTCCCAAGGCTTGGGTTTAGACCAGGCAACTCGGAGCCCAGCCTGCCAATCACAGCCCCGTTTCCTAGGATGTTGTGCAATAGGCGGCGGCGTTTCCTGATACTTTCCATATGGCATGAAATTTATGATCCGGGGATCACAGAGCCCCTAAAAAGCTCTCAAATACTCTGGGTGATGTTTGTGGATTTTCTTGGCTCCTCGCGGAACACTGTATATTTTCTTAAATTGTGATTTAATTCTCAGTCTTTGGCCAAGCACACAGAAAGATGCAAATACATCTTCCTTACATAAGGACTTTGGTAGTTTCAAAACAATCACGCAGGCGGAAAACATGCTTTAATAAACACTTCTTGCTAGGCTGTGCAGCTGTTTTAACAAATTAAAAAGCCGACCAAACCCAACGCTTTCTCATCAACCCTTGCTTCCAGCCAGCGAACATTTAAAATGATATTCAGAGGAGATTTAACATTCACGATGGCATTGTTTGATTATTGCACTTCAAAGATAATGGGGTTTCAGAATTGCATCTCCCAGCTAAAAATTAAATAGCAACTTCTGAGTATGCCGCATCCTTTAATAAAATGAGACCCAATAAAATATTCTCAGAGGCTGAGTAGTAATATAGAAGAGATTTACTATAGTCTGAACAAGCGAGATTAGCGATCCTATAGGGTTCTCGATATTTTCCCAAACCAAACTCCATTGTACGACAAGGAATGAACTAAGTTTCTTTTCGCCCCAGATCTGGCCCTTGTGAGGGGATCTGGGCCTCATTCGGCCTCTTCTTTTCACCTAGGAAGCAGCACGGCCTAGTGGAAAGAGCCCGGGCCTGGATTCAAAAGCACCGGATTCTAATCCTGGCTCTACCACTGGTCGGCTGTGTGCTCTTGGGTGAGTCGCGTCACTTCTCTGGGCCTCAGTTACCTCATTTGGAAATGGGGATTAAGAGTGTGAGCCCCATATGGGACAGGGAATGTGTCCAACCTAATTACTTTGTTTCTATCCCGGCACTTAGAACACTGCCCGGAGTGCAGTAAGCACTTAAATGCCATCAAACCCAAAAAATTACGGGAATCTCGGCAGTGCTTGGAGAAATACCTAGAAGGATGAAGCACTCATGCGTGGACAGGCACTGGCAGGTTCAAAACCTCCAGAAAATATCAAAGATGCTGTTACAAGCAAAAAAGGCATAAGAAAATCACATCGTCTCCAAGAGGATTTCCCTGATTAAGCCCGCTTTCCTCCTACTCCCTCTCCCTCCTGTGCCTACACACTTCGATCTGTGTTCTTTAAGCACTTGATGTTCTCCCCACCCTCAGCTCCACACCATATATTATAGATTTTCATTCATTCAATCGTATTTATGGCGCGCTGACTGTGTGCAGAACACCGTAATAACGTCTTGGAAAGTACAATTTGGCAACAAATAGAGAAAGTCCCTACCCAACAACGGGCTCACAGTCTAGAAGGCATATATGTAATTCGTGTGTTTGTATTATCTCTCTCCCCTTCTAGACTTTTAGCTCCTTGCCATCAGGGAGCATATCTACCAACTCTGGTGCATTGTACTCTCCCAAGCGCTTAATACAGTGCTCTGCACACAATAAGTGCTTAATAAATACCAATGATTGATTAATTGATTTAAAAAGTACTGTACATGCAAAATTCCAATTGAGAAATGAACAGATCAACTTTTAATCAATAAATGGTGGTCGTGACCTTACTTGGCCTAACCGTTGGCCCGGAGAGGGGGAATGTGTCCTTCATCTGGCCATCGTTTGTGTCTGATGGAGACAATCAAATCCCCTTGGTTTTGGTCACTGGGGTTTAAAACTGTGAGCCCCAAGTGGGAAAAACCTGATTACTTTGTATCTACCCCAGCGCTTTGAACAGTGCTTGGCACATAGTCGTATTTTCCAAGCACTTAGTACAGAGCTCTGCACACAGTAAGCGCTCAATAAATACGATCGAATGAATGAACGTAAGCGCTTAACAAATTCCATCGTCGTCATCATCATCATTATGGTCAGAGAACTTGTCTGCTGATTCTGTTGTAGTGTACTCTCCCAAGTGCTCAGCACAGTGCTCTACACGTAGTAAGGGATCAATATATACCACCGATGGATCGATTGATTGATTCTGGGCCAAGGAACATTAGGACCAGAACCAAGCTACCATAGTCCTATGCGATACAATGAGTCTATCATCTAGATAAGCAGCCTGACCTAGTGGATAGAGCACGGGCCTGGGCGTTAGAAGGTCATGGGTTCTAATCCCGACTCTGCCACTTGTCTGCTGTGAGACCTTGGGCAAGGCACTTCACTTCTCTGTGCCTCAGTTCCCTCATCTGCAAATAATGTTGGTATTTGTTAAGCGCTTACTATGTGCAGAGCACTGTTCTAAGCGCTGAGGTAGACACAGGGTCATCAGGTTGTCCCACGTGAGGCTCACAGTTAATCCCCATTTTCCAGATGAGGGAACTGAGGCACAGAGAAGTGAAGGGACTTGCCCACAGTCACACAGCTGACAAGTGGCAGAGCTGGGATTCGAACCCGTGACCTCTGACTCCCAAGCCCGGGCTCTTTCCACTGAGCCCCGCTGCTTCGCTGCAAAAACGGTGATAGAAACTGTAAGCCCCACGTGGGACAGGGACTGTGTCCAACCCGATTTGCTTGTATTCACTCATTCAATCGTATTTATTGAGCGCTTACCGTGTGCAGAGCACTGTACGAGACGCTTGGAAAGTATCCACCCCGGCGCTTAGCAGGGTGCCTGGCACACAGTAAGCGCTTAACGAATACCACAATTATTATGATTTAGGACTACCTACCTTTAATATCCTTATAAATGAAGCTTGAAGTAAGTGGGAAATAGCGCATTAACATCTTTAATCAAATTTACGTAACCAGACTTACCCAGAATGACACCTTATTTAACGTGGGCATTCCTGTGCGTGTGCGTGTTCAGAGGCCAGGACTGTAAGAGTAAGAGCTGGATGGATTTAAAGAGGAGAGCTCTAAAAGACATCTGTGCTTACTCAACTTGGTAATTCTCTAAGCAGCTGAAATAACTCTTGGGGCAATGGATGGCCTCTTCTAGGATACAGACTGTAGGTTTGTTCATTCAGTCGTATTTATTGAGTGCTTACTGTGTGCAAAACACTGTACTGAGCCCCGGGGAGAGTTTAATATAAAAACAGACACATTTCCTGCTCACAATGAGCTCACAGTGTGGTCAGGGAACACGTCTGCTAACCCTCTTTTATTGTACTCTCCCGAGTGCTCAGTCCAGGGCTCTGCACATAGTAAACATTCAATAAGTGCCATTTATTGATATATTCCCGAGTGTAGAAAATGCTCAGGAGGACCACAAAAATTTGAAAAATGGTTGAGCTCCTGTGAGATTAACTTGTATCTATCCCAGCTCTTAGAACAGTGCTTGGCACATAGTAAGTGCTTAACAAATACCATTAAGCTCGTTGTGGCACGAATAATAACGTTGGTATTTGTTAAGCACTCACTCTGTGCAGAGCACTGTTCTAAGCGCTGGGGTAGATAGAGGGTAATCAGTTGTCCCACATGAGGTTCGCAGTCTTCATCCCCATTTTCCAGATGAGGTAACTGAGGCACAGAGAAGTGAAGGGACTTGCCCAAAGTCACACAGCTGACAAGTTTCAGAGCCGGGATTTGAACCCATGACCTCTAACTCCCAAGCCCGGGCTCTTTCCACCGAGCCATGCTGCTTCGTCCGTTCGTTGTTATAATGTATTTTCCCAAGCGCTTAGTACAGTGCTCTGCACACAGTAAGCGCTCAATAATGCGATGGAATGAAAGAATGAACGATTACACCTGCATGACCTTTCCTCGGGCAGTTTTCAAGTTAAAATTGTACTATCGTTGCCCTTTATTTTGCTATTTCTTGATTTTTCCTTTTCTCAGTTCATTCATTCCATCGTATTTATTGAGTACTTACTGTGTGCAGAGCATCGCACTAAGCGCTCCAGTTCCTGATCACCCAATCACTTTCATTCTCCAACATCCCTAACCCAGAGTGTACCCCAGAGGGGAGAGGGGAGAGGTGGGAGATGCCCTCAGGGTCACTGGAAACTCTAGTCAGGTGATAATTCATTCAATAGTATTTTTTTATAGTATTTACTGAGCGCTTCCTATGTGCAGAGCACTATATTAAGCGCTTGGGATGTACAGATAGGTAACAGATAGAGACAGTCCCTGCCCTTTGACGGGCTTACGGTCTGATCGGGGGAGACGGACCGACAAGTGATGAGTGACCTTAGGATCATTAAGTCAGTCTTGGATACCTCAAAGTTTGAATTTCCGATAGGGCTTCTCCCGGCTTTTCTGATGGCATCCTATAAAAGGTAATTAGCAAGAAAGATAGGGGGCTACCCTATTTTGAGTTCTCAAATTAACCCCGAATCCTCTGCACATCCCTAATTAGAAGTTAACAGTCTGAATTAAAAAAAAATAACAAACCCTTCTCCTTTCAACTATAAAAACGAAAGGAGAGCATATGGCTAGAGTTAAAAACACTTGGCTCTTTTCTGATCATTATCTGAGAATATATTTGTCACTAAAGATTTGTTGTGTTAAGGAGTCCTAGAAGTATTTATAGTAATTATCTCTATTATACTTAAATTAAAATGCAGATGATCGCCTTTGTTGCTCAGAGCAATCAGATCCTCCTTTGTTAACAGAATTTTGTGATTGGGGCGGATCTGAAATCACAGGCCTCAAAAAGAGGAGTGAGTGTGTACAGTAACCAGGGTACACGCGTGGCTCAGTGGAAAGAGCCCGGGCTTGGGAGTCAGAGGACATGGGCTCGTATCCTGGCTCTGCCACTCGTCAGCTGTGTGACTGTGGGCAAGTCACTTCACTTCTCTGGGCCTCAGTTACCTCATCTGTAAAATGGGGATTAACTGTGAGCCTCAGGTGGGACAACCTGATTACCCTGTATCTACCCCAGTGCTTAGAATGGTGCTCTGCACATAGTAAGCGCTTAACAAATACTAACATTATTATTACAATATCCCCAACTGGGGGTAATAATAATTTATAATTTTGGTATTTGTTAAGCACTTTCTATGTGCCAGGCACTGTACTAAGTGGTGGGATTAATATAAGCAAGTCAGGTTGGACAGAGTGCCTGTCCCTCATGGGGCTCACTGTCTTAATTCCCATTTTACAGATGAGAACTGAGGCACAGAGAAGTTGTGACTTTCATTCAGGTCATTCAATCGTTCATTCAGTCAAATTTATCGAGCACTTACTGTGTGCAGAGCACTGTACTAAGCACTTGAGAGAGTAGAGTACAACAATAAACAGATAAATTCCCTGCTTACAATGAGTTTACAGTCTAGAGGAGTGGAGGCAGACATTAATATAAGACTTGCCCAGAGTCACACGGCAGACAAGTGAGGCGGAGGCGGGATTAGAACCCAGTCCCTTCTGACTCCCAGGCCTGTGCTCTGTACAGATCCAGCCCCAGCACCAGGAACCTTGGGAGGAACTCAAGACCAAGCAACCAATAGTACTGATTACTTACTACCCGCCGTGGGCGGAGGACTGTACCCAGGCCTTGGGAAAGTAGAACGGAGTCGGTCGAGATTCTTTCATTCAGTTGTATTTAGTAAACACTTACGGTGTGCAGAGCCCTGTACTAAGCACTTGGGAAAGAACAATATAACAATAAACGTTGAAAATCCCTGCCCACAACAAGATGAGCCCTGCCCTCAAAGTTCTTACAGTCTGGTGGGAGAAGACAGACACGAAAGTAAATTACAGATGAGATGGCCTCAGTGTTTTCAGTGTCACATCAATAATAATAATAACAATAATAATAACGATGGTATTTGTTAACCACTTACTATGTGCCAGGCACTGTTCTAAGCACTGGGTAGATACAAGGTAATTAGGTTGGACACAGTCCCTGTCCCACACGGGGCTCACGGCCTTCATCCTCATCACAGTCCCTGTCCCACAAGGGGCTCAAGGACTTCATCCCCATTTTCCAGATGTGGGAACTGGGTTCCAGAGAAGTGAAGTGACCGGCCCGAGGTCACACAGCAGACGTGGCAGAGCCGGGGTTGGAACCCATGACCTCCTGACTCCCAGGCCCGTACTCTATCCACTGTGCCATGCTGTAGAAGTGCTTAGTACACAGTAAGCCCCCAGTAGATACCACTGATGGATGACAGCCTGGGTCTCAAGCCCCCAGGTTGAGGCGAGTTCAGCATTCAGCCCCATAGAGTTCCTGTTCCCAGAGACTATTTCAGGACGGTCTGAACCCCAGCAGGGCCTCAAGCAATTCTTCCAGCAGCGAGTGGCATTCCCAGCGGAAAATCAGACCGACCGATATAACACCGGACAGATGGCCACCTACTGACAGGACTCCCTGGTCGTGAACATTTCCGCCAAGACTGTCAGCTCCTTGTGGTCAGGGAATACGTCTGTTTATCGTCATATTGTACTCTCCCAGGTGTTTAGTGCCGTGCACCTAGTAAGTGCTCAATAAATGCGACTGAATGGACGAAATCTCAAAGTCATCATTTCACGTTAGCCATCCTCCAAAGACACTTCCTGAGGGAGTTGGGCTTCAATTTAAAAAATTTTTTAAATAGACCTTGGTCAAATTTCTGTCTGCTTTTGTGGTTTTACATAACTCACTGAATTTTATTTTTTTTTTACCTTCTCCCTTGTGTCTAAGACATCTGTTGTGAAGAATGCTAGTTTATAAATTGAAATAATGAATCACTTACGCTAGCATCAGGAAGTGTCTTATGGTTGGTGAGCTTCTCATGAAAGAAGGAGGAATCTCACGGATTACCCCAGGAACAGTGTGGTCTAATGGAAAGAGCACGGGCCTGGGAGTCAGAGGACCTGGGTTCCAATCCCAGCTCCACCATTTGACCGCCGTGTGACCTTGGCACAGTCATTTCACTGCTCCGTGCCTCCAGTGTCCCCATCTGTAAAAAGGGGACTTAATACCCGTTCTCCCTCCTATTGTGGCTATTTTATTTAAAATTTCAAATCGCTCCCTGATTCACCGACTAGTTGAGATCCTCCTAGCTTTCCATTGGTCAAGTGATCCCCCTCCTTCCAGAAAATTCCAATCACCCAGGATTCGGAGCAGTGTTGCCCTTCAAAATTCTGAGCACTACAGATCTCAGGAAGGCATAATCCTTCTCCTTCTTCCGTTGCCTTTAGTTACATTGACAATTTATACCCCCTAGCTCTGCCAACATCAGTCCGCTGGCCCCCCATGGAGATAACAAGGTAATAATAATAATAATGATGGTATTTGTTAAGTGCTTTCTATGTGCCAAGCACTGTTCTAAGCGCTGGGGGAGATACAAGGTAATCAGGTTGTCCCATGTGAGGCTCACAGTCTTAATCCCCATTTTCCAGATGAGGGAACCGAAGCACAGAGAAGTTAAGTGGCTTGCCCAAGGTCGAACAGCAGACGAGTGGTGGAGGCGGGATTAGAACCCACAACCTCTGATTCCCAAGTCTGCGCTCTTTCCACTAGGAGAAAAAATGAAATCTACATTCATTTTTAAGTGGAATAAATACATGGTTTCTTGTTGGGGGGATTGAGACTATCTGCCAACCTGATGATGGCCACGTTCCAATATTTGGGAGAGAAATAGTTGTAAATCCAGGTTTGTCGGCGGCACTTTCCTAGATGGAGAAGTGTAAATGGAGACTCTTCCTCCCCTTGAGACCTAGAATTCGTCCTCGTTCTCACTTAATATTGCCATGATGTACATGAGAGAAGGAATGCACATTGAAACTGTCAGATTTCCTGATGATGCCAAGCCTTTGGCTTTAAAGCTCTAAATCACCCTGCCCCCTCTTACCTCACCTCACTACACTCCTACTCTAACCCAGCCGGCAAAATTAGTTCCTCTAATACTAACCTTCTCACTGTACCTCTATCTCGTCTAGCTCACCGATGACCTCTTGCTCACATCCTACCTCTGGCCTGGAACACTCTCCCTCCTCATATCGGACTGATAGTTGCTCTCCCCGACTTCAAAGCTTTATTGAAGGCCCATCTCCTCCAAGAAGCCTTCCCTGACTAAGCCCTCCTCTCCTCTTCTCCCACTCCCTTCTGTGCCGCTCTTACTTGCTCCTTCCTTCATCGTTCCTCCCATCCCCACGGTACGTATGTATCTGCATATATCTGTAATTATTCATTTATATTAGTGCCTGTCTCCCCCTCTAGACTGTGAGCTCGTTGTGGGCAGGAACGTGTCTGTTGAATGAATGAATGAAAGCCTATGTGTAAGGTGCTATGGTCAGGGAAAAACCGCAGGACTATCTCCTAAAATAATGATGGTATTTATTAAGCTCTTACTATGTGCCAAGCACTGTTTTAAGTGATAGATATAAGGTTATCAGGTTATAAACTCACAGTCTTAATCCCCATTTTACAGACGAGGTCACTGAGGCACAGAGAAGTTAAGTGACTCGCCCATAGTAACACAGTCGACAAGTGGCGGAGCCAAGGATTAGAATCTCCGACCTCTGACTCCCAAGCCCGTGCTCTTTCCACTAAACCATGCTCCTAAAAGAGAATGAATGGGTAGTAAAGCCATAGATCGATTTCTTTGAGAGGAAGTACATGTCAATCTATCTCAGGAGAAATAAATCAGATTATAAAGTAAGTGGGCACTGCTTGGTGAGACTCTTGCTGTGACTTCCTGCTTGTCTATATTCCTCTTGTCTCTAGTGAGGGAGCTTTGGGGTAGAAATGCACCATCGATGATGAAAAGCCATCCCACGTCTTCTGCAACTGAAAAACTGGATAAAATACACCGAAAATAAACTCTCCTAATCTGAGTAGCTAAAACAAGTGAAAAGTCTGTTTAGTATTTGAATTGGAGAGGGATTAGTAATGGGGCCTAGAAATAGCTTTTAGTTACTTTAGCTGACTATTAGGATCCCCGGCGAATAATCTACTCTTAATAAGGACAATTACTTTGATTTATTACCCCTCCGTGGTCTTGTTAAAGATCTAAAAAGAATCCTATTTAAGTGAAAAGGACAATAGGAAACTTTTAAATCCACGAAAGATTTAATTAAAAATCAAGCTTAGGATCAATGTCTTTAGAGCTAGGAAAATGAAAACCCAGGTTTAAAACCTGTCACGGGTGAATAAACAATTCGAGGCTTCTCAATCTCAAAATGGCCCATTTCAATGGCGATCTTTAAATAGTTAAACGAGGGGGCGGGAGTGTGGGTCACATAACACACTTCTTCAGAGGATGTCTTTTGAAATGGGAATCCTCTTCACTCAGGCCAAGAAAACCCTTTTTAGACCAAAGCTAATGAGGCCCATTATTCGCCAGGGCGCACAAACCCTAAGGGGATGTAGGGTCTGATTTGAATTAATGTAAAGTTCTGACATGTACCAGTATTTAAAAAGCATTTTATAGTTTCCCAGAGAGGTCATACGAGAGCCAAGAATCTCAGTGTGATCGCACTGTAATTCATCCTAACATGAAGTCATTTATCCTCACATGTGATCTCTTACACGTAAGTCATAGCTTGAGCAGTTTTTTCATGGCATTTGTACTGAACCCCAGCAGCTACTGCGAAGCCCTAGACACAAGATGGCATAGATTTTTTTTTAAAGAGAGCATTTAACCCTGATAGCGTAATTATGAAATTAATCTTGTTTGAGAATAAATGAATCTACGTGTGAAGCAATAAATGAATCCACTTTGGCAATGAATGTCTTCAAGGAAAACCACACGACGACCCAGGCATTATTTTTATATTAACGTCTGTCTCCTCCCCTAGACTGTAAGCTCGTTGTGGGCAGAGAATGTGTCTTTCTATTATTATATTGTACTCTCCCGAGTGCTTAGTACAGTGCTCTGCACACAGTAAGTGCTCGATAAATATGATTCACTGAATGAATGAATGAATGGATAACCCTTCATCAAGGGGAAGCAGCGTGGCTCAGTGGAAAGAGCCTGGGCTTCGGAGTCAGAGGTCATGGCTTTGACTCCCGGCTCTGCCACTCGTCAGCTGTGTGACTGTGGGCAAGTCACTTCACTTCTCTGTGCCTCAGTTACCTCATCTGTAAAAATGGGGATTAACTGTGAGCCTCATGTGGGACAACCTGATTACCCTGTATCTCCCCCAGTGCTTAGAACAGTGCTCTGTACATAGTAAGCGCTTAACAAACACCAACATTATTAAGTCACTTCACTTCTCTGTGCCTACCACCTCATCTGTAAAATGGGGATTAACTGTGAGCCTCATGTGGGACAACCTGATTACCCTGTATCTCCCCCAGCGTTTAGAACAGTGCTCGGCACATAGTAAGCGCTTAACAAATACCAACATTATTATAACCCTTCTTCAGTCTCTAAGATGATTCATAGAAGGGGGTTTCCATTTTATAATGGCCTATAGGTACACTCTTAGATCACTGTTTATAGCACTGTTTAGCTTAAAGAAAATGGACTTCAAGCGTGTTCCCATCAAATCACACTACTGAAACATTGTGGTATCATGAGGAGTTTTTTGGGCTGGGGGAGGTGTTGGGGCCGGAGGGGGTCTTTCCAGGGTTATGGAAGTTGCTTTTATTTTATATCACCCCAGTGGTCAACAAATGTCATCCATAGAACAGATGAGCACTAAATGAATCTTTCCTGTGATGATTATAACAAGACTGTAAAATGGAAAACAGTAAATATAACTCATCCTTATTAAGACTTTCTGGTATTTGTTCCCAGGTTGAGCTCCCAGGAAGAGAGCAAACAATGCATGGTCTCCCGTGATTGCTAATTAAAATACAATAAATTTTTGCAAATCAATTTAAATTCTGGATCAGTCATCCAGTGGATTTAACAGACTATCTGAATTTAATTTCTCCCTTTAATTCCTTTCGAAACCTGGTGGTGCGTGGAATTCTTTCCCTTCTTCTTTTGCTTTTAATTGACCTGATAGCTTAATTCAAGATATGATTGTCAATGATAGCTTAATTCCAAGGTGGCTTTGGAACCCTGTGTAAGTGCTGAGGCTCAGGCTGAACATAACTACAAAAGATACCTCCTCACATACTGTACTTCGTTGTGGGCAGGGAATGCATCTGGAATATTTTTATATTGTATGCTCGTAAGTGCTTAGTACAGAGCTGCGCACACAGTAGGCACTCAATAAATACGATTGGCTGATTACAGCGGTCTTTCCGAATGATCCCCTTCATCGAGGCGAAGCGGCATGGTCAAGTGGATTAAAGCAAGGGCCAGAGAGTCAGAAGGACCTGGGTTTTAATCTCTGCTTGGCCACTTGTCTGCCGTTTGACCTTGGGCAAGTCGCTTCACTTCTCTGGGCCTCATTTGTGAAATGGGGACTAAGATCACGAGCCCCATGAGGGACAGGGACTGTGTCCAACCTGATTAGCTTGGAATCTACCCCAGCACTTAGTACGGTGTCTGGCACGGAATGGGTGCTTAACCAATAACATCTAAAACAAATGGTGCATTTGTGGTTTTGGCATGATGTGGAATGATGTGGAACTGTGGGGAATTCTCTCGAGCATGGGGTTCGTGGTTCCCCCAACCCCCTTTACTCTTTGTGGGCAGGGAATCGGTTATATTCTTATATTGTACTCACCCAAGCACTTAGTACAATGTTCTGCACGTAGTAAGAGCTCAGCAAATGTAATTGACTGCTCTGCATAAAGTAAGCGCCTAATAAAGTGGCTGGCACATAGTAAGCACTTAAATGCTGTTTTTTAAAAAAGTGCTCAATAAATACAATTGATTGATCTGCTCCAGACCTGTTCTATACCTCCCTCGGGTCCTGAACGCAAGTGTTGCTTCTGAGCTTCGAGACTGAGTGATGGGAGAGTTGGACATTTCAAATAAAAATACCTAACATAAAGGTATCCAGTGTCGTATCCAGAATGAAAACCAAGCTGCCCAATTTTACACTGAACAAATGGACCCCAGTGCCCGAGGGTAAAGAGGTGCCACCATGCCATCTATTTTCTCCCCAAAATGTCCCATCTTGAAAATGCTCAGATGTTTGGGGAACAAAGTACTCTTCTGGGGGATCCTTAGTCCTTCAGACTCTCTGAACAAATTCCTTCCTCTCACCCCATCATCCACGCTGGGTTGGTGGCCCAGCCAGCACGATGGGGGACTTGGAGACCTCTTGCCACCTGGAATAATATTTTCACTATGGCAGGAATTTGGAGCGTGACCCATTTTCTCTCCTTAAAAGGAGAATTACTTTGAACCGGACTATTTTTACAGAGCGATTTGTATATCCCTGCATCATTTTTATGATTCTTTCTCCTGAGTAGGATTCTAAAAGGGAATGGGAGGTGGTCACTTTAAGAAATGGGATTATGGACTTTTTTTGTCTGGGAACAAAATACAAAGGCAGATGGATGACTTTTCAATGTGCCTCAGGCTGCAGATTGCCACACTAATTAAGAAAAGGAAATGTCCAATATGAGATCTGTCTGAAAGTCATATTAAAACACTTAGTGTGCAGTATATCATGAGAGTGGTATTCCTCACTGACCTTTTAAAGGAATTTGGTCTAAAAACTCCTCTCGGAATGTGTAGATGAGTCCAGCTGTTTGCAGACGCTAACCAGTGCCCCCAACAATATGACCGAATCCAAACCCGCGGCAGGTGGGGAAGAATCCAGTTATCTCCCCTATTCCAACTGCGTGGTGTGTGTCGGTTACCGATACCGTGCTGGGATTTCTCCTAACGGTGCCTCTTGGGCACTGGAAACAATAGCCGAATACGAGGCACCCGAGCGGATAAGGAGGCATTGTATTTTATCCTGTCCTGGCATTTTGGGGCTGACACGAGCAGTCTAGGGATGCATCGCTCTGCTGTGCTGTAGGTGCTGATGAGCATGTAAATCACACACAATGTACCACCCTCCCGCTCCTCCTCGCGTGCTTTACGTGATCGGAATTCTTCTCGGAAAAAGCGGGTTCGTCTCCGGGTGACTGACAGAGATGAGGCGCGGATAGGTTGCCCCTTTGCCGTCTGGAATGGAGAGGGAGGAAATGCTCGGCTCCGAACTGACTGGATTCCATCCTGCTCCAAAAATGGTGTTTTGAGGGACCGGAGTGGATCTGGTCTCAGGGCTCCTTATTCACTTCAAGTAATAATAACATAATGATAATAATCGTGGTATTTGTCAAGTGTTTACGACGCGGCAAGCACTGGGGGAGATACAAGAAAAATCAGGTACCACATGGGGCTCATGGTCTACGGAGTCCAGGTATTGAATTCCCATTTTGCACAGGAGGGAACTGAGGCACAGAGACACATGGAGGAATCTGGGATTAGAACCCAGGTCCTCTCATTCCTAGGACTGTGCTTTTTCCACCAGGCCACTCAGCCTCCCAAGATACTTTTAGGTGGTCATTGCATTCAGGATAATAATAACTATGGTACTTGTTAAGTGCTTACTATGTGCCAAACACTGTTCTAAACACTAGGGCAGAAACAAATTAATCGGGTTGGACACGGTCCCTGTCCCACATGGGCCTCACAGTCTCAATCCCCATTTTACAGATGAAATAACAGAGGCCCAGAGAAGTGAGCCGACTTGCCCAAGGTCACACAGCGGACATGTGGCAGAGCTGGAATTAGAATCCGGTTCCTTCTGACTCCCAGGCCCGTGCTCTACTCACTAAGCCACACTGCTTCTCCAGGACTCCGGCCAGGATATTGTTCCCCTTTCCTAGACACTGTAATCCTAGATTATACCAGATCTTTGTGGGATATGCTTCTATTGTACTCCTCCAAATGTTTAGCACAGTGCTCTGCACAGAGTTGTTTTTCATAAATAACATTTCTTGTAACAATCTCTTGGTATCCTGCTTTCCTGGTATTTAGAGTTTGCTTGGTCATGAATAACCTTTGCAGGGGTAAAATGTCATCTCTAAACCGTTATGGGCAGGGAATATGCCTGTTTATTGTTATGTTGTACTCTCCCAAGTACTTAGTACAGTGCTCTGCACACA
This sequence comes from Ornithorhynchus anatinus, assembly GCF_004115215.2. Classification (NCBI taxonomy): domain Eukaryota; kingdom Metazoa; phylum Chordata; class Mammalia; order Monotremata; family Ornithorhynchidae; genus Ornithorhynchus; species Ornithorhynchus anatinus. The sequence goes on along the minus strand of NC_041731.1, from coordinate 97,071,509 downwards.
GTAAGCACTCGATAAGTACGAATGAATGAATAAACTGTAAACTCATTATGGGAAGGGAAAGCGTCTACCAACTCTGTTATAAACATGGCATTATGATATTATGGACTTTTGGTTATTATTATTACTTATGGATAGAGCACAGGCCTGGAAGTCAGAAGGTGATGGGCTCCAATCCCATCAAACTACTTGGTCAAGTGAGTCACTTCACTTCTCTGTGCCTCAGTTCCCTCGTCTGTACAATGGGGACTGAGACGGTGAGCCCCACGTGGGACAGGGACTGTGTCCAACCTGATTTGCGGTATCCACCTCAGTGCTTAGTACAGTGCCTGGCATGTAGTAAAAGTTTAACAAATGCCACAGTTATTATTATTATTATTACTCTCCCAAGAGCTTAGTACAGTGCTCTGCAAACAGAAGCGCTCAATAAATACAGTTGATTGAAGGTGGGGATCCTGCGTCGACAGAAGACCAGATTCCCATGCATTTGTGGAGGAGACGGGGGCTGCCGTGAAAACTCCTCTCCATTGTCTGACATTCTTTGGCGGATTACCAGCTTGAAGCCTGGACTCCTCCCCATTACAACCACTTCCTCTTTTCTGAGACAGATTTCTGGACCCGCCTGACAGGGCTGGAGGTTGGCGAGGGAGACATGAGTTGCCCTGCTGGGAGCCAGTCATTCAGCCAGTCAGTCGTAATTATTGAGCGCTTACTGTGTGCAGAGCACTGTACTCAGTGATTGGGAGGTACAATATCACAATGAACAGACACATTCCCTGTCCACGGTGAGTTTAGAGTCGAGATGGGGACAAAGGCATTAATATAAATAAGTAAAGTGCAGGGATGTACATAAGTGCTGTGGGGCTGGGAGAGACGGATAGATAAAGGGAACAAGTCAGGGCGATAATAATAATAATGATGGTATTGATTAAGCTCTTACTATGGGCCAAGCACTGTTCTAAGCGCTGCGGTATATAAAAGGTAGTCAGGGTGTCTCATGTGGAGCTCACAATCTTCACTCCCGTTTTACAGATGAGGTAACTGAGGCCCAGAGAAGTTAAGTGACCTGCCCAAGGTCACACAGTCGACAAGTGGCGGACTCGGGATTAGAACCCACCACCTCTGACTCCCAAGCCCGGGCTCTTTCCACTGAGCCACGCTGCTTCTGTGCAGAGGTGCGGAAGGGAGTGTGAGAAGAGGAAAGGAGGGCCTAGTGAGGGAAGGCCTCTTGGAGGAGAAAGGCCACTGGAATCTGTGGCAGCGGAAGGTAGGGAGTGACCAGGCCTGTCACTGCCCGCCACCTCCTCCCTTGGCCTTTTTTCCACAGCCTAGGAACCCTGCAAGAGCCGAACCCATGGGTTGAAACTAGGGTTAGCTGAAGTTTCAAAAACCCTCTCCTTTTTTGCCATCTGCAATTCAATCGGCGTTGGACGTCTTTGCCACAGTCAGGGTCCCTCGGGCTATCCAGGCACGCTTCCTGCTCTTGCCCAAATATTCCCTCGTTCGGTGCGGAGCGGTAATTTTGGGGGTGCGGTTGAGCCGGGCATCCGTTTTTCACAATATGCTGCTGCAGTCTGCCACCTCTGAACCGGGGGATTGCCTGATGAGCTTTATCAGTCCAGATGACGTAGCCATTCTCCCCAATCATTTTCCCTGATTCACTCAGGAGGGCAGGACGCTGAGACCTGTACTTCAGGAATCCTGGCCCTTGAGGGGAAGAGGTGAACAGAAACTGGAGGACTCAGCCTTGACTGGAGTGAACCTCAAGTGTAACGACCAATCGATCATCTTTATTGAGCATTTACTATGAGCAGAGCACAGTACTAAATGCTTGGGAGAGTACAATGTAACAGAGTTGTTAGCCACGTTCCCTGCCCATAACAAATTTACATCCTAGATGGGGAGACGGACATTAATCCGTCACTGGGCGGGGGCTGTCTCTATCTGTTGCCCGATTTGTACATTCCAAGCGCTTAGTAGAGTGCTCTGCACATAGGAAGCGCTCAATAAATACTATTGAATGAATGAATTCATATAAATAAACTACAGATATGTGCATAGGTGTTGTGGGGCTGAGGGAGGGGTGAATAAAAGGCGAAAATCCAAGCTCAAAGGTATGAATAAAGGGAGCAAATGCAAACACAAGGGTGATGTAGAAGGGAGTGGGAGGAAAGGAAATGTGGGCTCAGCCAGGGAAGGCCGCCTGGAAGAAATGTGCTTTCAATATCTTTTTGATGGTGGAGGGTGTGATCGTCTGTCAGATATGAAGAGGGAGGACGTTCCAGGGCAGGAGCAGGGTGTGGGCGAGAGGCTGGCAGTGAGATAGATCAGAACATGGCACAGTGAATAGGTTGGCACTAGAGAAGTGAGTAGAGTATGAGCTGTAAGCTTGTTGTGGACACGAAATGTGTCTACTGTTATATTGTTATACCAAGTGCTTAGTACAGTGCTCTGCATAGTCAGCGCTCAATAAATTCATTTGAATGAATGAATGATTGTAAGGGGGAGTGACCACAGGGGAATTTTCACTTCTCGACTACGTGTGTTGCCGCTCACGGGATTCCTTCCTGCCCCGCAGGGGCTCATACGATTAATTGATTAATCAAATGCTCCCCCCGCCCCCAACCCCAACTCTCTTCCTGCCCCGACAAAGTTCCTGCACTGCCTCCCCAGCCACCCCCTGTCCTCCTTCCTCCAGACCGGACACGTGCCCATCACCACACCCGTCCCTTTGGCGTCTGCGGTTTTTGAACTCAGTAAGCGCCCAGTAAACACAATTGAATGAACGAATGATTTAAAAACTGCAGTCATACTTGTCGATCGTATTTATCGAGCGCTTACCGTGTGCAGAGCACTGAACTAAGTGCTTGGGAAAGTACAGTGCAACGGTAATCAGTGACCTTCCCTGACCACAGTGAGCTTGAAGTCTAGAGGGGGTGAGACAGACATAAACCTTCCCCTCTTTCTTCTTCTCCTCCTCTCCTTCTCCTCTTCCTCCTTCTACTTGTCCTTCATCTCCTCCTTCTTACCGCAGGCCCAGAGGCAGACTGAGGAAACTTTTTTGTATTCAAATAGCAGTAACAGCGCAGTCAGCCCGTTCAATTCGTCTGAGAATCTCCATCAAATCTGGGGTCCGTGACCCAAGCAAAATCCTATCCCTTTCTCCTGAGTAGTGGGTGCCTGCTTAAGAAAATGATATGTTTCAATCCAAAATACCTCAAGACAATAAATAACACTAAAGCAAACTGCAGAGGAATCAGTGAGTGAGGCTCTGCCTCGCTTCGCGGGCGTCAAATAACTCTCACAGGTTGAGTATACAAAATTACTCGGGCAACACTAAAGAAGGTGGAAGTTTCAGTACACTGGAAAAAAAATGGCATTAATTATATCTTAGTATCCTATCGGGAGAAGTGTTTTCATTTTTTCCCCAAACACAAGGGGAGAATTATTCCCTAATAAAACTTCCACTAGGCTGGGTAGTATTGATGGAACATAATTTTTAATATGTGGTGGTGTGGAATTTGACAGATATTGGCAGAGCGGGTGCCCCTGTTTTAAAAAGCCGTGTGTGCATGTCAGTTATATCACTGCTTCCTTATGTCTATTATAGTGTATGCCAGGTTAGACAAATACATTCCCACCGGCACAAAGCAGCAACCTTCCAAAATGTATGTCAGTGGCGTATTTACAGCCGAGTCCAGAAGGAGCTCCTAGCTCCAACACGGTTCCCATTAATGAGAAAAATGTCAGCGTCTGAGAGCTATTTTTTTTGCTCCTGCTGATCAGATCTTTCAAAAAATTGATAACTAGTCTTTATAGATTGTGAAAGTCAGATATAACTCTGAATCTGTTACTTCTCTGGACCCCCCGGGATAAACTTATCACCCGGAAACCATTTTACATGGACGATTTGACTTTCATGTGGAGTGTCATAATGCACCCTAGATGGAAATCTAAAATAAAATATCTGGACTACAACCTTCATCTTGATGGGATTTATGGTTCCCTCAGTACAATAATTTTGAAAATCGTATCCCTTAAGCTGCAAGACTTGATCTATTGAATCGAAGCTGTTTTCGGATAGGCCGGTCTGCAGTCTAGGAGCAGGGATTAATTTGGACGGAAGCGCAGGCTAATCCAAAACTGTTTTTCCACAATATAAACTGCCAATTCTATCTTCCTTTTCCGAGCGCTCGGTGTCCATTCTATCCCCTCCATTCTATCTTCTCCTCGGGCTCCCTCCCTGAGGACTCACTGTCTGTTGAGCGAAGCGGTTCCGGGCGGTGAGGCCTTTGGAGTGACTGGAGATTTGGCTGTCTTCAGACAATCATGCCCCAGAGAGACGGGCATTTTCCCGATCCTCTTATCTTTTTATCACTGAGTGGCACTTTGCTGGCTTTAAACGCCGCTCCTGCCTCTCTCCCTGAAAATGTGTGGGAAGTGGAGAAGAGACTTTCGCTGCCGGTGTGTTGGCAGTGATGAAACTGTGGAGTAGGGCTCTACCCCGGGGGTCTACCCTATTCTCGACGGCTGAGCTCTGACCATGGCAACAGGACAGCAGAAATGGGTCTTATTTAGGTCCCTCCACCCTGTCAAATTCAGGGACTTGAAATTCCTCATTTATTCATTTTTATGTCTCTCTCCCCCTCTAGACCTAAGGTCGCTACGGGCAGGGAACGCGTCTCCTAATCCTGTTGGATTGTACTCCCCCAAGCGCTTAGTACAGTGCTGTGTTCGTAGTAAGTGTCCAGTAAATACTACCGATGGATCGACGTCACGGTAGCTGACGGCCGAACCCGGGACTGAAGGAAACGCGGTTCACGGACTTAGTGACCAGTGCTGCCCCGTGAGCGTTAGCTGGGCTCCTTCAGTCGTGTGGTGCCAAATCCAGCCACACAACCGCCCGCCGAAGCAGAAGACGGTGAGCTCGTTGTGGTCAGGGATTGTCACTGTTTACTGCTGTTCTGTACTCTCCCAAGCGCTCGGTAGAGTGCTCGGCACGCAGTAAGTGCTTAATAAATTCCATGAATGAATGAATGAACAGTTCCCTCCCCGTGCCCCTCGCCAGCAAATGAACACATGTGGAAAGTTTATACCATTATACCATAATGTTGGTATTCGCTAAGCGCTTACTCTGTGCAGAGCACTGTTCTAAGCGCTGGGGTAGACACAGGGTCATCAGGTTGTCCCACGTAGGGCTAAGAGTCTTCATCCCCCATTTTACTGATGAGGTAACCGAGGCCCAGAGAAGTGAAGCGACTTGCCCAAAGTCACAGAGCTGACAAGTAGCAGAGCCGGGATTCGAACCTACGACCTCTGACTCCCAAGCCCGGGCTCTTTCCACTGAGCCACGCTGACGATTGGAGGAAATGAGCTCAAGGGTGGAATTTCAGAATGTTCTGTTTGGTGGCAGGTTATCCGCAAGCTCAGGAGAATCACTACTGTGCATCATCCCCACAGCTCCGCTTTTCTCACTCTCTGACTGTCACCGGGCAGTGGGTGAGTGCTAGTTCACACACGCATGGGACGATGTGATTGTCAGCCCTGCTGTGGGGTAGGTGGAAGGAGTGCCGCTCTGGGAATTCATTCATTCATTCAATTGTATTTATTGAGCGCTTACTGTAGGCAGAGGACTGTACTAAGCGCTTGGAAAGTACAATTCAGCAACGAAGAGAGACGATCCCTGCCCACAGTGGGCTCATAGTCTAGAAGGGGGGAGAATCAGAACTGGGTTCCCATTTTGCCATTGACAGTGAAGGTTTATGACTCCTCTGCCGTTCACCTCCTCACCATCCCCCCTTCACGCTTATCCCTCCATCGACCTCTGGCCCACATCCTACCTCTGTCCCGGAACGCCCTCCCTCCTCACCTCCGCCAAACTCATTCTCTTCCCCTCTTCAAAGCCCTACTGAGAACTCACCTCCTCCAGGAAGCCTTCCCACACTGAATCCCACCTTTCTCTCTGCTTCCTCTCCCCTCCCCCCCACCCTCTTCTCTTCCCCCTTCCCCTCCCCTCAGCACTAATACTCATTTGTATATATTATTTATTACCCTATTTATTTTGTTAATGAGGTGTATGCATCTATGAGTCTATTTATCTTGATGATGTTGTCTTGTTTTGTTTTGTTCTGCTTTGCTTTGCTGCCTCCCCAGTTTAGACTGTGAGCCCGTCACTGGGCAGGGATCGTCTCTCTCTGTTGCCGAATTGTCCATTCCAAGCGCTTAGTACAGTGCTCTGCACAGAGTAAGCGCTCAATAAATACTACTGAATGAACGAATGAATGACTAAAGAGCCACCTGGGGAGTTTTGTGAGGTAGGCGGACCCGGCTGGAATTCCAAAACATAGCTTTCTAAAGTTTGCGGTGAAGACGCAGTGACCCCCCCCGAGGTAACTGCTTCTCTTTTCTACTTCTCCACTCTCTTCTCACATCCTATCCCAGCTCACTCTCTTCGTTGCTCTCAAGCCAACCTGTTCACTGTGTCTTTTTCTTGCCTCCCGCTGCCGATCTCTTACCCACTTCCTCCTTCCTGAAACGCCCTCCGCCCTCAGATCCAGCAGACCACATGGGTCCCCATCTTGAAAGTCCTCATAGTAACAGTAACAGCAGGGTGGCTCAGTGGAAAGAGCCCGGGTTTAGGAGTCAGGGGTCATAGGTTCTAATCCCGGCTCCGCCACCCGTCAGCTGTGTGACTTTGGGCAAGTCACTTCACTTCTCGGTGCCTCAGTTACCTGATCTGTAAAATGGGGATTAAGACTGTGAGCCTCACATGGGACAACCTGATTACTCTGGATCTACCCCAGCGCTTAGAACAGTGCTCAGCACATAGTAAGCGCTTAACAAATACCAACATTATTATTAGTAGTAAATAGTAACAGAAATGCTTGGATCCGGGATCTGCGCTTGGATTTTTTACTCTTGGGCATTTGATATTCGCCCCAGCCTAAGCCCCCAAGCACTTAGGGTACATCATATATTACAGATGATTTATTCATATGTCTGTCTTCCCCTCTAGTCTGTAAGGTCTTTTTTTTTTTAATGGGATTTCTGAAGTACTTACTATGTGCCAGGGACTGTACTAAGCACTGGGGTAGAATACAAATTCATCTGGTTAGACAAAGTCCCTGTCCCACGTGAGGTTAGCAGTCTTAATCCCCATTTTACAGATGAGGCCACTGAAGAATAGAGAAGTGAAATGAGTTGCCCAGGATCTCACAGCAGACAAGTGGTGGAGTCAGAATTAGAACTCAGATCCTTCAGACCCCCAGGGCTGTGCTCTCTCCTCTAGGCCTCCTGTTCTCCCGCCTACTTAGAATGTGAGCCCCATGTGGGACTTGATTATCTTGTATCTACGCCTGTGTTCAGTATGCAGCTTGGCACATAGTATTTATCAAATACCACAGATGATTATTACTATTATTACTCTCTCAATTGCTTAGTACAGCGCTTTGCACACAGCAGGTGATCAATATACTGATAATAATAATAATAATAATACTGTTGGTATTTTTAAGTGCTTACTATGTGCAGAGCACTGTTCTAAGCGCTGGGGTAGATACAGGGTCATCAGATTGTCCCTCGTGAGGCTCACAGTCTTAATCCCCATTTTACAGAAGAGGGAATTGAGGCCCAGAGAAGTTAAGTGACTTGCCCATAGTCACACAGCTGATAAGTGTCAGAGCCGGGATTCAAACCCATGACCTCTGACTCCCAAGCCCGATCAATTGATCAATTGGGTCAGGATGTTCCGGCCCAGCGTCGGTATTATGCTGCAGTCTCTTCTGCCACAGATGGGTAATTGACGTAATCGCCTCCCCGGGCTCTTCGCAAAGTGCTGCATACCTGCCTGCTTATATAATAATTATGGTACTTGTTAACTTTTGGTACCGTTTGGTACCCGGCTCTGCCACTGGTCAGCTGTGTGACCTTGGGCAAGTCACTTAACTTCTCTGTGCCTCAGTGACCTCATCTGTAAAAATGGGGATTAAAAAATGTGAGCTCCACGTGGGACAATCTGATTAGCCTGTATCTACCTGAGCGCTTAGAACAGTGCTCAGCACATAGTAAGCGCTTAACAAATACCATAATTATTATTATTATTATTGTGTAGCAAGCCCTGTTCTAAGCAACGGGGTAGATACAAGTTAATCAGGTTGGACACAGTCCCTGTCCCAGATGGGATTCCCCGTCTTAATCCACGTTTTATAGATAAAATAACTGAGGCCCAGAGAAGTTAAGTGACTTGCCCAAGGTCACACAGCAGACATGTGGTGGAGCTGAACCCCAGGCCCATGCTTTATGCACTAGGCCACGCTGCTTCCATTCTTCGCATGTTGCATTCCATTATTTTTTTAAAGGTATTTGTTAAGTGCTTACTCTGTGTCAAACACTGTTCTAAGTGCTGGGGTAGCTAAAAGTTAATCAGGCTGGACGCGGCCCCTGTCTGACATACAGTCAAGTAGGAGGGAGATCAGATATCAAATGTCTATTTTGCAGTTGAGGAGACTGAGGCACAGAGAAGTGAAGTGACTTGTCCAACGTCACACAGCAGGCAAGTGACCGGGCTGGAATTAGAACCCAGGTCTTCTGACTGCCCGGTCCGTGCTGTTTCCACTAGACCACGTTGCTTCCCACGCCCCAACTGTGTGGATTATGGATTATGATTAGCAGGAGCAAGACGGTATAAGTGATGATGGGAAAGCCACTAGCACTGTAACCTACTAGAATACTGTAGACTGTAAGCTCACTGTTGGCAGGGAATGTGCCAACATTATTATATTTGGACTCTCCCAAGTGCTTAGTACAGTGCTTTGCACATAGTAAACCCTCACTAAATACCACTGATTGACTGGTTGATAAATCTAGGCTCATCTTTCATTCTGAAACTCCACTATATAATCGGTTGGCCAAATATTTAACTTCAGCAAATCACTTAAGTTAAATATTAAAAGCTCCTCTACCAGCTAATTGATGAGTCTAATTTTTCTTCTTTTTTATGGTATTTGTTTAGGGCTTACTATGTGCCAGACACTGTGCTAAGTGCTGGGACAGATACAAGCGAATCGGGTTGGACACAGTTCATGTCCCACATAGCGCTCACAGTCTTAATCCCCATTTTATAGATGAGAGAACTGAGGTACAGAGAAGTTAAGTGACTTGCTCGAGATGACAGCAGACAAGCAGACAAGAGAAGCAGCGTGGCTCAGTGGAAAGAGCACGGGCTTTGGAGTCGGAGGTCATGGGTTTGAATCCCGGCTCGGCCACTTGTCAGCTGTGTGACTTTGGGCAAGTCACTTCACTTCTCGGTGCCTCAGTTACCTCATCTGTAAAATGGGGATTAACTGTGAGCCTCACGTGGGACAACCTGATCACCCTGTATCTCCCCCAGCGCTTAGAACAGTGCTCGGCACATAGTAAGCGCTTGACAAATACCAACCTTATTATTAAGTGGTGGAATCAAGATTAGAACCCAGGTCCTCTGACTCCCAGATCCCTGTTATTTCCACTAGGTGATACTGCATCTCTAGATGCGTAGCTTGTTGGTGGGTAGGGATTGTCTCTATTTGTTACCGAACTGTATTTTCCAAGTGCTTAGTACAGTGCTCTGCACACAGTAAGCACTCAGTGAATACTATCGAATGAATAATAGAGTAACCAATATTTAAAACTACAATGTTCAACAATTTCATATGATTTGATTAGTTTGTTTTTGAATCATCAATTGTTTTTTTTCTCCCAGCTGTGCCATCTTTTCTATGTTGGGAATCTCCCATCTCCCATTCATCATCATCATCATCATCATCATCATCATCATCGTTAATTGTATTTATCGAGCACTTGTTGTGTGCAGAGCACTGTACTAAGCACTTGGGAGAGAACCATACAACATCTCAGTAAAAATCTTCTGGGGACAGTAAGAATTTTGTTCACCCAAATACAAGATTTGTACAAGATTAAATAACATTGAAATCATTTGGAATTTGAGGAAGACAGAATCGTTCAAGGACTTTGGTGGCAAGGTAGGATGAAATGCAGAAAAAGTTTCATTAATCTCAGTCTTGGGAAACTATATGCAATTTTCTAAAGGGAAAATATTATTATTTTTATCATCATCATTATTATATTAGTTAGGTATCGACATGTCAAGTACTAGTCTAGGTACTGGGTAGATAAAAGTTAATCACAATGGTCACCATCCTTGTCCCTCGCGGGGCTCACTGTCAAAGTAGGAGGCAGTAAGATTTCATCCCCATTTTGCATTTGAGGAAACCGAGGCCCAGAGAAGTTAAATGACTTGCCCTAGATCGCAAAGCAAACAATGACATTTATTGAGCAATTACTGTATGCAGAGCACTGTACTTGGGAGAGAACAATACAACCGAGTTGGAGGACTCATTCCCTGCCCACAAGGAGCTTACGGTCTAGAGGGGTCGACGGACATTTCAATAAATTACCGCCTTGTACGTAAGTGTTGTGGGGCTGAGGCTGGGATGAATGCGACATGTTTAAAGAGTACAGATCCAGGCGCATAGCTGACACAGAAGGGAGAGGAAGCAGGGGAAAAGAGGGCTTAATTGGGGAAGGCCTCTTGGATTTCAATAAAGGTGATTTTAAAAAAGCTCTGAAGGTGGGCAGAGCAGTGGTCTGTCATATATGAAGGGAGAGGGAGTGCCAGGACAGAGGGAGGATGGGGGTCAGGGGTCGGCGGCAAGAAGGCGAGATCAAGGAAGGGCGAGTACGTTGTATGATGAAGTGGTTCATTCAATAGTATTTCTTGAATGCATACTATGTGCAGAGCACTGGATTAAGGGCTTGGAAAATACAATTAGGCAACAGATAGGGACAATCCCTGACCAACAATGGGCTCCCAATCTAAATGGTGGAGACAGCAGAATAAGACAAAACAAGTAGTCTGGCGTCAGTATCATCAAGATAAATAGAATCCTAGATATATACACCTCATTAACAAAATAAATAGGGTGATAAATAATATACACAAATGAGCACAGTGCTGAGGGGAGGGGAAGGGGGAAGAACAGAGGGTGGGAGGGGGGAGGGGAGGGGAGGAGGAGCAGAGGGAAAGCGGGGGCTCGGGCTGGGAAGGCCTCTTGGAGGAGGTGAGCTCTCAGTAGGGCCTGGAAGAGGGGAAGAGAGTTAGTTGGGTGGAGGTGAGGAGGAAGGGCATTCCAGGCCAGAGGTAGGACGTGGCCCAGGAGTTGACGGCAGGATAGGCGAGAACGGGGGACGGTGAGGAGGCGAGCGGCAGAGGAGCGGAGCGTGCTGGGTGGGCAGTAGAAAGAGAGAAGGGAGGTGAGGTAGGAGGCGGCGAGGGGATGGAGAGCCTTGTAGCCTAGAGTGCTAAATTTCTGTTTCGTGCGGAAGTTGATAGGCAACCACTGGAGGTTTTTGAGGAGAGGAGTGACATGCCCAGTCATATTAAAGCTGTCCAGCTGGTGTCCTTCCCCTCGACTCTATTTATCGCCATCGTTCTCGTCCGTCCGTCTCCCCCGATCAGACCGTGAGCCCGTCAAACGGCAGGGACCGTCTCTAGCTGTGGCCGACTTGGTCATTCCAAGCGCTTAGTACAGTGCTCTGCACGTAGTAAGCGCTCAATAAATACTATTGAATGAATGAATGAATGCTGGTGTCATTGTAGAGTAACCCACTGGCTAGGATAACCCTTTGTATTTGCTCAGTGTAGTGGATAAAGCACTGGTCTGGGACTCAGAAGGTCATGAGTTCATAAGAAGGTCATAGTAAGCACTTATCAAATACCACTGTTATTGTTAACTAAGCACCAAAGGTACATCTTTGTAGAGAAGCAGCGTGGCTCAGTGGAAAGAGCACGGGCTTTGGAGTCAGAGGTCATGGGTTCAAATCCCTGCTCGGCCATTTGTCAGCTGTGTGACTTTGGGCAAGTCACTTCACTTCTCGGTGCCTCAGTTCCCTCATCTGTAAAATGGGGATTAAGACTGTGAGCCCCACGTGGGACAACCCGATTCCCCAGTGTCTACCCCAGCGCTTAGAACGGTGCTCGGCACATAGTAAGCGCTTAACAAATACCAACATTATTATTATTATTATCTTCCCAGACTAAGTCCCCTTTTCCTCAGCTCCCGCTCCCTTCCGCTTCCCCTCGATTCGCTCCCTTTGCTCTTCCCCCTCTCCCTGCTGCACAGCGCTTATGTATGTATGTATATATCTATAATTCTATTTATATTGATGCCTGTTTACTTGTATCAATATCTTCCTCCCCCAACCTAGTCTGTAAGCACGTTGCGGGCAGGGATTATTCCTCTTTATTGCTGAAGTGCTTAGTACGGTGCTCTGCACACAGTAAGCGCTCAGTAAGTACAATTGAATGAATGAATAATAAATAATAATGATGGTATTTGTTAAGCAGTTACTATGTGCAAAGCACTGTTCTAAGCGCTGGGGGATACGAAGTGATCAGGTTGTCCCACGTGGGGCTCACAATCAATCCCCATTTTACAGATGAGGGAACGGAGGGCCAGAGAAGTGAAGTGACTTGCCCACAGTCACACAGCTGACAAGCGGCGGAGCCGGGATTAGAACCCATGACCTCTGACTCCCAAGCCCGGGCTCTTTCCACTGAGCCACGCTGCTTCTCTATAATCCCCGTCCCGTGTCAAAGTCTAAGGGGGTGGGAGAAGAGGTATTTAATCTCCACTTTACAGATGAGGGAATTGAGACCCAGAGAAATTAAGTGATTTGCCCAAGGATACACAGCTGGCAAGTGTTGAAGACAGGATTAGAATCCAGCTCTCTTAAATCCCAGTTGTTTAATCTTTCTCGTATATGATGCCATTATTAATTACTTGCCATCAGCAGCTACAACAGCAATATGGTAATAATTAGTAATAATGTCATTTCTCAAGTGCAAATTAAGTGTGATACACACACTGACCGAAGTTTAGGAAAATACCTGTTTTCTGGTGGAGCGGCTGTGTAGCCTAATGGACAGAACTCGGGACTGGGAATCCAGTGATCTGGGTTCTAATCACGGTCTGTCGCCATTCGCCTGCTGTGTTTCCTTCAGCAAGTCACTTAACTTCTCTGTGCCTCATTTTCCTCATCTATTACACGAGGCTTCAATGCCTGTTCTCCCTCATACTTAGACTGGGTCCCCCATCCGGGACAGGGGCTGCATCTGCTATATTGTTATATTGTACTCTCCCAGGCGCTTAGTACAGTGCTCTGCACACAGTAAGCGCTCAATAAATATGATTGTCTGACTGACTGACTGTCTGACCTGGTTATCTTGTATCTACCCCAGCTCTAAGTACAATCAGCACTTAACAAGCACCACAATCATCATTATTATCATTAGTCAGTCAATCGTATTTATTGAGCACTTACTGTGTGCAGAACACTGTACTGAATGGCTCAATGTAACAATAAACAGACACATTCCCTGCCCACAATGAGCTTACAGTCTAGAGGGGGAGACAGACTTTAATACAAATAAGTAAATTACAGATATGTACATTATTATGTGATAATAATGGTAATTATAGTAAATCTCTCTAGACTGTAAGCTCCTTGTGGACAGGGAACGTGTCTACCGAGTCCGTTGAACTATACTCTCCCAAGCTCTTAGTACAGTGTTCTGCACCCAGTAAGTAGTGAGAAGCAGCATGGCCCAAGGGAAAGAGCCCAGACTTGGGAGTCAGAGGTCATGGGTTCTAATCCCTGCTCCGGCACTGTTCCCTCATCCGTAAAATGAGGATAAATAACATTATAGATCTATACATACATACATATATCAGTGCATCTGCCACAAGGGACAACCTGATTACCTTGCACCTACCCCAGCACTTAGAACAGTGCTTGGCACATAGTAAGCGCTTAACAAATACCAACATTACCATTATTATTATTAAGTACTCAATAAATACCATTGATTGATTGTGGTATTTGCTAAGAGCTTACTATGTGCTAAACACTGAACTAAGCACCGACAGAGAAGCAGCGTGGCATAGTGGGCGGTGCTCGGCCCTGGGAGTCAGTAGGTCGTGGGTTCTAATCCCGGCTCCGCCACTCATCTGCTGTGTGACCTTGGGCAAGTCATTTCACTTCTCTGTGCCTCAGTTACCTCAACTGTAAAATGGGGATTGAGATGTGTACATTAGTGCCACCTGATTACACTCTAATTCATCACAGGGTCAGGACAGATAGACCATATTTTGTAGAATGGCCAAGAGATATTTAATCTGTTTACATATTTGATGAATTCCAAGTCTATTCTCGGGGACACCGTCCAGGTTGTAATCACCACTGAAGCATCCCCTGGCCTTTGAGACTCAACTGCAAGGGCTTCCTTGATCTTTTCTACAGAGCATTTCTTAACTGCTTTTTCTACTGTTCTTGGAGAATTCAACTGCAGTTGATAATTTCGATTGCTGTAGATCTGTCGACGTAGAAAATATTTAGCTTATTGACCTAGATTTTTAAAATCTTTTTTAAATGAAAAAAAAAAAAGGCCGTTTAATCAGCTTTCAGGAAAATTTCCCAATCTTGTCGGAGCTAAAGTTCATATAACCTAAACAGAAATGTACGTTACCTGCTGCTGTCACTATAATGCATAGTCGTCAAATTACAATATCTGACCGTAATGTGCACGAATCTATCAGGATTTCGCTGTAGACGTGTCTATTTTTCAATATTCCTCTGCGCTGAAATCATGTCATTTATATGCAAATGACAGCATACTTGGCAGCTGCTGCTTCTCTGTTGAAGGCTTGGGAATTATTTGCACTTAATAAAGCCTCGTAAATAGGTTTTGCTCCTAAATAGGTGGGGGAGAAGAAACTGTAACCAATCCTTTTGCAGGTACAAGCTTCTTTTTCTTGAAAGCTGGACGCTTCTTCTAACAGGATGCTTCACGGTTGCTAAAGAATCACTGTTCCTATTACCTCACAAACTATTTACCTCCAACTCCTACCCCCCTCTCCCCTGACCATAATTTACGGTGCCTCTTCCCCTATTGCCGTTCTGGACATTTTACAATCTATGGTGTACTCTTCACTGAAAACGAACCCGCAGAAATTGTCCTGTACGTATCTTTTCACGTCAGGATGTGTGCGCGCTCAATTCCTCCAGACTAAATTGCTGAGAGATAGCTACCCCACAACAGGATAAAGTCCCTTAACAATATCTACTGTAAAGACTGCTGCAGGTGGAGAGTACTATATATGAGGTGTATTTGGTCTGATAAGAGACTCCAAAAATATGAGAACTCAAAAAAACCCTTTTTGTCCACATAATGACATAATGACAATCTCGCTGTCTAAATGAGTCTCTCGCTCTCTGTCTCTCTCTTTACAAATTACCTTCAGACATCAGAGATAAGTGTATCCCAAACCTAAACATCATAAAATCTTCCATAACCATTGTAGTCCACAAGTGATTCTATTTTGCGAACTGCCAATGTCCCTTGAGAATGACTGGGGAGAAAGAAGGCTTTCCATAAGAGAAATGGCCTCACAGATAGGTGCCAAGGCAAATCGGAGGTATTCGTGACAAATCAATATTGCTGTCCTGTATAGTCCTTTATTCTTAAAGCAGCAGCTGTTGATTTGGCAGTAATGGCCTGTTATGATCATTGTCAGAAATAATCGTCCGTTCATCATCATTCATGATATTTATTGATCACTTACCACGTGCAGAGCATGGTAAGAGCACCATGGTAGAGCAGCAGCACGGCGTACTGGATAGAGCACGGGCCTGGGAGCCAAAAGGTGGGGGGTTCTAATCCCGCTCTGTCACTTGTCTGCTGTGTGACCTTGGGCAAATCACATCACTTCTGTGCTTCGGCTACCTCATCTGTAAAATGGGGACTGAGACTATGAACTCCATGTGGGATGGGGACTGTCAAACCCAATTTGCTTGTCTCCACTCCAGCACTTAATGCAGTGCCTGGCACATAGTAAGCTCTTAAATACCACTGTTCTCAGTGCTTGGGAGAGCAAAATGCAATATTTCATATCCACTTTACCTCCCCTGCTCAAAATAACTTGGCTAGAGACGATTTCATTGCCCGAAAGTATTTTAGCAGCATTTAGTTGAGGAAGCTACCATTAAATCGTCACCCTGCATGACTGGCATGTGGAAGTCAATGAGAGAGATATTCTGCTCTGTATAAATGTAAATGCTTAAGAGTAAAATATTTCAGTTCTAATCCATTCAATCAGATAGTCTATTCATTTGACATATGTAACTGCAACAAAATGACAGCATTTGGGATAGGTTTTATTTCCGTCTAAGAAGCTCTGACAACTGTCTGTCATGGTTTCTTCAGTTTAGGTCCTTCGATAGCCCCGGGAGAATCTGAAGTGGATATCTGGAGGGTTTTTGTAATCAATCAATCAATCGCATTTACTGAGAGCTTACTATGCGTGTCAGGAGGGTTCTCACCATCTCCGGCTATGCTTCTCGAATTTTCTCTACTCAAGGAGCAGAAGTGAATCCTCTTTGGGATCGATGGGATTTCCAGCTCATCCAAAGTTAAGCGTAAACCGCAGAACAAACAACAATTTAACAGCTCTAAATTTTTCCTCAGTATCCCTCACCTTGTCTCTACTAACCCCAATCCAAACCATCTGCAAGGAAGGTATGACTGTAAACTCGTCGTGGACAGGGAACCTGTCTATCTACTCTGTTACTCTTCCAACTCTTAATAAATTGTGCTTTAATCAATCAATCAATCAGTGGTATTTACTGAGTGCTTACTGTGTGCAAAAGACTGTGAGAAGCAGCGTGGCCAAGTGGATAGAGCCAGGCCTGGAAGTCAGAAGGACCTGGGTTCTAATCCCGGGTCTGCCGCTTGTCTGCTGTGTGAGTTTGGGCAAGGCACTTAACTTCTCTGTGGCTCAGTTACCTCCTCAGTAAAATGGGAATTAAAAATTTGAGCCCCATGAGGGACGAGAACTATGTCCAACCTGATTACCTTGTATCTACTCCAGCGCTTAGAACAGTGCCTGGCACATAGTAAGCACTTAAGAAATACCATTGAAACCCCCCTACAAAATAAGCTTACGGTCTAGAGGGAACTCACAGTAAGTGTTCAGTAAATACCGCTGAATGATTGATTGACTCGACTTTGACGGTCAACAGAGTACCTGATAATCCTCATATTGTCTCTATCTGCATTGTCTCTTTCTGTTGCCGAATTGTCCATTCCAAGCGCTTAGTACAGTACTCTGCACATAGTAAGCGCTCAGTAAATACTATTGAATGAATGAATGAATCGTGGCACCTAAACACCTTCCCTTCCCTTCCTCACTTATGGACATTTGCTGGGTTTCTGGGCGGTCTTTGCCCTTTTGGGGTCCCTTGTGAGAGACAGAAAGGTGGGAAGCCAATCAGAAGGTGGAGTCTTAGAAGACGGGCCCTGTGTCCAATCTTGCCTCTATCCCATTTAGTTCAGTGCTTGGCACGTGGTGAGCGCTTAACAAACTCCACCGTTGTTCCTGGGCCAGGACATATGAGCAGTGGGTGCCAAGGAAGGTAACCAACCTGTGGTCTTTATAACTACCTTTTGGAACCACGGAAAGAGACAGAAAACTGAGCCGAATGGATATTTGGTCTGACCCACTATTTCCTTTCTTCCTGCTGTCACCTCAAGGGGAGAGGGAAATATTTCAAGGACCAGAGGGAGCCGGGAGACTCACTTGCCCAGGATCAATTCCTTCTTGCTCACTTCAATGCTGGGGCTTCAGCGGCCACAGTTTTGACCGAGAGCACCTGTACAGTACAGTGCCTGGCACATAACAATGAACAGATACCATTAAAATGATAAAATAGGACCATTAAATCTTTCTTTCGACAACAGCCCTTAGCTCAGCTTTACCTTCCCTGGGAATAAAAAAACGTAGCCCCTTAACTTCTCGTCAAGGTATTTATTTCCATAATTTTGAATAAGACACAAGATAGGAACAGGACAAAGATACTGAGCCTTTACTCATATAATAGAGAAGCAGCGTGGCTCAGTGGAAAGAGCCCGGGCTTGGGAGTCAGAGGTCATGGGTTCGAATTCCGGCTCTGCCACTTGGCAGCTGTGTGACTGTGGGCAAGTCACTTCGCTTCTCTGGGCCTCAGTTCCCTCATCTGGAAAATGGGAATTAAGACTGTGAGCCTCATGAGGGACAACCTGATGACCCTGTATCTACCCCAGCACTTAGAACAGTGCTCTGCACATAGTAAGCGCTTAACACATACCAACATTATAATAGTAATAATGTTGGCATGTGTTAAGCGCTTACTATGTGCAGAGCACTGTTCTAAGCGCTGGATAATAATTATGGTATTTGTTAATCACCTACTATGTGCCAGGCACTGTATTAAGTGCTGGGGTGGTTATAAGCAAATTGGGCTGGACACAGTTCCTGTCCCACATGGGGCTCAGAGTCTCAATCCCCATTTTACAGATGAGGTAACTGAGGCACAGAGAAGTGAAGTGACTTGCCCAAGGTCACACAGCAGACAAGAGGTGGAGGTGGGATTAGCCCCATATGTATAGGGGCTATGCCTACAACGAATTCTGCCCTCGTTTTCAAGCTTGATTCAGAGAAGGTCACTAAACAGACTTATGTAAGTGGAAGGGACTTTTTAAATGTTGTTTTAAATACTTTCTATGTGTATACAAGATAATCAAGGTTGGACACAGTCCATGTCCTATTCAGGGCTCATGGTCTTCATCCCCATTTTACAGATAAGGGAACTGAGACAATGAGAAGTTAAGTGACTGGCCCAGGGTCACAGAGCAGGCAAGTGGCAGAGCCAGGATTAGAACACAGGCCCGCGCTCTATCCACTAACTTCAGAGATCATCTATTCCAATATCCCAGCTCCCAGTGCATCCCAAATGGACCTCTGGAGGAGATTCTTCAACTTCGCTGGATAACTCATTTACCCCATCCCCTCACTGAGAGTAAATCCCTCCTGCCGCAGTTTAAGGCAACGTCCTTGGGCTCTTTTTTGTTCCTGAAGACAGTCAGCGGGTCAGCATCCTCCTCATGAGCAATAACACAGAGTACACTTTTCACAAAGACCTGCACAATCACCTTCTTCTCAGTCTCCCCCACCCCAGCCTGAATAAACTCAATCACGTCAACGTTTTTCCATAGAAATTAGTTTGTGAAAATCAGAGAGCTTGTCCTCTTTGGAGTAGAGAATGGAAGAATTGCTCATTGTTGGCTGAAGCACCATCCTTTTGATGAGTAAATTCCATCTGGGCTTCTTGATCTATTTTCAGTGTGTTCATTGTGATCTGTAAAAAAATGTTCTTTTTTCAGGCAGCAAATACTAATAGAGAAGAAGCTCGGCTTGGGAGTCAGAAGAACCTGGGTTCTAATCCTGCCCCTGCCACTTGTCTGCTTGAGCAAGTCACTTAAGTTCCCTTTGCCTCAGTTATCTCATCCGTAAAGTGGGGGAATAAGACTTTGAGCCCCATGGGACGTGGACTGTGTCCAACCCGATTAGCTCGTATCTACTCTAGTACTTAGTACAGTGCCTGGCACGTAGCACTTAACAAATACCATTTAAAAAAAAGGACATTAAGGCTTTCTTTCAACAGTAGTCCTTAGCTCAACTTTACCTTCCCCGGGAATAATAAACTTAGCCCCTTCACTTCTCTTCAGGGTATTTATTTCCCTAACTTTGAAGAGGACACATAATCAGGAGGACTAATTCTCTGGAGAAGACACCAATGAGGGGAAAACGAGGAAGAGGCAGAACAGAAGCTAGATGGATAATAATGATAATGATGGTATTTGTTAAGCGCTTACTATGTGCCAAGCACCGTTCTAAGCGTTAGAGACCGTTATAACGATAACGGAAGCACCGTTAGAAAGGTTGCGGATTATGGCCGAGGACAGGACCTTCCGGAGAAAGAATATCCACGGAGTCGCTATGAATCGGAAACGACTCGATGACACTTAATAATAATAACTTTGAATAAGCCTTGGAAAGTAAGATCCTTGGAAGAGTCAACAAGGTCTCTCTTGTCTGCTGCCTTCCCTCACACCTCCAAGGATCCTCATATCCCTGTATGTTCCGTGCTTACCGGACCTGGGACAAAAGCTGCTCCCACGTGCTCTCGGATTCCTCCGTCCTTGCCGAGAAGAGTTTTCACGGTAACGGTCGCCTTCCCTCCGGCCATCGAGAGTCAGTGCTCCCGGCATCTTCCCGCCCATCCTTGGATCCTCCATCCCTGCAGAGGCTTTGAGCGCATACTGTGTATTTGTTCATATTGCCTTTCGACATTTCGACCCTCCGATGTGTCCGTCTCCAGCCCCTTCTCCCCTTTTAAGCTCTGATTGAGTCTCCTGGGAGAAAGGTACCTTAATTTATTATTTATTATCCTATTTATTTTGCTAATGAGGTGTACATCCCCTTGAGGCTTTTATCGTGATAATGTTGTCTTGTTTTTGTTTCGTTCTGTTTCGTTCTGCCGTCCGTCTCCCCCGATTAGACTGTGAGCCCGTCACTGGGCAGGGACTGTCTCTATCTGTTGCCGAATTGTACATTCCAAGCGCTCAGTACAGTGCTCTGCACTTAGTAAACACTCAATCAATACTATTGAATGAATGAATGAATCTGTGTCTTCTCTCCCAATGCTTAGTCCAGTGCTCTGCACACAGTCAGCGCTTAAAAAATTCTATTAATACTACTCCTCCCCTTGCTACCTTAGAGTCCCCATCTCATGTTAAGAGAACTTCCTTCCTCAGGATGAAGCCCTCGCTAGCAGTGGCTAACTTCACTCCCTCAGCGAAGCGGATTCACAGTTCACCGATTTCCTCTTTCCTCAGCGACCGGGTTGCGTCCCACCTGAGGCCAGAGAAAGGAACGTGTCGATTTCCGTTCAGTGAGATCATATCCCTTGGGGTCGGGGGGATGGGAGATGTCTCTGCCTCGCTGCTTGTGGCCTGGGCCAGAAACCGCTCTCTGGCTTACATCTGGTTCCCACATGGCGAGCTCATCGCTCCACTTACTCGGGATCCCTCCGCTCCGGAGGAATCGGCCTGCGGAGGCTGTCCGCTCAGGACACACTCGGGGCGACCTCTCCCCGCGCAAATCTGGCCCCCGCTGACTCCAGCTCTCGGGTCTGGTCGATGAGAAGCAGCGTGGCCTAGTGGGTAGAGCGCGGGCCTCGGAGTCAGAAGTTTTACAAAAACTTTTTACAAAAAGCGACCTAAGAAATCAAGCAGCGGGAAACAGCGTGGTTCGGTGCAAAGAGCAAGGGCTTGGGAGTCAGGGGTCGTGGGTTCTAATCCCGACTCCACCACACCAAGGTCTGCTGTGTGACCTTGGGCAAGTCACTTCACTTCTCCGTACCTCATCTGTAAAATGGGGATGAAGACTGTGAGCCCCACGTGGGACAACCTGACTACCTTGTATCGACTCCAGCTCTTGGAACAGTGCTTGGCACATAGTAAGCGCTTAACAAATACCACAATCATTATTATTATTATTGTTTATAATCACTAGATTATGCTTTTGTTGGCCGTTCTTTTTTTAATGGTATTTGTTAAGTGCTCGCTATGTGCCGAGCACTTCACTAAGCCCCGGGGTGGATACGAGCAAATCGGGTTGGACACAGTCCCCTTCCGCGTGAGGCTCACTGTCTCGATCCTCATTTTACAGGTGAGGAAACTGAGGCACAGAGAAGTGAAGTGACTTGCCCAAGATCACACAGCAGACAAGTGGCAGAGCTGGGAATAGAATCTATGACCTTCCGACGCCCAGTCTGTGCTCTATCCACTACCCCTTGCTGTTCTTGTGTAGGCCTTTTTTGTTCACTTGTTTTTTGAGTGTTTGTTAAGTGTTTACTATATGCCAGACATGTACTAGGTGCTAGAGTAGATTCAAGCTAACCAGGTTGAACACAGTCCATACCCCGAGTAGGGCTTACAGTTATTAATAGAGGCACAGAGAAGTTATGTGACTCGCCCAAGGTCACACAACTGACAAGCGTCGGAGACGAGATTAGAAACCGGCTCCTTCTGGCTCTCAGGTCAGTGCTCTATCCACTAGGCCATCCTGCTTCTCTATTGCCAAGTTTCTTTGAGGGTTGTTTTTTTTTTAATAATTTATAGAAGGGAACTAAATCGTGAATAGGAAAGTATTTGGTTTATTTCTTCGGGTGATGAACCCAATCAACCCTGAATCTAAGATCTTCCAAACCCTTCCATCAGCCCCGAAGCTAAATTTGACGAAGGCAGGTTTAGGAGGCAAGGGGGGGGGCGGGGGGTAAAACCAAATCTTTTGCTTCAGTCCAAAAGTTTTACAAATGCAGCTGCATTCTGACTTGTAAGGAAAATTTTGGACGCGTTATTTTTACTTCTAAGGAAGCGATATCAAGGATGCATCTTCATCATGCACTGTATAGTTTCAAAAGTGTAGGCTATACATTAATTTATTTAGCGAAGACAGTCGACCCCGGTTTATATTTTGAAGCCAAGACTTCCGACAGGACAAGGAGACTTAGAGGGAAGTTGAAGTTAATCAAATAAAGTGCACACTGATACCTGCTTTTTATCACATCGCCAGGAGATTCAAAACAGTACAGTAGTAAATTTGACTTCTTGTCATGTTGAATTCTTCTTTCAGGGTTACGTTATCAGAGAGGCGGTATTGCTATAATGCAATTTATATAGCACCTTCCCTTGGGAGAGGAACAGAGCATTCTTCAGTTTCCTCTGAGAATTAGTCTTTCTATTCACTTTATCCCAGCTCAGCCACTCAAGCAATATGATATTTGCACATAAGAAGTAAATCTGATTCACAAGGTTGAAGGATCTTCACTTGAAGCACCCTTTGCACGCTTTTTTATTTCTACACTGCTTGGCTCTGGAGCACCTGGTCTGCTTCAAGAGGGTAATTATTATCAAGCCTCTTGATAACAATGGACGGTGTCCAACGTGATCGGCTTGTATCTCGCCCAGCACTTAGTAGAGGGCCTGACGCATAGTAAGCGCTTAACGAACATCATTAAAAAAAATCAAGGTCTGGCTTAAGAGAGGCAGGCAGTTCGGCGGCCTCGGCCCTTACACGTAAGTGGCCCCAGGCTTCCTGAAGTTGCCAAGAGGCTATTCTTCCCAAACAGGTAAGGTACTCCTTGTTTTAGGTCTAGACTGTAAACTCCTTATCGACAGGGGACCCGTCTGCTAATTCTGTCGTATTGCACTCCCTCAAGGGCTAAATACAGAGCTTTGCACATAATGAGTGCTCAATACCACTGACTGATTGATTTTAGCTCAGTCTGTCCTGCTGGTCCTCAAATCTTTTTTTTTTAACGGTATTTCCAATCAAGTTGGAAGAATTAGAGAAGCAGCCTGGCTCAGTGGCAAGAGCCCGGGCTTGGGAGTCAGAGGTCATGGGTTCTGGGCAAGTCTTGGGCAAGTCACTTCACTTCTCCGTACCTCATCTGTAAAATGGGGATGAAGACTGTGAGCCCCATGAGGGACAACCTGATCGTCTTGTATCCCCCCAGCGCTTAGAACAGTGCTTTGCACATAGCGCTTAACAAATACCTAATTTAAAAAAAAAGTTGGACACAGTTCCTGTCCCACAGAGAGTTCCCAGTCTTAATCCCTATTTTACAGATGAGGTAACCGAGGCCCAGAGAAGTGAAGTAACCTGCCCACGGTCACACAGCAGACAAGTGGCAGAGCTGGGATTAGAACCCAGGTCCGTGTGACAAATCACTTGGCATCAAGGGTAGCCCACCTCGCGGAGGAATCGCAGGACTTAGCTGGGGGCTCTACTGAGAGGCTTGAGTCAGAGGAACTCGCCTTTTTCAAGCCACAGATCTGAGGCACTCGCCTCCCTGGAAAGCCTTCTGGGAACATATTTGCAACGATCCTTAGGGTGGGAACTGGGGAGGATGAAAATCATCAGAGCCCTTCGCTCCGGTTTCGGTATTGGACAAATTTAATCATCAAAAAGCTTCAAATTGAGTCTGGCTGCAACTTTAGAATGTCTTGCTTACACATACTGCAGCCTATTTCTGTGGGTACTGATGTTTCCAAAAATAGCTCTCTGAAAGGGGAATCAGATGGCTACTTCAAAGAATCGTAGAACCGATACGAATAGGAATATAAAATAGCCAACTGCATTTGATAATGTAAGTTTGTCAAGAAGAAAGCCATTTTATACTAGTCTGCCTTACTAAAGGATTCTGTTTCTAAAACGGTTCAGATCCGCATAAGAAAATCTCAACATCAACGATTCAAAGCAGTGTAGCTTTTTTCACTTTGGATGCAGATGCTGATTTCTGCTAAGAGAAGAAAGTCCGCAACTGTCTTACGAACTCAAGGTAGGCTATTCAAAGTTCTTTTGAAAATGAAAAGTAGTGAGATGAATTTATTACAATATGCTCTATAGATTAAAAATGAAATTAAAGCTTTTTAAAATCAAGAAATGACAACCTATTGCAAACAGGAATTGAGGAAAATCTCAAAGGAATAGATTTGCTGATGGACAGCAAAGGAAAATGAAAAGACAATGATATGAGGTAGTCGTATCTGCTGGGAGAAACATGAAATTTAGTTATTGAAATTGCATAATTTTTAACATAAAAATCCAATAACAATTGCTAATCCCCTTCTCTTCAGAAAGCTTTAATTTAAGAATAAAAATAGAATAAATTTCAAGAATAACTTTAGTCAAAGCAATACTTCCCTAAGATAGAGTCCAAAAGTAGATGGACATTACATTGTCAATAAAACTGAATATTTTTCTAGTTTTCATGTCTTGCTTCATAAACAATTCCCTGATTTTCTCAGACCTTTCTGAAGACGTCAGCAGAAAATTAGTTACAACAGCATGAGAATCATTTTATAGAATGGAATTGTTTAGAAACTCAATCAATCAGTGGTCTTTATCGAGCACCTACTGTCCATTCATTCAGTAGTATTTACTGAGCGCTTACTATGTGCAGAGCACTGTACTAAGCGCTTGGAATGTAGAAATCGACAACAGAGACAGTCCCTGCCCTTTGACGGGTTTACAGTCTAATCGGGAGAGACAGGCAGACGAGAACGATGGCGATAAATAGAGTCAAGGGGAGGATCATCTCGTAAAAACCGATGGCAACTAAATAGAATCAGGGTGATGTACATCTCATTAAACAAAATAAATAGGGTGATGAAGATCCATACAGTCGAGCGGACGAGTACAGTGCTGAGGGGGTGGGACGGGAGATGGGGAGAAGCAGAGGGAAAAGGGGGAGAAGAGGGTTTAGCTGCGGAGAGGTGAAGGGGAGGGGTAGAGGGAGCAGAGCAGAGCACTGTACTAAGTGCTTGGGAGAGTACACTACAGAGTCGATTCATTCAGTCGTATATATTGAGCGCTTACTGTGTGCAGAGCACTGTACTAAGTGCTTAATAGACACATTAATAGACACATTCCCTGCCCACAGCAAGCTTACTTTCTAGAGGGACCTCTAATGTGAAAAGGAGTTCTCCCTGGAAACTTATTCACTCATTCAATCCTATTTATTGAGCGCTTACCGTGTGCAGAGCACTGTACTAAGCACTTGGAATGGGCCGTTGGGCAACAGATAGAGACGATCCCTGCCCAACACCGGGCTCACAGTCCAAAGGGGGATACAGTCAACAAAACAAGTAGTTTTGTCAGTACCATCAGTATCAGTATCATCAGTACTATCAAGTGATCTAACAAATTTAGGTAATTTCCCTGCCATCAGAGGTGAAGCAATTCATTTACGTGTCTGTTAATCCATCTGTGTTTATTTCCTCCTCGTATTTTCAAAAATTTATATCTCCTCCTGTACCCTCTTAAATTTTAAGTTTCTCAAAAGCAGGTATTGGCATCTTATACATTGCCTGTCAACTGAGCCCTTAGTACAGCACTTGATAAATGCCTTGTCTCATGCCTTCGAGTCATCTGCGACCCATAGCGACTCCACGGAGGAGGCGATCGTAAACCACTTCCGTATTTTTACCAAGGAAGCTCCAGGGATGCGCTACCAGAGCGATTGCTGATGGAGGTGGGGTGTTCTGGGAGAGATGGGTCCATACCGTTGATTAATTAGAAGGACCCCACTGATTGACCCGCTTCCCACATCCTCCCTCGAGCCTGGAACTCCGTCCCTCTCCACGTATGCCAGACCATCACTCTCCTCATCTTCAAAACTTTATTTAGGTCACATCTCCTCCACGAAGCCTTCCCCGATTAAGGCCTTTTTTCCCCCACTCCCTTTCCCTTCTGTATCATCTACACTTCTGGATCTCTGTATCCTTTGGGCATCTGGTAGTAATAATAATAATGATACTTGTTAAGCCCTTACTATGAGCCAGGCACTGTTCTAAGCACTGGGGTAGTCCAAGTTAATCGGGTTGGACACAGTCCGTGTCCCACATGGGGCTCACACTTTTAATCCTTGTTTTTTAAAGATGAGGTAACTGAGACACAGAGAAACGAAGTGACTTGCCCAAGTTCACACAGCAGACACGTGGCAGAGGCAGGATTAGAACCCTTGACCTTCTGACTCCCAGGCCTGTGCTCTATCCACTACGCCTTCACCATACCCTCAGCCCTACGGCACTTAACGGCTCTGCCACCTGTCAGCTGTGTGACTGTGGGCGAGTCACTTCACTTCTCTGTGCCTCAGTTACCTCATCTGGAAAATGGGGATTAACTGTGAGCCCCACGTGGGACGACCTGATCACCCTGTATCTACCCCAGCGCTTAGAACATAGTAAGCGCTTAACAAATACCGACATTATTACTGAACGTCTCGCCTTGAATTATGCTGTCGAGTCCTATCGGTTACTTATTTTATTGTCTGTCTCCACCCCGGGGCTTGGTAAGGCGCCTGGCACATAATTAGCGCTTTACAAATACCGCCGTTATTATTATTATCGATTTCATTCTTAATGAAGCCACACTTTAAGCATGCGAGAGGAAAATAATTTCGCTTTCTGCCGCCGAGTCGTCGCCCACCCAACGACGGATGAGCCTCGGAAAACCTGTACTGGGAAACGGATGACGGTGCCTGTGGTTTGCCCAGTGCCGTCTGCCCTTCTTCCCTTGTCCCTGCCAGTTGCGTCGTTGTCGGGGCACCGAGCGCAACGGGCAAACAAGTAGCCAGGTCCCTACATTCAGTAGTACGTACCGAGCGCTTACCGTGTGCAGAGCGACGTACTAAGCACTTGGGAGAGTACAGTACGAGAACAGACACCGGCCCCGCTCACAGCGAGCTTACACTCTACGGGGGGAGACCGATATTAATATCACAAATGAATTATAGATAGGTATCTTAGTGCCGTGGGGCTGGGAAGGGGGATGAATAAAGGGAGCAAGGCAGGGTGACGCAGCAGGGAGTGGGAGAAGAGGAAAGGAGGCCTCAATCAGGGAAGGCCTCTTAAAAGAGACATGCCTTCAGTGAGGCTCGGAAGGCCGAGGGAGAGGAACTGTCAGTCGGATTTGAGGAGGGACAGAGGCGGGATGTGGGCAAAGGGTCGGCGACGAGACAGACGAGATGGAGATACGGGCGGGGGGGCGGTCAAGCCCTAATCCTGCTCGTGTATATAGGTGTTTAGCAAATACCATGATTATTATTAATAGTCTTACTGTCACTGAATATGTATACTGATCAGCTGTGCCCAGCTCCACCCCGGAAACCAGCGACTGGCAAGGTGAGGATCAACCTTATCAGCACCCTTAGCGACAACCAATTACCGACCGCCGCCCGTAGCCTTGAGACCCGGCGCCTACGCTCGCTGAAGACTTCTCGCTGAAGACTTGTCCGGCCAGAGTGTCCGCTGGATGAACCAAAGCTGATAAGGAGGGAGCTCGGAGTATAATGAGAGGCTGATGAAGACAGCAAACGGGGCGGAGTGGCACGTGACATGCCAATCCAGCCCACGAACAAATGGGACATAATAATGATAGTAATAATACTAACTTGCTGCTTCTCCATATATCCACCAAGTCTGTTATAGCACGCTCTCCCAAGTGAAAGCAAGGCTGTGACACGCAGAATCCATTTCTCAACGAAGAGATCGTGGAAGCGCTGAGGCCGTGCCATAGTGCCAGCCTTGGTAGGCACCGTGGTCCTCACCATCCACATTAGCCACACACTCTCGGGGACTCAGAGAGTCAACCGCGTGGCGTGCCCTAGGTGACTCCCCGGTTAGAAACCTTCACCGATCGACGGCACGGATCGTGGCGATAGCCTCGATTTATGAATCTCGCTCAAAGCAGTCAATCGCTCACCAAATCCCGTCGGTTCTACCCTCACAGCCTCTCCGGGATCATCCCCTTCTTCATCCAAACTGCTACCGGGCACTTCTCGGACATCGCTCCGACTGCTGCTCCAGCCTCGTTGCTGATAATAATGTTGGTATTTGTTAAGCGCTTGCTAGGGGCCGAGCACTGTTCCAAGCGCTGGGGTGGATACAGGGTGATCAGGTCGTTCCACGTGAGGCTCACGGTCTTAATCCCCATTTTACCGACGAGGGAACTGAGGCACAGAGAAGTGAAGCGACTTGCCCGCAGTCGCACAGCTGACAAGTGGCGGAGCCGGGATTCAAACTCATGACCTCTAACTCCCAAGCCTGTGCTCTTTCCACTGAGCCACGCTGCTTCTCTGATCTTCTGCTTCTCCCCTCTAGACTCTAAGCTTTGTGAGCAGGGAATATAATAAGAATAATAATTATGGTATTTGCTAAGCGCTTACTGAGCGCTGTTCTAAGCGCTGGGGTAGATACAGGATAATCAGATCATCCCACGTGGGGGTCCCATCTTTTAATCCCCATTTTTACAGATGAGGTAACGGGGGCCCAGAGAAGCGAAGTGACTTGCCCAAGGTCACACAGCAGACAAGTGCCGGAGTGGGGATTAGAACCCACGACCTCTGACTCCCAAGCCCGTGCCCTTTCCACTGAGCCACGCTGCGTCTCCATATATCTACCAACTCTGTTATCGCACGCTCTCCCAAGCACTCGGTTCGGTGTTCTGCACGCAGTAAGTGCTCAGTAAATACGACCGATAGATTCCGTCTCCGGTTCGTACTTCACTCTGAGGCCCCGATCACTTTTCCAAAAAAAGGTTTGGTCCGCGTCTGCCAGCTCCTCGAAAAATCTCCACCGGTGGACCGTCCATCTCCACATCCAATAGGAACTCCTTACCGTCGGATTTGAGGCACTCAATAAGCTCTCCCCCTCCTAACCTACCTTCCTGACCTACTATAACCCAACCCACACAGTTCATTCGTCTAACAGAGAAGCAGCGTGGCTCAGCGGAAAGAACCCGGGCTTGGGGAGTCAGAGGTCATGAGTTCGAATCCCGGCTCTGCCACCTGTCAGCTGTGGGACTGTGGGCAAGTCACTTCACTTCTCTGGGCCTCAGTGACCTCATCTGTAAAATGGGGATTAACCGTGAGCCTCACGTGGGACAACCCGACCACCCTGTATCTCCCCCAGCGCTTAGAACGGTGCTCTGCACATAGTAAGCGCTTAACCAATACCAACATTATTATTATTATTGACACCAACCTACTCTCGGTATCACGATCTCGTTCATCTCGTTGCCACTCCCTGGCCCAGATCATCCATCCGGTGTGGAACTCTTTCCCCGTCAGATCTGACAGACCGCCACTCTGTCTACTTCCGAAGCATTCCTAAAATCCCATCTCTCCAAGAGGTCTTCCCCGGCTAGATCCTCATTCCCTCTGCACATAGTAAGCGCTTCACAAATACCGACATTATTATTCCCCCTACTCACTCTCCCTTCTGTATCACCTATGCACTTTCATTCATTCATCTTCTCATATTTATTAAGCGCTTACTGTGTGCAGAGCACTGTACTAAGCACTTGGGAAAGTACAACAATTAGATCCGTACCCCTCAAACGTTTGATATTCACCCCGCCCTCCAACCCCTCAGCACTTAATAATAAAAATTATGATGCTGGTATTTGTTAAGGGCTTACTATGTGCAGAGCACTGTTGTAAGCGCTGGGGGAGATACAGGATGATCAGGTCGTTCCACGTGAGGCTCACAGTCTTCATCCCCATTTTACAGACGAGGCAACTGAGGCACAGAGAAGTGAAGTGACTTGCCCGCAGTCACACAGCTGACAAGTGGCGGAGCTGGGATTCGAACCCACGACCTCTGACTCCCAAGCCCGTGTTCCTTCCACCGAGTCACGCTGCTTACTCACAGCCTCCCACTTACCCTATCTGAAATTTATTTTAATGTCCATTTTCCCCTCTAGATTGTTTGTTAGATTGTAAGATGGTTAGAGAAGCAGCGGGGTTCAGTGGAAAGAGCACGGGCTGGGGAGTCAGAGATCATGGGTTCAAATCCCGGGTCCGCCGCTCGTCAGCTGTGTGGCTTTGGGCAAGTCACAACTTCTCCGGGCTTCAGTTACCTCATCTGGAAAAGGGGGATGAAGACTGTGAGCCCCAAGTGGGACAACCTGATCACCTTGTATCCTCCCCAGCGCTTAGAACATTGCTTTGCACATAGTAAGCGCTTAACAAATGCCAACATTATTATTATCATTAAGTGCTTCGTGGGCAGGGATCGTATCTACCCAGCTCTGTCCATCCACGAGGCCTTTTGAGCAGAGACCCTATCTGAGGACCCCACTTGATCTGGGGCTGGGGGTGCACTGTCCTAACTAGCCCCGGACTCGGAGACACACAGAGCCGATTACGGACCGGCCCCGGGCCGGTCCTGCAGCCCAGGGGAGATGGAGATACGGAGCAGTGACGGGGGGAGACATGGGGCGGGGAACGACGCGGGAGGCAGGTGGAGGGGAGGGAAAGAGGTGGGAGAGAGACGGACGGGAGGGGAAGAGATGGGAGAGAGAGGCGGGAGGCCGCCCCTTAGCAAAACTCTCGCCCCCTCCCTTCCCCCGTCCCTAAGGGCCATCTTCAACCATTCGCTCTCCAGTGGTTAATAATAATAATAATAATAATAATAATAATAATGTTGGTCTTTGTTAAGTGCTTACTATGTGCAGAACACCGTTCTAAGCGCTGGGGCAGATACGGGGTCATCGGTTTGTCCCACGTGAGGCTCACAGATGATCCCCATTTTACAGATGAGGTAACTGAGGCACTGCTTTCATTCACTCATTCAATAGTATTTACTGAGCGCTTACTATGTGCAGAGCACCGTACTAAGCGCTTGGAATGAACAAGTCGGCAACAGACAGAGACGGTCCCTGCCGTTTGACGGGCTTACGGTCTAATCACATGCCCATGTCTCCGCTAACCTAAAAAAAATAATCCTTCTTTGACCCCCACAGCTCCCTCCAGTTATCAGCCCATCTCCCTCCCATTCCTCTCCAAACTCCTTGAGCGACTTGTCTACACCCGCTGTCTCAAACTCCTCTCCTCCAGTCGTCTCCTTGACTCCCGCCTATCGGGGTTCCATCTCCTTCACTCCACGGAAACCTCCGTCTCAAAGGTCCCCCGTGATCTCCTTCTTGCCAAATCCAACGGCCTCTACTCCGTTCTAATTCCCCACACGTAGGTAGGACTCATTCCTACCTACTCTATTACATTGGACTCTCTCATGCGCTCGGTACAATTCTCCGCACGTGGTAGGTGTTCAATAAATATGACTGACTTAATAATGTTGGTATTTGTTAAGCGCTTACTATGCGCAGAGCACCGTTCTAAGCGCTGGGGCAGATACGGGGCGATCGGGTCGTCCCACGTGAGGCTCACAGTTAATCCCCATTTTACAGACGAGGGAACCGAGGCCCAGAGAAGTGTAGTGACTTGCCCACAGTCACACAGCTGACGAGCGGCAGCGCCGGGAGTCGAACTCATGACCTCTGACTCCGAAGCCCGGGCTCTTTCCACTGAGCCACGCTGCTATTTACCCGCTCTGTTGAATTGTTCTCCCAATTCTGCAAACACGGAGTGCTTAAAAGATTCCATTTATGTGCTCAATGAATACCACCGATTGAAGTCTTTCGTGGTTGTCTGTCGTTATCTACCGTGGCAATCTTAGAAAAAGAGGTTTGGTATTCAAGGGGAAGAGCCAGACTAGAACCAAATATTTACAATTCATTAAATATACAGGCACCGATAACATCAGGAGCTCTAATAAATCCACAAGCAAAATTCCATAAATACACCTGATTATCTTGTATCTACCCCAGCCCTTAGTACATACAGAGCTTGGAACATAGTAAGCATTTAATAAACACCATAATTATTATTGTTACACGATCTCTGCCCTTGAGAAGTTTAGCGGGAAGAGAGCACTGCTGAATGTTTTCCACTTTTCCTTTGATCCCCCCTTGACTTCAGTCCCACTTGGAGCAGAGTCTGCTGAATTTTTCCACCATCAAACTCTGCCATCAGGGACTCGATTCCAAATCAATATTCCCGCTTTCCCCTCCCACAGCCCCCCCTCCTTCTCCTTTCTCCGTTGCCTCTTCCCTCTCAATTCTCTCCTCCTGAAGTTCAGATTTGTCTCTTGATTTCTTCCAACTCTGCTCTTTCCTTCCTACTTCTTCAACTTCTTGGCCCATCACTGGAAAATTCAAGGAGAAGAGCGGCACGGCTTAGTGGGAAGAGCGTGGGCTTGGGAGTCGGAGGACGTGGGTTTTAGACGCGGCTCCGCCACTTGTCTGCTCTTCGACCTTGGGCAAGCCGCTTCGCTTTCTGTGCTTCAGTTCCCCCGTTTGTAAAATGAGGATTAAGACCGTGAGCCCCACGTGGGACGACCTGATTACCTTGTAACTACCCCAGCGCTTAGAACAGTACGTGGCACGTAGTAAGCACTTAACAAATACCATTGAATAAAAGAGCATTTTCGATTTTCACCGACATTTGACAAAATACCTTAGTATTACCATCTAGGCGTGTTGACTCAAGATATCGCTAAGGATAGAAATGATGCATTTTAAGTCACAGAAAAAAATATGAATTTAGGGACCATTATTTTATTGACTTGACTACTCATTGTTAAAAACACCCTATCATTCTTTAATAATGTTGGTATTTGTTAAGCGCTTACTATGTGCAGAGCATCGTTCTAAGCGCTGGGGTAGATACAGGGTAATCAGGTCGTCCCACGTGAGGCTCACGGTTAATCCCCATTTTACAGATGAGGTCACTGAGGTACAGAGAGGTTAAGTGACTTGCCCACAGTCACACAGCCGACAAGTGGCAGAGCCGGGAGTCGAACTCATGACCTCTGATTCCGAAGCCCAGGCTCTTTTCCACTGAGCCACGAATGTACAAATGGGCCACAGATAGAGACAATCCCTGCCCACTGACGGGCTTACAGTCTTGTCTTACCACTCTATTGCACTGTACTCTCCCAAGGACACAGTACGGTGCTCGGCCCACAGTGAGCGCTCACCAAATGCAACTGATTCATTGATTGACTATCCCGGCTTGATTTATTAATATACTTTAATATTTTAGACTTTTCAAATGGCACATGGTCACCCCTACCTTAAAATCCCTATCGGATACATTGTGGTGAAAAACAAATGCAAAATCAGTGCTACAGCCTGCCATTATTAATTCAGTAATTGGGAAACATACATCAGTAATCACCAAGTAAAAAGTTGCAGGATTAAACTGTTTAAAAAGTATGGGGGAAAAGGCATCACCAGAATGCATTTCAAAAGTTTTGCAACATCGGCCACGGTCTGAAAAAGGAATTCTTAAGTTTTCAGCAAAGGAAATACAATGTAAGACTATTAGGGCTTAGGGGGAGGAATGCCTTCATTATCCTCCTTCTTAAAAAACATAGATACTGCCAATGGAATGGAGAAAAATTACAACTGGTAACGTTTGAAGTAAAACGTCTCTTTTAAAGAGGTCATTTTGGGCTCACTTCTCTACAACCTTCATTTTCCATTCACTCAATCAATGGTCACGTTTTCACGCAATCCCGCACGAAATCAGTTCGGAGCTGAAGGCAATTTAGCTTTATGACTGTTACGCTGGTGCGATGTTTCCCTTTTTAATTTTTTGTCCTATCTAAAATTCTGCCAGGATTGGTGCCATCTCCTGGCAAGTTTTGGACTTTGGAGTCCACAGTATTTGCTTTCTATTTATTTCACGAGGCATTTACACCTACAGGACCCTGCATACAAAATATGAGGGCGGTTGTTTTTTTTAAATCCGGGGCCACCCCCTCCTTTAGAGAAAAGCAACTTCAACATTGCCTGTGTGCCCGTAAAGACTCCTCTTTCTCTCTCCCCTAAACATCGGCCTCTCGGCCCCTGTCGAACCGAACCACGTCCCCGCTCATTTCCTGGGGTTGCCTCTCTGCACCCCCTTGGGAACTCAACCCGAAACATCAGTAAAACCTGAAGTCAAATCATTTTCCGACGGATTTCAAGCCGTTCCCGGAGTACCTTTCGCTTTCCACGCACCGCGCCGAATGGACCAAGACAAATTCGAACAAGTAGCTGCCAGATCAGCCCCTATTTTGTATTCGGGTCAGAGTGGTCGGTTGTCCTCTGTATTTGTAAAGGACGCCACTGACTGAAATTTGCTCAAGGATGACAGGCGCTTAGCACAGTGCTCTGCACGCAGTAAGCGCTCGATAAATACGCCTGGCTGTCAAGCATGGCTGCAGTTTATAAATCATTCGGTTGTATTTTCTGAGCGCTGACCGTATACGGAATACTGTACTAAACACTTGGGAGAGTACAATACATCAAGAGAAGCAGCGTGGCTCAGTGGAAAGAGCCCGGGCTTGGGAGTCAGAGGTCATGGGTTCGAATCCCGGCTCTGTCACTTCATTCGATAGTATTTATTGAGCGCTTACTATGTGCAGAGCGCTGTACTAAGCCCTTGGAACGTACAGTTCGGCAACAGATAGAGACGGTCCCCGCCCACTGATGGGCTCACGGTCTAATCGGGGGAGACGATCATCCATCCCCTCTCCCTTCCCCACGGCACATATGTATCCGTGATGGATTTATCATCTATTTATTTACGTTAACGTCTGTCTCCCCTTCTAGACGGTGAGCTTGCTGTGGGCAGGGGACATCTTTGAGGTTATACTGTTCTCTCCCAAGCGTTTGGGACAGGGCTTTGTCACTTGTCAGCTGTGTGACTGTGGGCAAGTCACTTAACTTCTCTGTGTCTCAGTGACCTCATCTGTAAAATGGGGATTAACTGTGAGCCTCGCGTCGGACAACCTGATTCCCCTGCATCTACCCCAGCGCTTAGAACGGTGCTCCGCACATAGTAAGCGCTTAACAAATACCAACATTATTATTATTATTATTATTATCAATAAACAGACACATTCCCCGCCCACAGCAAGCTTACAGTCTAGAGGGGGAGAGACAGACATTAATATAAATTCATAAATTATAGAGAGGTATCTACGTGCTGTGGGGCTGGGAAGGGGGGAGGAACAAAGGGAGCGAGTCAAGGTGACACCGAAGGGAGTATGAGAAGAGGAAAGGGGGG
Organism: Ornithorhynchus anatinus; assembly: GCF_004115215.2. NCBI lineage: Eukaryota > Metazoa > Chordata > Mammalia > Monotremata > Ornithorhynchidae > Ornithorhynchus > Ornithorhynchus anatinus. The sequence goes on along the minus strand of NC_041731.1, from coordinate 97,036,052 downwards.
CTTAGTCGGGGGAAGGCCTCCGGGAGGAGATGGGCCTTCCATAAGGAGGGGAGAGGAATTGTCGGATTTGAGGAGGGAGGGCGTTCCAGGCCAGAGGCCGGACCTGGGCCAGGGGTCGGAGGCAAGATGGATGAGATGGAGGCGCAGAGAGAAGATTAGCACTAGAGAAGCAAAGTGTGTAGACTGGGTTGTAGTAGAAGAGTAGCGAGGTGAGGTAGGAGGGAGCAAGGTGATGGAGCGCTTAAAAGTCAATGGTGAGGAGCTTTCGTCTGATGCGGCGGTGGATGGGCAACCACTGGAGTTCCTTGAGGAGTGAGGAAACATGACCCGAACGTTTCTGTAGAAAAATGATCCGGGCGGCAGAGTGAAGTATGGACTGGAGTGGGGAGAGACAGGAGGCGGGGAGATCAGCGAGGAGACCCATGCACTTATCCGGGCGGGATGGAACGAGCGATCGTATTAACACGGTAGCAGTTTGGATGGAGAGGAAAGGGTGGATTTTAGAGTTGCTGTTGTGAGCCTGGGACCGACAGGATCTAGTGATGCAATAAATATTTGGGTTGAACGAGAGAGAGGAGTCTAGGATAATGCCAAGGTTACGGGCTTGCGAGACAAGGGAAGATGGTAGTGCCGTCTACAGTGATGGGAAAGTCGCTGTACAAATCGCTTTGTTTATAAAGAAAAATGAAAGCAGAGCATTTTCTTTCTATATTAGGTATACTATTTGGGCTTAATATTGCTCAGAAAGACAACATGATGAGATTCAAATGGCTAGATTGAGCTTTATTTAATGAAACGGAGGACAATAATATCCTCCAATTACAAAGTTTACTGAATGAACATTCCGCTTTTCCAAATTATTGCCCTTAGTTAAATGTAAAAATGAAGCCAATATTTAACAAAATATTTAACAAAATATTCCAAGAGTGTAATTTAAATGTTTGAAATAAAGTCATAATGAACACAGTGAAACTAATCGACATTTAAGAGGAAAGTTGACAGGAACGAATACTCGATATTTCTCCGGTAAACTAATACAAATATTTCTTCTGTCGAATGGTTATTTCGGCTTTGCCGTCACCACGCACGAAGCAGCTAATACATTTACTCGTTTTAGAAGATTCCATCAAATATTCCAGCAGAAGTCTCAGCGTTAGTCTCGTCATCGGGATGGTATACGCTAGAGATGAAGCAAACCGAGAGTTACACTCTTCGTAACGTTATTTCCATAACCGTGCATTCACAAATACTAACAAACTCAGTGCTCCAAATACATCGAAAGCATTTTAAAGTATATATCCTTGCAAAGGTTTAGGGGAAAAACAAAATATTAGACAAGGTGGATGATGGATTGGTCTGGCCTATTTTCTTGGACGATTCTACCCTAACAATCACTACTGACTTAGGGGAAACTTAGGACACCTTATTTTATGATAGAACTGTATTGTAATAATAATAATAATAATAATAATAATAATAACACTCGTTAAGCACTTACTATGTGCCAGGCACTGTTCTAAGATCTGGGGTAGACACAAGGTAATCAGTTTGGACCCAGTCCATGTCCCAAATTCCCAATGGAGCTCAGATGAAGCACAGGGAAGTTAAATGATTCGCCCAAAGTCATACAGCAGAGAAGTGGCGGAGCTGGGACCAGAATCCAGAATCTTCTGACTCTCAGACCCGGGCTCTATCTGTTAGGCCAAACTGCTCCTCCAGTGAGTCAGAGGTCGTGGGTTGGAATCCCAGTCCTGCCACCTGTCAGCTGTGTGACTGTGGGCAAGTCACTTCACTTCTCTGTGCCTCAGTGACCTCATCTGTCAAATGGGGATTCACTGTGAGCCTCACGTGGGACACCCCGATGACCGTGCATCTCCCCCAGCGCTTGGAACGGTGCTCTGTATATAGTAAGCGCTTAACAAATACCAACATTATTATTATTATTCTATACAAGGCTGAGCCACAGGCCAAAAAATGGCAGCACTTATGTCTCCGAACATACGATCAAATGGATAAGGGAACCGGGAGAAGACCGAGCCCAAGCGATCTGCCGAAGGAGAAGAAAAACAAGAGGAGAGAAAGTGCGTATCTGACAGCAGGCAGGAGGAGATTTTGAGGGAGTTTCCCTGAAAGAACTCGTTCAAGAAGTGTCATCAGTCGATCGCTCTGGGATATGAAACTGCTATCCAAATGTGGTCAAGGGAAAAAGGAGCCAACGTCTAGTGCGGCGCATACCATGGGCACTCAACAAATCAATAGTACTTATCGAGCGCTTCTTGAACTAGGCACGTGGGAGAGGACAATATAACGAAGAGGCACAATCGCTGCCCTTCAAACATCTTACAATCTGAAGAGGGAAAAAAAGGCAATAAAACTGAAGAGAAGGGAAAGGAACAGAGTTGAAATATAGATAGATGGGCTGGGTTGAGGGTGGCAGTGGGACCCAAGTTTTTAAGTGCTGGAGGGCTACTGTCTTGTCTTATATGGGAAGCAGCGTGGCTCGGTGGAAAGAACCCGGGCTCGGGAGTCAGAGGCCATGGGTTCGAATCCCTGCTCTGCCACTTGTCAGCTGGGTGACTATGAGCAACTCACTTGACTTCTGTGCCTCAGTTCCCTCATCCGTAAAATGGGGATGAAGACTGTGAGCCTCACGTGGGGCAATCTGATCGCCCCGTATCTCCCCCAGCGCTTAGGACAGTGCTCTGCACATAGTAAGTGCTTAACAAATGCCAACATTATTATTATTATTATTCCGTCGAGTCGTCTCCGCCCCATAGCGACACCAAGGACGCATCTCTTCCAGAACGCCCTGCTCTCCATTTGCGATCGTTCTGGTAGTGGATCCATCGAGTCTTTTCGGTAAGAGTCCGGAAGCGGTTCACCACTGCCGCCTCCCACGCAGTAAAACTGGAGTCTCTGCCCTCGACCCTCTCTCACGCCGCCGCTGCCCAGCACGGGTGAGTTTTGACTTAGAGCAGATTGCCCTCCACTCGCTAGCCACTGGCCAAGCTGGGAATGGAACGGACAGGCCTCTGGTTGACTCTCCCTCCCACAGGCGAGACTGGTAGAGGACTGGAAACTCTCCAGGTGAGACCCTGAGAGGGATGGGGGGGGGGGGGGTATTAGCGGAGGAAATAAAGTGGAGAAATGAGAGACTGATCAGGGAAGGCCTCCTGGAAGAGCTGATTCATCGGGGCTCGGAAGATGGATTGACCGATGAGGGAGGGCCCGGTAACGTTTGCTGCTATTGAGGACTCAGACATATTGTGCTCCATGAACATTGACTGCACCCATCCTTCCTACCAGCCATCTTGCAGTGGGTCCACCAGGCACAGGGAGACAGGGAGACAGAGTATAATTATATTGTATAAATGATTTATTTATATTCATGTCCCCTCCAGACTGTACGTTCGATTGGGGCGGGGAGTATGTCTACCAGCTCGGTTGTATTATATTCGCAAAACGCTCAGCACAGCGCCCTGCACACACTACGCGCTCAATAAATACCATCGACCGAGGAGCGCGGGAGGCTCGACCGACACCGTTACGGCAAAAACAATTCAAACCCGTCTCCCGACTCTGTTACCCTGTACTCCCCCAAGCATTTAGTACAGTGCCCTGCGCACCGTAAGCACTCAAATACCACTGATTGATTATTTCCTCTCTTAAAAAATATGGTATTTAAGTGCTTACTATGTGCCAGGCACCGTACTAATCGCTAATGACTGGTGTCTGCCCAACGCTCACTCCAAATGACATAAGACTAGAATAGAGTTTGCTCATGGATACCGTGCGCAAGAGATTTTTTCTCAGCAACTCTCAAGCACCCAGGCACAGTTCCAATATAATAATAACATTGGTATTTGTTAAGCGCTTACTACGTGCAGAGCACCGTTCTAAGCGCTGGGGGAGATACAGGGTAATCAAGGTCGTCCCACGTGGGGATCACAGTCTTAATCCCCATTTTCCATTCATTCAATAGTATTTATTTATTGAGCGCTTACTATGCGCAGAGCACTGTACTAAGCGCTTGGGATGAACAAGTCGGCAACAGATAGAGACGGTCCCTGCCGTCTGACGGGCTCACCGTCTGATCGGGGGAGACGGACGGACGAGAACGATGGCGATAAATTGAGTCGAGGGGAAGAACATCTCGTAAAAACCGATGGCGACTAAATAGAATCGAGGCGATGTACAATTCATTAACAAAATAAATAGGGTAATGGAAATATATACAGTCGAGCGGACGAGCAGAGGGAAAAGGGGAAAAAGAGGGTTTAGCTGCGGAGAGGTAAAGGGGGGCGGCAGAGGGAGTAGAGGGAGAAGAGGAGCTCAGTCTGGGAAGGCCTCTCGGAGGAGGTGAGTTTTAAGTAGGGTTTCGAAGAGGGGAAGAGAATCAGTTTGGCGGAGGCGAGGAGGGAGGGCGTTCCGGGACCGCGGGAGGACGCGGCCCGGGGGTCGACGGCGGGACGGGCGAGACCGAGGGACGGCGAGGAGGCGGGCGGCGGAGGAGCGGAGCGTGCGGGGTGGGCGGTGGAAAGAGAGGAGGGAGGAGAGGTAGGAAGGGACGAGGTGACGGAGAGCCTCGAAGCCTAGAGTGAGGAGTTTTCGTTTGGAGCGGAGGTCGATGGGCGACCACCGGAGGTGTTTAAGAAGGGGAGTGACAGGCCCAGAGCGTTTCTGCGGGAAGATGAGCCGGGCGGCGGAGCGAAGGATAGACCGGAGCGGGGCGAGAGAGGAGGAAGGGAGGTCGGAGAGAAGGCCGACACGGTAGCCTAGCCGGGATACGACGAGAGCCCGTAGCGGTGAGGTAGCCGTCTGGGTGGAGAGGAGAGGGCGGATCTTGGCGATACTGTAGAGGTGAAAACGGCAGGTCTCGGTAACGGATAGGATGTGTGGTAAGTAGAAATATTGATATTATGTACATATAATATAGAAGCAGCGTGGCTCAGTGGAAAGTGTCCGGGCTTGGGCGTCAGAGTTCATGGGTTCGAATCCCGGCTCTGCCACTTGTCAGCTGGGTGACTGTGGGCAAGTCACTTCACTTCTCTGTGCCTCAGTTCCCTCATCTGTAAAATGGGGGTCAACTGTGAGCCTCACGCGGGACAATCTGATTATCCTGTATCTCCCCCAGCGCTTACAACAGTGCTCTGCACGTAGTAAGCCCTTAACAAATGCCAACATCATCATCGTAAATATAGATATTACGTACAAATATACACAAGGGCCGTGGGGCAGGGAGGAGGAGAGCAGAGGGAGCGAGTCGAGGCGATGCGGATGGGAGGGGGAGCCGAGGAGGGAGTCAGCGGTGCTGTTTTCAAACTAAAGGCCAACTTGGCTTTCGGGACACTGTAGCAGGATAATTCCCTAGGAGAGACCATGGATTCGGAAAGAGTTAAGTGACCTCAGATATCTCTATTCCCGCAAATATTTACTCGCTCTTACTCACGGTCGCTAAGGCGACCAGAAACCTAGGTTTTAAAAGCCTTTAGTAAATACAAGAACAGGAGCTGCTTCCACAGCCTAGATTTACAAGATTAACTAAACAACCTGGATGAAAATAGTATTAGATTTTTTTAGGATTAACATTCCTAAGGCCCAATTTTAAAGTTGCCTTTAGTTTCCTTACCTGAGATCAGTTTCTTTTCCTCCTTCGCCGCCGCAAACGAAAGAGTCTCCTTCTCTGTCGAAATGAAAAGAGTTGGAGCTCTTCTCCCAGGGAGGAATAATCTTCACAGTTTCCACCTCTGGAATTGGAGACAGTTTTCTCTCCTGGAAGTAGGGCTAAAATTGAGAGGTTCCAAATAAAACAGTTAAGCTTTATAAATAGCTAAGGAAAGGGTTTCTCAGAGAACACACACGGTATCTTTCTTCTCGTGGCTAAGCTGAATGCGGTAACTCAAGTAAGAAACAGAAGCGCGGCCGAGACGGGCACAGGTCTCAGGTATTGATTAATAATGTTGGTATTTGTCAAGCGCTCACTATGTGCCGAGCACTGTTCTAAGCGCTGGGGTAGACACAGGGGAATCGGGTTGGCCCACGTGGGGCTCACAGTCTTAATCCCCATTTTACAGTTGAGGGAACTGAGGCCCAGAGAAGTGAAGTGACTCGCCCGCAGTCACACAGCTGACGAGTGGCAGAGCCGGGATTCGAACTCATGACCTCTGACTCCAAAGCCCATGCTCTTTCCACTGAGCCACGATTGATTGTACTTGATTGACCGATTGTAATCGACTGATCAGAGGAGAAGCGTGGCTCAGTGGAGACAGAGGTCATGGGTTCAAATCCCGGCTCTCCCACTTAATAATGTTGGTATTTGTTAAGCGCTTACTATGTGCCAAGCACTGTTCTAAGCACGGGGAGAGATATGAGGAAATCAGGTTGTCCCCCGTGGGGCTCCCAGTCTTCATCCCCATTTGACAGATGAGGTCACTGAGGCCCAGAGAAGTGAAGTGACTCGCCCACAGTCACCCGGCTGACGAGTGGTAGAGCCGGGAATCGAATCCATGACCTCTGACCCCCGAGCCCGGGCTCTTTCCACTGAGCCACGCTGCTTCTCCTCTCAGACAGATATTTGCTCTCCCCAGCTTCAAAGTCTAGTTGAAGGCACATCTCCCCCGAGAAGTCTCCCCTGACTAAGCGCTCCTCTCCTCTTTGTCCCGCTCCCTTCTGCGTTGCCCTGACTTGCTCCCTTCATTCATCCTCTCTCCCATCCTCACAGCGCATATGTATATGTCTTTATTTGTTTATTAATTTAGGTATACTAATGTCTGTCTCCCCATCTGGCTTGCGAGCTCACGGTGGGCAGGGAATTTGGCTGTTGTCGTCGTATTGTACTCTCCCAAGCGCTTAGTACAGTGCTTTGCACACAGTAAGCGCTCAATAAATACGACTGAATGAAAGAAGGACCTGGGTTCTAATCTTAGCTCTGCCGTGTGCCTGCTGTGTGACCTTGGACAAGTCACTTAACTTCTCTGGGCCTTAGTTACCTCATCTGCAAAATGGGGACTAAGACTGTGAGCCCCGGGTCAGACATGAAATACGTCCAACCGATATGTAAGTGCCTGGCACATAGCAGCCCTTAACAGATGCTATTAAAAAGACATAAAAACAAGAAATGAACAAACAAAAAACCCAAAAGGAACATCTGAGAGCCAAAGGATCCCTTCATCTTGGGGGCACATTTAACCATGGTTCATAATTATCATTATTATGGTACTTGTTAAGCACTTACTTAATAATAATAACGTTAGGATTTGTTAAGCGCTTACAAAGTGCAGAGCACCGTTCTAAGCGCTAGGGTAGATACAGGGTGATCAGGTCGTCCCACGTGAGGCTCACGGTCTTCATCCCCATTTGACAGATGAGGGAGCCGAGGCCCAGAGAGGTGAAGCGACTCGCCCACGGTCCCACGGCTGCCAAGCGGCGGAGCCGGGATTAGAACCCACGACCTCTGACTCCCAAGCCCGGGCTCTTTCCACTAAGCCACGGTTGGACACGGTCCCTATCCCACACGGGACTCAAAGGCTTAATCCCTTTTTCCAGATGAGGTAACCGAGGCCCAGAGAAACGAAGCGACTTGTCCGAGGTCACCCAGCAGACACGGGGCGGAGCCGGGATTAGAATCCAGGTCCTTCTGACTCCCAGGCCAGGGCTCTCTCCGTTAAGCCCTGCTACTTCTGACTCAGTAGTGGGGGAGGTGGCTACGCCTCCCGATCCAAAATATTGAAAGTTGGGTGACCTCACAGGTTGTGGGGTAACCCAAACCGAATCATGACCTAAGGGCAAATGCAGTGCAACCAAGTGACAAAAGAGGTTCTAAGATAAAGTGTATTTCGGATAATAGACGATGAAGGAAATTACTATAAGTAATAATGTTGGTATCTGTTCAGCGCTTACTCTGTGCAGAGCGCCGTTCTAAGCGCTGGGGTAGACACAGGGTCATCAGGTCGTCCCACGTGAGGCTCGCGGTCTTCATCCCCATTTGACAGATGAGGGAACCGAGGCCCAGAGAGGTGAAGCGACTCGCCCACGGTCCCACGGCTGACGAGTGGCACAGCCGGAATTCGAACCCATGACCTCCGACTCCCAAGCCCGGGCTCCGCCCACTGACCCACGCTGCTTCTACATTTTTTATGTACGTCCTTTAGATTTTTTTCTAGATGATGAAAACCATACTTCTGGATTTACACAAAGGGTATTTTTTGTTGTTTGGGATGTGTATTTCCTAGGGAGGTGCTGGATAACCTAGATCCAAGTCTTCTAGACCAGAGGCTTGTCTCTGGCTCAGTGGAAAGAGCCCGGGCTTGGGAGTCAGAGGGCACGGGTTCGAATCCCAGCTGTGTGACTTTGGCCAAGTCACTTAACTTCTCTGTGCCTCAGCTACCTCATCTGTAAAATGGGGATTAAAACTGCGAGTCCCATGTGGGACCACCTGATTACCTTGTAACCCCCCAGCACTTCATAATAATAATGATGTTGGTATTTGTTCAGCGCTTACTACGTGCGGAGCACCGTTCTAAGCGCTGGGGTAGATACAGGGTCATCAGGTTGTCCCACGTGAGGCTCACAGTTAATCCCCATTCTACAGATGAAGTAACTGAGGCACAGAGAAATGAAGTGACTTGCCCACAGTCACACAGCTAAGTGGTAGTCGGCATTCGAACCCATGACCTCTGACTCCCAAGCCCGGACTCTTTCCACTGAGCCACGCCGTAGAACGGTGCTTTGCACATAGTAAGCGCTTAACAAATACCACCGTTATTATTATCATTAGACTGAAACCGACGCTGCCCCTTGGCAGCTGTGTGACCGTGGCCGAGTCACTTCACTTCTCTGGGCCCCAGTTCCCTCTCTGTAAAATGGGGATGAAGACCGTGAGCCTCAGGTGGGACAACCTGATGACCCCGGATCTCCCCCAGCGCTTGGAACGGTGCTCTGCACGTAGTAAGCGCTTAACAGATACCAACATTATTATCATTACTGAAAGCTCTTTGTGGGCAGGGAATGAGTCCGTTTATTGTTACACTGTCCGCTCCCAAGCGCTGAGTACAGTGTTTTCTACACCGTAAGCGCTCAATAAATACGACTGAATGAAGGAATTGAACGAACGGTTGATTGTTGGAGTTGGACAGTGATGCCACTCAAATAAGATCTGAAATAGGATGATCCGTTCCGGGGTGATTCAGTTACTAGTGTAGACCTCCCCTGAATGTCTTAAGATAGCAGCTGCTCCCTTCCTTTCTCAAGACAGAATCCCAACTCGACAACTTACTGCCGGTCATTTATTCCGGTGGATACGAAATCAGAAATACGGTGTTTGAGGATTACCAGGTCAATGGTTCATTACCCAGCTGTAAAAATTGCTTCTTCGATATTTGTTCGATGCCAGGTAAATTGGTCAAATGATGGATTTTTCCCAAAGGTTGCCTAAAATGATGATCCCGTTTTCAGGTAAATTCTAGATTTTTCTATCGGAATTTTCGACCCGCTGATTAAAGACGATATCTAAACCGCCTCGTTCCTAACTTTCTTACAGTGCTTGTGATGCCGGGCAGCCGAGACGGATCTTCTTTGGAGGTCGGATTAAACAAGGAAAAGACGGATGTCTGCCAAAGGGCATCTGACCGTTCTCGTGCCGTGCAGACACTGTAAATGGAAACAATCCTCTCTTAGAAGTAGGAGAGCAATCCAGACTCATCTGCGTCGATACCGAAAAATACAGGAAGATATTAAATAAATTTTACCGCAGACAAAAGCATGGGCCTCCTTCTCGGCGTGGTTTTTCTAACCCCCGTTTTGGGGTAGCGACTCTTAACGCTCTTAGTTCTGCCATTCATTCGGTTCATTCGATGCTATCTATCGAGCGCTCACTGTGGGCAGGGCACCGTACTAAGCGCTTGGGATGGACAATTCGGCAACAGATAGAGACGATCCCTGCCCATCGACGGGCTCACAGTCTAATCGGGGGAGACGGACAGACAAAAACAGTAGCAACAGACAGAATCACGGGCTGTACGTCTCGTTAGCAAAATAAACAGGCTAATAAAAGCATATTACAAACACATTAAGTTATGGCTAAAACGTAATGACAGAATTACGGCCCATTTTTCTAACAAGTCTGAACTGAAACAGCCGAAAATACCCCTTGCTGTACTTATATACCTACTTTACATACTCTCTTACTTACTCCCACTTGTATTTAAGTTTAGTGATTGTCTCCTCCCACTAGATTGTATGGTCCCAGATGGCAGGGATGATAATAATAATAATGTTGGTATTTGTCAAGTGCTTACTATGTGCAGAGCACTGTTCTAAGCGCTGGGGTAGATTCGGGGTAATCGGGTTGTCCCACATGGGGCTCAGAGCTAATCCCCATTTTACAGATGAGGAAACTGAGGCACAGAGACTTTAAGCGACTTGCTCAAGGTCACACTAAGTGCTCAACAAATACCTCAATTCTCATTATTATCATAATACCCGATTACGTCTTGCCTTACGCTGACGGGTCGTCTCCAACCTATAGCGACTCCATGGACACATCTCTCCCAGAACGCCCTACTCTCTACCTGCAATCATTCTGGTAGCGTATCCATAGAGTTTTCTTGATAAAAATACGGAAGTGATCTACCGTTGCTTTCTTCTGAGCAGTCAACTTGAGTCTCCGTCCTCGATTCTCTCCCGTGCCCCCTCCTACCTCTCCTCCCTCCTCTCTTTCCACCGCCCACCCCGCACGCTCCGCTCCTCCGCCGCCCGCCTCCTCGCCGTCCCCCGGTCTCGCCCGTCCCGCCGTCGACCCCCGGGCCGCGTCCTCCCCCTGTCCCGGAACGTCCTCCCTCCTCACCTCCGCCAAACTCATTCTCTTCCCCTCTTCGAAACCCTACTTAAAGCTCACCTCCTCCGAGAGGCCTTCCCTGACTGAGCTCCCCTTTTCCCTCTGCTCCCTCTACCCCCCCTTCACCTCTCCGCGGCTAAACCCTCTTCTCCCCCCTTTCCCTCTGCTCCTCCCCTTCTCCCGTCCCCTCCCTCCAGCACTGTACTCGTCCGCTCGACTGTATCTATCTTCATCACCCTATTTATTTTGTTAATGAGATGTACATCGCCTTGATTCTATTTAGTCGCTATTGTTTTAATGAGACGTTCTTCCCCTCGACTCTATTCACCGCCATCGTTCTCGTCTGTCCGTCTCCCCCGGATCAGACCCGTGAGCCCGTCAAAGGGCAGGGACGGTCTCTATCTGTTACCGATTTGTCCATTCCGAGCGCTTAGTCCAGTGCTCTGCACATAGTAAGCGCTCAATGAATACTATTGAATGAATGAATGCTGCCCGGCACGGGTGAGTTTTGACGTGTAGCAGATTGCCTTCCACTCGCTAGCCACTGCCCAAGCTGGGAATGGCATGAGAGACGGTCCCCGCCGTCTGACGGGCTCACGGTCTAATCGGGGGAGACGGGCAGACGAGAACGATGGCGATGAACAGAATCGAGGGGATGAACATCTCATTAAAACAATAGCAAATAAATCAATCAACAGAACGAGCGGGTTACGTTCCTCGATAATGCACTGAGAATGGCTGAACCGCGGTGTGCACTTCTGTGTCGTCAATTAAGGATGATTCCTAAAACTCTGAAAGTGTAACATGAAATGCCTTTTCATTTATATATGATAAAATTCGGTAAATCGTTGTTTAATCTTTGCCAAAGTACTCAAAGCTTAATACTGCCAAGTGAAATAAATGAGGAATTGTAAGGCGACTCTGAGTTGTAAGAGGGTACCGAAGTAGAAGCTTGTTCTGCTTTTTATCTTCGGCAAAGAATCTGACCCATTGAAGTCGAACAGCCGCTTCATCTTTATCTCACCCGGCACCTGGTAACATGCCATCTCCTGAACACCTCTGAGCATTTCTGAACTCCTCTCTATTGGGGTCTTTTCCGGTCCTATTTAGAAGACCTTTTTTTTAAGAATGAATGTAAGAGTTCTTAATCCCGAGAAACCTTAACTACTTTTTCATTTGCTTAGCATTTTGTCAAAACTCTACGGATCCGCTACCAGAACGACCGCGGGCGGGGGTGGGGCGTTCTGGGAGAGAGGTGTCCGTAATAATAGTGATAATAATGTTGGTATCTGTTGAGCGCTTACTACGTGCAGAGCACTGTTCTAAGCGCTGGGGTAGACACAGGGGAATCAAGTCGTCCCACGTGGGGCTCACAGTCTGAATCCCCATTTTACAGATGAGGGAACTGAGGCCCGGAGAAGTGAAGTGACTCGCCCACGGTCACACGGCTGGCGAGTGGCAGAGCTGGGATTCGAACCCATGACCTCTGACTCCAAAGCCCGGGCTCCTTCCACTGAGCCACGCCGCTTCTCTAGCGTCCGTAGCGTCGCTATGCGTCGGAGACGATTTATGGCAAGAGAGTAGTACAAGGGCTGGTTGAGAATCAACCAAGTACTTTGACAACTCCGCTGAACAAGACGCAATCCACTCACTGACACCCGCATCATCCATTTCCAAATTGCCTCCTCCCAGTAATAATAATGACGGCATTTGCTAAGCACTTACTGTGTGCCAAGCACCGTTCTAAGCACTGGGGTAGATATAAAGTAACCAGGTTGTCCCTCGTGGGGCTCACAGTCTTAAGCTCCATTTTACAGATGAGGCAACTGAGGCACCGAGAAGTGAAGTGACTCGCCCAAGGTCACACAGCAGACACGTGGAGAAGCCGGGATTAGAACCCACGACCTCTGACTCCCCAGCCCGGGCTTTCTCCATTGACCCACGCTGCTTCTCTGTTAATAATAATAATAATAATAATGATGTTGGTATTTGTTAAGCGCTTACCAGGTGCAGAGCACCGTTCTAAGCGCTGGGGGAGATACAGGGTGATCGGGTTGTCCCACGTGAGGCTCACAGTCTTCATCCCCATTTTACAGATGAGGTCACTGAGGCCCAGAGAAGTTAAGCGACTTGCCCACAGTCACACGGCTGACAAGCGGCGGAGCCGGGATTAGGACCCACGACCTCTGACTCCCAAGCCGGGGCTCTTTCCACTGAGCCACGCCGCTTCTCTCAACAGCACCCTTGGTTATCTTCTCAGGGGTCTCTCTCAGGGAATCCCGGCTCCGCCGCTTGCCAGCCGTGTGACTCCGGGCGGGTCACTTGACTTCTCTGGGCCTCAGTTCCCTCATCTGTAAAATGGGGATGAAAACCGTGAGCCCCACGTGGGACAACCTGATGACCTCGTATCCCCCGGCGCTTAGAACAGTGCTTGGCACATAGCGAGCGCTTAACGAATACCAACTTTATCATCATTATCATTTTACACCTTGGAAATCTGACACACACTGAAAGCAAACAGTCCTTCAAGGACCATTCATTTTTTATGGTATTTGTTAAGCGCTTACTGTGTGCCAGATACCGTACTAAGCGCGGGGTAGATGCAAGGTTGGGCACGGCCCACGACCCACACAAGGCTCGCCATCCTAATTTCCACTTTAAAGATGAGGTAACGGGCGCAGAGAAGTTAACTTGCCCAAGGTCACACAGCAGACGAGCGGCCAAGCCGGGATTCGAACTCCAGTTTTTCCGACTCCCGAGCCTGTGCTCTTTCCGCCAGACCACACCGCTTCTCCGTTGATTGTCGGGAGGACGTCGGGAGAAATCATTTCCCTGTGGTTCTTGGCCGCAGAGTCAGTGGGGGTTGATTTTAGCCTGGGGCGAGGTACAGGGTATAATCCATGGACTTATATCAAATCATAAGGATTCTACCCACCGGTTCTATGCATCGGAGGGTGGTCGCAACCTGGGGTAAAGCATCAAACAATGCCACTCCGTGGGAAGCAGCCTCGCCCGCTGGATCGAGCTCAGTCCCGGGAGTCAGAAGGACCCGGGTTCTAATTCCAGCTCCGACATCTGGCTGCTGTCTGACCTTGGGCAAGTTACTTCACTGAGCCTCGGTGACCTCATCTGTAGAATGGGGATTAATGGACTGTGAGCCCCACGTGGGACACGGTCCGTATCCAGCTTGATTTGCTTATATCTACCCCAGCGCGTATTACGGCGCCTGGCCCGTGGTAAGCGTTTAATATGAAAAAAAAAAATATATCCCCAGCTTGTATATATTGGGAGCTGGCTGTACCCCGGGGTTGTCAATAGTTCGCTAGCTTTACCTAGGGAATTTAACTCAAGGGGTCGAAAGGCCAAGTACATACTAAATTTGCCGGTAAAATGAATTCCCCTTGTACGTTAATGAACTACTGTTACAGTAACGGTACGAGATACATTTTGATTAGAATGATGAGGATAAAGCAATGACATTACAAAAGCGGCAAACGTGAAATATAATAATAATTTTTCTTGAAACTTAAATAGTGTAACTAACTGGCTTGGAATCTTTTTCCGGGGGGGTGGGGGACTCATAAACCTTCTCGATATTTGCCCGATATGGCAAAACTCATGGAGTCCCTGGGGCCCACTGCCCCATAAATCTTAGATTTTGGCAGCGGTTGGCGGAGTTGGGTAACGAATCCTCACAGCTGGGAAGGGAGAGCCGTGGGCTTAAATTAATAAATCGATCAGTGGTATGTATTGAGCGCTTACTGTGTGCAGAGCACTGTACTAAGCACTTGGGAGAGTTCGACGTAACAGAGTTGGGAGACATACTCTCTACCCTTTGGTTCAGGTAGCATTTGTAAAATACAATTCGTAAAACTGTCAAAGAGCATTTGTAAAACCCTAAATTAATTGGTTCACGTAATTTGTAAAATGAAGACGCTGAACCCGACGTGGGACAAAGACCGTGTCCAGCCCAATTTGCTTGTGCCCCCCCTCCAGGGCTTAGTAACGATGATAATAACAATGATGGCATTTGTTAAGCACTTACCATGTGCCAAGCACTGTTCTAAGCGCCGGAGGGGGGATACAAGGTGATCAGGTTGTCCCACGTGGGGCTCGCAGTCTTAATCCCCATTTTACCGACGAGGGAACCGAGGCCCAGAGAAGCCAAGGGACTTGCCCCAAGTCGCACAGCTGACAGGTGGTGGAGCCGGGATTAGAACTCATGACCTCCGACTCCCAAGCCCGGGCTCTTTCCATTGAGCCACGCTGCTTCTCGCTGCCTGGCACGTACTGAGCGCTTAGCAAATACCACAACTATTATTATTTTTAGCTGACAAGAAGAAAGCCTGACCAATAATCCCACCCACACAGTGTGCGGGTAAAAATTGGGCCCGCTCTGCCTGTTGCAGTCGTTGGCTTGGGAGTCAGAGGTCATGGGTTCTGATCCCGACTCCGCCACTTGTCTGCTGTGTGACCTTGGGCAAGCCACTTGACTTCTCTGGGCCTCACTTACCTCATCTGTAAAAATGGGGATTAAAAAATGTGGGCCTCACGCGGGACAACCCGATCACCCTGTATCCACCCCAGCGCTTAGAACGGTGCTCTGCACATAGTAAGCGCTTAACAGATACCATAATAATTATCATTACTATTACTATCCCGTTTACGGTGCCATTTTCATCGCTCTGTCTTGATAACGTGATCTTTCCGAAGCCCCTGCTCCAAACTATTCATCCGATTTCTAATCGTTGTACACCAAGCTGATCTGATTTCTGCTGCCGTCCACCACCTCCCTACCACAGATTTTCAGGGTGAGCTTCAGCCTTCCTTTAAAGCATTTCTTCCACTCATCGTGTTACTAGTTCTTTTTACGGCATTTGTTAAGTGCTTACTATGTGTCAGGCACTGTATTAAGCGCCGGAACAGATACAAGATAATATTAACAATTAAGGTATCCATTAAGCACTTAGTATGTGCCCTGTTCTGAGCACTGGGGTGGATACGGGGCAATCAGGTTGTCCCAAGTGGGGCTCCCAGCCTGCATCCCCATTTTACAGATGGGGTAATTGAGACACAGGGAAGTGACGTGACTTGCCTAAGGTCACACAGCAGATAGGCGGCAGAGCCGGGATCGGATCAGGTTGGAGCCGGTCCATGTCCCACGTAGGCTCACGGTCTTCATCCCCATTTTACAGAAGAGGTCATCCGAGGCAAAGAGAAGTGACTTGCCCTAGGTGACACATCAGACAAGTCCTTCCGTCTGTTGCCGCCACGGCTAAGCCTGCCGTCCCAGGCTGTCGTTCGTTCATTCGGTGGTATTTACTGAGCGCTTACTATGTGCAGAGCACTGTACTAAGCGCTTGGAATGGACAGCAGAATGGAATGCACAGGTCTGTGACGGTCCTAGTGAATACGGAGCGTGGTCTCGTCATTTCAGGCACGGAAGGCCGTCTACACCTCAGGCCAGGTGCCTGAAACTCAGCAGGCTCGGCTACCTGCTGCCGGTCCCCGATGCCCTCCACGACTTTCCCCTGCACTCTTCCTCAGAAGGCCTGATGATTAAAGACAGGAAAATTCCACAGGCGGGAGCGTGTCTGCTAATCGCGCTCCGCACATCATAAGCTCTCAGTAAATACGACCGATGGACCGGAGTGAGTATTAAACCGGCTATGCCGTCCAGCTCAGGCATCGTATTTTGGGTTCCTCCGTTTCTATTGTTTTTGGCGACGAGAAGCAGCACGGGGGTGGGAGTTAGGGGACCTGGGTTCTGATCCCGGCTCCGCCGCTTGTCTCCCGCGTGACCTCGGCAAGTCACTCAACTGCTCTGGGTTTCAGTTCCCTCATCTGTGAAATGGGGATTGAGATCGTGAAGCCCCACGTGGAACAGGGACTGGGTCCAACCCTATTATCTTCTATCCATCCCAGTGCTCAGTACAGTGCCTGGCTCATAGTAAGTGTCTAATAATTACTAAGGTTATTATTATTCTTATGGCCAGGGCGGGATAGGCCGGATCATCTGTCAAGCGGGGAAACCCAACATTTGAGAAGCAGCGTGCAGAGCACAGGCCCGGGAGTCAGAGAGACACAGTCCTTGTCCACTAGAGGATTTTATAGCTGTTAAATCTCCCGATTTACTTTCCTCTTTCCTTGCACTTCCCCCTAAGCCAAACACTTTGCCGCCGTCGGGTCTCAGATTCAGCTCCTCTGTGACTAGGAGGGCTGTTACCGCCCACGAGGACGTGCCCTCTGCCTGCCTGAAAGGCCAAGTATCAAACGTTTCTCCTGGGACCGGTAGCTTCACTAAAGCTGACACTTCTTCTTGTGGTAACGTGTGGCTACAGAGCGACGGGCCTGCTGGGGTAAATTACTGCTTAGGAGCAGAACGTTTAAAAACAGAGGCAGACGCTATCCGTCCCCGTTAGCCTAACTCCTTCTAGGGCCCCGGGAACTGTGACTGTGAACCCTCCCGGTTGCTCGGCAGAGGAAAGGAAAAAAGAGGGAAATAGGTCTCCGCTTGCTCGTTCTTATGGCATCTGTTAAGCGCTTACTATGTGCCAGGCGCTGTTCTGACTGCTGGAGTCTCTCTGTGCGACTGCCTGAGAGCTCACCTCCTCCAGGAGGCCTTCCCAGACTGAGCTTCCCCTTTTCCCTCTGCTGCCTCTCTGCCCCCCCTTCACCTCCCCTCAGCTAAGCCCCCTTTTTCCCCCTCTTTCCCTCTGCTCCTCCCCCTCTCCCTTCCCCTCCCCTCAGCACTCCGCTCATTTGCTCATTTGTATATATCTTTATTATCCTTTTTGTTAATGAGGTGTCCATCGTCTCCCCCGATTAGACCGTGAGCCCGTCAATGGGCAGGGATCGCCTCTGTCTGTTGCCCCACTGTCCATTCCAAGCGCTTAGTACAGTGCTCTGCACACAGTAAGCGCTCAATAAATACTACCGAATGAACACCGGCGGTTCTTTCAATGCCCATAACCCCCCCCCCCCCCCCCCAGGCTCTAAGCTTCTTTCGGGCAGGGAACTTTCCTAATAATAATAAAAATAATAATAATAATGTTGGTATTTGTTAAGCGCTTAGTATGTGCAGAGCACCGTTCTAAGCGCTGGGGTGGATGCAGGGTGATCAGGTCGTCCCGCGTGAGGCTCACAGTGAATCCCCATTTTACAGATGAGGGAACTGAGGCCCAGAGAAGTGAAGTGACTTGCCCACGGTCACACAGCCGACAAGCGGCAGAGCCGGGAGTCGAACCCATGACCGCTGACTCCGAAGCCCGGGCTCTTTCCCCTGAGCCACGCTGCTTCCTGAGCGCTCAGTAGAGTGCTCTGCACAGAGTAAGTACTCAACATACACCCAACGATTGACTGATAACCTTGCATCACTGAGAAAGTTCTGGTGCAGGGTGGCTACCTCCACCCCCTCCCGGGGGGGGTCACTGATTTTATACACCAAAGGCGAGCTCTCCCTGACCTCTGTAAAACACATGCATAACATATTTGTGTGACCCCGGGCAAGTCACTTCACTTCTCTATGCCTCAGTTACCTCGTCTGTTAAATGGGGATTAAGACGGTGAGTCCTAGGTGGGACGGGAACTGTCTTCGACCTACCTTGGGACTACTCCGGTGCTTAGTACAATGCTTGGCACCCAACGAATGCCATAAAAGTATCACACACTACCATACAAGTACCACACACACAAAAAAAAGACCTGGGTTCTAATCTCAGCTCTGCCACTTGTCTGCCGTGTCACCTTCTCGCTTCTTTGGGCCTCGGTTACCTCAGCTGTATCCCGTACTAATTTCAGAAGCAGCGTGGCTCAGCGGAGAGAGCCCGGGCTTGGGAGTCCGAGGTCAGGGGTTCGAATCCCGGCTCCGCCACTCGGCAGCTGGGTGACCGTGGGCGAGTCACTTCACTTCTCTGGGCCTCAGTTCCCTCATCTGCAAAATGGGGATGAAGACCGTGAGCCTCGCTCGGGACGACCCGATGACCTTGTATCTCCCCCGGCGCTTAGAACGGTGCTCTGCACATAGTAAGCGCTTAACAGATACCAACATTATTCAAATGGGGATTAAGGCTTTGAGCCCCACGTGGGACACGGATTGTGTTCGACCTGCGTAACCTGTATCTATCCCAGCATCCGGTACAGTATCTGGCACGTAGTAAGCGCTTAAATGCCATTAAAAAACCCAAAAATTGCTCTGAGACTGTTTTTCTACACCGCTTTCGTGGCTGAGGTCACGGGTTCTGAGAGCGTTACTTTCTCCATTTCTGCTGTGGTGTTGGGGGGAGCTTTACAGTTGCAGTCCTGATATAAACTGCTTCTCCAACTACTTTTCTTTTAGTTCTAGTGGAAGTCGCCTCTATCACACAGGACTTGAAAGTTCTAGATCCTTCTCTTTTATCCATCGGTCAACTCTCCATTATTTCAGGAGCAGCGTGGCTTAGTGGCAAGAGCCCGGCCTTGGGAGTCAGAGGGCGTGGGTTCTAATTCCGGCTCTGCCACGTGTCAGCTGGGTGACTTTGGGCCAGTCACTTCACTTCCCTGGGCCTCAGTTACCTCATCTGGAAAATGGGGATTAAGACTGTGAGCCCCACGTGGGACAACTCGATTACCTTGTATCTACCCGGAGCTTAGAACAGTTCTCGGCACATAGTAAGCGTTTAACAAATACCAGTATCAGCCTTAAGGTAATTTGGGGCAGGGGAAAAAACAAAATCCATCGGAACGAAGCCCTTTTTTGGCCTTTCATTTCTGACTCATTCCAGCGGCCCTCTCGCACCCGCGACTTTTAGTGGAGCCGCTAACAATTAGCCAGACCAGTTGGCTGAGTCTCCCCTTCATTTCTTTCCCCTGTTTTTACCTTTCTGCCAGGGATGCTGATGAACAGTGAAGCAACGGAAGGTCAAGAAGCGAGAGAGGGCAAATATGGGAAATGATCATTTACAGTTGGTAGACCCAGTAGCCGCCGCCGTATAAACCTTTCGGCAATCAATCTCTTTTACGGTTCTACGTTTTCTGAGCTTCGCGATCCAGAATGGGCAGCGTCGTGCTCCATCTTGTCCTCCATCGCTTTCACTGGCTCCGCCCCGATTTCGATTACGTTTCAGAGGGGAGAACGTTTCCCCGATCGGTCACGTCAGTCAAATTTCTACAACTTGCCTGTTTGAAACTTCCCAGTTTGAAACTTCCCCTTGGACTGTGCTCTGCGTCTTCTGGAGGGGCATCTTGTACCCTTTACCGCTTTGAAAGAAGGTATTCCCAGATCCTGGGTAAAGAGACAAGAATGCATTGTAAGAAGGCCACTGAAGAGGTGAATGTGAGTTTTCATCTGTCTGAAGTTTCCAATCACTTTTAAAGTCAGATATCCAGGCGCAGTCCGAGGGGGTTGGGCGCTGAGGTGCGGTAGACGGCAAACGCCGTAAGCGGCGCGGCTTAGTGGAAGGAGCATGTGCTTGGGAGTCAGAGGACGTGGGTTCGAATCCCGGCTCTGCCACCTGTCAGCCGTGTGACTGTGGGCAAGTCACTTTATTTCTCTGTGCCTCAGTCACCTCATCGGTAAAATGGGGATTCGACTGCGAGCCCCACGCGGGACAACCTGATTCCCTTGTATCTACCCCAGGGCTTAGAACAGCGCTTGGCTCACAGTAAGCGCTTAACAAATACCATGATTATTATTATTATTACCCTCTGTGGTAGCTCTCTCTCCCATACTGCAGGTTCCTCACACACGCCAGTTACAAAACTAAATCTCTGTTTATACACGAATAACCCGTATTTACTCGGTTGAGGACTCCCTCAGCCACTGGAAATCGTACAAGAGAATTTTAAACTGAATCGAGGAATAACCATCTCTCCCTCTGATCTGGAATCCGTTCCAAATTGAAACCGAGATGTTATCCTGCACGCCACTGTTCTACTTTAGCGGACGCGTCATCCTCAAGGTTTTAATGCTTAAATGTCGGCATTCCTGTCTAAAACCAGCCCCACGTGTCTATCCCCTTGGGATTCATAACTAGGATCCCGCAGCCCACATCCTTTCCCTCTGTGGGTCTATGTCCTTGTGGCTCGTGGAAAATTTATTCCATCACCTTGTTAAGCCCCCTCCCCCTTTCCCAGATCGTCCCCTGTAACTGGCCGTGTGCTAAGTGATATGAACAGAAGCCCAGTGGAAAGAGAAGGGGCCTGGGAGTCAGAGGACATGGGTTCTAAACCAGGCTCTGCTCCGTCTGCTCCGCGAGCTTCGGCAAGTCACTGCGCTTCTCTGGGCCTCGGTTACCTCATCTGGAAAATGGGGATTAAAAATGTGAGCCCCGTGCGGGACGGGGACTGCGTCCGACCTGAGTACCTTGTATCTACCCCAGCGTTTAGAATAGAGCGAGGCATATGGTAAGTGCTTAACAAATACCACAATTATTGAATTATTTGAGTGACTGACATTTACGCAAAACCCCCATATTTCTCGGAGGGGACGTGAGGCGTGAGTAGTTTCCCTATTTTAGACATTCCCGAGCCTTTACGATTTTCTCTGTACGGGTCGAGTCAAGCTTAGATGGTCTCTTAATTCTAACAGGAGTTGCTCCGGCATGAATGAACAAAATGCAATTAGAAATCAGTGAGTGGTTCTTAAAGGTGAAACAAAAATACATGGGCTCTTTTTAGCCCCTGGGCTAAGTTACATTTCAACTCAAAGAAGATTAAAACCGGTGGTAATCTGGAATCACTTTCATCTCGAATATAAGCCATTAAAAAATAAAGATCAAGCATGGGTTTATTCAAATTAACACCTATGCTCTTGGATGAACCTGTTTTGCCGCTCTTTCGTATAAACCGCATTAGTAAATGAGAAGGAAATAATAGCAGTCATTGAGCTAAGATGGTATATTTTCCATTTTGAACACTGGGCATGTGGCCTGCTCTGAGAGAGAACATTTTATAGAAAGTCTAGAATCCGGGAGAAAGGCTGGAGAGGGAGCGTCAAAAGAGAGACAGATAGATTCAGATGAAGGCAGAGACAGACGCGTGAGTGAAACACAGATCTATAGAACCTGTTCTCCCTTACCTGCTCGTCCTCAGCACCTCCACCCTCTAATAATAATGTTGGCATTTGTTAAGCGCTTACTATGTGCAGAGCGCTTTTCTAAGCGCTGGGGTAGACACAGGGGAACCAGGTTGTCCCACGTGGGGCTCACAGTCTTAATCCCCATTTCACAGATGAGGTAACCGAGGCACAGAGAAATGAAGTGACTTGCCCACAGTCACACAGCTGACAAGTGGCAGAGGCGGGATTCGAACCCAGGACCTCTGACTCCAATCACATTCTCTTTCCTTCCCTTCATATTCCCTTCATGGGAGCCCCGGCTCCTCGAGGCAGGGAACGCGTCTGATCATTCTCTCCCAAGTGCTTAGAACAGTGCTTGGCAGACAGTAAGCGCTCAGGAAATACAATTGACTGTATTGGACTTGAAAAAATAATTGGCACAATAGGCTCCCATCCTGGGGGCTGGGGAAGCGTGGCTGAAGTGACCACGATTTCCAGAGCTCGAGGTGAACCGGGAGGTGAGGGTTGGGTTTAATAGCCCAAGATTAAGAGGGGGAAATAAATGACAGTGAGAGGGGGAAAGAGAGATAAACAGATATATGGCAGCCAACCCAGGGGTGACTGGCTCAACTTCTGAGAGTCAGAAGACCAGAGTTCCCAACCTGGCTGGTTGCCTGCTGTTTGACCTTGGACCCGTCATTTAACTTCTCGGGGATCTCAGTTACTCACTGGTAAAAGGACGGTTCGGTACCTGTTCTTCTTCCTAACTTAGACTGGGAGCCCTGTGTGGAACAGAGGCCTGGTTATCTTATACATACCCCAGGGTTTAGTACAGTGCTTGGCACATATAAACACTTAAATGCCGAAATTATTCTTTATGGAGTGTATCCTGTGTGTAGAGCACTATACTAAGAGGAGCAGCGTGGCTCAGTGGAAAGAGCCCGGGCTTGGGAGTCGGAGGTCATGGCTTCTAATCCCGGCTCTGCCGCTTCTCGGCTGTGTGACTTCGGGCTAGTCACTTCACTTCTCTGTGCCTCGGTTCCCTCATCTGTGAAATGGGGATTAAAACCGTGAGCCCCAGGTGGGACAACCTGATCCCCCTGGATCTCCCCCGGCGCTCAGAACGGTGCTCCGCACGTGGTGAGCGCTTAACAAATACCAACATCAGTATTATTATTATTAACTTGGAAAGGTACAACAGTGTTAGTAGACATGATCCGTGCCCCCAAGAAGCTTGCAATCTAGCGGAGGAGACAGATGTCATAATAAATTACAGACCAGGGAAGCACTCGAATGCAAGAATTAGTGCTGTGGGGTGGATAACCAAGTGTTTACAGGGTATTGCCACAAACCCATTGCACAGGCACACAGAAGGAAGGGTGGAGAAATGAGAAGTTAGTCAGGGAAGGCTTCTTGGAGAAATACGATTCTGAGAGGGCTTTGCAGGTGGGGAAGAGTTGTACTCTGTTGGCTATGAAGAGAGACAGAGCCCCGTTCCAGGCTGGAGGGAGGAGGCGAACGGTGAGAGAGATGAGAATAAGCTGCGGTGAGTAGAACAGGACCGCACAGAAACTTAGATCCAGGATCTCATTTGGGCTGGAAAGAGACAAGACACCTAGAAATTTAATCCTTATCCGGAATGTTACGAGCAGCTAGTACACAAAAATGACAATACTGATCTGATTTGGAATTTTTTTTTGCCTTTTGCCAACTCAATATATCCTGAAATGAAAGAAAGAAAAAAAAAACTGACCAAAGGTCAATGCCCGCCTAACAGTGGAAAGTTTTTCTGCATTTTCTTTAGCCGAGATTAATCTTGTTAGAGATAGAGTCACTCCTCTGATGGGCCTTAGTAGAACATAGATGCCCTCAGAGGAGAATGTAGGCAATAGGGTTCATAAGGGAAAATTCTGAAGAGACAATCTGGGCTTTCATAAGGCCCATAACAAAAGGCGGTGAAAAACCAGACACAGGAAATCTCATTTGTTATGTAATAATTTTGAAGTAACCTCTGTCCTTAGAGAAAAATTACTATATGCTGAAGGTCACATTTTCAATTTTGCTATAATCACGTTCTTAAAGAGTGTATTCCTGCTTCTATTTCAAACCCAAGCTTTTATATTAAAAAAAGGCAAAAGGGAGTACAAGCTGAACTGGAAAATTCTCAGCAAATTATTTTATATTGAAAATAGTTTTACCTGAAGTTTCCGTACTCTCCGTGTCATCTAAAAAGTTGCACGCACGTAGTAATTTTTCATCATCAAAATCATCCCAAACTTCATCTCCTAATTCAAAGGTCACAGCCAACTGAGGATTGCATTTATCTGAGCCTGTCAAGTTATGCATTACAGATTCGTTTAGATTTCTCTTTGAAATTGTGGCTTGAGAGTTTTCCTCCCTTGAAGTTGCAGAATATCTCCCTGTAGAAAGATCCACAGTAGAGTTCATGTTTGGTTTAAAACATCTTATGAAAAAGCAGGTGCTATTAGCAATCTTTATCTCCAAAAGAGTTTGCAGAGAGGCCTCCAGCAGCTTAACAAACTTGGAATTTGACCAAATCCATTTACAGGGAATGATGGGCACTTTTTGCTTAATAATAATAATAATAATGATGATATTTGTTAAGCGCTTACTACGCATCAAGCACTGTTCTAAGCGCTGGGGTTCATATAAGCAAATCAGGATGGACACAGTCCCTGATCCCACAAAGCGTTCACAGGCTTAATCCTCATTTTACAGATGAGGTAACTGAAGCCTAGAGAAGTGAAGTGACTTGCCCAGGGTCACTCAGCAGACTAGTGGCAGGGCCGGGATTAGAACCCAGGTCCTTCTGACTTCCAGGCCCATGGCCTATCCACTAAGCCAAGTTGCTTCTCAGTTTAGGAGCGGGGGGGGGGAGGGGGGGGCTGTCCATCTCTGCTGTTTCCAAAAACCACTTTTTCTGAAGTGCCCGGATTCCAAGCATTCTGTACCAGCTCCCACCATTTCTAAGGCACAGGGTTTCCTGCTTTGGGGTGCCTCAGTCTCCCTGCTGATGGGATACCTAGAGGCAAAACAAAGCAATCCCGTGGTTCCCTCCCCCACCCCCATGACTTTTCTCGGGGCGCTGATCCTCTAAACCGTACACTCCTCGTAGGCAGGAGTCGTGTCTGTCGACTCTACTGTACTGTATTCTCCCAAGTGCTTAGTACAGTGCTCTGCGTACAGTAAGTGTTCGAAAAATAGCACTGATTGCTTGGTTCTTACGGCTAGTCTCCTAGTGGTAGTCTGGGTGCAAGTTATCAGTGCGGAGCGCGGTCATTCATTCATTCATCGTCCCGTCCCACCTCTTCTCCCATCTCTCCTCTTACAGCTCAGCCCGCACACAGTCCGCTCCTCTGCCTCCGCTCACCTCCTCGCCGGGGCCTCCTTCTCGCCTGTCCCGCCGTCGACCCCTGCCCACGTCCCACCTCTGAGCCGGACCGCCCTCCCTCCTCGCATCCGCCAAACCGACTCTCTTCGCCTCTTCAAAGCCCTACCGAGAGCTCACCTCCTCCAGGAGGCCTTCCCAGATTGAGCCCTCGCCCCTCCTCCCCTCCTCATTTCCCCGACTCCCTCCCTCTGATCTACCCCCTTCCCCTCCCTAAAGCACTTGTGTATATTTGTATGAACTTACTGATCTCTTTATTTTATTAACGATGTGCATTCATCTATGGTTCTATTGATCTTGATGGTAGTGATGCCTGTCTACGTGTTCTGTTTTGTTGTCTGTCCCCCCCTTCTAGACTGCGAGCCCGTTGTTGGGTAGGGATTGTCTCTATCTGTTGCCCAACCGTACTTTCCAAGTGCTCAGTAGAGTGCTCTGCACACAGTAAGCGCTCGATAAATACGACTGAATGAAATGAATTCATTCAATTCAGTCGTGTTTATTGAGCGCTGACTGTGTGCCAGACGCTGTACTAAGTGCTTGGGAAAGTACAATTCAACAATAAACAAACACATTCCCCGCCCACAACAAGCTTACAGTTTAGAGGGAGAGGCAGACATTAATATCAATTACAGATACGTACAAATAACGTACAGCTATATATAGATACGGTCAAAGAAGCAGGGAACTTTCAATTGGGTGGGTGGGGAAGATTTCCCACAAGGGTAAGAGTCTAATAGGAGCTGGGTAGGGGGAGAGGGGAACGACTCTTAGAAGTGAGAATCACTCAAGTGCCCCTCCTTCTTTAGGGTATTTGTAAAGCACTTTACGACGTGCCAGGCCCTGTTCTAAGCACTGGGGTAGATACGAGCTAATCAGGTGGGAAACAGTTCATGTCCCACATGGGGTTCACAGTATTAATCTCCATCTTACGGATGAGGTGACTGAGGCACAGGGATTAAGTTAAGAACTATGACCCTGATGCATTAAAAAGTTTTCATCTCACCAATCGGCAGCCCGGGGATAACTTACTCATCTCGTAGTTCTCAGGTGGCAGTGACGACTTATCGTATTCAGATGGCAGATACGGTTGTGACTGAGACTTTCCACAGAATTCAGGCCGATCCCACTGTTCTGCTGAAGGAGCTTCAGGAATCTGTGCCCATTCAGTCCTTTAATAAAGATCAGTCACCATCCTTAGAAGGGTGTCAATGAACACGAAAATGAGGCTGATTCTGAGAGCTCTTTACGGTAGCCGCACGAGCAAATGACTTATCCAGACACTTCCGCTGTCTTCCTTCCACAAGTCCAAGATGAGAGGAAGCAGCCGTAAGTCAGGCTGGACTGGGTTCAGGGATGAAGGAGGTGAAGAGATAAAATTCTGAATTGGTGACCCATTTCAGTGTTACTATTCGCCAGGGTCCCAAAACAGTCCCAGGAACCTGAGAGACGGGGGTTGTGGGAGAAGATGGGACAGCTGTCCTAACTCTCCCCGAGGAAGGAGTTGCCTGCTCTTTGCTAAGGTAAGAATTCCATTTCAAATATAATTTCTATTACCTTGATAACCTCGGAAGTGAAGATTTAGGGCAAAACCCAAATTGTTTAAGATTCATATTTTGTGATTCAGTCATCTGCATCTGTCAAGAAAAAAACAGAAATTCACGAATGTTTATTAAAACATACATATATTCTAAAAAAGGCGACATTACTTCTACATCCTTATTGACTCCTGTGCCCATCGCCCACAAGAGCTGTTTCAGACTTTCAAAACTCTCTTGGCATACATCCATCACTCAGTCCCCACCATCTCTTGCCCCTAATGATCTGGCCATGTACTTTATCCATAAAATTGAAGCTATCAGGCATGTTTTCCCTAAAATCTCCTCTCCAGTCCCTCCCTTTTGCCCTTTCTTCAACTCTATCTTTCCCTGCAGTATCTCAAGAGGGATCTCCCCCATCCTCGCAAAATCTACTCCCTCTTCTGTGCCTCTGACCCCCCCCCCATCCCTTCGCATCTTATCGAAACACCTGCCCCTTCCCTTCTTCCCACCGTGACCACCATCTTCGACCGTTCCCTCTCCAGTGGCTTCTTTCCCACTCCTTTCGAATTGCTCTTTTATCCCCACGCTAAAAAAACAAACAAAACAAAAATAACCTAAAAAAATTCCATGAGCCCATCTCCCTCCTATCATTCCTCTCCAAACTCCTTGAGCGAATTGTCCGCCCACCTGCTGCTTCTTCTCCCTCTCCTCCAATTCTCTCCTTCACCCCCTGCAATCCGCCTTCCGCCCCCTTCCCTCCACACAAACTGTCCTTTCTAAGATCACCGATGACCTCCTTCTTGCCAAATTCAATCACCCCAACTCCATCCTAATCCTCTTGGACCTCTCAGCTGCCTTTGACCCTGTAGACAACCCCTTTCCAACCCCTTTTTTCTGGAAACATCTAACTTTGGCTTTACTGATATTATCCTCTCCTGGTTCTCCTCCTAGCTCTCTCGCTGCTTCTTCTCAGTCTTTTTAGCAAGCTCCCCCTCTGTCTTCCACCCTCAAACTGCAGCACCCCCTCAAGGCTCAGTTTCTAGCCTTTCATTAATTCATTCAATAGTATTTATTGAGCGCTTACTATGTGCAGAGCCCTTGGGATGTACAGATCGGTAACAGATAGAGACAGTCCCTGCCCTTTGACGGGCTTACGGTCTAATCGGGGGAGACGGACAGACGAGAGCAATAGCAATTAAAGCCTTCATCTACATCCATTCCCTTGGAGAACTAATTTGCTCCCACAGCTTCATCTGCCAACTCGATGCGGATGATTCCCAAATCTACTTCTCCAGTCCCGTTCTTTCTCCATCTCTGCGGTCTCTTATCTCCTCTTGCCTTCAGGACGTCTCTACTTGGATGTTCTGTTGACACCTCAAAATTAACATGTCCAAAATAGCACTCGTCTTCCCGTGCAAACCCTGTCCTCCCCGTTTTTCCCCATCACCGCAGCCAACGCCAGTAACCTCCCTGTCTCAAAGGGCTCATAAACTCAGTTTTATCCCCAACTCATCTCTCTCATTCAACCCACATATTCAGTCCGTCAGCAAACCCTGTCGGTTCAACCTTCACTACATCACAAAATCCACTCTTTCCCCCCCCATCTCAACTGCTACTATGCTGACCCAAGCACTTCTATTCCACCATGATGACTGCATCAGCCTCTTTGCTGACCTCCCTGCCTGCCGTCTTTTCTACTCCGGTCTTTGTTTCGCTCTGCTTCCCGGATTATCTTTCTTGCAGACCATTTAGTCCATGTGTCCCTTCTCCTCAAGAGGTTCCAGTGGTTTTCCATCCACTTCTGGATCAGACAAAAACCCCTTACCATGAGCTTTAAAGCCTCCATCTGCTCACCCTTTCCCGCGTTACCTCACTGACTTCCAATTACAACCCGCCCCGCAAATCTTCGCCTCTGTAATTCGATCTCATCTCACCTCTTAACCTTTGCCCATTTCCTCCTTCTGGCCTCGCATTCCCTCCCCTCTCATATGAGATAGACCACCACTCCTCCCACCTTCCAAGCCTTATAAAATCGAGAGGACTTCCTCAACTCAAGCCCTCGTTTATCCTATTCCCTCTCCCTTCTGGGTCACCTACGCACTTGGATCCGTCCCCTTTAAGCAATTGATAATCACCCACCTTCAGCCCCACGGCACTTATGTATGCATCTTTCATTTATTTTAATATCTGCCTTCCCCTGTTCGCTCAGTCTGTGGTGAGCCGGGAATGTGTCTACCAAATCTGTTGCGTTCTCCCACGTGCTTTCCACACAGTAAGTGTTCAATCAAGACCACACTGATTGATTCCAAGACTCTGGATTCATCTGGAAACCATTAAAACACCTAGCAGAGTACCAGTGCAGAGAAAGCAAATCATATATGCGTTTTGCACTGGGCCTCGAGAATCAACGAACGAGCGTCAGTGAAAGTGGCAGTTGAAATCAGAGGCTTTCATGGCAATGCCCCTACTTTTCGGCCTGTCTGAAATACAGATCTGGCACTTCAGCTCATCCTAACCACTTGGAAGGACACAAAAAAGATGAGAGTCGGGGAGGCGAAGAGTAGAGACAGCATGGTCCGTTTATTTTCTTACCGGTATTTGTTTAGCATTTACCGTGGGCCAGGCACATCGTACCTTACGCACTAGGGCAGATACAAGACAATCAGGTCGGACAC
This sequence comes from Ornithorhynchus anatinus, assembly GCF_004115215.2. NCBI lineage: Eukaryota > Metazoa > Chordata > Mammalia > Monotremata > Ornithorhynchidae > Ornithorhynchus > Ornithorhynchus anatinus. The sequence continues at coordinate 97,006,561 of NC_041731.1, read as the reverse complement.
AGTCCCCGTCCCACATAATAATGGTATTTGTTAAGTGCTTACTACATAATAATAATAATTATGGTATTGGTTAAGCGCTTACCATGTGCCAAGCACTGTACTAAGGGCTGGGGTAGATATAAGGTAATCAGGTTGCCCCACAGGGGGCTCACAGTTTTAATCCCCATTTTACAGATGAGGTAACTGAGGCACAGAGAACTGAAGCAGCTTGCCCAAGGTCACACGGCAGGCAAGCGGCGGAGGCGGCATTACAACCTGCGTCCGAAGCCCGTGCCCTTTCCACTAGACCACGCTGCTTCCCGTGTCAAGCACCGTTCCAAGCGCTGGGGCAGATTCAAGTTAGTCAGGTCTGACACGGTTCCTGTCCAACACAGGGCTCACACTCTTAATCCCCACTTTTCAGATGAGGTCACTGAGGCCCAGAGGAGTGAGATGACTTGCCCCAGGTCACTCAGCAGACAAGCGGTGGAGCGGGATTAGAACCCTGGTCCTCTGATTCCTAGGCCCGTGCCCTTTCCCCTAGGCCACACTGCTAGGCAGGTCCATTATTCACTACCCCATTCCCTCAATCGGCCAAAAGCCCAGGCGGATACACTTTTCACTCTGGGGATAAGCGGCATTTCGAAGCCAAGCAGAGTGGCAGAAGGAAATATGCCGGCTTCCTGAAATTCGAGCCATCGTCTCCCTCTTCAGCACACCCCACGTAGGGCTGCTTTCAGACTATAAACTGGGTAACAGACTGAGCCCCCCTTTTCCCTCTCCTCCTCCTCCCCTGCCCCCCACCCTCTGCTCTTCCCCCTTCCCCTCAGCGCTGTGTTCACTTCTATATATTATTTATTCCCCTATTTATTTTGTTAATGAGGTGTATATCTCCTTGATTGAATTTATTTTGATGATTTTGCCTTGTTTTGTTTTGTTCTGTTTTGCTTTGCTGTCTGTCTCCCCGGTTTAGACTGTGAGCCCACTGTGGGGCGGGGACTGTCTCTCTCTGTTGCCAAATTGTCCATTCCAAGCGCTTAGTACGGTGCTCTGCACGCAGTAAGCGCTCAATAAATACTATTGAATGAATGAATGAAAAATAGTGACGGGAACCCTGAGGATCCATCACTGAATCCTGTTCCATCACTCAATCCCGTCGGATCCCCCTTCGACACGGTTAAAATCCACCTCTCCAGCCCGACCGCTTCCGCGTTAAAACAGTCGCTCCTCCTACTCATCCTATCCCGTCTTGATCGTTGTAAACGGCCTCCTTCCTGACCTCCCACCCTCCTCCCTCTCCCCGCTCCAGTCCATACTTCACTCTGCTGCCCGGATCCTTTTTCTACAAAAACGTTCAGGCCGCGTTTCCCCACTACTCAAGAGACTCTGGTGGTGACCCATCTACCTCCACATCAAACGCAAATTCCTCACCATTGGTTTCCAAGCAAAGTCAATCACCTTGCCCCCCTCCTATTTCACTTCACTGTCCTCCTACCACAACCCAGCCCGCACACTTGGCTCCTATAAAGCGAGCTTTCTCACCGTGCCTCCATCTCGTTTACCTCGTCGCTGACCCCTCGCCCGTATCCCGCCTCCGGCCTGGAACGCCCTCCCTCCTTACTCTCCCACCCGTCAAAGCCTCACTGAAGGCGGAACTCCTCCGAGAGGCCTTCCCTGACTAAATCCTCTTTTCCTCTTCTCCCTTCTGCGTCACCCCGACTCGCTCCTTCTATTCATTCCCCCCTCCCGGGCCCGAAGCACCTATGTACCTATCTGTAATTTACTTATTTATATTACTATCTGTCTCCACCTCTAGACTTTAAGCTCGCCGTGGGCAGAGACTATGTCCGCTTATTGTTATACTGTACTTTCCCGAGCATTTAAAACAGTGCTCTGCACACAGTAAGTGCTCAATAAATACAATTCGATGAAAGAAGGAACATCCGCTATTGTTCCCCACCGCCTCCTACGTCTCCTACGCGTTTCATATTCAGCATGACTAGATGAATAAGCGTAGCCGTGTGGGCTCCTCGGCCTCTGTCTGTCCGTCTGGGCCTATTTGTTTACCTCCCTTTCCTCTCCCTTCTCTAGACGGCAAGCTTGTTGCGGGCAGGGTATGTGACTGTATACAGTGCTTAATACACTGCTCTGTAGACGGTAAGTGCTCAGTGAATATGACTGACTGACTACACTGTGAGCCCTCCCGTGGGACAACCCGATGACCCTGTATCTCCCCCGGCGCTTAGAACGGTGCTCTGCACATAGGAAGCGCTTAACCGATACCAACATTCCCTACAACATCCCCAGCACATGCCGGGATCCCTGGACGCGTCCAGAGAAGTTCCCCGTTCCGCTTTGGATTTGAGAAGAGTTAGCTCCTGACTAAAAACTAGTACTCATAAAGGTTGGGGAAAAGGCAAAGGTTTTATTATTAACAGTAATAATAATGTTGGTATTTGTTAAGTGCTTACTACATGTCAAGCACTGTTCTAAGCGCTGGGGTACATAAAAGGTAATCAGGTTGTCCCACGTGGGGCTCACGGTCTTCATCCCCATTTGACAGATGAGGTCACTGAAGCACAGAGAAGTTAAGTGACTCGCCCACGGTCACACAGCTGACAAATCGAAGAGCCGGGATATGAACCCAAGACCTCCGATTCCCAAACCTGTGCTCTTTCCACTAAACCGCTCTGTTTCTTGTTTTAGGGTGAAACGGTCTAGGGAGTGGCTTAAAAGAGAGGCAGTAGAAAATCTCACATACTAATAATCGATGAAAGATCATACATTTCAGAAAAAAGCACTCATTCCCTCTCTCATCAACCAAATCCCACTTATTCTCTACATTCCGATGTACCTACCTATTCATCTTCTCCCAGTACAACCCTCTCCCTCTCCCTAGTCCACCCACTCTCCAGATTTTCTATTCCCTCCTCTTTGTGGTGCTTTGCGAATCCATCCTTATTCACTGAGTACATATCCATTCAATCGTATTTACTGAGCGCTTACTATGTGCAGAGCACTGTACTAAGCGCTCGGAATGGACAATTCGGCAACAGACAGAGACAATCCCTGCCCAACGACGGGCTCACGGTCTAAACTGTGTGTACAGAGCTCTGAACTAGGCACCTGGGCAGAGACGACAGAAGTATGACCTAGTGGAAAGGGCCCGGCACTGGTCGAACAGTGGTATTTATTGAGTACTTAGTAGATGCGGAGTATTGAGCACTTGGCAAAGTACAATACAACAGAATCAGCGGACACCAGAGCCGCCAAGAGAACAGGGTTCTAGCCCCGACTCCGTCACTTGCCCGTGGACAATTCTCAGCCAATCCCTCGGTTTCCTCATCTGTAAAATGGGGATAAAATGCCTATTCTTCTTAAACTGCCAACCCCAGATTACCGTCATCTGGAAAATGGGGATTCAATACCTGATTTGGGACCTGATTACACACAAGCGCTCCGCACAGGGCTTGATGCACAGCGGGCACTTAATAGCACAGTTATTATAATGATGTTGGTATCTGTTAAGCGCTTACTACGTGCGGAGCGCTGTTGTAAGCGCCGGGGTATTCAGGGTCATCGGGTTGTCCCACGTGAGGCTCCCAGTCTTAATCCCCGTTTTTCAGATGAGGGAACTGAGGCCCAGAGAAGTGAAGAGACTCGCCCACGGTCACACTGAGGCCCAGAGAAGTGGCGGAGCCGGGATTCGAACCCATGACCTCAGACTCCCCAGCCCAGGCTCTTCCCACCGGGTCACGCTATTATCGTATTTACTCCAGCAGTGGGCAAAAAATGGGCACCCCATAAATACCATTACTGCTTTATTTTAAATAAAATACCTGGTCTTTATCCTTGAGGAACTTATGATTCGATGGTGCCCTAAAATCAAACCAATTTTATAGACAGAGACCCTTCCATTCAGCAAATTCCTCAAAGATTGATCCCCCGGGATGGCAGGGCCCACAGGCCGAGGCCACCTTATCTCCGTCCTTCATTATGACGTATCCTGAGGTGTTTGCATTTGCCTGACTGGTTGGTATTTAGTAAACGAAAGAACAGACTCTGTCTGGGAATTTTACCTTGAGGCGTTTAGCCGGGGGAACCGAGGAACCTGAATTCCTATTTCTTAAATCAATCAGGTAGGAGGAAAACTTAAAGTCCCCTCTCGCCTCTGCCTTCTTTGAAACTCCAATTTTACCTGGAAGAGAAATTTAGGGTTCTTCAGGGTGAATTTGGGGATTCGTATAAAAAATGGTTTCTCGAATCTAACAGTTCTATCTTCTCGCACTTCAAAGAGAAAGGAAAGGACATCTATGGATCAAAAACAACTTTTAAACTACCTTATGGAACACATTTGAAATGTGAAAGCTGAAAATTATATTTTTTTAATGGGATGAGTCTTGTACTTCTGTTTTACCTGCTTAGTACAGGGCATTGCACCAGGTAGGGATTCAGTAAATGACATTCCCACTGTGACTACTTACAGCAATCATGTCCACACGTATCTTTATTTTTACAGGGATGGTTGCATTCTCTGGTCCCAGATTTCTTGCAGGAGATGCTTTTGTTACACGTCCCTCCTATATTGGTGTGATGAAAACAAAATTTACCTCTCGCTCTATTCAATTTAAAGGAACCGACAGTCTTCCTGCTGGTTTTCTTACTCGGATAATGATAATGATAGCATCTGTTAAGCGCTTACTGTGTGCAGAGCACTGTTCTGAGCGCTGGGAAGGATACAAAGCGATCAGGTGGGCCCAGGTGGGGCTCAGAGTCTTCATCCCCACTTTACAGATGAGGTTACTGAGGCACAGAGAAGTGAAGTGATTACTCAAAGTCACACAGCTGACAAGTAGCGGAGCTGGGATTCGAACCCATGACCTCTGACTCCCAAACCCGGGCTCTTTCCGCCGAGCCACGCTGCTTCTCAGAATATCTGAGTTCGTCAAATGTTAGCATACAATGCGGTACTGAGGATATTCTGAAGAACGGCTAAACTGACATCTTCCGTTGGATCCTCTTTTACAACTTATACATGGCAAAGCTTTTGGAAACAGCAATTCCCTTTATAATGCTTTTATAACGCTACTGAATTTTAACAGCCGAAACGTTCAGTAACAGTAACGACAGTAACAGTAACGCTAAGATGCCTTAGCGTGGCGGGAGAGTTTATGTACACCAGTGAAGCTTAGGGATATGCCATATGCCAAAACTGGAACAAGAAAGCGGCGTGGCTCGCTGGAAAGAGCCCGGGCTTGGGAGTCGGAGGTCATGGGTTCGAATCCCGGCTCCGCCACTTGCCAGCTCTGTGACTTTGGGCAACTCACTTAACTTCTCTGTGCCTCAGTCACCTCATCTGTAAAATGGGGATTCAAACCGTGAGCCCCACGTGGGACAACCTGATCAGCTTGTATCCCCCCAGCGCTTAGAACGGTGCTTTGCACATAGTGAGCGCTTAACAAATACCACTATTATTATACAGGGCTACCCGTAATGGCAGGTTCTAAGCCGAAGCTCGAGGCAAAGTCGATTCCCCTGCGCCGGGCAGCGGCGGCGTGGGAAAGAGTCAAAGGCGGACGATCGAGGGATCAAAACGCCGACCAAAGACACCGGCAGGGACTCGAGTTTTTATGGCGCGGAAGAAGGCAACGTTAAACCGCTTCCGTGTCTTTACTAGGAAAACGCCAGGGATACACGTACAAGAACGACTTTATGACAGAAGACGGGACGTTCCGGAGAGGGCGAGTCCATGGAGTCGCTACGGCTCGGGAACGACTCGATAGCATTTGAAGAAGACGACTGCTCACTGTGCTTTCGCACTTAGAGATAACGCCGCGAAGTGTACCTTTCATTCATTCATTCATTCCATAGTATTTATTGAGCGCTTACTATGTGCAGAGCACTGTACTAAGCGCTTGGAATGGACAGATCGGTAACAGATAGAGACAGTCCCTGCCCTCCGAAGGGCTTACGGTCTAATCGGGGGAGACGGACGGACGAGAACAATAGCAATAAAGCGACGTACATCTCATTAACAAAATAAATGGGGTGATGAAGATAGACACAGTCGAGCGGACGAGCACAGTGCCGAGGGGAAGGGAGAGGGGGAGGAGCAGAGGGAGATGGGGGGAGGAGAGGGTTTAGCTGCGGAGAGGTGGGGGGGGGGGGCGGGAGAGGGAGTAGAGATCAGGTCAGATACCTGTTGACCTTGTATCCCCCCCCCAGCGCTTAGACCAGTGTTTGGCACACAGTAAGCGCTTAACCAATACCATCATTATCATTATTATTACCTTGGCTTGTCTCCTCAACGCTTGAAGTATTTTGACCAATTTAAATACAGTGTAATTACAGATCATTTCAATTCACTTGGGCGTGTCAGCACCCCCTAAGAAAGGGCATCTCTGCACCTTACTTTGAACCCGCGAGCTTTCTTTAGCTCGACACTTTCTGCTCATCTGACTCTGGCCTCTCCTGTCCCTTAATGGAATATAGAATTCAACGCTTTTAAAGAAAGCTTCGGTACTTACCCGCATCAACTCTTGGTGGTGCAGATACAACTGAATGTCTGCTCTGGGAAGGCTCGGTTTCAGATTTGCGGGGCATAACCGTTCGGGATCCAAACACTTTGGGGCCCAAGTAAAAGGCAGTAAACTTCTGCCGAATATCGAGTCCAACTTTAGAGAGAAGAAATGACAAACATTTTAATGTAAGTTCTATGTTATTCTAAAATTTGCGACCATTTATTTAATAGCGTTGCATATAAGCTTGATATGGGACATTCAAAGCAACGAACGATACACTATGTAGAAGTTTTATACTAGGATAAGTCAAAGAACAAAAATTTAGATATTAAATTTGATGTCATCAAGATCGGTTCTTGTTAATGAATGCAACTCACTTTGAAGTCAACAGTTATGAAATGAATGTGAATTTTAATACACAATATCCTCTTATCGTGTTAAAAGTATAGCCATAATAGGATTTGATTTTATCGTTCGTCAAACAGGTCTGTCAAGTTTACATCTTAGTCACGCCAATTAACTTACCATATTCAGAACTAATAAGATTTATGCTAAGATCTTCAGATTTAAGGGCTCTTTTGGCTTCAAGCTTCCTAGTCCAATTTCCAGTTTTTAGCAAAGCAGAATCCCTGAAAAGCATATCGTCGCAACTTAAGAAGGATGGTGTCTCGACAAATCGGATGCGTATTTTTTCAAGAGTTCTTAAAAACTTTAAATGAAGCGATCAGTTGGCTAGAGTCGACTTTTCTTCTCCTGAAAGCTTTTACATTGGAACATTTCAAATACTCATCTTGGACTCTAAATTTTCTCGAAACAGATACGGGTTGCTAAAAATTGGTTACCAAAAGTCATTTCAACCCAACGCCAGGGAAGGACTCCTCATTTCTCATCTCACTTGGACGTGATTAGTTCTCATCCCCACAGCAGATTGGTTTGGGAAATCGATCAGTCAATCAATCACTGGTGTTTCTTGAGCACTTACTGCTTGCAGAGCACTGTACTGGGCAGGAGTACCTGCAGACTCACTTTCGCTTCCCGGTTTGCGATTTCTCGCTGCCGGTGATTTCCAACTGGATGACGGACATTTTTGAGTTCTGAGAGTACCCAACCCTTGAAAGGGCAAGTTGCTAATAAGCTGCGGCATTTGTGAGAATGAGCATCGGCAAGAACATCTTTAAAATTAAGATGACTCGCATCTGTAGGCAGGGAACGTGCCTGCCATATAATAATAATAATAATAATAATGATGATAATGGTATTTGTTAAGCGCTTACTATGCACCGAGCACTGTTCTGAGCACCGGAGTAGATACAGGTTCGTCACGTTGAACACAGTCCCTGTCCCACGTGGGGCTCACGTTCTTATCCCCATTTTAAAGACGAGGTAACTGAGGCACAGAGAAGTGAAGTGACTTGTCCGAGGTCACAGAGCAGACGAGAAGCGGAGCCGGGACTAATACCCAGGGTCTTCTGATTCCCAGGCCCAGGCTTTATCCATCGGGCCATGCTGCTTCTCTAAGGTCAGCAGCGTGGCTCAGTGGAAAGAGCCCGGGCTTGGGTGTCAGAGGTCATGAGTTCGAATCCCAGATCTGCCACTTGTCAGCTGTGGGACTGTGGGCGAGTCACTTCACTTTTCTGGGCCTCAGTTCCCTCATCTGTAAAATGGAGATTAACTGTGAGCCTCACGTGGGACAACCTGATGACTCTGTATCTCCCCCAGCGCTTAGGCTGCATATAGTAAGCGCTTAACAAATACCAACATTATTATTATTATTATTATTATCAGGGTCAACTGTTCAGGGTCACCCACTTCCCAGCGCCAAGCACCTTATTATAACCTGCGACGGCAAAATGACTACCCTACAGTCACCATTCACACGAGATCTCCCGTGATAACCTAAAGCCATCTGTCTGCTACGTGACCTTGGGCGAGTCACAACCTCTCTGTGTCTCAGTTATCTAGTTTGGAAAATGAGAACTAAGATTGTGAGCACCACGTGGGACAAAATAATAATAACGTTGGTATTTGTTAAGCGCCTCCTACGTGCCGAGCACTGTTCTAAGCGTTGGGGGAGACACAGGGTAATCAGGTTGCCCCATGTGGGGCTCACAGTCTTCATCCCCATTTTACAGATGAGGGAACTGAGGCACAGACAAGTTGTGACTTGCTCATAGTCACGCAGCTGACAAGCGGGGGAGCTGGGATTCGAACCCATGACCCCTGACTCCCAAGCCCGGGCTGTTTCCACTGAACCACGCTGCTGCTCAACGCGATCTGCTTGTATCTACCCCGAAGTGTGTTCAATGCCTGGCACAAAGTAAGCAGTTAACAAACGCCAATTAAAAAAAAATACCCCAAGAACACTGGGCCAAATTTCATTCTGAGAATATCCCCCTAAGAAAGCTACCTGGAGGTGGAAGACTGCAGAATCAGGTCTACCGGTTATGAGTTCTTCTCCACCAATTTTATTTCACTTCCCCTTTGTGAGAATGATTTTTAAATCCCCAAATCCTGAGGCGGGGGGAACTCGAGTAATTTTCAATTTCATACTCACATAATTTTCTGCTTAAAGACCACTTGATTGTCTGCATTTCCTATGAGCAGGGTTACATAGTGAGAATCTGGTGCCGTTCGCTTTGTCTGTAGCTGCTTAAAGTTGCTTAATATGACAGTCACTAAAATCTCTGCCACCGTCTCACCGTATTTCGTAATCTTATAAATTACCATCATAGGGAAAAAATGGAAAAACATGATTTTCAAAAGTGATTTTTTTTTGTTGTTCATAGGAAGCCTGGAGTTGGATAAAATCATTTTTAATGAGAAAATTAAATACAACATCAGAATTAATCAACCTACATTATACCTACAGTAAGAAAGACCCAATCATCGCTTGGAAAAATGAGATGATTTTGAAACGGGGTATAAATGATGTGATTAATATTTTTGTTACCCTCTCAGGGTGGCACCTGGGGAGTTTCCAGTCCTCTACCGGTCCCGGCTACGGGAGGGAGAGGCAAGCAGAGGCCTGTCCGTTCCATTCCTAAGTTGGACGGTGGCTAGCGAGCGGCAGGCCGTCGGACACGAGTCAAAACTCACCCGCGCTGGGCGGCAGCGGCACGGGAGAGAGTCGAGGGCCGAGACTCGACTTTACCGCGCGGAAGAAGGCGGTGGTAAAACACTGCCCAATTTTTACCGAGAGAACTCTCTGGATCCACTACCGGAACGACTGCAGATGGAGATGGGGCGTGCTGGGAGAGATGCGTCCGTGGAGTCGCTGTGGGTCGGACACGACTCGACAGCGCAGGCGATATTCTCGTTACTCCGTGAAAACGCAGTCGGCCGGGCAGGCAATCCTCACGGGTTTCATCGAGAGCACTTGCAAAGGGTTACGGTTCCTGTCTGTCCGCCTCCCCCGATTAGACCGTGAGCCCGTCGAAGGGCAGGGGCCGTCCCTATCTGTTACCCATTTGTCCATTCCAAGCGCTCAGTACAGTGCTCTGCACATAGTAAGCGCTCAATAGATACCACTGAATGAATAAATGACTCGGAGAACTCCACTGTCAGGATCCACACCTGACACGAATATTTTTTGGTGTCGACACAAATATGCATCGAGGCCTTCCTGGGTAGGTACGCTCTCAGCCTCGATTTCGTTTTCCCTTTCACCTAGTAAACATGCTAAGTCCAAATTGAAGTCCAAATTTTCTTTAAATGATTTCTCTTTACAGACTTACATTTCAACAAAGTGGGTCTTTTGTGTTGCAAGCACTAAATTGGTTAAATAATGAAGTACTTACCTGCTCGACTTCAAGTTCATATTTAGGCAGATGCATCGCAGTATCTTTTATTTGGTTTCCAAAGGGAGGATGCCTATTTAAAATCTAAAAACGTTTATATCATTAAATTTGGTCTAAGACCATCAGCCGTAACTTTAACAACGAGCACAATCATTGCAATATTCGCTAAGCGCTTTACTAAGACGCAAGATGATCAGGACAAACACGATCCCTGTCCCACATGGGGCTCACAGTCTAAACAGGAGCAGAACAGCTATCGAACCCCTGTTTTACAGATGGGGAAACTGAGGCCCGGGGAAGCTAAGTGATCTGTCCCAGGCTATTTATCAGGCAAATGGCAGATCCAGGATCAGGAGGGAGAATCGGTATCGAATTCCCATCGTACAGATGAGGAAACTGAAGCACAGAGAAGTTAAGTGACTACTCCAAGATCACAAACACAAAACAGGCAAGTGGCAGGGCTGGGATTAGAACCGAGGGCTTCTGTCCCTAGGCCAGTGGTCTTTAGTGGAAAGTGGGGTCACGGGTCATGGGTTCGAATCCCGGCTCCACCGCTTGCCAGCTGTGTGACTGTGGGCAAGTCACTTCACTTCTCTGGGCCTCAGTTACCTCATCTGTAAAATGGGAGTGAAGACTGGGAGCCTCACGCGGGACAACCTCATCACCTTGTATCCTCCCAGTGCTTAGTGCCCAGTGCTTTGCACATAGTAAGCGCTTAACAAATACCACCACCATTATTATTATTATTATTGCTAATATTATTTTTATTAGTCCATGTTGCTTTTTTATATTTCAGAAAGCATTCAAGATTGACAACACCCAATTATACAATTGAGAATTTGCACTGTGTCTTTCAAAAATAACCTGGTACTACTGACCTCCGTGTCCAAACGTAGCTGGGAAGCTACAGGAAGGAAGAGGATATGGGGGAAGAGGGGGGGTGGCGAGACCGCAGCTGAGCAGCGTGACCTCGTGAGAAGCAGCGTGGCTCAGTGGAAAGAGCCTGGGCTTCGGAGTCAGAGGTCATGGGTTCGAATCCCAGCACCGCCACTTGTCAGCTGTGGGCAAGTCACTTCACTTCTCTGGGCCTCAGTTCCCTCATCTGTAAAATGGGGATTAACTGTGAGCCTCCCGTGGGACGACCTGATGACCCCGTATCTACCCCGGCGCTCAGAACAGTGCTCGGCACATAGCAGGCGCTTAACAGATACCGACATTATTATTAGCTGAGGGGCTCTGAACATTTTATCCTCCCTCCCTTCCCCATAGCACATATGTATTTGTCTGTAATTTATTGATTTAGCTATCTATTCATCATTTACATTACTGACTCTCTTTCCTTCTGGACTGCGAGTTTGTTGTGGGCAGGAATGTGTCTATTTGCTATTACATTGTAATAATAATAATAATGATGATGGCATTCGTTAAGCGCTTACTATGCGCCAAGCACTGTTCTAAGGGCTAGGGTGGATAGAAGGTAATCAGGTTGTCCCACGTGGGGCTCACGGCCTTAATCCCCATTTTACAGAGGAGGTAACCGAGGGCCAGAGAAGTTAAGTGACTCGCCCGAGGTCACACAACAGACAAGTGCGGAGCTGGGATTAGAACCCACGACCTCTGACTCCCAAGCCCGGGCTCTGGCCACTAGGCCACGCTGCTTCTCACGAGGTCACGCTGCTTATTATACTTCTCCGGGCACTTGGTACAGAGACTTGATCGATAAAGTGCTCAATAAATATGGCTGAATGAATGAATTAGGGAAACAGAAGACTACACTTTTTCCCTTAACGAATTATTTATTATTTATTTATCTGATAGTATTTATTGAGCGCTTACTATGTGCAGAGCACTGTAGTAAGCACTTGGAAAGTACAAATCGGTACCAGATAGAGGCGGTCCCTGCCCTTTGACGGGCTCACGGTCTAATCGGGGGAGACGGGCGGACGAGAACGACGGCAATGAATAGAATCAAGGGAATCTTTTCCAGCTTATGTGGCGTCTTCCTAGCTTTTGGTAACGGAGCACTTTCTTCTCCAGGGGAAATATAGGCAAGACGGGGTAACGGAAACTGGACTTTCCAGTCGTTTAGTACAGTGCTCTGCACACAGTAAGCCCTCAATAAATACGACTGAATGAATGAACTGTCACCCAGCTTCATTTGCATCTCATCTTCTAATAATAACAATAATTGGAGCATTTGTTAATGGATCGTATTTACTGAGCGCTTACTATGCGCAGGGCACCATACTAAGCGATTGGGAGAGTCCAATAAAAGGGGACGAGCGGACACGGTCCCTGTCCGTACCGAGGTGTACTGTGTTGCAATCTCTGCTCACGTTTTGGCATCGAATTCCCATCCCACCTGGGAGCCCGGGGTTGGGTAGGGATTGTCTCGATCCGCTGCCCAACTGAGCCTTCCAAGCGCTTAGTACAGTGCTCTGCTCGGTGAATACGATGGAATGAATGACTGACGGTTCATTTTTTTAAAATTATGGGTTAGAATGCTAACAGGACAAGGACGCTTCGCATGGCTTAGTGGAAAGTGTACGGGCCGGGGAGTCAGGGCGGCTGGCTCACGATCTCGGTTTTACTATTTGCCCGCGGTGCGATCTCGGACGAGTAATTAACTTCTCTGGGCCTCGGCGTCCTCATCTGTAAAATGGGGTTTAAGTCCTTGTTCTCCCTCCAGCGCTCGGAACGGTGCTTGGCACAAAGTAAGCGCTTAACCGATACCACCATTCTTCCTACTTAGACTGTGAGCCTGACGGAGGACGGGGATTGGGCCCAAGCTGTTCAACCTGGATCTATCCCAGCACTTAGCGCAGGGCTTGGCACACAGTAGGCGCTTCACAAATACGACTATTATTATTAGAAGCTAAAACACGACCTTCAGCTTTAAGACCGACAGAACAGTAGAATTATAAGTGAATATTAAATACCAATTCCAGTTCCCTTGCATTTATGTCTTCTATTTTTCTAAACGAAGTCAGGCCTGCATTTACCATTGCATTTGATAAGGTCACACCTGTGGAAAAGGAAAGAACACCAGATTATTTAAAAACCGAAAAAACCCTTCACAACCCCACTCCCCCACTCCTGTTAATAAATCCCATAACATCACTGAGAACTACCAAGAGCTACAAACATTTTTGACTGAAAATTCATTTCAACTAAGCTCAATGATGTATTTATTTTTTTCTCATTCCTGCCATTTTAAAAAGTGGTTCATCTGTTGTCGGTACTTGAACAAGTCTTAGATTTAGCTTCATAAAAGCTCAGGTCCGGCAGCCCGATAAAGCCAGCTTTGGGAAATAGTATTTTTTGGATCCCATGAAGTTCCCTTTCAAAAGTACTGATGAAAAGTGATTTTAATTCTGCAATCTGCATTATTGCAGATTATAACTAGGAAGAGTGTACTATATTCATTTCTTTCGCGATAATAGCTTTTCTGATAACCTAAGTCGAAGACCGATAACAGATTCCCCAATTTCGACCGGCAATTATCTTTGGTTTCTCTTCATATTTAAACGCTGTTACAAGTTATTCGCCTTTTATACTTCCAAACAGTTTAGACTGCCTTTCGGATGTACGAAGCTCACGACACCTTAGGAGGCTCAGATTTTTTTCTATCATGTTTCCGATATTTGAACTTGGCCGTCTACACGTTTTTTTTCCGTTGCGTTGTCCTCTAGTTATGTCGGAGAAAATAATTTTGTGCTTTCACCAAAGGTGCTCTAGAGGTACTCGGGGCAATTTATTATCCCACCGAATTCTACTTTAGACTGTAAAATAGACTGGGAGCTCCTTGCGGGCAGGGATAACGTTTACCAACTCGACTGTATCGCCCTCTCCCAAGTGCTTAGCACAGTGCTCTGCACATTGCATGTGCTAAATATATAACATTGATATGATGGGACTGTCAGGAATTTGGGTGTATATTCCATTACATCAGAGTTCAGGAAAAGTTCTTTTAAACTCTGATGATGATGATGACGGTATTTGTTAAGCGCTTACTATGTGCAAAGCACTGTTCTAAGCGCTGGGGGGGGGATACAAGGTGATCAAGTTGCCCCAAGTGGGGCTCACAGTCTTAATCCCCATTTTACAGAGGAGGGACCTGAGGCACAGAGAAGTTAAGTAACTTGCCCAAAGGCACACAGCTGACAAGTGGTGGAGCCAGAATTAGAACCCATGACCTCTGACTGGTTCCCTCCCTCTGCTCTATCCCCTTCCCCTCCCCACAGCACTTTTGTGTATTTGTTTATATTATTTATTACTCTATTTTATTAATGCCGTGTATATATCGACGATTGTACTTATCTCTTTTGATGGTATCGATGCCTGTCTACTGGTTTTGATGTCTGTTTCCCTTTTTAGTCTGTGAGCCCGCTGTGGGCAGGGATCGTCGCTATCTGTTGCCGAATTGTACATTCCAAGTGCTTAGTCCAGTGCTCTGCACGCAATAAGCGCTCAATAAATACGATTGAATGAATGAATGAATTTACTTCTGAATGCTTCATACAATCTGATTCCGAAGGTGAAGGTGGGGAAAATATGCCTTAAAACCTTCCTTAGACTAGATGCACGCACAGAGAATCAACAGGATGGAAAAGAACGTCGCAATTACGCACTTCTTCGACGCTATCAAAATCTCAGTCTCCGTTTCTGAAGGCCCAAACCAAACCCAAACCCAAAAAACCCGAAGCGCTGATTTTTATATAGCAACTCTAGGTAGAATGTTTCTATTGAAATCAAGTAAGGACTTACACAGAACCAAACCGTAATTCAGATTTTGAAGAGAGAAAAATAGGATTGCCCCATTTAGCAAGAGTCAATGTCACAGTCTACATTTCAATAAAGTACAGTAATTTACACACACAATCTTTTGTTTAGTACATACCAATTTTTTCCAGTTGTTTGGATACGTGAAGAGAGTTTTCCCAGAGTTTGGACCTGAAACACTTAGCTAAAATCAAACTGTTCAATAATGCCGAAAACTTGGTGTCCTCTGTCGCCAGAAAATCTGACAACCCTAAAGAAAAAGACATTTTCACCTTTAAACATACTATTTCAATTTACTGGGCAATGAGGAAACCCGCTAACCCCTTCATCATACATTTTGTAATTCTCGTGCCATTTCTGAAAATCTTAGCCGTATCTTGCGTCAAAGTAAAATCTTGTATAGGAATGCATCCTAGCTGTGCCTGAATAAGACTGAAAGAGAAAAAGGAATTCTACGATAAACAATAGATTTAAAGCCAAGGAAATTCTCAAAACAAGCCAAAAGAGAGGAAATAATTGGCATTGGACATTTGTTCTCTCTACATACAACCTGTCTCTCTTTTTTCCGAATTCAGACCATAGCCAACAGGCTAGAAGGCAACTACAGTACATAAACAGAAACTGATTGAATAGAAATAACAAGGTTTTACCTTTCAGAAGATAGTAAGAATAATAAATTTACCAATTTACTTTCATTTGCCTCGTCTTTATTTTCCCTTCCATTGGAAACCTGAATGAGAAACACCACAGAATATTTATTGATATTCACTTTAAATTGGAATTCTTCAAAGAATGATTGTTTTTTCCACACCCACATTTAATCACTGTACCTGATAGTTATTCTATTCTTGTCTTTATTTAGAGTGTTCAGTGTTTTCTTCTCATTGATCCTTAATTGCACATCCAGGAATTCATTGCAGCTGGATATCATTGTTACCTATAAAATTCCAACATATTCTTTTAATTTTTTTATCGCACGTGTTAAGCCTTTACTATGTGCCAGGCGCTGACTATGCGCTAGGGGAGCTACAAGTTAATCAATAATAATAATAACACGTAATAATAACAATGTTGGTATTTGTTAAGGGCTTCACCTCCTTACCTTCTCCTCAGCTAATCCCCCTTTTCCCTCTGCTCCTCCCCCTCTCCCTTCCCCTCCCCTCAGCACTGCGCTCGTCCGCTCATTTGTATATATTTTTATTACCCTATTTATTTTGTTAATGAGGTGTCCATCTCCTTGATTCTATTTACTGCTATTGTTTTTGTCTGTCTCCCCCGATCAGTCTGTAAGCCCGTCAATGGGCAGAGATCGTCTCTATCTGTTGCCGAATTGTCCATTCCAAGCGCTTAGTACGGTGCTCTGCACATAGAAAGTGCTCAATAAATATTATTGAATGAATGAATGAATGAATAAGCGCTTACTATGTGCAGAGCACTGTTCTAAGCGCTGGGGTAGACACAGGGTCATCAGGTTGTCCCGACGTGAGGCTCACAGTTAACCCCCATTTTACAGATGAGGAACTGAGGCACGGAGAAGTGAAGTGACTTGCCCTCAGTCACCCAGCTGACAAGGGGCAGAGCCGTGATTCGAACCCATGACCTCTGACTCCCAAGCCCGGGCTCTTTCCACTGAGCCACGATGGGGCTCACAGCCTTAATCCCCATTTTACAGTGCAGATGACTGAGGCACGGAGAAATGAAATGACTTGTCCAAGGTCCCACGGCTGGGATTAGAACCCAGGCCCTGCGGACTCCCAGGTCCAGGCTGTTATCACCAGGCCAAGCTGCTTCTCCTGAAATTCTATTGCCTTTTTCATCTCTTATTTCGCGACTGGGATATTTCCATTTTCTCAGTCACTGGAACGGAGTTAAGGATCTGCCTCTGGATTTATGATTCATTCAGTAGTATTTATCGAGCGCTTACTCCGTGTAGAGCACCGTACTGAGCGCTTGATGAATTCTGCTGACAAACCGGTACGAAATACATCCATCTGCTGCATCATCTGGCAGAGCGTTTCTGTATCCCCGAGCAAATGCAATTTATCATCAGAATGACTTCCTTCTAAATTCTAAGACTACGGTTCTGAAACGTGAATGGTGCAACTACACTGGGGGAAAGCAGCGTGGCTCAGTGGAAAGAGCCCGGGCTTGGGAGTCAGAGGTCATGGGTTCTAATCCCACCCCTGCCACTTATCAGCTGTGTGACCTTGGGCAAATCACTTCACTTCTCTGGGCCTCAGTTCCCTCATCTGTAAAAGGGGGATGAAGACCGCGAGCCTCCCGCGGGACAACCTCATCCCCTGTATCTCCCCCAGCGCTTAGAACGGTGCTCGGCACGTAGTAAGCGCTTAACAAATACCAACATTATTATTATTATTATTATTATTGAGGAGTTTACGGTCTAGAGGGGGAGACATTCATTAATATAAATAAATAAATCACAGCTAGATACCTAAGTGCCGTGGGGCTGAGGTTGGGGTGGTTATCGACTGCTTAAAGGGTACAGATCCCGGTGCACGGGCTACGTAGAAGGCAGAGGGATTAGGGAAAATGATCTCTAGTCGGGAAAGGCCAAGGGGAGGAGATGTGATTGTAAGATAGGGGGAATGGTGGTCTGTCACATACCAAGTGGGACGGAGTTCCAAGTTAGAGGAAGGGGTATCAGGTAATTCATCAAATGTGGACGTAATATTGAATCACTATCTTTCCAAAAAAGTATAGGCCTGGGAGTCAGAAGGACCTGGGTTCTGATCCCTGCTCTGCCGATTGTCCGCTGGGTGACCTTGGGCAAATCACTTAACTTCTCCGTGCCTCAGTTTCCTCACATAGAAATTGGGGGTTAAGACGGTGAGCCCCATGAGGGACAGGGACTGTGCACAACCCAACTGTCTTGCATCTCCCCCAGCGCTTAGAACAGTTAAGCACATAGTAAGCGCTTAACACATACCACAATTTATCAGTGCGTCGTAATGTGCCTGGCACACGGTAAGTGCTTAACAGCTACCGTTATTGTAATTATTATTATTATATGACTATTATCTTGAGACCTATTTCTCATGTAGTGGTACAAATGATTTTGAAATACTGATTTTTAAAATTCTCTTGGAATTATGAAACCCCGTTCACCGCTATGCAGTTGGCCTCATCAAATCAGTAATAATAGCGATAATGATAATCCCCCTTTTACAGATGAGGGAACTGAGGCGCAGAGAAGTGAAGTGACTTGCCCACAGTCACGCAGCTGAGAAGGGGCAGAGTCAGGATTCGAACCCATGACCTCTGACTCCCAAGCCCGGGCTCTTGCCACTGAGCCACGCAGGGGATGCGTCTACCAACTCTGTTGTACCGTACTCTCCCAACTGCTCAACCCAGGATTCTGGGCCACAGCAAGTGCTTAAATTAACGCTGTTGATTGAGTCCTCGGACCCTCGCTAGGGGCTGTGCTCGTGGAGTGGATAACGAACTCTTTTATTAGCAATGAAAGGAACATAAAAAGCATTTGAGCCTCCCTTTCTCGAGCAAGGTGGAATCTCAGATACATGGGTATCAGAAGAGGCAAAAGGCAAGGGTTTTTGAGTTTCCAAAGGGATGTGATGAACCTTAAATAACCTTAAGAAGGTTCTTGAAGAACTATGAAGTAAACAAAAGACACAAGCCATGTGTACATTTATCCGGGTAGATTGGGTAAATTTCTCTGGGCACCACCGAAACCGCAGGCATTAAACAAGAGATTTAAGGATTTACCTAGTATGGATTGGTCTAGCAATACAGTGTATTGGAAAATAAACAACTAAAGCAACTCGCTACTAAATTCCTGAAGAATGGGGACTGCTGGACAACTTAGTTATATATATTATATATGACATATATTTTATATATTATAGTATATGTTATTATAATATATAATATAATACATACTACACAATATATCATACATGACATATATTTTATATTATAGTATATATCATTATAATATATACTATAATATAGTATATATTATATACTATATTATATATGATATATTATAGTATATACTATAATATATCATATATAATGTGTTATATATAATACATTATATATAACACCACGCACCGCCATGGACAGGTGCCAGTGTGAAGAGCAAGTAAGCACCATTTTGGGGATACTGTCTGTCACAAAGCTACTAAAACTCGCTAACAGCAAGCTTTGACAAAAATGATGTAGAAATTTTAAAATTTCTTACGAAAAACAAGAAATAGATTAACAACGAGCTATACATAAAGCTTCCCCTTGAGTCTGAAGATAACGTTACTGGTGATACCATTTCTCTTGCCATGTGCGAACTTGGCTGAATCAAATTTGCAATAACAGTCCTTTCCCTATCAGGTGAAATTAAGATTAATACTTGCTTCATTGCTGCACTTACACCCAGAGTCTGGTGTCGATTTTTTTCCCTCCTATTTGGTGCTGCAATTTTCTCTTTAGTACAGTGCTCTGCATACAGTAAGCGCTTAATAAATGCGACTGAATGAATTGAATGGATGAATAAAAATGTCCCTCCATTTCTAACTGCTGAATATCCGGCTGGCATTTCTGCCGCAGCTGCTTCCCAGCTGTTCACACCTTTGACTCCGAGACAGTAAGTAATAATAATTATAATAATGGCATTTGTTAAGCGCTTACTATGTGCCAAGCACCGTTCTAAGCGCCGGGGTAGATGCGGGGCAATCAGGTTGTCCCACGTGGGGCTCACACTTTTAATCCCCGTTTTACAGGCGAGGTAAGTGAGGCACAGAGAAGTTAAGTGACTTGCCCAAGGTCACACAGCAGACAAATGTCGGAGGCGGCATTAGAACCCACGTCCTCTGATCCAGGAGATGCCCTAGGCTGATGCTGAAGATGAAGACGCACACCGAAAGATCTAAATGATTACGCCCACTTCTGCGATGGAGCATAAACCTGAGGAAGATTGAGATATTTCCCCAAACTTTACCAGGAAAACGTACGAATCACTAAAGGGTTTTGAAGGCAGTGCAGAACTGAGCAGATGGGCCTAATTTTGTTAGCTACAGTGCATGGATTTCAAAAAAAATGCAACTTGCATGAAGAGTGCCTGATATCAACTGACCAGAGGGATGGGTCAACTAAACAGATTTTAAGAAGGAAAAAAAAACACTTTTAAAAGGGAGCGCTTTGACTTTTTTTTTTTTAACCCCCAAAAGACTTAATTTCCTCTGTACAAGAATTGAATGGAGTAGGATAAATAGAACACTGTGTCTCCAATTTAGTTTACATTAAATCGTATCTCCTTAAGCGCTTGCGTGGCTCAGTGGAAAGAGCCCGGGCTTGGGAGTCAGAGGTCATGGGTTCGAATCCAGGCTCCGCCACCTGTCACTTGTGTGACCGTGGGCAAGTCACTTCACTTCTCTGTGCTTCAGTTACCTCATCTGTAAAATGGGGTTTAAAACTGTGAGCCTCACAGGGGACAACCTGAATACTCTGTATCTACCCCCGCGCTCAGAACGGTGCTCGGCACATAGTAAGCGCTTAACAAATACCAACATTATTATCTCCTCCAAGAAGTCTTCTCTGACTAATCTCTCTTTTTCTGACCCAATCTACCTTCCCTTCTGTGTCACCTAAGCCCCTGGCCCAACCCCACAGCACTTGTGTACATATCCCTATACTCTGCCCTCCCTTTATATTATATATTTTTATGTCTATCTCCCGCAATAGATTGAAAGGTGTGAGGGCAGAGATCATATCTACCAATATACTGCATCGTACTCTCCCAACCACTTACTACGGTGCTCTGCACACAGCCAATGCTCAATAAATACCATTCCTTGATACTTTATAAATTGATAAAAGTAAATTACCAGGTCTGATAAAGTCTCCGTCCCATTCATTGTACCGAATTTCTTCACCGTCTCAAACGCGATATAATACCAAGCCATTAGTCTTCCCGCCTCTGTGGAAAAAGGTGTTTTTAACCATACGTGGCAAAGTGCTATTTTTCTTATTCCATCAAGGGGACAATAGCGTTCTAACTAAAGAGGGCAGTAGAAGGTATTTTCATTTCACAGTATACTCTATTTTGAATCCAAAATTCAATAGTATTTATGCAATAGTATTTGTTGAGCGCTTACTATGTGCAGAGCACTGTGCTAAGCGCTTGGAATGAACAAGTCGGCAACAGATAGAGACGGTCCCTGCCGTCTGACGGGCTTACGGTCTGATCGGGGGAGACGATCAAGCTATCCGTGAAAATTAGCGACCGAAAGTAAATGTAAATCTCTAGGGTTGGGGCTTCTGTGGTTTATTAAACAAATGTTAGATTATCAGATTACCCAGGCTGAGCTGCCCCTTTTCCCTCTGCTGCCTCTCTGCCCCCCCTTCACCTCCCCTCAGCTAAGCCCCCCTTTTTCCCCCCTTTCCCTCTTCTTCTCCCCCTCTCCCTTTCCCTCCCCTCAGCACTGCGCTTGTCCGCTCATTAGTCTATATTTTTATCACCCTGTTTATTTTGTTAACGAGAGGTACAGCCCCTTGAGTCTAAGGGCAGGGACTGTATCCGTTACCGATTTGTACATACAAGCGCTTAGTACAGTGCCTCTGCACATAGTAAGCGCTCAACAAATACTACTGAATGAATTTATTACTATTGTTTTAATGGGATGTACATCCCCTTGACTCTATTTATTGCTGTTGTTTTTGTCCGTCCGTCTCCCCCGATTAGAGTGTAAGCCCGTCAGTGAGCAGGGACTGGCTCTACCTGTTGCCGATTTGTCCATTCCAAGCGCTTAGTACAGTGCTCTGCACATAGGAAGCGCTCAATAAATACTATTGAATGAATGAATGAATAAATACCCACATGCTCAATGTTCAATTTTTTATGACTGTTACCCTCTTCAGCACCATCTAGAC
This sequence comes from Ornithorhynchus anatinus, assembly GCF_004115215.2. NCBI lineage: Eukaryota > Metazoa > Chordata > Mammalia > Monotremata > Ornithorhynchidae > Ornithorhynchus > Ornithorhynchus anatinus. The sequence goes on along the minus strand of NC_041731.1, from coordinate 96,984,579 downwards.
TATGATTTCCTTGGGAATTTGAAGACAGATTTCCAAGTGTCAAATGCACCATTACATAGACTATAGGCCCTTGATGCGACTATTGACGATGATCACTTAATGATCTACAGACTATGCAGTTAGCCCAGGAACAATCAAGAATGGATTAATAATAATGATGATAATAATTGTGGTATTCTATCATATTGAACTTATTGCACCCTCCTGACCACTCACGTATAAAACTACTACATCCAAAAGACATGATGAATAATAAATGAGAAGGCACTAAATGTTTTTCAGTTGTCATAGCATTTAGGCAAAATTGAATTTTAATGGAATGAACATTACCAGTTGGCTTGAAATTAACGTCTTCATCCATCTTGATTAAGTTTGCAGAAGATAAAGCATTCAGGTCCTTCAAACACAGCTCTGGTTGTTATTGAAAACATTTTACAATCAGTAAAAGCTAGTATTTTATAAAAAATTTAGTGTTAAATTGAATGTATTCCTCGCAAAGCTTAATTCTAGAGGATAATTCTTTCAATAGTACTTACTGAGCGCTTACTATGTGCAGAGCACTGTACTAAGCGCTTGGAATGGACACATCGCTAACAGATAGAGAAAGTCCCCGCCCTCTGACGGGCTCACGGTCTAATCACGGGCTTACAGTCTGATCATCATGAGATATGATTTCAAACTAACCACGGCTTTACTTATACGGAAGAAACTGCTCCTCTGTTGGACGAGTCATCCAAAAAGTTGGAGGCATTGTTAATGTGGATTCCCCTTTCCTTTCTTTCCCTCAAATTCCCATTACCACAACAATTACCGAACAGAAGATTTTAGCACCTTGAGGGTGCCTGAATGTCTAAACTCCTCCGGACGAAAAAGAATTTATATGAAACATCTGAAGGTCTGTGACTGATTTTAACAGAGAAAAAACCGGTCCAGAGTCACTTACAGCAAAGCCGATTGAGGATTATAGAAACCTGCCCATAGAACTCATAAAATTTTTTGGAATTGTGCCATGGTGGGTATAGTATTCCCATAGATATAAAGAACGATAATATGGGCAATATTACCGCTATGCATAAGACTTCACGGGCATATATTCATTCTCTCGTTTTAATTCAATAATCTGAAGCAGGTCTTATATAGGTACAAATATGTAGGAATGGGCATACCTAGAATTTGAAATCTTACAATGACCCGATCTGTTTACTCTGAAAATATTCAAATTGAGACATGTAGCCCCACTGCAATTCCAACGCGTGCTGTATTAAATTAAAGCATTTACGGGGTTTAGACTCGAGTAAATGATGAATTTTGGATGTCTCGTTTCTCCATGTTTAAAAAATTCAAACGGGTGAAATGTTAAAAGGCCCAAAATGAAAACTCAGAGCTATGAAAGCGAAAATGTACAGTTGGAAATTTGTACGAATGCATAGTAATTAATACGTCGTGTACTTAAAACCCTAATGGCGTTATTGTCGCCATGGGAACTGTAACTTAGAATTTCAAGTCCCGTTTCACTTTCATGATTTTTCACTTTCTGGGAACTGACATTGTGGGCAGAATAAAATAAGGAGCATTCGTATTTATTTTTTAATGGATTGGCTCATCATCTCTTACAGGTTTTAAGGGGTTACCGCTTTCGTACTCCATAAAGCGCTTAATTACCTTGTCCCATCCTAACTCACCTCGCTGCTCTCCTACTGTAACGCGGCTCGCCCACTTCACTCCTCTAATGCCAATTTATTCGCTGTATTTCGATCTTGTCTATCTGGCCTCTACCCCTCACCCACGTCCTGCCTCTGCACTGGAACGCCCTCCCTCTTCATATCTGACAGATAATTACTCTCCCCCCCTCCAAAACCTTACTGTGGGCCCGCCTCCTCTAAGAGGCCTTCCCTGACTAAACCCTCATTTTCCTCTTCTGCGTCACCCTGATTTGTTTCCTTTATTCACCTGTCCCTCAGCCCCACAGCACTTGGGTACATAGCTGTGATTATTTTTGATATTAATGTCCGTCTCCCCCTCTAGACTGTAAACTTGGAAGGGACTGGGTCTACCGATTTTATTATACTGTTACACTCTACTCTCCCAAGCACTTTATACAGTGTTCCGCACACAGTAAATGGTAGCGGCGTGGTTTAGTGGAAGGAGCACGGGCTTAGGGCTCAGAGGACGTGGGTTCTAATCTTGGCTCTGCCACCTGACTGCTTTGTGACCTTGGCCAAGCCACTTAATTTCTCCGTGCCTCAGTTACCTCATCTGTAAAATGGGGATAAGACTGTAGCCCCACGTGGGATAACCCGATTACTTTGTATCTACCCCAGTGCGTAGGTGTTTAACAAATACCATTATTATTAATAGTAAATTATTGATATTATATACAATATAACACACGATATAAATAACTATTTATATAAATTATTATTAATGGTAAATATGATTAATCAATTGACAACGCAAAGGGTTCTAAGCTATCCTCAGCAATTGTTTGGTGCTCCTTACGTGGGAAATCAACAGATCCACTCTTCGACATTATCTTCTTCAGTAATTATTGAGAACCTACTCGGACACAGTACTGCATTATACCTTGTGAGTAATTACTGAAGAGCGGGACCTCCATCTTTCCGTCTTCCTCTTCAATTTTGAGCCCTGTGCGGGACTGGGTCTGGGTCTGATTTGATTATCTTGTAACTAGGCCAGTGTTTGGTGCCTAGTTAAGTGCTTAATAATTACCATAACTGAGACAAGCACTGTAGTAAAAACGGGAATAGTTATAATAAAAGCAGATTGGACACAATCTCTGTCCCTCGTGGGGCTCTACCTAAGGGGGTGGGAGAACAGGTATCTCTTATCCACATTTTTACAGATGAAGAAACTGAGGCCCAGTGATTTGCCCATGACCCCACAGCAGACACGGAGCCAAGATTCGAACCCCAGTCTCCTGACTCCCAAGTCCATGCTCTTCTTACAAGCCCGCGCCGTTTTAAACTAGCTCTCTAAGGAACACCCGACAAATAGCAAAAATGGCAAACATGCAATCGAAAAGTTGAAGATTGAGAAGCAGCGTGCCCCAGTGGATAGAGCACAAGCCTGGGCGTCAGAAGGACATGGGTTCTAATCCCGGCCTCGTGTCCGCTGTGCGACCTTGGGCAAGTCACTTCATTTTTCAGCGTCTCGGTTATCTAATCTGCAAAATGGAGATTACGATTTTGAGCCCCACGTGGGACGGGGACTGTGTCCAATCTGATTAGTTCGTATCTACTCCAGCGTTAAAAAAAAGTGCAAATGTTAGAGGCCTAAAATGTGACAGAACCAATAACGGTAATATTCATAAATGCTGAAACGGGTCAAGACGGGGACCTGATTCAGGAGACTTAATGTGGGAAGGCTTCAGGCAGGTGATGGGTTTTTCACTGAACTTGAAGGAAGAGACGTGGCTTGGTAAAGATAACGGAAAGGCTACGTTCTGGGCGGAGGAGAAGGGTGCACAGTGGCTGAGAGAGGCAACACAGTTGGGTAAGAGGAATGGTGAGCATGCCGAAACGGATAGTATGACCTACAGGGTATTAGGAAAAAACCAAACCAAATTTATAAGAACGGCTATGGATAATGATGACACATTAATGACCAGCAAACTACAGAAATACCGTCATCTCTTCTCTAATGCTGGGGTTGTGTTCATCCAGAATCTCATATTCCAAAAGATTCATGTTAATCATGAGATGTTCATCCCCCTGATTCTATTTATTCCTATTGTTTCTGTCTGCCTTGTCGCCCCCGATTAGACTGTAAGTCCGCCAAAGGGCAGGGACTGTCTCTATCTGTTGCCGATTTGTACCTTCCAAGCGCTTAGTACAGTCCTCTGCACATAGTCCTCTGCTCAATAAATACTACTGAATGAATGAATGAATACTCATGCCTTGATTGACACCACAAGCGTGAACAATTTCTTTTTTCTTCTAACTACATTTTGCTTACATCCAGACAGATGTTCATTTTGGTAAGAACTTTCCCTAATTCCTCAACAGTAGTCTCTTCAAAACATGTTAAAAAAATGTGATATCAAACTAACCGCACTATATAGTAGTACTAATAATAATGCTGGTCTTTGTTAAGCGCTTACTATGCGCCGAGCACTGTTCTAAGCGCCGGGATAGATACGGGGTGATCAGGTTGTCCCTAGGTCCATATACATTTAAATAAAACTTTATTCAGTTCTGGTTTCACTTCATTTAGTTTTAATATAATAATTTCATTTGAAAATAATCACAGCAGCGCCTGGAATTTAGTCACGTTCACTGTTAGAATATATCTGACTACTTAATAAATCTTAAAAATGAATAAAGTGTACTTTTATTGTAGAACAATCAGAGGTAACTAACCTTGTAATTTGGCTTCTATTCCAACTTTATCCAAACTAGATGAAAACCCTGTGTGAATGTGAAGAGTAGAGTGTAAAGGTAGAATAGAAACTAATGCCTCATGAGACAATCCTCTGACCAACCCCACCTAACCATCAAAATGTAAAAAGGAGTCGGGTTTCCCTGTCGTTGAGAAGGGGCACACAGTAGTTATATTTCTACTGTTTCAACCGAGACAAAATAATGCAATAGGAAATGAGGTCATAAAAGAAAAACTTTCATTCGCTATTCAGCATATTCTAAATATTTTCATCTTGAGAAGCAGCCCGGTGTAACGGATAGAGCCCGGGCCGGGGAGTCAGAAGGCCATGGGTTCTAATCCCGCCTCTGCCACGTGTCTGCTGGGTGGCCTTGGGCAAGTCACTTCACTGTGCCTCAGTTCCCTCGTCTGTAAAATGGGGATTGAGACGGCGAGCCCGATTTGCTTGTATTTGCCCCAGTGCTTAGTACTGTGAGCCTCACGTGGGACAACCTGATGACCCTGTATCTCCCCCAGCGCTTAGAACAGTGCTGTGCACATAGTAAGCGCTTAACAAATACCAACATTATTATTATTAGAGTGCCTGGCACATAGTAAGCACTTAACAAATACCATAATTATTATCTTATTTCATGAACCACAGAACATGGGATTAAAAAAGAACAACAGAATGTAAAATTAAATCTGATGTATGGTACTTTCGGCGATGGAAGACGTATTCCAATGTTAAGGGAAGAGTTATGTTATTTCAAAAAAGATAATAATAATAATAATGGGGGTATTTATTAAGTGCTTACTACGTGCAAAGCACTGTTCTAAGAGCTGGGGGGGATACAGGGTGATCAGATCGTCCCACGTGGGGCTCACGGTTTTAATCCCCATTTTACAGATGAGGTATCCGAGGCACGGAGAAGTGAAGTGACTTGCCCAAAGTCACACAGCTGGCAAGCGGCAGAGCCGGAATTAGAACCCATGACTTCTGCCTCCCAAGCCCGGGCTCTTTCCACTGAGCCACGCTGCTTCTCTATGACATACGGAGTAGGGGACTGAAATCTCATAGAACAAAACTGCATTTGGAAGTCCTTTGTTAATTTCATTTCAAACCTCACTGAAAAAATAGAATACGATGGGGAAAGGCACGAGAGCACGGGCTTCAGAGTCAGAGGACACGGGTTCTAATCCTGGAACCGCCACTTGTGTGACTTTGGGCAAGTCACTTCACTTCTCTGTGCCTCAGTTCCCTCATCTGTAAAATGAGGATGACTGTGAGCCCCACTTGGGCATGAAACAGTGCTTGGCACATAGTAAGCGCTTAATAAATACCATCATCCTCATTATTATTAGGACCACTTCTAACGACCCCGTGCCGAGATAACCGACGGGTTCGACTCTTCCCGTCACGACCAGGAGAGTGTGAGCACTGGAACGGAGAGCCAGACCATAGGTACCCCGTATTTCTCAGAGCTACTAGCAGGGTAGCGTTGCTATAACTAGAGATTCGGCCCGGGAGTCAGAGAGTCGTGGGTTCTAATCCCGGCTCCGCCACTTGTCTGCTGTGGGACCTTGGGCGAGTCACTTCACTGGGCCTCAGTGATAAAAGGGGAATTAGGACTGTGAGCCCCACGTGGGACAGGGACCGTGTCCAACCCGACTTGCTTCTATCCACCGCAGCGCTTAGTACACCCTGGCTTAAGCTTAGTAAGCGCTTCACGACAACCGTTATTATTATTGTTATTATTACGACACTATGTAAGAACTGTGTTCTGTTTATGTAGGCACAACAGACTTCTAATTATAAATAATCTTTATAACTATTCAATGTGCCGTAATTGACTAACAATCATCTACGCGCTTCATAATAACAAACCATAATGAGCGGGATTTTTCAGAGCTCTGATATACAGAAATGTAGATCTTATCCATTCCAAAGCTATATTCACATCAGTGATGGTACGCAGTACGATTTCTGCATTTAAATGTTCAATAAGGTGCCTGTGCAAGCTAGTAAAGAAATACATCGGGATTAATGTCATGCATTAAACAGAACAGTTCAGCAGATATTCCTTTTATCACCGGTGCTTCAGTAATCGCTCAAAATAAAGGCCAAATATTATCGGCTGAATATCGAAAAGGAAACATTGAGGTACATTACTCTGTTCGAATTAAACCCTAATTCTTTTTAAAGATCTTGACTTTTTTTTTTATGACGAGCTGATATAAGGGCCTATTAAAGACTGTAAACTTGTCGTGGGCGGGGAACGTGTCTACCAACTCTATGTTCAACTCTCCCGAGCGCTCTGTACAGTGAAGCGGCTCATTAAATACCACCGATCGATTCATTCCAAATGGTTAGTTCCCTGCAATAATCAGCTCCAGTTCTGAAGTCTCAAGCAATAGGAGAACAACAATATCGGAAGCAAAAATGTCGAAGGCAACCCCTTTAAAGTGAACAATAACTGGTCACGGCCAAAATCGATCTAAATGCTTTCTTATAGACGTTTTAGAGCTCGCGCTGAAAAGAGGGACTGTTTTTTATTTCCCACTTCGGGCCTCTTCCTCTAAATTAACCTCATGCTATAGCAAGTTAATGGGATGAAGACGTAAGCAGACTGTGTACACCTTAACTCGAGGGGTTTCATCGCGTATCGTAAGTTAACAAGTCTAGCAGCAGGAGAAAAACATTTATTTTGACACCCGTTTTCGCTTTGGGGAAACTTCGGAGCGGGGGAAAATATTCCCCAAACATAGTTATCCAACTCTGGTCTAGCCTCACTCCTAAAATCAGACTCTGTGGGAAATTTGAGGATCAGCTAAAGAACTGCTGAAACTTTTAATCTATTTCTGTAGTTGTAAACGTATCTTGGAAAATCTCCTATGTGTCTATAAAGGGCCACATTTCTCATGAACAGATTAAAGGAAAAGGGGCTACTGACAATTATAACTTTTATATCAGCAGAAAAAATCCCTTTACCTGCTTTCTATTGTATCGGCACCAGTTAGTAACTGCATGTATTGCTCTCTAGTATGCATTCTCGTCATGATAACTGCGGTAGCTGTAGTATCAAACTGAGAAAATATAGAAACACTTAGCAGCAAATTTCCAGAAACAGTTCTCAAGCATTTAATAATAATAATAACGTTGGGATTTGTGAAGCGCTCACTCCGTGCCGAGCACTGTTCTAAGCGCTGGGGGAGATACAGGGTAATCAGGTTGTCCCGCGTGAGGCTCACAGCCTTCATCCCCATTTTACAGAGGAGGTAACTGAGGCGCAGAGAAGTTGAGTGACTTGCCCACAGTCACACAGCTGACAGGTGGCGGAGTCGGATTCGAACCCATGACCTCTGACTCCCAGTGACTCCCAGTGACTCTCGCCACTGAGCCATGCTGCTGATTCACCAATTTCAAATGGCCTCAAAAATAATTACAGATAATGATCAACCTGTCACCAAATGCCTCAGACCTCAAAACGGATCAAAGAATAATAAATGTCCTCGAAATGAAAGATAATTTGATTTTTTTCTTAATCGAAACATAATCATTTCATTGGCATCTCTGCATGTACTTTTTGCACATTCCGAAGTCAGTATGAGTTTATGAAATGGCCTAATAATTTGAGTCACCTTAATAAAACTTTCATAATTTTAAAAGGAACTGTGTGCCACAACAAAGATTTCTTCCTTAGACCTTGAAGGCATCACCCTTTTATCACCCCTTTCAGGTAAGGAGGCAGTCTAGCAGCGAGGCTCAGTGGAAAGAGCGGGGGCTTGGGAGTCAAAGGTCACGGGTTCTAATCCCCGCTCCGCCACTTGCCAACTGTGTGACTCTGGGCAGGTCACTTCACTTCTCTGGGCCTCAGTCACCTCATCTGTAAAATGGGGATGAAGACTGCGAGCCCCACGTGGGACAACCTGATCACCTTGTATCCCCCCGGGCGCTTAGAACAGTGCTTTGCACATAGTGAGCGCTTAACAGATACCAGCATTTTTATGAAACGTAGAGTGAGGAATGAAGGGACTTGCAAACGGTTAGGTCAGACGAGTAAGTCTGAGGTAAATCTGTTTCGAGGCCTGCCAATTTTCTAATGACCAATGAGCATACGAACGTGATATAAAATACAGAGAGTTTAAATATTTCGCTAGCATAGCAGCGTGGCGTAGGGGATAGGGCACAGGCCTGGGAGTCGGAGGTCGTGGGTTCTAATCCCGGCTCCCCCGCACGTCAGCTCTGTGACCTTGGGCAAGCCACTTTACTTCTCCGTGCCTCAGTTACCTCATCTGTAAAATGGGGATCAATGACCGTGAGCCCCACGTGGGACACGCTGGATTACCTTGTATCTTTCCCAGCATTTAGAACAGTGCTTGGCACTTAGTAAGCGCTTATCGAACACCACCGTCGTTATGATTATTAACATTGTGGCAGCTTTCAACCGAATCTTCTTCAAACTCACTCAGGAGAAATAGTTGCTTACCAAACGCAACTGATGGACTGATTTGATATTCGACCCGCTCCCAGGCCCACCACATTTGGGCGCATATCTTTAAATTAAATGACATATTATAAGTTATTTATTCATATCAACGTCTGCCTCCGCCTCAAGAATGTAAGCTCAGTAGGGGCAGAGAACGTGTCCGCTGATTCCGCTGTACTGTGCTCTCCCAAGCACACGGTACACTGCTCTGCCCATAGTAAGGGCTCAAAAGATAAAACTGATTGATTGATTGATCGATTACCTGAGGTCGGCCAGCCCTACCAATCATTTGCAGAATATCCGTCTCACTGTATTCTTCTACCATTCCTCCAACGTAATGCATGGTGGACTTGATTACGACGAGGTGAGCTGGCAAATTTACTCCCATAGCCAAGGTGCTGGTAGTAACTGCATCAAATGGAGGTATTTTAATGTCTTGCCAAAAAACAACATGGCATCGCATTTAGGAAAAAAAAACTAAAACCTACAAAATTCCATAAAATAAAATGAAGAGAATTCTACAAAATAAAAAGCTTAATTCGGCTACTTTTCAAACTTCAACTGTACTGTGTAAGATAGTAAATATATCTTCATCTACCTATCTGTAGAGATAGATCAGTGGAAAGAGCCCGGGCTGGGGAGTCAGAGGTCACGGGTTCGAATCCCGGCTCCGCCACTTGCCGGCTGTGTGACTTTGGGCAAATCACTTAACTTCTCTGGGCCTCAGTTCCCTCATCTGTAAAATGGGGATTGACTGTGAGCCCCACGTTGGACAACCTGATCACCTTGTATCCCCCAGCGCTTAGAACAGTGCTCTGCACATAGTAAGCGCTTAACAAATACCAACATTATTATGATTTATTGGATATAGATAGATACCTATCTATATCTAAATATCTATAAATTAATATAGGGATGAAGACTGGGAGCCCCACGTGGGACAACCTGATCACCTTGTATCCTCTCCGACGCTTAGAGCAGTGCTTTGCACTGAGTTAGCGCTTAACAAATGCCATCGTTATTTATTAATAGATTAAATTATATAGCTATCTAGATATAGATATGCAGATATACGAACCTAAATAGTTCAGATTTTTGAAATGATGATAATTGCCACATTTAAGCGCTTACCAAGTGCCAAGCACTTTATTAAGGGCTGAGGTAGATGCAATCCATGTGAGTATTTTCAAGTTAATAAATCTTGTGAAAAATTTGAAAAAAATTTACATAAAAACAGAGTATCACACTACAGTTTCTTTTCTCAAAGAAAAATAATAATAATGTTGGTATTTGTTAAGCGCTTACTAGGTGCAGAGCACTGTTCTAAGCGCTGGGGGAGATACAGGGTAAATAACGTCTAATAACTACAATAACATTCCCGAAAACTAGCTTACAGAGAACCGGCAAATCTCCAACTGTAAAAGCTCCTTCGATTAGTTTTCTGTCGGACAGTTCCATGCCAGCGTGATGGTAACCCACTCCACACATTAAGAGGTCTAGAAAGCAAATTGATAATGCATTTATATCGCAACATTTCCTCTGAAAAAAACTGCACGTTTCCTCCTTCTTCATTTAGAATAGTTTTCCACCACAAAACGATATCATACCCACCTCTCAGTTTTGAATCTTTTGTTGAATTGGCACAAATTTGAAGCCTATGAGAGAAGACACATCTATTTATTGCTATTGCTTTTGTCCGTCTCCCCCGATCAGACCGTGAGCCCGTCAGTGGGCAGGGACCGTCTCTATCTGTTGCCGATTTGTCCATTCCAAGCGCTCAGCACAGTGCTCTGCGCATAGTAAGCGCTCGATAAATACTATCGAAGGAAAGAATGAATGAATGAATGAGAGTTACTCCTCTCGACTGTAAGCTCATTACCAGCAGGGAACGTGTCTGTCGGCCAATGCTGTTGTGCTGTACTCTTCCAAGCTTGATACAGTGCTCTGCACGTAGTGAGTGCTCAGTAAATATCGCCGATGGATCAGAAACAAATATCAGATTGTCCGATCGTCTTTTCTCCACCCCAGTATTTGGCACAGAGTTTGGTACATAGTAGGCATTTAATAAATATCACAATTAGTATATTATTATTATTATTATCATCACTGCAACGACTGCATTGGTGATTCATCAATTTATTAATGCAGTATCCTGGAAATAGCCTTAACCTGTTCAGGTCTGCATACGTCCATCAATCCGCGTAGTCACTGAGTGCTCAGCACGTGCAAAGCCCCGTACCGAGCCCTTGAGAGAGAACGACGTAAGCGAGTCGGCTGACACGTTCCCTGCCCGCGATGAGGAATTATCCTTCCAAGGTCTCCAACGGAGGACTCGGAAATCCCGGTGGACTCCGGAGGGAAAGAAAAAGCACCTACTCTCATAAAAAATCCAGGTATCGTGGCAGAGGTCAAAGAGATATCGGGGTTGTGCTTTCTGATTCTGGGGAAAAGTCCACAAAGAGTTATTCTCAATCCTCCGCACCCCTAAGTTCTGACCTGAGGGAATGCTATTTGTAGCCTTCCTCTCGGCCGGGGCCGCAGGGGAGGAGGAAATCCTTGGATCCTGTACCCTGCTATTATTTTTATGTATTCCTTGACATCGAGAACAAGACTAAGGCCACCGTCCCTCTCCACGTAGTTAATGAGCCACTCAAAAACGGGCCGTAAATTCTGAGCAGCTAAACTTAAAGACTACCTTTGCTTCTGTTCCACGGACATGATAAATTTGACATCCTTTGCAAGAACGGATGCGGCCTGCTGCACTCCTTTCCTCGTGGCACAGAACTGCAAACGAAACAGTCCCTTTTAAAGTTTCCATCGCTGCGAGGAAACAAAAGTTTCCTTTAAAAATAAACCAATACGTCCTACGTACCACAAGTGCCGGTTTCTGATCGGAGTAGGTCTGGATGACGTTGGCAATCTTATAGTTGAGCATCAGATCAAATTTAAACTCCGTCTTGTGATTACTGCAGGGAAAGCCAAGGACCACCTTCCGAAGTTTCACCGGTCGACAGCTCTCGTCCATTTTCAGGCACACGGCGGGTCTCTTCCCGTCGGACAGCCACTCCGCAATCTTCCGACAGCAAAGAAGCACAGCGACTTGAGGCCGTCCGGCAGGGTCTTTCATTCCGAACATCCCGGTCGGTAATCGTCGTTGAATTATTACGCAAGGCACGTTACGAGCATTATCGGCACCGGGAGAGCGGTTTACTAGGCACGTCACGACGTAACAGGCCTCGCTGCCTCTCCGGGAACCCCCACCTCTCTGCATCAGTGAGGTGACTCCATCCCAATCTGCCTCGCACCACCCCAGCAGGGAAGCGAAAAGTGGGTACAGTTACAGCCTCCACCAAATCTCACGAGGGTTGGCCGCTGGCTGGCGCAGAGGTTGCCGTGGCTCCAGAAATTCCGGGAGGAGTCTGAAATTCTGCCCCTCTAGCTACAGCGTCCTACTGATTTTTGCTTTGATTTTATGTTTCTGCCTGTTATGCTAGCTTAGTGCTTTCTCATCTCACCGCAGCCCCTGTTTCTGTTGCCGGACCCCCCGCCTCCCCTCATTCGTTCAATCGTATTGAGCGCTTACTTTGTGCAGAGCACCGTACTAAGCTCTTGGAGAGTACAATTCGGCAACAGATAATCCCTCTATTCCTGAAGGCCGAGGACTGGTTTTAACTCCCACCTGTACATTCTTCTCCGGGGCTTAGTACAGTGCTCGTCATCCGGTAATAAATATCGTTCTCGTCCGTCCGTCTCCCCCGCTCAGACCGTGAGCCCGTCAAACGGCAGGGACCGTCTCTGTCTGTTGCCGACTTGTTCGTTCCAAGCGCTTAGTACGGTGCTCCGCACATAGTAAGCGCTCAATGAATACTATTGAATGAATGGAATAACACTTAATAAACTTAATATCACTTAATAAATTAATATCACTTAATACCTATCACTTCTACTACTTTCATTCATTCAATCGTATTTATGGAGCGCTTACTGTGTGCAGTACAATTCAGCAACAAATAGAGACAATCCCTACCCAACAACGGGCTCACGGTCCAGAAGTAGGGATACAGGCAACAGAACAAAAAAAAACCCCAAGCAGACAGGCATCAATAGCGTCATTATAAATAGAATGATGAAAATGTAATAATAATAATAATGTTGGTATTTGTTAAGCGCTTACTATGTGCAGAGCACCGTTCTAAGCGCTGGGGTAGATACAGGGTCATCAGGTCGTCCCACGTGAGGCTCACGGATAATCCCCATTTTACAGATGAGGGAACTGAGGCACAGAGAAGTGAAGCGACTCGCCCACGGTCACACAGCTGACAAGCGGCAGAGCCGGGAGTCGAACTCACGACCTCTGACTCCCAAGCCCAGGCTCTTTCCACTGAGCCACGCTGCTTCCCATTGTAAACAACATTAATGCAATATTAATAAACATTAATAAAAATAAATAGAATAATGAATATGTACATCTATACACAAGTGCTCCGGGGCGGGGGGGAAGAGCAGAGGGAGGGAGTCGGGGCGATGGGGAGGGGAGGAGGGGCAGAGGGAAAGGGAGGCTCAGTGTGGGAAGGCCTCCCGGAGGAGGTGAGCTCTCCGTAGGGCTTTGAAGGGGGGAGGAGGGTTAGCTCGGCGGAGGCGAGGAGGGAGGGCGTTCCGGGACGGCGAGAGGACGTGGCCCGGCGGTCGACGGCGGGGCAGGCGAGAACGGGGCACAACGAGGAGGTTACTTCTGAGGCTGGACTAAGCCCTCGAGAAACTTACTAAACCCCAAGGTCACAGCTGTGCTTCAGATAGCCGGCAGGAGGTTTGGGGGCAAGAAAGCAGAAGCACAAAACCACACTCTCCGTGGGGCAAAGAACTTAGTTTTGCCTTCGCTTCCCAAAACCTACTGGGGTATTCTTGGCGCGGCTGGTTCTTCTGCCAGTAACTACTGCAAAACGCAGTTTAACCCGGGGAGGAGAGCTCAAGTCCCCTTGGGGGAGAGCACGGAGTGGAAGTCAAGTCAGTTTAGATTCTCATATTGGAAGCAGAGTGGCAAGAGCACAGGCTCGGGAGTCAGAGGACGTGGGTCCTAACCCCGGCTCCGCCGCTCGTCCGCTGGGCAGGCCACTTCACTTCTCCGGGCCTCAGTTACCTAATCCGTAAAGTGGGGATGAAGACTGGGAGCCCCACACGGGACAACCCGATTATCTTGTATCTACCCTAGTCCTTAGAACAGCGGTTGGCACGTAGTAAGCACTTAGCAAATACCATCATCATTATTACTATTTATTCCAGGAGAAGGATTCCATCAGGTATCGTCAATCTGCTCAGGCTATACCTGGGCTAAAAAGGAAGCCAAGGTGAGTTGGCTTGGGATTCATTTCAGACTTAACTCTTCGCCCAGCCACTGCCCAAGCCAAGAGTTCGGGCCGCCATCGGTAAACCACGGGGTAACCGATCTCTGGTAATCAGATCGTTAGCGTGGAACCTTGCCAATTTGCGACTGGACGCTTTAAATGTCATCGCGTTAACCTCAGTTTCGGTGTCTTCTGCTGCTCTGCCTTCTAGTTCGTAGTACTGCTTAATTCCCAGCTCTTCCCCTCGCCTGCTGGGTGACCTCGGGTGAGTTACTTGACTCCTCAGTGCCTCAGTTTCCGTAACTGTAAAATGGGCATTCGATATCTGTACTTCCTCTCACTTGAGACCCTGGGCCCTTATGTGGGGCAGAGACTGTGTCCTACCTGACTGACTTGAATCGACCCCAGCAGTAGATTTAAAACAGTAGATTTAAAAAAAGAGTGGAAAATCAAAGCAATTACCTAACAGTGGAAAAAAATACCCGTCCTTAACTTTCTTGGATAAAGCAGCCTCGAGTACCTCGATTATTATTCCTCAAGCTCTACTCCTGTAGCGAGACAAACCGATGACTAGAGAAGTAGCACGGCTTAGTTGAGAGAGCACGGGCCTAGGAGTCAGAGGACCTGGGTTCTAATTCCACCCACTGCCACTTGCCTGCTGTGTAGTCTTGGGCAGGGCACTTAACTTTTCTGGGCCTCAGTGTCCCCAAGTGTGAAATGGACTCAATACTTAGACTGCCACCACGCCCTCTGCTCCTCCCCCTCCCCCTCTCTTCAGCGTTGTGCATATTTGTATATATTATTTATTACCCTATTTATTTTGTTAATGAGGTGTATATCTCCATGATACTATTTATCTTGATTATGTCTGTGCTGGACTGTTTCGTTTCTGTTCTGTTTTGCTTCGCTGTCTCCCCCGTTTAGACCGTGAGCCCTTTATTGGGCAGAGATTGTCTCTATCTGTTGCCGAACTGTCCACTCCAAGCGCTTAGTACAGTGCTCTGGCACATAGTATGCGCTCGATAAATACTACCGAACGAATATAGGACAGAGATTGCTTTTCACCCGATTACCCTGCATCCACTCCAGCATTTAGAACAGTGTTTGATCCCTAGTAAGAGCTTAACAAATACCATTAAAAATCAAACAAAAAACTTTGTTCTCCATAACTATTACTGTTCAGATGTTCACCTTTGCCAGGTAGAACTTGCCTAAGCGTAGTGATAGTTAAGAAATTTCTAAAATGTGGGAGCTCACCCTATTCTCTTTAGGAATTAAAAGGCTGGACAAGTAGGTAAAGGAAGAATCGCAACAATTAACTTAGAAAATATCTTTCAAGCAAGGTAGTGGGCGCTGAGTTCAGCATTCCCGGAATTTCCGCTTTCATTTGTGATCTGTCTTCTGATGGATTCAAATAACCATTCCCCAGAAATCTGAACTTTAACTTACATCTTCAGAATTCGGGATGGTTGCGGACACAGCGACAAATCTCACAGGTAAAACCGTGTCAGTGTTTTCCGAGAGGCGAGACACAGACTGTATAGTTTTCATCCGACTGACGACTACTTCAAGAGTGGGACCACGGTTTTCCTCTTTTATAACGTGAACCTAGCAAAAACCAAACCAAAAAACCCCCCCAAAACAGAATCTCAGATAAAACAATGAACATCTAAAGAGCAATAGAAGTGTTCACGTTTTATCCCGGGGTAAATAACCAATGTCCACGTAAAGGGATGTCAAAGAATTCAACATATCCGTCCGCTCGACTGGATATATTTTAATTACCCTAGTTATTTTGTTAATGAGATGCACATCATCTCGATTCTATTTATTTGCTATTGTTTTAGTGAGAGGTTCATCCCCTCGATTCTATTCATCGCCATCGTCCTCGTCTGTCCGTCTCCCCCGATCAGACCGTGAGCCCGTCAAAGGGCAGGGACCGTCTCTATCTGTTACCCATTTGCCCATTCCAAGCGCTCGGTACAGTGCTCTGCACATAGTAAGCGCTCAATAAATACTATTGAATGAATATCCACCATTTAGTTGTCTGGTGCTAGGCACACAGTCAGCGCTCAATAAATACCACGGATTACAATACAACGGAGTTGGTAGACACATTCCCTGCCCACAAGAGGGAGAGACAGGCTGTAATAATAATAATAATAATAATGATAATAATAATGATAACGTCGGTATTTGTTAAGCGCTTACTATGTGCAGAGCACTGTTCTAAGCGCTGGGGTAGATACAGGGTCATCAGGTTGTCCCACGTCAGGCTCACCGTCTTCGTCCCCATTTTCCAGATGAAGGAACCGAGGCACAGAGTAGTTAAGTGACTTGCTCGCGGTCACACAGATGCCAAGCGGCAGAGCCGGGATTCGAACACACGGCCTCTGACGCCCAAGCCCGTGCTTTTTCCACCGAGCCACGCCGCTTCTCTAATAGAAATACATTATGGATACGTCTATAAATACGGTGGAACTGGGGGTGGGGGGAAACGAGGACTTAATTGGGAAAGGCCTTGACAACTGGGAAAGGCTTCTAGGCCACCAATGTCAGATTCTCTTCTATAGATCCTCCTCGCTTTCATATTTAAAAACGCTCGATGTACTATTTACCTCGTCGATAAGGAAAAGCCGGACCAGCTGGATCATGGAATTGTCTCTCCATTTTCGCGTCATGCTATCCCATTTTTCCTGAAGGATATAGGGTGAGATTCATTAAAGCAGCTACGATTAATATCATTCAATTAACGTGACCGATAACCCGGTGGAAAAAAGGCCCGTGAAACCCACGATGCCGCTGAAGGTTTATCTGGAGGAGGGGAAAATCATTTTTCCCCTCATTAGCGTCCCTTGCAGGGGGTGGGATTTGGGAAGGGAAGAGGAGGGGGGAGGATAACTGACCACTGACAGAATCTAACGTCACCGGTACGTAGGCTGCCTCACATCCTCGATCTCCCTTTGAGAGGTAGCGGGTCACAGAAGAGGCAGTGCGGCTTAGTGGCAAGAGCCCGTTCTTGGGAGTCGGGGGACGTGGGTTCTACTCAAGCGCTTAGCACGGGGCTCTGCACACAGTAAGCGCTCAATAAATACGACGGAATGGATGAATCCCAGCTCCGCCACTTGTCTGCCGTATGGCCTTAGGCAAGCCATTTGACTTCTCTGTGCCTCAGTTACCTCATCTGGAGAATGGGGATTAGAAGTGTGAGCTCGACCTGGGACGATCTGATTACCTTAGAGCTATCCCGGTGCTTTGAACAGTGCTTGGCACATAATAAGCGCTCAACAAATACCACAGTAATAATAATAGGAAAACGGGGAGAGAAATTTTCATATCTCTTGTTTGATGGGGGCTAATCCAGTAACGCCTACTCAACCCACCCACCGTCCTCTGCGTCGACTAAGTAACAATAATAATAATGTTGGTATTTGTTGAGCGCTTACTATGTGCGGAGCACTGTTCTAAGCGCTGGGGCAGATACGGGGTAATCAGGTGGTCCCACGTGAGGCTCCAGGTACTTTGCTTTGTACCCATTAAACACTGTGATACTCACCCCACCCCCACATGACTCACGTAAATATCCTTATACTCTATTATTTCTCCGCTCTGTAATTTCTTTTATGTTTTATCGTCCACCTCCCTTTGGAGCCCGTGAGTTCCTTGTGAACAGGGATCGTGTCTGCCGACTCTATAGTGGAAAGAGCACGGGCTGGGGAACCAGGGGACCCGGGTTCAAATCTTGCCCGGGTCAACCTTCTGCTGTGTGACTACAGGCGAGTCATTTAACGTCTCTATGCCTCAGTTTCCTCATTTGTAAAACGGGGATTCAATACCTTTTCACCCTCCTACTTAGACCGTGAGCCCCACGTGGGGCGGGGACCCTGTTCAAGGTTCATTCGTTCATTCGATTCGTTCAATAGTATTTATTGAGCGCTTACCGTGGGCACAGCGCTACGGTAAGCGCTCGGGAACGTACAATACCATGATAAAGAGACACATCCTCTGCCCACAAAAGCGCTCAATAAATACTACTGAATGAATGAATACAATCTAGATGGGGAGACGGACATCAACGCAAAGAGAGGATCTACAAATCCGTACCTAGGTGCTGTGGGACTGGGAGGGGGGAAGAACAAAGGGAGCAAGTCAAGGTGACGCAGAAGGGAGTGGGAGAAAAGGAAAAGGAAGCAGCGTGGCTCAGCGGCAAGAGCCCGGGCTGGGGACTCAGGGGTGGTGGGTTCGAATCCCAGTTCCGCCGCTTGCCATTCATTCATTCATTCAATAGTATTTATTGAGCGCTTACTATGCGCAGAGCACTGTACCGAGCGCTTGGGATGAACAAGTCGGCAACAGATAGAGACGGTCCCTGCCGTCTGACGGGCTCACCGTCTGATCGGGGGAGACGGACGGACGAGAACGATGGCGATAAACAGAGTCGAGGGGAAGAACATCTCGTAAAAACCGATGGCGACTAAATAGAATCGAGGCGATGTACAATTCATTGACAAAATAAATAGGGTAACGGAAATATATACAGTCGAGCGGAGGAGTACGGTGCCGTGGGGAGGGGAAGGGAGAGGTGGAGGAGCAGAGGGAAAAGAGGAAAATGAGGGTTTAGCTGCGGAGAGGTGAAGGGGGGACGGCAGAGGGAGTAGAGGGAGAAGAGGAGCTCAGTCTGGGAAGGCCTCTCGGAGGAGGTGAGTTTTAAGTAGGGTTTCGAAGAGGGGAAGAGAATCAGTTTGGCGGAGGTGAGGAGGGAGGGCGTTCCGGGACCGCGGGAGGACGCGGCCCGGGGGTCGACGGCGGGACGGGCGAGACTGGGGGACGGCGAGGAGGCGGGCGGCGGAGGAGCGGAGCGTGCGGGGTGGGCGGTCGAAAGAGAGAAGGGAGGAGAGGTAGGAAGGGGCGAGGTGACGGAGAGCCTCGAAGCCTAGAGTGAGGAGTTTTTGTTTGGAGCGGAGGTCGATGGGCAACCACCGGAGTTGTTTAAGAAGGGGAGTGACAGGCCCAGAGCGTTTCTGCGGGAAGATGAGCCGGGCGGCGGAGCGAAGAATAGACCGGAGCGGGGCGAGAGAGGAGGAAGGGAGATCAGAGGAAGGCCGGTAGTCTAGCCGGGATATAACGAGAGCCCGTAGCGGTGAGGTAGCCGTCTGGGTGGAGAGGAGAGGGCGGATCTCGGCGATATCGTAAAGGTGAGACCGGCAGGTCTCGGTGACGGATAGGACGCGCGGGGTGAACGAGAGAGACGAGTCAAGGACGACACCGAGATCGCGGGCCCGAGAGACGGGAAGGACGGTCGTGCCGTCCACGGTGATAGGGCAGTCCGGGAGAGGACCGGGTTTGGGAGGGAAGATGAGGAGCCCGGTCTCGCTCACGTCGAGTTTTAGGCGGCGGGCCGACATCCGGGCGGAGACGTCCCGGAGGCGGGAGGAGACGCGAGCCCGAAGGGAGGGGGAGAGGACGGGGGCGGAGATGTAGATCTGCGTGTCGTCTGCGTAGAGGTGGTGGTCGAAGCCGTGAGAGCGGATGAGTTCACCGAGGGAGTGAGTGTAGATGGAGAACGGAAGAGGGCCGAGAACCGACCCTTGAGGAACTCCGACGGTTAAAGGACGGGAGGGGGAGGAGGCTCCGGCGAAGGAGACCGAGAACGACCGGCCAGAGAGGCGAGAGGAGGACCGGGAGAGGACGGAGTCCGTGAAGCCGAGGTGAGATAAGGTGTGGAGGAGGAGGGGATGGTCGACGGTGTCAAAGGCAGCAGAGAGGTCAAGGCAGCGGTGTGACTTTGGGCCGGTCACTTAACTTCTCTGTGCCTCAGTTCCCTCAACTGTTAAATGGGGATGGAGACTGTGAGCCCCATGACGTGACGACCTGATGACCTTGTAACCTCCCCAGCGCTTAGAACGGTGCTTTGCACATAGTAAGCGCTTAACAAATGCCATCCTTATTATTATTAAAGGGGAGAGCCTAGTCTGGGAAGGCCTCTTGGAGGAGATGTGCCCTTCGGAGTCAGAGGTCGTGGGTTCGAATCCCAGCTCTGCCACTCGTCAGCTGTGTGACCGTGGGCAAGTCACTTCACTTCTCTGGGCCTCAGTTCCCTCATCTGGAAAATGGGGATGAAGACTGCGAGCCTCACGTGGGACATCCTGATGACCCCGTATCTCCCCCCAGCGCTTAGAACGGTGCTCTGCACATAGTAAGCGCTTAACAGACAGCAACATTATTATTATTCAATAAGGCTTTGAAGGGGGGGAGAGGAACTGTCAGATTTGAGGAGGGAGGGCGTTCCAGACGATGAACTACCTCAGCCCTCAGAACAGTTCTTGACGCCCAGTAAGCGCTTAAATACCGTCATCATTATCGTAACTTTCCCAATCACTTAGTAAAGTGCTCTGCACACGGTGAGCACCCAATACATATCGCTGATTGACTGCTAACCTGGTCAACATAACACTCCCCCGATGCGACTCTTCAAAAAGGCCGTACGTCTCTCCCTCTGGTTGCCCGGGGGCAAGGGGTTCCGCGGCTTAACGTCCCTCAACATTTTCCACTGAAGAAAATCCCTCGCTACCACCTCTTTCAGCCTTATCCACCCCCTAATATTATCTTTACCACTAGGCTAAGAGAACGCCAGCATCTTCCTGCAGATAAATTTACCAAGACAAAGTTCGGATAAGGAAACACGATGAAGTGAAGAGCAGGAGTAAAGCTTATACGACCTCTGCGCTCCGGGGCCTTAAAACCTTTATCATTTAGCCCAGTGGGGTAAATTCCGGTTAAGTGGGAGTGTTGGGTAGAGAATCGGGAACCACCCCGAGAAGGACGGTTTTCGAAGTTTATTCAAGAGGTCAGCTGAAGCTGCGTAGTAAGAGCAATTCAAGTAGTCAGTGACAGTTGGGGTCCATCACCGGCTGACGATTCTTTTATTCTATTTTATCTTATTTGTGAAGTGTGGCTCAGTGGCAAGAGGCCGGGCTTGGGAGTCGGAGGTCATGGTTCGAATCCCGGCTCTGCCGCTGGTCAGCTGTGTGACTCCGGGCAAGTCACTTCACTTCTCTGTGCCTCAGTTCCCTCATCTGTACAAATGGGGATGAAGACTGTGAGCCCTCCCGTGGGACAGCCCGATGACCCTGTATCTCCCCCAGGGCTTAGAACGGTGCTCTGCACAGAGTAAGCACTTAAGAGATACCAACATTATTATTTTGTTAATGAGGTGTCCATCCCCTCGATTCTATTTATTGCTATTGTTTTTGTCCGTCCGTCTCCCCCGACTAGACTGCGAGCCCGCCAATGGGCGGGGATCGTCTCTATCTGTTGCCGAATCGTACATTCCAAGCGCTTAGTACAGTGCTCTGCACATAGTAAGCGCTCAATAAATACTATCGACTGAATGAATGTCCTAGGCACTGTACTAAGCGCTGGTGTAGATGCAAGCTAAATGAAACTGGACGCCGTCCACGTCCCACATGGGGCTCACAGTTTCAATCCCCCGGACGAGGCAACCGAGGCACAGAGAAGCAAAGCGACCTGCCAAAGGTCACACAGCAGACAAGCGAAAGAGCCGGGATTAGAAGCCGGGGCCCTTCTGACGCCCGGGGCCGTGCTCCATTAGGCCGCGCTCCTTCTCTAGCGAAGATCCTGACGCAGGAAGACTGCTAGATTAGCAGAAATCCAACCGCTCGCTTAACCCGGAGGCATTGAGCCTTGCAAGGCTTCTTGGGGGGAAGTTCATTCATTCATTCAACGGTATTTATTGAGCGCTTACTATGTGCACAGCACTGTACTGAGCGCTTGGAATCCATAAGAGATGCATACGGGATCTTATCAGCCCCCTCCCTGCTGGGGGAAACCTCAAACTTGTTCTGATCACCGTAGCCCTGTGATTAGTCAGCCGAAAGCGCCCTTTCAGTGGGAAAATAACAGAAATGCCTATTACCCAGCGCTTCAAGTTGCTAATGTCGGATAAGAAAACATTATCGTATATTCAAGTGCTAAAATAAGCGAAAGATTACAAAGGAAGCCTACCGGAGTTGTCATAATAATGTGGGCATGTTGAATCTCAAACAGGTCATCCATGGCTGTGTCTCCGGTAATTTCTTTACAGTTCAGGCCTATGGGGCCAAATTTTTCTTTCCAATCATCAAAGCGTTGGCTGCACAGGGCTTTTATAGGTGCCACTAAAACAACACAAAATCGACACATTCCCAAGGAAGTTAAAGACTAGCTGGGACACAGTCAGTTAGGAGAACTTTTATCAAAAATTCATTCAATAGTATTTATTGAGCGCTCACTATGGGCAGAGCACTGTACTAGGCGCTTGGAATGTATAGATCGGCAACAGGTGCAAAAATGCATTTGTTCATTCATTCATTCAATAGTATTTATTGAGCGCTTACCCTGTGCACAGCACTGGGCTAAGCGCTTGGAATGGACAAATGGGTAACAGATAGAGACGGTCCCTGCCCCTTGACGGGCTTGCGGTCTAATCGGGGGAGGCGGACGGACGAGAACATTAGCAGTAAATAGAATCGAGGCAATAAACAGGCAGGTTACAAGTTTTCGAAATAATACCGATTCCCTAATAATACTCACACACTTCTAAAATATGTGACTAGGAAACACAGACATACTCTTTGACTCTAAGCCCCCAAGAGACCGGGGCTGTGTCTAATTCCCACCCACATATTCTCTCCCACCGCTCGGTACAGTGCTCTGCACACAGTAAGCACTTGTTCAATTCTGTTACTACTGCTCATCCCAGTTTGGGATGAAAATATATAAAATCCGATGATACATCATGCACTCACAGCTGACGTAGTCGACGATGGTTGTGTGACCAGTAACGAGGGCGGGGGAGGACTGGGAGGGGTTAAGAAACCCTCTGACCCGGTATGTGAAAATACTTACGGCTGAAGGAAATAATTTAGGGTTATAGTAGGGGGGCACTTGGATTGCTGCTTTCCAAACCTTTCAAAATTCAACGCTCCCAAGGAACTGCACTATATTAAGAGCCTGAGGTATAACGAAGCAGCGTGGCTCAGTGGAAAGAGCCCGGGCTTGGGAGTCGGGGGTCATGGGTTCGAATCCCGGCTCTGCCGCATGTCAGCTGTGTGTGACTGTGGGCAAGTCACTTCACTTGGTGCCTCAGTTCCCTCATCTGGAAAATGGGGATGAAGACTGAGAGCCTCACGCGGGACGACCGGATTACCCTGTATCTGCCCCAGTGCTCAGAATGGTGCTCTGCACATAGTAAGCGCTTAACAAATATCAACATTATTATTATTATTATTATTATTATAACGAAGGGAAAGCACAATTAAAAAAAGAGACATGGCAGATAAATACAGAATGACACTGACAGGCCGGCAACCTTGGTGACTGTCCTACAAAATAGCTCTTGAAGAAGCGATATTGACATCTATAACAGGTAGTTTTTTGCTCTAATAGCTATAGGGTCAGTGCGAATTTCTCAATAACATATGGGATCAGGGCAAGGAGAGGTTTCTCTACAAGGACAGACAGAAACGATTAGGCTCCTCGGAATTAAAAGACGGAGCCAGAGCAGCCCTGATTCAGATCTGCAAAATCGTTAAGGATGTGTCTTCCCCTGTCTTACGCCGTCGAGTCGTTTCCCACCCGAAGCGACACCACGGACACGTCTCTCCCGGGACGCCCCGCTCTCCGTCCGCAATCGTTCCGGTAGTGGATCCGGAGAGTCTCCTTGGGAAAAATGTGGAAGCGGTTTACCGTTGCCTCCTTCCACGCAGTGAACTTGAATCTCCACCCTCGACTCTCTCCCGTGCCCCTATTGCCCGGCACGGGTGAGTTTCGACTTGTAGCCGATGGCCTGCCACTCGCTAGCCACCGGCCGAGCTAGGAATGGAACGGCCGGGCCTCTGCTCGACTCTCCCTCCCGTAGCCGAGACTGGTAGAGGACTGGAAACTCTCCAGGTGCCACCCTGAGAGGGGTTAAGGATGCGACAGGGCTCTTTATCAGCTCTCCCAATTCTAGAACACGGATATACTCAATGGAGTGTGGCGAGGGTAGCTTCCAACCAAACAAAATAAAACCTTCCTTCACCCAAACAGGGAATATTGGAATTTGCTACCAAAGGGGGTTGAGTAGGCATTCATTCAGTAGTATTTACTGAGCGCTTACTATGTGCAGAGCGCCGTACTAGGCGCTTGGAATGGACAACTGGGCAACGGATAGAGACGATCCCTGCCTAATGACGGGCTCACGGTCTAATCGGGGGAGACGGACGGACAAAAACAAGACAACGTAATCACGATAAATAGAATCAAGGGGATGCACATCTCATTGACAAAATAAATAGGGTAATAAAAATGTATACAAATGAGCACAGCGCAGAGGGGAGAGGAAGGGGGAAGGGGGAGAAGCGGAGGGAAAGGGGGCTTAGCTGAGGGGAGGGGAAAGAGGGGTAATACCTGTAGGTTCTGTCCATAATGGGTTACTTGGGGGACTGTTAAAGATGTAGAGGAGAAAGATAGGAATATTAGATAGCCCCAAACATTAGGTTGGATGGCCAGGAGGGAGTCCAGTACACTGTTCCTTCAAGAATCCGACTGCCATTGCTACACATGCAGGAGTGGTTGAGCCTTTGGTACGATCAGAAATGACATTTCTTGCGCTCTAATAAAGATGGAATTTCCTAACTTTTCTATATCTCGGTTTTTCCAGCTCTAAATTAGAGAGCTATAATACTGCACAAACAAGTCGTGGCAACTGATGAGATGTGTACACGGACAACTTGAGGAAGATAAGGAAGGAATGTGGAAAAACACTTTTCTAGCACACACACATTTCGATAGCATTTTGAAGGAGTTACTATACTTACTGTAAACTATTTTAATATTCAGCCATGGCATAGGTAGTTCCATTAATAACCTCGTTATGGCTAGTTCAAATATCACGGTCTTCCCAGAACCAGTTGGAGCAGAAATCACAAAATTCCTGTCAGAGTAAAAAATCTAAAAAAGAATTTTTAAATTGATTATCTACATTGAAACCTTTTGAAGTAATAGTCATTAATTCTGCCAAAAAAAAAAAAATCCCAGAAATATTTTGGGTGAGGCAGTTGAAAATCAGCTGGGCCAGAAGCACCTATGTAATTATTCCGTGATACGTCTCTATAACTGTCTCTACAGTTTGATACGGTGATATATCATTTAACAAAAGTGCCCTCCATAATAAAATAGAACAAAAGGATAAAACCATTGCCAAATTTAAAGCCCCACAAAACCGGACGAACGAGACAAAGTAAGTTCAAATTAAAGAAAAATCCTATACTTACATCATCCAAAGCCTTGGACTGAATATAGTTGAAATAGGGGAATTCTTTGAAAATATTCCTAAATTGTGCAGCTTAAGATACCGTTAAGAAATCAATCAATCAATGTGAAATATGCTTTTCCTTCATTAATAATAATGTTGGCATTTGTCAAGCGCTTCCTATGTGCCGAGCACTGGTCTAAGCGCTGGGGGAGATACAGGGTAATCAGGTCGTCCCACGTGAGGCTCACAGTTAATCCCCATTTTCCAGATGAGGTCACTGAGGCCCAGAGAAGTGAAGTGACTTGCCCACAGTCACACAGCTGGCAAGTGGTTCAGACTGTGAGCCCATCACGGGGCAGGGACGGTCTCTATCCGTGGCCGAACCGTCCATTCCAAGCGCTTAGTACAGTGCTCTGCACATAGTGAGCGCTCAATAAATACCATTGAATGAACGAACGAAAGAATGAGCCCACCTGCCGACGCTGTGGGTTTCGGGTGACGCTCATTACGGGGTTGCCAGCCTGCTTGGGCTTTGAGGAATGACCCGAGGAAGCTCAGGGCAACGGCACAGCAGAAGTCTGGGACTTGGCCTGGAAATACCCAACAGGTTCTCTGGTAGTTAGATGGAGGGTGCTGTCCTCAGTGTACCCCGAGTGATATCTGGAGTCCATGACTCCGAAATTAACCCTGTCTGCGGGTCAGCTCCCCACAGACACTTCTATAACGGGCAGGGAAGTGACTAACCCAAGGTAACTTGGCAGGCTAACAGCACAACTCAGTCTAGAAGCCGGAGGACCCAGGTTCGAGCCCGAGCTGTGCTGTCAGCCTCCTTTACGACCGTGGCCGAATCATTTAACTGTACCTCAGTTTCCACATCTGTAAAATGGGGATAACAGCATCTGCCTTGTGTCCCTACCTCACGGGGTCGTCGTGAGGGTTGAAAATGAACTAATTAATGTGACAGCTAATAAAAGCGCTGCCCCTCCCGGGTCTGGCAGCTCACCGTCGTTGCTAATTGTTGTTCTGTACTTTCCCAAGTGCTCAGTACAGTGCTCTGCACAAGGTAAGGGCTCAGTAAATTCGATGGAATGAATGCTGATAAAGGTCAGACTTGCCCCGTGAAAATTTCTGGTCAAGAGAAGAGGTCTTTTTCATAAAGGCATCTTTTTCAGAAATGAACCTCGCCCTGGGCGGACATAGCCATCAACGGAATTTTTTACAAAATGCCGCCTCCCAAGCTCTGCATCCTACATCCCTGTTTCGGTTATTAATCGAAAATCAGATACACAAGTCCCCCAGAACACAAGGAGGCTAAATCAAATATTTTTCAGTGATCGTTTTACGAATAAAAAACTTGTAAAACGCATCGAAGGATACGGATTTCTGAAACGGACCGCAATCTGCATAGATCTTTTCCCACTGCTCCTAAAAAGAAAGTGAAAAAGGGAACGGATGTATAGAAGCCAAAAATCAATATTTTTCTATCTGAAACCTGTGCTAATTTATGGTCACGAATTCAAGTAGACACCAAGACTAAGACCAAGATTGTGGTCTTATACAAAATACTGGGAGAAATCAGGAAAAACATGCAACTGGAAAGGTGGGCGTCGAAGAAATACAATTTTTGCCTTTCACCGCATCTATCAGTATCTCTACATCCGATTGATGGGAACGTTTTTCTATGAAACAAATTACGGAAGCCATTGAGATTACCTAGTGGACAAAATGACTTTGAAGCCTCTTTAAATGATTGGGTTTTGAAAATATCATCTCCAGTTTCAGAATCGGGAAGAATATGCTTGGCACGGAGTGGATTCAAATATGAATACTGGAGGGCCTTTTTAGTATTACTCCCTCTCCATAACTCTTCTTTCACCTCTGTTTCAGAATCTTTCATTGAGCTGATATGAAAATTCATAGTAGGACTCTCATATTCCACATTTTCACTGGTATAGTTAGATGCTTCAAACAATCTGCAAAACACACAGATCTATTTTAATACGCATATTTATAATTTTTAAGTGTCCTGAAATTTGATAGAGCATGCCAATGGTTGTCAGAAATTCCAGGAATTATCAGTTATGCGGTCAACCTTTAGGCCTACAAGGTAAATTATCTAGAAAATGCAAACAAAAAAATTGAGGTCTGGTCCAAATTATTCATTCATTCATTCATTCATTCATTCAGTAGTATTTATTGAGCGCTTACTATGTGCAGCGCACTGTACTAAGCGCTTGGAATGTACAATTCGGCAACAGATAATCTCTACATATTATCTACATATTTAAATTATCTACATATTTAAGGTGATCGAACACTTCGGCCAAAGTTCCCAAACAATTCAAAGTAATGTGTGTTAGAGGTCTAAATTTCCCGGTAATTTGCATCCATTAATGGAAATGAACCTTTCCCCTAAAACCCGCTCTAGACTGTAAACTGGAAGAAGGACATTGCTCTCTCAAAAAATAATTTCTTGCAATTTGAAACAGCTTTCTCAGTGTTCATCGGCAGGTGACTCTAGAAGGGACTGCCAGGACGAGGTCCAGGCATTGGAAGAAAACGCCCAGGGGGATGCCCACTTGCTCCGGACACGCACGCAGGCTCTTTTGAGCAAGACGGTTTCACGTCTCTGGGTCTAAAATAAGTAGAAGTAGAAAAACGGCACGGGGCAGCTAGGTGTAAAAATGGAAGCAGCGCGGCTCAGTGGAAAGAGCCCGGGCTTGGGAGTCAGAGGTCATGGATTCAAATCCCGGCTCTGCCACTTGTCAACTGTGTGACTGTGGGCAAGTCACTTCACTTCTCTGTGCCTCAGTGACCTCATCTGTAAAATGGGGATTAAGACCGTGAGCCTCACGTGGGACGACGTGATTATCCGGTATCTACCCCAGCGCTTAGAACAGTGCTCGTGCAGATAGTAAGCGCTTACCAAATACCAACATTATTATATCCCAAAAGTCATCGTGCTGAGAACTGAGGTAGATAAAAGAGAGTTGGATTGTGCTACACGGGTCTCATCATCTAAGATAGTAGATAGTTCACGCTCACATAAAACACTGGGCCCAAGAGGGGTAAAGAAACCTGTCCACTGTCTATGGTCGCATAGAAGGTCAGTGGCAGAGAGCTGGGATGTTTCTTTACTCCCAGACGAGAAGCGGCGTGGCTCAGTGGAAAGAGCCCGGGCTGGGGAGTCGGAGGTTGTGGGTTCTAATCTCGGCTCCGCCGCTTGTCAGCTGTGTGACTTGGGGCAAGTCACTTAACATCCCCGGGCCTCAGTCATCTGGGGCTTAAGACTGTGAGCCCCATGTGGGACAACCTGGTAACCTTCTATCTATTCCGGCGCTTGGCACAAGGTAAGCGCTTAACAGATACCATCGTCGTCATCATCATGTTTTCTCGACTAGGCCGCACTGAAAGGGCTGATTATTATTTAGCCTGAGAAAGAGCAGGAAATTAGAAGATGCTTAACAGACGTCATCGTCATCATCATCATCATGTTTTTTCGAGTCGGCCGCACTGAAAGAGCTGATTGTTATTTAGCCTAAGAAAGAGCAGGAAATTAGAAGATGGGAATTTCATGAAAGAAGATTGATTTTAGACTCCGGTATGGGGCTTTTTGTTTTGTTTTGTTTTGTTTTTAAAAGGGAGACAGCCATCCCAAGGGCAGAATGAATGAATGAAATGGCTTTTCCTTGAGGACCTATCAAATCCTATTTTATTTTACCAAAAGCAATTTCACATTCAAATTTCTATGTGGCTAAATAATTCAACAGCTAATAATAGGGTCTTAAAAAGCACTTTCCTCTGGATAAGTATAAAATCAAAAGTATTATCGTTAGAATTATATTGAACTTTAAGAGAATTAATTATAGCGACCTGTACCTTTTTGGGAATGTAGCGCTCCGATTCTTATCTTCTCCTGGAAAATCCATTAATGTTGTATTTGGATAATTTCTCTCCAGTTGTGACAGAGTACTCTTCTGATTTTCATATTTATCTTGGACATAGTTGTAAGTCAGCTTGGAAGAAGTAAGTGGCAAATCACCTTTATGTCTCTCTCCTAAATTCTGTTCAATTTCTTCGTACTTGTTAGGGGAAATGTACAACTGAGACTCTTGCGTTGGTGATATACAATCTGTATTTTCATTAGTTATGAAAAACCTTCTCTGGTTTTCTTCCTGGTCTGCAAAAAGAAAGATGATCTTTCTTATATTCTCCTCCAGGAGACCAATTTTTAAAAATAATTATGGAATGCTGAACAAGAAAAATCCCTAGAGAATTTTCTACCGGTAACTGAGGCGCACGGCAAGCAGTAAAGGGGCTGATGTTTTCTAAATATTTTTTTCCAAGACTTACATGTCATTATTTGGGATTCATATTACAACAAGCTCCAACACGACAGCTTCGACTGTAAGCTTCTCGAGGGCAGGGAATTGTCTCTACCAACTCAACTGCACACAATAAGTGCTCAATAAATACCATTAACCGACCGATCTACGGTGATGGGAAAGTCAGGGAGAGGATGGGGTTTGGGTGGGAAGGTTACCTCATCTGGAAAATGGGGATTAACTGTGAGCCTCACGTGGGACAACCTGATGACCCCGTATCTACCCCAGCGCTTAGAACAGTGCTCTGCACAAAGTAAGCGTTTAACAAATACCAACATTATTATTATTATTATTATTATTATTACGGTAAGGAACTCTGTTTTGGATGTGTTACATTTGAGGTGACGGGAGGACACCCAAGGAGAGATGTCTTGAAGGCAGTAGGAGATGCGAGCCTGGAGAGAGGGACAGAGATCAGGGGAGCATATGTAGATTTGGGTATCTTAATAATGTTGGCATTTGTTAAGCGCATACCATGTGCAGAGCACCGTTCTAAGCGCTGGGGTAGATACAGGGTAATCAGGTTGTCCCACGTGAGGCTCACAGTCTTCATCCCCATTTTACAGATGAGGGAACTGCGGCCCAGAGAAGTGAAGTGACTTGCCCATAGTCACACAGCTGACAAGTGGCAGAGCGGGGGTTCGAACCCATGACCGCTGACTCCCAAGCCTGGACCTTTTCCACTGAGCCCCACTGCTTCTCTTCTCATCCGCATAGAGATGGTAGTTGAAGCGATGGGAGCCAATGAGTTCTCCAAGGGAGTGGGTGGAGATGGAGAATAGACGGGGACCCAGAAGTGAACCTTGAGGGACCCCCCCCCAGAGTCACCCGGCTCTGCCACTTGTCAGCTGTGTGACTGTGGGCAAGTCCCTTAACTTCTCTGTGCCTCAGTGACCTCATCTGTAAAATGGGGATTAAGACTGTGAGCCCCACGTGGGACAAGCTGATTCCCCTGTATCTCCCCCAGCGCTTAGAACAGTGCTCTGCACGTAGTAAGCGCTTAACAAATACCAACATTAAGTTACACCTCCTATGCCACTCAGATGTCAGAATCTAAAAGATAGGGACAGCAGATCCCATTTTACAGAAGTGGAAACTGAGTCGCAGGGAGGCTGGTGGGGGAGGAGTAACTGACTGGTCCACAGTCACTCCACAGGCAAGTGGCAATACTGGATTTTTTTAAATGATATTTAAACGCTTACTATGTGCCAGACACAGACACGGTAGATACGAGATAATCAGGTTGGACTCAGTCCCTGTCCCACATGGAGCTAACAGTCTTAATCCCCATTTTACAGATGAGGGAACTTGCCCAAGGTCATAAGCAGACAAGCGGCGGAGCCGGGATTAGAACCCGTGTCTTTCGGCTCCCCAGGCCCATGCTCTATCCACTAGGCCGCACTTTAGATCTCCTGACTCAAGATCCAATGCTCCTTCCACTGGGCATTGTTACCACCCTTAAGAAAATGAAGGAAAACATGGTAGATTTGTGTATTAAAATAATTATTGCATTTATTAAGCACTCACCATGTGCTACGCATTGCAGTAGACACAAGCTTATGAGATGGGACACAATTTCTGCCCCACATTTTATAGAAGAAGAATTCTGAGGTAATTGAGGCACAGAGAAGTGAATTTGACTTGCCCAAGGTCACCCAGCAGACAAATGGTGGAGTCAGGATTAGAACCCAGGTCCTTCTGACTTCCAGGCCTGTGCTCTACACTCTGCTTCTCTGCTGATAACCCCAGAGACCCTAAAACACTTTAATGCACACAGGAAATCCTTAGAATGGTTAACAAAATGAGTTAGAATGAGTAATAGAAAATAAAATTTACAGATAAATAATGAAAATTTATTTATAGAAATTCAGGTTTTCGAGGGAAACAGGAAAGTTTTCAGAACTAAATGCAAACTGTTATTTGTATAGACTATGTTTCTTAAGGTTTAAGAATTATTTTTTACTTAATGAAATCATCTTTTAAGACTAGATGATATTGTACCCGATGGATTCAGTGCTCTCAATTCTTCCTTCAACGTTTGAGTGTCTGGAATTTCAGAAATCAGTGGAGGTGGTGGAAGATACCAACTTGTTTTTTCACTGTTAAGATACCTATCAGAGCCCAAAGAAAATAATCCAGGTTAAAAAGAATAATCCTCAATCTACATGTTCACTATTTACCCCAATAAAATATTTTAATTAGTAATATTCTCAATCTGAGATGTTACAATTCTGATAGTTGCGAGTACAATTTGTATATTTACCAAATATTTATCTATTTGGGGGATAGTCATCTGCTAAATTTTTTCTAAGTCGGAGGCTGAAATTGAAAAAAGAACATAATTTTATGAAGCAGACTTACGTTTCCGATTCATCTGGTCCGTCAAAAAACAAACTGTTAAACGAAAACATGCACTCTTTTGAATTCAGCATCTTTGAAAATTAGGCTTGGTTCTCAATCTACGAAAGGAAAAATACTGGTTTTAAAATGATGCGTTAGTAACACAATATACATTATTAAAATCTAAACTTGAAGTTTTCTTGTTACAGCTTACTACAACGCCTTGGCTCAGGAAGGATTTTACAGATCTCTGATCCAAGAACTTAAACCAAAAAAAGGTTCTTTTTCTAGGTATGTTACTGTTTTAACTTGGGATTGCAGGATTTTCCTCTCGAAATAAAGCATTGATCGTCTCTAGTGCCTCTGTTTCCCTCTCAGGGTGGCACCTGGAGAGTTTCCAGTCCTCTACCAGTCTCGGCTAGGGGAGGGAGAGTCGAGCAGAGGCCCGGCCGTTCCATTCCTAGCTCGGCCGGTGGCTAGCGAGTGGAAGGCCATCGGCTACAAGTCAAAATTCCCCCGTATTGGGCAGCGGCGGCACGGGAGAGAGTCGAGGGCGGAGACTGGAGTTTACTAAATGGAAGGCAGGAATGGTAAACCCCTTCTGGATTTTTCTCAAGAAAACTCTGTGGATCCACTACCAGAAGGAATGCAGACGGAGAGCGGGGCGTTCTCGGAGAGATGCGTCCGTGGTGTCGCTACGGGTCGGAAACGACTCGACGGCATAAGACAAGTACCTCTTTGTAGCTTGGTGGGGTTTTTTGTTTTGTTTTGTTTCGCTTTTAAGAGGAAGACAGTCATCCCCGGGGCGGAATGAATGAATGAAATGGCTGGAAAGAACTGAGCTCATCAGTACTTACTGAAATTCCCCCATTCCGGTGGATAACCGGTTCGGATTTCCTATCGATTTGCAAAATAATGATGGCATTTATTAGGTGCTTACTCTGTGCAAAACACTGTTCTAAGCGCTGGAGAGGATACAAGGTGATCAGGTTGTCCCACGTGGGGCTCACAGTCTTCATTCCCATTTTCCAGATGAGGTAACTGAGGCCCAGAGAACTGAAGTGACTTGCCCAAAGTCACACAGCTGACAAGCGGCTGAGTCGGCATTTGAATCCATGACCTCCGACTCCCAGGCCCGGGCTCTTTCCACTGAGCCATGCCGCTTCTCTATCATCTACTGAAAGCTCATTCCTCATAACTTTTGATATTTTACATAAAAGATATTTCACGATAGCCGTTTTCAATCATTTACAAATTTTTCAAGTAAGTAGCTCGGACAGAAGGCGGTTTTCAGAGATTGGAAAATGCTAAAGAAATTTTCAGAATAAGAAATTGAAAGTTTCTGAAACACCACGCCCCACGTAAACCAGGGAATGAACCAGTCTGATTATTCCCCACAGAACCCAACTGAAGAATTCACACTCACTAAACGCTCTGTTAACCATGGAACCTAGAGAAGCAGCGTGGCTCAGTGGAAAGAGCCCAGGCTTGGGAGTCAGAGGTCATGGGTTCGAATCGCGGCTCTGCCGCTTGTCAGCTGACTGTGGGCAAGTCACTTCACTTCTCTGGGCCTCAGTTCCCTCTTCTGGAAAATGGGGATGAAGGCTGTGAGCCCCACGTGGGACAACCTGATCACCTTGTATCCCCCCAGTGCTTAGAACTAGTGCTTTGCACATATTAAGCGCTTAACAAATACCACCTTCTCTCTCTCTGTCTCTCTTTCCTTCTATCTGCTGTTTCAGGAACACTCTCAGCCAAGTCACGGGGGCAGAGCCCACCTATACCTCGACTCACCACTCTCCTTTAACCCACATGTTCGGTCACCATTCATTCAAGTGTATCTATTGAGCGCTTACTGTGTGCAGATCCCTGCGTCAAATCCTGCTGGTTCTAGCTTAACATCATCCCTACCATCTGTCCCTGCCTGTAACCAGGCATCCATAGAAATAAACAGAATTACAGATATATGAATAAATACAGAAGTGCGGTGTTAGTGTAGGGTGCAAAAGGCACAGGGACTTGGGAATCAGAGGGTCTGGGTTCTAATTCATTCAAGAGTATTTCATTCAATAGTATTTACTGAGCGCTCACTATGTGCAGAGCACTTACTAAGCGCTCGGAATGGACAAATCGGTAACAGATAGAGACAGTCCCTGCCCACTGAAGGGCTCACGGTCTAATCGGGGGAGACGGACGGACGAAAACAATAGCAATAAATAGAATCAAGGGGATGGACATCTCATTAAAACAATAGCAATAAATAGAAGCAAGGTGATGTACATCTCATTAATAAATAATCCCAGATCCACCACTTGTCTGCTGGGTGACCTTGGGCACTTAACTTCCCTGTGCTTCAGTTGCCTCATCTGTAAAATGCAGGTTAAGATGGTGAGCCCCATGTGGATCATGGACCGTGTCCAACCTGATTAGCTTCGAGACCTCCAGACGGTAAGTTCGTTGTGGCCAGGCAATGGGTCTGTTTCTTGTTATTTTGTACTCTCCCAGGTGCTTAGTACGGTGCTTTGCAGAGAGTCAGCGCTCAGTAAATACACCCGAATGAGTGAATGAGTTTGAATCTACCTTGGCACTTAGTACAGTGCCTGGAACATAGTAAGTGCTGTACAACTACTGTTAAAAAAAAGTAGGAGGGTAAAACTGGAAATGAGATGACTGATAATTCAAAAAGGCTGAAGTCTGCACATACTTAAAAAAATTCATTCATTCAACAGTATTTATTGAGCGCTATGTGCAGAGCACTTACTATTCATTCATTCGATAGTATTTATTGAGCGCTTACTATGTGCAGAGCACTGTACTAAGCGCTTGGAATGGACAATTCGGCAACAGGTAGAGACGGTCCCTGCCCATTGACGGGCTCACAGTAAGGACGCCACCTTGGTAAAAAGTCCCTTTGAAAATGGGCACACTAGTGGATTAACATTTTAATTTCTTGGATACCTACAGAGGAAAGTGAGAGCTCACTGAGGGCAGGAAATATGTCTGTTGCTGTATTGTACTCTCCCAAGAGCTTAGTACATTGCAGTGTGGCTCAGTGGAAAGAGCCCGGGCTTGGGAGTCAGAGGCCTTGGGTTCGAATGCCGGCTCTGCCACTTGTCAGCTGTGTGCTGTGGGCAAGTCACTTAACATTTCTGTGCGTCAGTTACCTCATGGGTAAAATGGGGATTAAGACTGTGAGCCTCACGTGGGACAACCTGATTCCCCTGTATCTACCCCGGCGCTTAGAACAGTGCTCTGCACATAGTGAGCGCTTAACAAATACCAACATTATTATTACTATTGCAGTGCTCCGCACGCAGTAAGCGCTCAATAAATATGACTGAATGCATGAAAGCGCAATATATCGTTGGATAAAAATGTATTTATTCTCTTTCCTTAAGCAATTCACCTGAAACCCTTTGTCCTGGCAAGAATCACAGCACTAACTCTCTGTAGGAGCGGAAATCGGGCCAAGATCCCAGCACACGCGTACGCCTCCTACCCCATTTATAACCTAACCACACCCAAGGTCTGGGCCGGGAGCCAGCAGGGAGGTTCTCTCTCCAGCAAGAGGTTTTTGCTTTACAAGGGTTTGGGCTGGAACCAACTAAGTCAACTGCTAGATTTGATGAACCTGGGGTCCCAGTCTTTCATTCTCATTCATTTTTTGGCTTTTAAACACTCGGTCAACTCCCTCTCTCCGTCCTATCCTCACTTCTCTTTCGCCTTATCCCAGCTGGTCCACGTCACTCCTCCACCATCCACCTACTTACTCTGCCTTGACCTGGTTTCTCTCGCTACTGACCCCCTTGATCGCACCCTCCCTCCTCCCTGGAATTCCCTCCCCCTTCACGTCCGACAGACTACCACTCTCCCCATCTTCGAAGTCCTACTAACATCGTACCTCTTTCGGGAAAGCCTTCCCCGACTGACTTTTCATCTCTCCCTCCCTTCTCTGGAATAACGATAATAACGTTAGTATTTGGTAAGCGCTTACTATGTGCAGAGCACTGTTCTAAGCGCTGGGGTAGACCGTCCCACGTGAGGCTCACGGTCCTAAGCCCCATTTTACAGATGAGGGAACTGAGGCGCAGAGAAGTTAAGTGACCTGACTACAGTCACGCAGCTGACAAGTGACAGAGCCGGGAATCGAATCCCTAAGCACTTCGCTATTCCCCCCTTCGCCGTTCCAACAGCATTTATGAACATACACTCTGCAGCTTCCCTCTCCTTTAATTTATTTGAATGTGTCTTCCCAGCTAGACTGAAGACAGGGACGGGGTCCACCAGCTCTACCGTACTCTCCCCAGTGCTCCGTTCAGGGCTCTGCACACAGTAAAACTCAATAAATATCGCTGAACGATTGATTGAATGGTTACAATGCCTACTTGACCGGAAATCCTTTCCAAACTCAAAGGAGAAAATGTCTTGAGGAATATATGTATCTGACACATTTTCCCTTGGCTCATAGGAAAGTGTTTTTCAAAATCTTCTGGCTTCAGGCAAGCTTCCCTTACAATTTCTACGATCCGCTCTAAACCGGACAGACTTTAAAGTTTCGAATCAGAAAACAAAGGGTTCCATTTTAAAGGCATTTTTGCTCAGATCCTCATCCCCAGGTAGCATCTCCCCGAACACGAACACACACGCATCACATAAAATATATAGCAGAGCAGCCTCTAAACGGCTCTTGAGAGAATTTAATTTTTGATTTCCCCCAAGTCTAACATCTGATCTGCCATATGTTTTGAGTCTTTCCAGCTCACAGAGATCACACAGCAAGTCGTAAACCTGCATGCTCTGAAGCAATGTGACTAGAAAAATCACCGACACCAGGAAGTTATGGGTCAGTGAAGCGTATGCAAATAAAGAACTGTGCATTCCATCAAATATTTCTGGAAAGCGGAAATGTATTTTTTAAGTTACAAAGAGGGAAAGGTAGCCTGAGAAGTTTATGGTTGATTTATGCTCCTTCTCGTTCAGCTTCATTTCCTACACTGTGCTTTCCCTTTTCTTCACATCTAAAAATGTCATACAAAACCCGCCTCCACAAAAGGAATTCCCACGACCACTCATGAGCTATAATAATTAAAACACAAGAACAATTCCACCGTATCACGTGTTCAGAGCAACTTTGCTTCTGCCCTTGATTCAAGAGAGTGACTTCTGATTGAAGGACGCTCTTGAGAATTCTTTAAAAATGTTCTACCACACATCTTTCTCGATTTTATGATCAAGCTCTAAGGGAAAATCAGAATATAATAATAACGTGCTTCAAATGTTTAGATTTTTTTTTTTTCCATCAGGTAGGTCTTCCCATTTTCAACGCTTTTAATCCCCAGCAATCTTGGATGAAGACTGTTCTTTCAACAAATGAAGACCATTAGGTATCATATTTTTGGGAAATGTGTCATTGATAGTCTCCGGGAAAGAGGGAGTGCAGGTATTCTATCTCCAGTTTACCACACATCTTTCTCAATTTTATAATAATAATAATGTTGGTATTTGTTAAGCGCTTACTATGCGCAGAGCACTGTTCTAAGCACTGGGGTAGATACAGGGTAATCAGGTCGTCCCAAGTGGGGCTCACAGTCTTCATCCCCATTCTACAGACGAGGTCACTGAGGTACAGAGAAGTGAAGTGACTTGCCCACAGTCACCCAGCTGACAAGTGGCAGAGCCGGGATACGAACCCATGACCTCTGACTCCCAAGCCCGGGCTCTTTCCACTGAGCCACACTCCACTTGAACTTGATCTTAATCACTTAATCACTTAATCAAGCTCTAAGGGAAAAATCAGAATATAATAATAATGTGCTTCAAATGTTTAGTTTTTATTCATCAGGTAGGTCTTCCCATTTTCAACGCTTTTAATCACCACCAATCTTGGATGAAGACCGTTCAACCAGGGGACGAATTCGATATCGGATGTTTTTAGGTCCTTGAAAAAAAATTTCAACACAGATCCTCTCGCAGCTCAGATGCGGTAGTAGAATTCATGCGGACCTGAGAGGGGAATGCAAAGCCTGCGGAGGACGAGGGGAAGACATGGGAAGCAGCATGGCTCAGTGGAAAGAGCCCGGGCTTGGAAGTCAGAGGTCTCCCAAGTGACAGTCTTTGTCACTGTCAAAGAACTAATACTGGACTGAGAGAGTAGTAACGTTCTTTGGGATTCCAGACGGCAGGGAACCCAGAGAGGTACGGAGGGGGGTTTCGAGAAGTGGAGGAAGGATTCTTAGGAAACAGCCGAAAGCATCTGAAAGGAAAAGAGGAAAGGCGTTTTGATAATGGGGGATGGGAGGTCTGAAGTTTGCCAGAACACAGCTCACCTCAGTTTCAAAGACCTCCTAAAACTCCACCTTGTTCACGACCACCTTGTTCACGACTCCATCCCTGGTGAATTCAAATCCCTCCGAGTCAAGTCATTCCCAAAGGTCACCCTTAGTACGGACGTGTTTTCAGGCACTTATGTGTAGACCACATATTTCACTGAATTTTCAATTACTTCATGCTGACTGCATATTCCTAGACTATAAACCCACTTGTAGGCAGGGAATGTCTCTCTTTATCGCTGAATTGTACTACCCGAGCGCTTAGTACAGTGCTCTGCACCCAGTAAGCGCTCAATAAATACGACTGAATGAATAAATGAATTCCTGCTTCCATTCTTTATAAATAGTTTCTTGCTGTCCTTAGATTAAAAGGCAAGGAAAATGAGTTTCGCTTCTCTTGTACTCTTACAAGGAAAGAGTTCAATGCTTTGTGCTTGGAAGGCACTCAATAAATGCCACTGATTGACAAACTGAAGAAAATGGGAAAGGAATTCTGAAGGACAGGAGGCCAAAAGACGACGGGGCGGCTGTTCGGAGGAAAGGGAAGAGAATTGAGACGCGGCACTTCTGTAGAGAGAACACAGGCCTGGGATTCGGTCTCCTCATCTGTGAAATAATAATAATAATGGTGGTATTTGTTAAGCGCTTACTATGTGCAAAGCACTGTTCTAAGCGCTGGGGGGGATACAAGGTGCTCAGGTTGTCCCATGTGGGGCTCACAGTTTTAATCTCCATTTTACAGATGAGGTCACTGAGGCACAGAGAAGTTAAGTGACTTGCCCAAAGTCACACAGCTGGCAAGAGGCAGAGCTGGGATTAGAACCCATGACCTCTGACTCCCAAGCCCGGGCTCTTTCCACTGAGCCACGCTGCTTCTCTGAAATGGGATTAAACACCTGTTCTTCCTCCCAGACTGTAAACGTCCCATGAAAAGGGGAATGTGTCCCGACTTGATTATTTTGCATCTACCCCAGCACTCAGTCCAGTGCTCAGTGCCTAGAAAGGGCTTAACAAGTATCACAATTATTCTTATCACTGCTATCGATAAAGGAAAGGCAGCTGGAAGTCGGAGGAAATTCAGGGCGCTGGAGGGCATGAAGGAAGGAGCTTAGAGGGAGGAAGGAAGTGGTAGACATGTTCCTTGCCCATAGGAGCTTTCGGTCTCAAGGAGGAGCTTTCCGCTGGCATTTGCGTTACTGTAAATTTTTCCTTCTATCCTAATCAGTTTTATTTGGGTGTCAACAATGTCCGAGTCCCTCTGTGGTCTGAAAATTCTTCTAAAATACACCTCAGAGATAGTTTTATAGTAGTTGAAATTTCAATTAACTGATACAGCCACTTCTCCAGATGCTCAGATGAAATTTGAAGCAATCTGTGAAGACTGAAAAGGTACCTGGAAAATTGTATTTACAAATCAGAGTTCTACAATACCTAAGAGCAGAAAAATGGACAAGAAACCATATTTAAAAGGATGAATTTCTCCAGTTGGCATCTTACAATTTATGGGCTCCGCACTGCAGAAGTTAGCCGTGATCTACATGGGAAAAAGTAAAGATTAAAAAGGAAAAGCTGTGTCGGAAGCTCAGGCTTCTTACTATTAAAGGAATATTTAAATTCAAATCCCACTCTGATTTTGGCATAAAATACCAAAGAAAGTTTATAACTCTTAACTTTTCCCTGCCGTTATGACAGCTTCAACTTACTACAGAGAAAGACAAAATGAATTTTTGATAAAAGCGGAAAAAGTAGAACATCAAGTAGAGGAAGAGTGGGATATATGTTGCTATCCCTTCAAAAGAAACAGAGATGGAGGAGCTCCTTTTATTTTGACGAGCTGCTTGCTCACAAGACCACAGAAAATAAGTGATAATGTATTTCAAAGCCAAGATAGCCTCCATATTTGTTGAAGTGTTTACAACAGAGATGAAAGAAGCAGTTTCAAGATTCCACAAAGAAATTAAAGCTGGCGCAATCGTCATGGAGAATTTTATGAAAAAGCGCTCATGAAGTTGTACTGTTCGGCTCACTGCAAGTATTCGCACTCATTTCCTAAATTGTCCTGAATTTTCCCAGCCAATGTTCCTTTGACATCTGGGTAGTCGACACGTGACAGCTCTCGATCTCTTGCTCGGGATCCCACCTCAACTTGCTCCTAGAGCAGGCTGTTTCTGACTCACCAGACTCACTGCTCTCCACTAGTGGCAGAAATCTTTGCTACCGGAGAATACGACCGGCTGGGACACTCGCAAAATCCTAGTGGGGTTTGAGACTACACATTGGCACAAAGAGCTTGACCTTCACAGCACATCAGATTCAGGAGACACAACAGATTCAGGAGACGGGCAAGGAGCAGGACCTCCCTACTGGCTTGAAAACTCCCCCTTGCCCCGTCCCACCTCACCCCCCTTCTCTCCTTCTCGCACACTCCGCTCCTCGGCCGCCGCTCACCTCCTCACGGTGCCTCGTTCTCGCCCGTCCCTCCGTCGACCCCAGGCCCACGTCCTTCCTCGGACCTGGAACGCCCTCCCTCCCTCCTCAAATCCGCCAAACAAGCACTCTTCCCCCCTTCAGGGCCCTACTGAAGGGTCACTTCCTCCAAGAGGCCTTCCCAGACTAAGCCCCGCTTTTCCTCAGCTCCCCCTCCCTTCCACGTCACCGCAACTCACTCCCTTTTCGCTTCCCCCCTCCCCGCCCTACAGCACTTATTTATATAAATATACTTCTGTAATTCGATTTATTTACACTGACACCCGTTTACTTGTATTGATGTCTGTCGTCCTCCCTCTAGACTGGGAGCCTGTTGTGAGCAGATATTGATTCTCTTGATGGCTGTATTGTACTTTCCAAGCGCTTAGTACAGTGCTCTGCACACACTGAGTGCTCAATAAATACGATCGAACAAATACGACCGAATGACTGACTAAGATGTATTATTTTAGACCTTAAAAAAAATCTGACCATCAACAGCATGATGATAGAGGGCTCTGGCAATTACTTGGTAAATTTATTAAGTTCTGAGACTGTTCTACAACGGTGTGGTTGTTCATGTTAGAGTTCAGGTGGAGACATAAGAGAGGAGTGATTTCTAATTACCGTGGCAACCTCGTTTCCAATAGATTTTAAGTCTCTTGAGGGCAGGGAACGTGTTTTCTTGGCTTTTGTTAGATTATTCCAGGTGCACCGAGGCCTAGCGGAGAGAGCAGAGGACTAGGACACAGATAACCTGGGTTCTAATCCCGGCCCTGCCACTTGCCTGCTGGTGACCGTGGGCAAGAGACAACTGCTCTGTGCCTCAGTTTCCTCACCTGTAAAGTGGGGTTTCGATACCCATTTCCCTCCTACTTAGTGAACCCCATGTGAGAGCAACTGATTATCTTGTATCTACCCCAGCAAGTGGTACAGTTCTTAACACACAGTAAGCACTGAGCAAATATCATTATCGTTATCATCATCACTATTATTATTGTGGCATCTTTCAAAATCACAAACCCAAACAGAAGACTCAGCGCCACTTCAGTTCCGCAGACTTTTAACTCCTGGAATTTCAAAATGAATCCACTTTCCACTAGGTGGCCTGACAGTCTCAAAATACTCCATCTGAACATGTAATTTAAATTCTAATATGTCAGAAAGGAATATTAGAAATATTTCAATTTTCCTTTTAAAAAGCGGAACCTTGAGATATATGGAACGGCAGCGGATCCACTTCAACGAATACAGTAATCTCTTGGTGTTTGCTCTTTTTCTTTTCCCGAAAAATCCAGGTCTACCGCTAGCAATATTTTAATTTATTTCTCCTCCCATTTTCAGATTTTAGCCATACAACGGAGAAGCGCAACTATAACAGACATTTATAAATGAAGGCATTGTTTAAAATATTGTGAATTGAATAGCCTAGCTTTAAATAAATCAGAAGCATCTGGGTTCTAAACCTGGCTCTGCTACCTGTCTGCTGTGTGACCTTGGGAAAAATCGCTTAACTTCTGGGGCGCAGTTATCTCGTCTGTAAAATGGGGATTAATAACGATGCCATTTGTTAAGTGCTTACTATGTGCCAGGCACTATACTAAGCGGCGGGACCTGGAGCCCCATGTGGGACATGGACTGGGTCCAAGCGGACTAGCTTGTATCTACCC
The DNA here is from genome assembly GCF_004115215.2 of Ornithorhynchus anatinus. Classification (NCBI taxonomy): domain Eukaryota; kingdom Metazoa; phylum Chordata; class Mammalia; order Monotremata; family Ornithorhynchidae; genus Ornithorhynchus; species Ornithorhynchus anatinus. The sequence goes on along the minus strand of NC_041731.1, from coordinate 96,941,884 downwards.
CAGCATTTAGTATAGTGCCTGGCACACGATAAGCACTTAATACCAAAAAAAGTTCACTCCTCCAATTTTATAGCATTTTCTATCAACCACTATCAGCCCAACACTTTGCCTGTCAATAAATTTTTCAAATGAAAAAGAAGCCAAAATGAATAGGGTTTTTTTCTTTAAATGAAATACTCTGAATTTGGTTAATATATGAATTGTAAATGTTTTAGAGAGAATTTATATAATGCATTTTTTCTTTACTTTCATTTCAATCACCTAGTGACTCATTATCTTGTGTGTGACTTTTTCAGGGTTCTTGCTTTTCTTCAATGATGATTACGGAATTTATTAAACGTTTTCTATGTGCTATCTCTACAGACTTTGAATTCAGAAGGGAATCAGTATGCCCTAGTGGAAAAATCACAGGCCCGGGAGTCAGAGGACCTGGGTTCTGCATCCAGCTCAACCACTCGTCTGCTGTGTGGCCTTTGGTACGTCACTTCACTTGGGAAGCAGCGTGGCTCAGTGGAAAGAGCCCGGGTTTGGGAGTCAGAGGTCATGGGTTCGAATTCTGGCTCTGCCCCTTGTCAGCTGTGTGACTGTGGGCAAGTCACTTCACTTCTCTGTGCCTCAGTGACCTCATTTGTAAAATGGGGATTAAGACTGTGAGCCTCACGTGGGACAACCCGATTACCCTGTATCTACCCCAGGGCTTAGAACAGTGCTCTGCACATAGTAAGCGTTTAACAAATGCCAACATTATTATTATTATTACTTCGCTTCTCTGTGCCTCATCTGTAAAATGAGGAAGAAGACTGTGAGTCCCCATGGGACATGGACTACATCCAGCCTTATATCTACCCCAGTGCTTAGTACAGTGCTTCGCCCATAGTAAGTACTTAATAAAAGCCATTAAAACAAAAACAAAAAAGCAAAAATGACTCATTTTTGGAAAAGGATAAGGCTAGCCCCACTACCTAAAAGAAGGGGCTTATTTAATTTATGGAATTCAGTTTTTCATGCTATCCTTTCCTTAATATTACCCATGATTGAGAGTTGGCCAGAAACAAAAATGCATTGGAAAGTAGCTGTAAAGCTAGGACCTGAGTTCAAAGATATTATTTGTTCTGTTGCCAATCAGAACATCTCCGACTTACAGAGCAAAAAAGGACTAGTAACAACCCTGAAGAAAAGTGCATACGGACGGACCTAAAATACAGTTTAATTTGTAAAGATAGTGGATAGAAATATTGGTTCCAGAGATTCAGAGCTGACCATCCCCCCAAGGCACTTGGGGTTGGTAGCCACTTTTTTAATCAAATCAAATCAAATCAAGCAACATTCCAAGTGCTTAGTACAGTGCTCTGCACATAGTAAGCGCTCTATAAATACTATTGAATGAATGAATGAATGAACTCCTGAGGATTTCTGCTACGGGAGCGATTGGCACGAACGCACGGCTCTTATTTACGTTCTTCCAACCCACAACTTCCCCCACATACATACCTTAGCTGTTAACCTAGTCGTTCGAAGCAGAAAGGCTAGAAATACATCTGAAGTAGAGTTTTAGGGGTGGCCGAAATCAGTTGCAGGGTTAGGACTCTGCTAGAGAAGCAGTGTTACCTAGTCCATGGGCCTGGGAGTCAGAAGGACCCGTGTTATAATCCTGACTCCACCACTCGTCCGTTGTGTGACCTTGGGTAAGTCACTCGACTTCTCTGTGTCTCAGTTACCTCATCTGTAAAATAGGGATTAAAACTGTGTCCATCCTCATCAGCTTGTATCTGTCTCAGAGCTTAGTATAGTGCCTGGCACATAGTAAGCACTTAACAGAAACCATTTAAAAAGAAGAAATAACTCAAATTTTTTTTTTGGCTCTAAATTAATCTGGCTTTGTGGGTGAATTCCTTAAAGGCTAATTGCTCCCCCTTTGGAGGATGATTTACTTATGCTTCCACATTTGTTTATTTAAACAAAGAATAGTGCTCGAAAAGGGAAAGGGGAGTTGAGTAAATGGATTGGGGGCAGCACATAGCCCTTTGAATTGAACAGATTTCGATTCTCGGGAATGACGCGTCAGAAGCCCTCCAAAATAAGTGTTAATGTTGCTTCATTTTGTACTTTCACCCCTTTGAAATCTGCCTAGTCCATACGTAGTCACTCCCTTTCAGGATTATGATGACACCGACATTCCAAAAGAGTCAAAGTGCACCCAAGAAATATTCCTCAGGCATTTAGCAATCTCAGAAATAAACTAGATTTCTTAGTTAACCTTTAAAGCAACCCCTTCAACCTCTCTCATCATATGGCTCTCCCCCTTGTCTTCAGACAAGCTGGTTTTCCGCGTACTAATAAAGAGCCACTCGCTAACGATTTTACCAGTTTCTCCGGCTATTGCGCCAACTCTTTGCTCCCGTTTTTCCATAAACTCCCCGATCATGCTGTAGAGATCCACTGCTTTTGCTTTCTTTCTAACATCATTTGACCCCTCGCCATCTGGATTTTGTCCTCTTCACCTATTAGCTTCGTGTAGTGAACTTGTTCCAGTCCTTGGATACTGTTGACCGCTCCCTCCTTGTAGAAATTCTTTCCAGCCTTTGTTTTACTGACCCCCCCCCCACAAATTTCCCAAGTTTCTCTTCCTACTTAGCTGATCCTTCCTTTTCGGTCTCCTTTGTTGGCTTTTCATCCTTTCCCGACCCTTTTACTCAAAAGGCTCAGTTTAAGCCCGTTAACTCTTTTTTCCCCCATTTGCATTTCCTGAAGAGGTTATCTGCTCACATGGTTTCATCTTCCACTTCTGCACAACGTGGCTCAGTGGAAAGAGCCCGGGCTTGGGAGTCAGAGGTCATGGGTTCGAATCCCAGCTCTGCCGCTTGTCAGCTGTGTGACTGTGGGAAAGTCACTTAACTTCTCTGTATCTCAGTGACCTCATCTGGAAAATGGGGATGAAGACTGTGAGCCTCACGTGGGACAACCCGATTACCCTGTATCTACCCCAGCGCTTAGAACAGTGCTCTGCACATAGTAAGCACTTAACAAATACCAACAGTATCATTATTATTATTATTACCTTACCCATCCTGACATCTCATCTGCTTTACAACCTTTCTGCTCCATAAATGACCCACTGGTATAACAACAACAATAATACCCTTCGTCAAGCACTTACTAGGCACCATTATTATTATTATTATTATTACCAAGCGCTGAACTGAGCACTGGGGTAGATAATCAGGCCCCTCATGGGGCTCACAGTAGGAGGGAGAACAAGTATCGAATCACAATTTTGCAGATGAGGGAACCGAGGCCCAGAGAAGCTGTGACTTCCCCAGGGTCACAGAGCGGATGCATGGTGGAGCCGGGATTAGAACCCAGGTCCTCTGACTCCCAGGCCTGTGCTCATACCACAAGGCCACATTCCTTCTCGACTCAATTTGTCAAAAAAGACAAACTCAACTTCCCTCCTCACTTTTCCATCACTGTCAACACCACCACTGTTCTCCCGATGCAAAACCATAATGCCATATTTGACCCCTTTTTGGTCTTTTATTTTTAATGGTACTTGTTAAGCACTAACTGTGAGCTGTACTAAGCGCCAGTGCCCCACATTCAGTCTCTAAATCCTGCCACATCTTACTCTACAATATCTTGCATATCAATCCCTTCCCCTCCACCCTTAAGGACACCACTCTGGTTTAAGGCCGCATTACCTCCCCGTTGGATTAGCACTAAAACCTCTCCACTTCTCTTTCTTTCTCTTTTTCTCTCTCTCTTCAATCCATCCTAAGTAGAGACACTTGGAATATCTTAGAACCTTTCCTCTTCAGAAATCCACAATTTCTACATGGCTCAGTGGAAAGAGCCCGGGCTGGGGAGTCAGAGGACATGCGTTCGAAACCCGGATCTGCCACTTGTCAGCTGGGTGACTGTGGGCAAGTCACTTCACTGGGCCTCAGTGACCTCATCTGTAAAATGGGGGTTAAGACTGTGAGCCTCACGTGGGACAACCTGATTACCCTGTATCTACCCCAGCACTTAGAACAGTGCTCTACACATAGTAAACACAACTTGCTTACCCAGCACTTAGAACAGTGCTCTGCACATAGTAAGCATAATTTGCACGTATCCCACAGTTTAGAAGACCGCTTGACACGAAAGTGCTTAAAAAAATACCATAATAATAAACTTCCTTTTCACATTTCTGTACGGACACCATACCTCTCAGGCTTTTTCACCTCGTTTGCACGCAAACCAGGTGGAACGGAGCATTAAAACAAACATCCGTGTAATCTGGGGTCCGGCGATCCCAACCTCTCAAAATTCTTAGTGGCTCTGGAATTCCAGGGCGGTTTTAAAAATAGCGCGAAAAAATAGCTTAACAAATACCAACATCATTATTATTATTATTACCCTTCCCCAAATGACACAAAAATGCCTAACCATCGCTTTTGAGATGCTCTACCTGCTCTCTTCCTCTTACCTACCCAGTTCCGTAAGCCATCCCCGAAACCTCAGCAAGTTAGTACAAAATCATGTTCTTGCATTTAACACACTTTTCTTATATTTTCTTCTCCCTCTTCTATCATCCTTTTGTTAGGCCAGCTTATTAGGGGAAAGTGATGCTGGATTCCAAAGTCTAAAAGGTCCACCATAAAAAACTATATTTGGTAGACAACATTGAAGCTGTACTTAGCATAGAGGATATCTGTATGAATTTTCCTTATTCATAGTCTTCTACCTTATAAATTCTCTTACTTTGTTGTAAATAGTGACATTGGATTACAAAATATGATTTGACTTGAACTATCTGAAAATTTCAAAAGTCTAGGGGAGCGATTCGATAGGTAATATTAGGGTAATTATGACATAAGAGCAACTCTAGGCCTCCAGTGACAATAATTTACATGTGTACTTTACACAATATTTCAATGCCTGGGTCACAAAAACTAATTTGGCTTGATCTCTTCTGCCTAAAGATTTCATTTCTAGATCACTGAATCCTTTTATTTTACTATAGGAAATGTTCATGATTTCAACCCTTAGTTCTATGCTATTCATGCTCCTTAAAATAAAGGATGTAAATTTTAAAACACTATTAAAGTACCCTTAGTTCTATGCTACTCATGCTTCTTAAAATAAAGGATGTAAATTTTAAAACACTATTAAAGTACCCTTAGTTCTATGCTATTCATGCTTCTTAAAATAAAGGATGTAAATTTTAAAACACTATTAAAGTACCCTTAGTTCTATGCTATTCATGCTTCTTAAAATAAAGGATGTAAATTTAAAAACACTATTAAAGTAAATTGTAAGTACGCAATTACGTAATATATATATGATCTAGTTGAAATTTCTTCTGGATATGACTATTCCATTAAAGTAAATCAGAAAATGAATTTTAAAAATTAAACCTCATTTAAAAGAGGTTATCTTTAAAAGCATCCTATTTCCAGGTACAAATTGTATATATTTTGCATTGATAATAATTAAGCATCGATGTGCTAAGCACTAGGGCGGATTCAAGGTTATTATAAAGGACACGGTGCCGGTCCCACTCGACAATTAATCTCATCTCCATTTTACAGATGAGGAAACCGAGGCCCAGAGAGGTTAAGCGATTTGCCCAAACAGCAGGCTAGTGACAGGATAGGAAGTGCAACCCAGGTCTCCTGACTTCCAGTCCCAACTTCACTTGGGAAATACCGATCTATACATTTTCCAAAGCTATTTGCTTAAAGAAGAATTTCCGTTCAGGCTTTCAGCAGTGATTGTTGCCTTCTTGTCATTTTTTAAGTTGAGAAATTCCCGTCTTTCCTTAAATACAGTTAAGCTGGCACAGCTGTTTTGAAAGATATTAAGAACCAGATGGCTAAACTCAGATGAAAAAAGTCACCAGAAAAAAATATTTCTCCAGATTAATTTTGGGAGGAGCGCTTAAGTGCAAAGAGCACAGGCCTGGGAGTCAGAGGACCTGGGTGCTAACCCGGGCTCCACTTCTTGTCTTTTGGTGACCTTGGGCAAGTCACTTGACTTCACTTGGTTTCAGTTCTCTCATTTTTAAATGGGGATTCAATACCCATCCTCCTTCCTATTTACATCGTAAGCCTCACGTGGGACAGGAACTGTGTCCAACATGATTAACTTGCACGTATCCCACAGTTTAGAAGACCGCTTGACACGAAAGTGCTTAAAAAAATACCATAATAATAAATTTCCTTTTCACATTTCTGCACGGACACCATCCCTCTCAGGCTTTGAGGCCGTGTGCACGCAAACCAGGTGGAACGGAGCATTAAAACAAACCTCCGTGTAATCCGGGGTCCGGCGATCCCAATCTCTCAAAATTCCCAGTGGCTCTGGAATTCCAGATCAGTTTTAAAAATAGCGCCAAGGGGCAAACAAAGATTCCGGCATCATTTTTTTAAACTATCCCGGCACTTCAAGGGCCTGTCCTCTCCTTACCCTGTGAGCCCCAAGTGGGAAGAGGACTGGGTCCTACCTGATTATCTTGTAAATACCTCAGTATTTAGAACAGCGACCCTGGGAACTGGCAGAAACGTGACAGGTAACGTGAGGCCAGTGGGCCCGTGGACAGACCGTCCTGGTTCACGGTATTATTCAACAGTATTTACTGAGCGCTTACTATGTGTAGAGCACTGTATTAAATGCTTGGGAGAGTACAACGCAACAACAGACACATTCCCTACCCACAGTGAGCTTACGGTCTAGAGGAACGTTAGGAATACTGAAGACACTGTAGTTTCATATCATAATTTTTTGGCTTTAGTTTATATCCAATACAAAATCTTCCATCTCTTCAACTAGCATAAAAATACTCACTTTTTCTTACCATTTGGAGTAAAACTGGTTAATTTTTTTAATACCACGTGCAGGTCTTTGACGTAGAATGCACTTTAGCTTTTTAACCAAAATACATGCCAACATAATTCATATTAAAAAGAGATTATTCTCATAAAATGTTTTCTAGGTGATATAATTTCCCTTGCCTCACAGAGTTCTCTGGAAAAAATAAGAAATGATGGAATCCAGAAGCCTACTGTATTTGACATTTATGAACCACAAACCAGATAGTCCCATTAAACCAAACTGTTTCTAGCAATACTTTCTCCTTAAAGACTAACTGCAAGTTTGAAAAAGGTTGAAACCCAAAATTTTATCAACAGAAACTAAGGACTTGAAGTCAGAGGGCCTGGGTTCGAATCCCAGCTCTGCCACTTGCCTGCTGTGTGACCTCAGGTAAGTCATTGATCTTAATGCCTCGGTTGGCTCATCAATCAATGGGGATTCAATAAGTGTTCTCTCTGAGAAGCAGCGTGGCTCAGTGGAAAGAGCCCGGGCTTGGGAGTCAGAGGTCATGTGTTCGAATTCTGGCTCTGCCCCTTGTATACCAACATACCAATATACCAACATTATGATTATTACCTTGTGAGCCCCAAGGGGGACTGTGTCCTACCTGATTATCTTCTAAATACCACAGCATTTTGAACAGAACCTGGCATGGAGGAAAATGTGTTCTAAAGATAATGTCCTATCCAAAATATGGACAGGAAGCCCGGCATTGACTCCGAGAAAGGTTCTAGCTTATGTCAACCCAAATCCCTTTCAGCAGGTCTTATCATTTTTCCATACAGAGAAGCAGCGTGGTTCAGTGGAAAGAGTCCGGGCTTGGGAGCCAGAGGTCATGGTTTCGATTCCCGGCTCTGTCCCTTGTCAGCTGTGTGACTGAGGGCGAGTCACTTCACTTCTCTGGGCCTCAGTTACCTCATCTGTCAAATGGGAATGAAGACTGTGAGCCTCACGTGGGACAACCTGATGACCCTGTATCTCCCCCAGCGCTTAGAACAGTGCTCGGCACATAGTAAGCGCTTAACAAATACCAACATTATTATTATTATCATTATTATCTGGCTGGGAGAGAAGCAGCCAATTTTCCACTGAGGGTGAAGGACAAGACGGTAGTTCTCTAAACATCCAGGCTTTGTTAAAACTCATTGTATTTACCCTTATTTTTCCACAGGTTAAATTCCTTAAAAAGAGCTGTATTCTTCAGGTCAGCTTCAGTTCTGGAGCGGTGCCGAGCTCAGCTGTCTTAAGACTAGGAGTCTGGAATTCCTCATTCCAACACGGCTCCACCAACAGCCAGGTGGCCTGGGCGTTCACTGTACACTAGCTAATTTGCTGCTCCATTTACCGTGCTTTTTAACTTTAAATAAAATATCTGTGAAGGCATAATCACAGACTCAAATGACACATTTTGTTGTTATAAATGGACATTTAAATTCTACTCCTTTAAAAAAAGATGAGAAGATTCAGCTTTCTAGTTCCTAGTCACTTATTTGAGCTTATTTAAAAATAAAGGGCAAAATCTGTATTGACTAAGTGGCAGAGTTTAAGGTAGCTTATGCTTAGTTTTTAATATTTATGCTCTAGGAGTGTGTTTTAAATGCGGTGGGAAGCATGCAGAGGTCTTGCTAGGAGGAACTAACTTGTAAATTTAACCTGGTTTGACAAGTTCCAGATGTTTTTCCTCTGTCCAGGAGGATCAACATACTGAAGTTTACTTTTAAAAATTTCAACTGCTCTGCCGACGAAGAGCGGCGTGGTGGTTTGACACTGGAAAGCAAGAAACCTATATAGAGTGTGTTTGCAGAAAACAAGGTAAAAAACTCTTATTTTGAATATATTTTATAATAAATGGATAAATTGCCTTTTTAGAGTGTATTTTAAATAATGGGTTGAGTTCTCCCCTTTGACCTTACCAGACGTGGATGGAGAGGATAGTACCTTCCTTCCCCCTTTCCGCATTTTCTCTGATTTACCAACGGTTAGCCTAAAAGGCTTGAAGAATTGCCTTGCCTGTCTCGATTTAGCCTTTCCCATGAAGGGATAGCTATACACACTTAAAATGCAAACCAAAATAGAATGAGAAGGACTCCCCGGTAAACCCATACAGGGCACACTGTCTTTTTCTATCTCATTCCTCCCCCAAATCATTCTCCAAACTGCTTCTGGGACAACGTGCCTCAGGCTACGAAGGAAGATGTTCATTGGTAATAATAATAATAATGTTGGTATTTGTTAAGCGCTTACAGTGTGCAGAGCACTGTTCTAAGCGCTGGAGTAGATTCAGGGTAATCAGGTTGTCCCACGTGAGGCTCCCAGTCTTCATCCCCATTTGACGGATGAGGGAACGGAGGCACCGTGAAGCGAAGTGACTTGCCCAAAGTCACACAGCGACTAGTGGCGGAGCCGGGATTAGAACCCACGACCTCTGACTCCTAAGGCCGTGCTCCTTCCACTGAGCCACGTTGCTTCTCTAGGATTTTACTAAGCAAGGGGGAAGGTACAGAGATAATCATAACAGTCTCTTTCCCACATGCAGCTCACAGTCTACAGGAGAGGGAGAAAAATTTGAGGTGGTGGTTGCTTTTTTTCCTCTTCCCCAATACGTGTTGTGCCATTAGATGGTGGCCAAATGCCATTGCCAAGCAGGGAAAGTTCTTCTTTCAATAAAAGGAAATTGACCCACATCATCAGTATTTATTATAATCGGGAAGGACTCTTCCCCACTTTAACTTAAATACTTTCTTCCGCCTATTTTTGTGCACATCTATATAAGCGTATGTGCAAACATCGTACAGCCAAATGTTCTGAGGAACCTGTCATATATAATATGCAACAACAGCTTTCTGCACTATTCCTCTGTGTCTCTTGTTTAATTTTGTATAGCTATATCACTTTTTCAATCTGTTGTTGCAAAAACAATTCTTCCAGTTGGACATCAAACTTGTGAAAGTAGCACACATAGCAGTATAATGTAAGTTACGCCGATACTTCCATTATAAATTCTGGTTTTTTGAGGGATTCTTCAACTCATCTAAAATTTAGCAGGGGATAAAATTTGGCAGAAAAAGTCTCGGGCTGGAAACTTTATGTACAAAAAATATCGACTAAAAATAAACTTATTTTAGGATCCAGCAAACCAATGTGTTTTATTGAATGGGAATACTAGGATAGATTTATTTAAGTAAGGAACAAGTGGTGAAAAAGATTTGCTGGAGAATCAGGGTGGTCTAGTGGATAGAGTCTGGTCCCGGGAGTCAGAAAGATCTGGGTTATGGTACTTGTTCAACACTTACTTTGTGCCAAACACTGTTGTAAGCACTGTGGTAGATACATGATAATCATGTAGGACACAGTCCCTGCCCCAGAGGGGGCTCACGGTCTTAATCCCCATTTTACAGATGAGGTAACTGAGGCACAGAGAAATGAAGCGACTTGCCCATGGTCGCAAAGCAGACAAACGGCAGAGCCGGGATTAGAACCCATGACCTTCTGACATCAGGCCTGGGCTCTGACCACTAGGCCACACCGCTTCTCTAATCCTGGTTCTGCACTCTGCCTTCAGTACACACTGGCAGAGATGGGAGACTGTGTGGGACTGGGCAAGCCACTAGCACAATCATTATTATTATGATATCTGTTAAGTGCTTACTAGGTGCCAAACACTGTTCTAAGCGCTGGGGTAGATACAAGGTAATTAGGTTGTCCCACATGGGGCTCACAGTCTTCATCCCCATTTTCCAGATGAGGTCACTGAGGCACAGAGAAGTGGCTGGCCCAAGGTCACACAGCAGACCAGTGGCAGAGCCGGGATCAGCACAGATTATCGGTCCGAAAATCTATGCCCCGAGGTTCATCCGTGCGTTCTTGATGGGAGACTCCATCATATTATTTCGATGTTTACATCCTCCACTAAATTATAAACGCCCTGAGGTCAGGGATAATAATAATAATGATAATAATAATAAGAATATTGGTATTTAAGTGCTTACTATGTGCAGAGCACTGTTCTAAGCACTGGGGGAGATACAGGGTAATCAGGTTGTGCCACGTGAGGATCACAGTTAATCCCCATTTTCCAGATGAGGTAACGGAGGCCCAGAGAAGTGAAGTGACTTGCCCACAGTCACACAACTGACAAGTGGCAGAGCTGGGATTTGAACCCATGACCTCTGGCTCCCAAGCCCGGGCTCTTTCCACTGAGTCACGCTGCTTCTCTATAAATCTGCATTTCAAGGAATTACCTTTTCAGGTACATGATGTGGAACGAACTGCCAGTTACATATCAATATCTTTCATTCATTCATTCAATAGTATTTATTGAGCGCTTACTATGTGCAGAGCACTGTACTAAGTGCTTGGAATGGACAGTTCGGCACCAGAGAGACAATCCCTGCCCACTGATGGGCTCACAGTCTAACTGGGGGAGACAGACGGGCAAAAACATGACAATCGCAATAAGTAGATTTCAATTAGTAGATTCATCTTGGAAAATGAAGTACCGCATTAAGCTAGTTAGCTACCGTTCCCTTTCTCCCCTCGAAATCTATATAGTAAGTATTTCTTCAAGTAGGGAGGAGGAAAATGAGGGATGGAGGAATAGTAAGTATAGTAAGTATTTCTTCAAAAAGAGGGAGGAGAAAAATGAGGGAGGGAGGAGAAAAATGAGGGAGGGAGGAATATATATATATATATATAGTATTTCTTCAAGTGCTTCTGAAATATCGGTGATTAATGACAGCGACCTGCTTTTCATTCATTTTGTCTGCTGAAATCAATCGGTAATTCAGATTTATTTTGCAGTGAAATGCCTTCCTTTCCCTGGGACATTTCTTAATTATATTGGTTGATATCAACCTTCACACTTTGAAGTAGCTTAGAGAACAATGAAATTGGAGTTTGAGGCAGGTATTGCATTAAATCCCTCAGCTAATTCTCAGTGGTTACCCAGAAACGGACAAAATTTTGCATCTCTGAAAACCACACCAGTCCTATGTAATTAACATGGAAACTTTACGACGTAGCCTTTCACACCCTCCTTGTCTGTAGCACGAACTGCTCTTACTATCAATCGTATTTATTGAGGTCTGAGTGCAGATCACTGTACAGAGGGCTTGGGAGAGTACAATCTATCCATTCATTCATTCAATAGTATCTATTGAGTGCTTACTATGTGCAGAGAACTGTACTAAGCGCTTGGAATAGACAAATCGGCAACAGATAGAGACAGTCCCTGCCCACTGACGGGCCCACGATCTAATCGGGGGAGACGGACGGACAAAAACAATAGCAATAAATAGAATCAGGAGGATGTACATCTCATCAAAACAATAGCAATAAATAGAATCAAGGGGATGGACATCCCATTAACAAATTAAATAGGGTAATAAAAATATATACAATTGAGCAATCTACAATATACAATCTCCATTATAAGAAAGTTGGTCAACACAGTTCCTGCCCACAATGAGTTTAATGCTTGCTAATTGGGTTTGAGGCACTGTGGCTCAGTGGAAAGAGCATGGGCTTCGGAGTCAGAGGTCACGGGTTCGAATCCCTCCTCCAATACTTGTCAGCTGTGTGACTGTGGGCAAGTCACTTAACTTCGCTGTGCCTCAGTTACCTCATCTCGAAAATGGGGATTAAGACCATGAGCCCCACGTGGGACAAACTGATTACCCTGTATCTACCCCAGCTCTTAGAACAGTGCTCTGCACATAGTAAGCACTTCATAGATACCACCATTATCATCATTATTCCTGGTATAACTTCATAAAGACATGTCACTAATAAGCCTGGAGTATATTTTCAATACAGCAAAACCCCAAGACCCCCAAACTACCTCAACTAGGTGTTGATACATAGTTTTCTATCAAGACTGAGAATGAGGAATCTTTGGCACAGTCCACTAATCAATCGATCAGTAGTTAAAAGTCACATCTGTTGACGTCCCCACAGCATATTTCCAAAGTCCAATTTCAATTCAGTCGTATTTATTGAGCATTTACCGTGTGCAGAGCACTGCACTCAGCCCTCGGCAAAGTACAATTCAACGATAAAGAGCGACGTCCCCTGCCCGTAGTGAGTTTAGCATGGGGGAGAATGTTTGGGTCTAAAAGTTGAACTGTAGCGAAGATTGATGGAAGTCCAAATTATGGTCATATTGGTGAGGGAGGTACACATTCGTAGAGAAGGCTCACTCTAACTCCATCATGTGCGACGTTCCATGTTATAGGCTACAGTATATTTGGTGGTCTTCCCTAGAAGTCAGGGATACCGGGCAGGGATTGTCTCTATCTGTTGCCGAACTGTATATTCCAAGCGCTTAGTACAGCGTTCTGCACAGAGTAAGCGCTCAATAAATACTATTGAATGAATAATACATAGTGCTCAACGTCAGGTCCCATAGGTGACCCGGTTAGAACTGGGAAGGGAACGATAAAACCGGTGAGAAGCATTGAGACCTAAGTTACGTAGCATAGAATTGTAAATTCCTGGAGGGCTGGGATCGTGTCTACCACCTCTATTCTCTTCCCCTCTTCAAATTCCTACTTAAAGCTCACCTCCTCCGAGAGGCCTTCCCAGACTGAGCTCCCCCCTTTTTCCCTCTGCTCCCTCTACCCCCCACCTTCACCTCTCTGCAGCTAAACCCTCTTCTCCCCCCTTTCCCTCTGCTCCTCCCCCTCTCCCGTCCCACCCCCTCAGCACTGTACTCGTCCGCTCGACTGTATGGATCTTCATCACCCTATTTATTTTGTTTAATGAGATGTACATCACCCTGATTCTATTTATTTGCCATCGGTTTTTATGAGATGTTCTTCCCCTCGACTCTATTTATCGCCATCGTTCTCGTCTGTCCGTCTCCCCCGATTAGACCGTGAGCCCGTCAAACGGCAGGGACCGTCTCTATCTGTTGCCGATTTGTACATTCCAAGCGCTTAGTACAGAGCTCTGCACATAGTAAGCGCTCAATAAATACTATTGAATGAATGAATATTGTATTGTACTCTCCCAAGCTCTTAGTACAGTGTTCTGCACACAGTAAGCACTCAAGAAATGCCATTGATTGATTGACTCAGGAGATGTGAGTTCTAATCCTGGCCCTGCCACCTATCTGCTGCGTGACCTTAGGCAAATCGCCGACCTTCTCCGTGCCAAAGATTCCTCATTTGAAAATGGGAATAATATCCCTGTTCTCATTTTCCTCCTCCCTCCTTTTCCCATATCCCATATGGGACAGTGATTATGTCCACTCTCATATCTACGTCGGGGCTTGGCACCTATTTAGGGCTCAGCAAAGATGACAGTTAATCACGGCAAACTCCAAGGATCTTTAAGGGAACCCGCAGAATTCATTCTTGGTCTTGATAGAAAACTATGTTTCAGGACTCTGAAATTCTGCTCCTCTAGGCACAGTGTTTTTGCCATCAACGGCATTTATTGAGCTCTTACTGTGTCTTTACTTATTTTATTTCTTCATCCGTCCTTATGTGCCTGTAGTTGTCACGTCCCTCTTTATTCTTAGACTGTGAGGCCCTTGGGATCAGGGCCTCTCGACTGCAGGCTCACTGCGGGCAGGGAAAGTACCTGTTACACTGTACCCTCCCGAACATTTAGTACAGTGCTCGGCACTGCAAGCACTCAATAAATACAGTTGAATGACAGGGACCACAATGAATAATTCTCACCTGTGTAGTTTTACTCAGCCCTTGCTTTGTACACAGTAGGTGTTTCATAAGTATTATTACTACTATCGTTCCCCCGGATTCCCTCCTCTAATAATAATAATAATGCTGGTATTTGTTAAGCGCTTACTATGTGCAAAGCACTGTTCTAAGCGCTGGGGGGATACAAGGTGATCAGGTTGTCCCACGTGGGGCTCACAGTTAATCCCCATTTTACAGATGACGTGATTGAGGCACTGAGAAGTGAAGTGACTTGCCCGCAGTCACACGGCTGATAAGTGGCGGAGCCGGGATTCGAACCCATGACCTCTGACTCCCAAGCCCGGGCTCTTTCCACTGAGCCACGCTGCTTCTCCTCTATATCGACATCAACAATATTTCTTAAACATCCATTGAATGCAGAGCACTCTACTGGGTGCTCAGACGATATTTCCCTGGGGTTTTTTTTTCGGTCATATATTTACATCAGGAGAGGGCAAAACTCCGCCTGTCAATTAATCCTACCATCCTACCACTGTGGCCGGCGAATATCAAATTATATATAATGTCACTGTTGTGTAGAAGAAAACCGGTAATGTTTATTAGCATATTTATAAGTGTTGTAAATTTACGTGGCAAGTACATGAAAGGTTCATGATACAATAAATGCCATACTAATTTTATTGATAGATATTACGAACCCCAAGTATTTTATGTGTGTGGCCTTCAAGAGCTGACTGAAATTTGTTAAGTGGAAATCCAGCCCAAATAATTGGCCCGCCCTGATTTACACCCAGCCTGATCAGGCCCAGGTCTAGGGCGGTAAATTTCCGGGACCTGAAATACTCTTCTCCTTCCCACTCTCAGGCAAGGCAATTAGGAGGAAATCCCGTGGAATTCACGTAATCTATCCGGTTGGATTTCAGCTCATCCATTCCCTGCCCGGCCCCCGGATACTTTTACGATCGGTTTTCACATTTTAAACATCAAGCCTCCCTTTTCCAGGGTTCCTGTTTCCTCAATGCTTAGAACAGTGCTCGGCCCATAGTGAGCGCTCAACAAATGCCATCGTTATCCTTATTCATTCGGCCAGCGCTTAGAACAGTGCTCGGCCCATAGTGAGCGCTTAACAAATGCCATCGTTATTATTGTTCGTTCAACCGGCGCTTAGAACAGTGCTCAGTCCATAGTAAGCACTTAAATACCATCATCATCATCATTCCTTCAATCGTATTTTTTGAGCGCTTACAGTGTGCAGAGCACTGTACTGAGCGTTTGGAAAGTGCTCCGTTGATACGAGTGAATGAAAGTACAATTCGGCAAAAGATGGAGATATTCATTTATTCAATCAATCGTGTTTATTGAGCGCTTACTACGTGCAGAGCATTGTACCAAGCACTTGGAAAGTGCTACACAGTAAGCGCTCCGTAGATACGAGTGAATGAATGAATGAAAGCACAATTAGGCAAAAGATAGAGACTCATTCATTCAATTGTATTTATTGAGCGCTTACTATGTGCAGAGCACTGTACTAAGCGTTTGGAGCGTACAATTCAGCAACAAGGAGAGACAATCCCTGCCCAATCATGGGCTCAGCTCCCAAACAGCACACTAAAATCCATACAGACACCGGATGGGACTGAAATGGCTCTGAAATATGCGTCGGAGAGTCAGGGCACACGGGGCGAAAACTTTTAGGATAATAATAA
Organism: Ornithorhynchus anatinus; assembly: GCF_004115215.2. NCBI lineage: Eukaryota > Metazoa > Chordata > Mammalia > Monotremata > Ornithorhynchidae > Ornithorhynchus > Ornithorhynchus anatinus. The sequence goes on along the minus strand of NC_041731.1, from coordinate 96,925,659 downwards.
TAATAACGTTGGTATTTGTTAAGCGCTTACTATGTGCAGAGCACTGTTCTAAGCGCTGGGGTAGATACAGGGTAATCGGGTCGTCCCACGTGCGGTTCAAAGGTAATCCCCATTTTACAGACGAGGTCACTGAGGCCCAGAGAAGTGAAGTGACTTGCCCACAGTCACACAGCTGACAAGTGGCAGAGCCGGGAGTCGAACCCATGACCTCTGACTCCGAAGCCCGGGCTCTTTCCACTGAGCCACGCTATCCTTATCATCAACTGCCGTCGAGTCGTTTCTGATTCACAGCGACTCTAATGGATATATCTTCTGCAGAACGGCCTGTCTGTCGTGAGGCCGAAACCTTTCTAACCTTCCTCCGTTACCGCTGTTACGGTGTCTGTCCGTCTAGCTGCCGGCCTGCCTCTTCCACATTTTCTCTGAGCTTTTCCTAGCATCAGTGTCTTCTCCAGAGAATTAGTCCTCCTGATTATGTGTCCAAAATATACTAATCTAAGTCGCTTGGCCTTCCAAAGACCACTTGGGCTTCGTTTGCTCCAAAAATCCATTTGTCTGGCACCTGTGACATCACGTGCATCCCACTGTCCAGAATATATTCATTCAACAGTATTTATTGAGCGCTTACTATGTGCAGTGCACTGTACTAAGCGCTTGGAATGGACAATTCGGCAACAGATAGAGACGATCCCTGCCCACTGACGGGCTCACGGTCTAATCGGGGGAGACGGACGGACAAAAACAATAGCAATAAATAGAATCAAGGGGATGGACATCTCATTAACAAAATAAATAGGGTAATAAAAATATATACAAATGAGCGGACGAGCGCAGTGCTGAGGGGAGGGGAAGGGAGAGGGGGAGGAGCAGAGGGAAAGTGGGGAAAGGGGGCTTAGCTCTGGCCTGCCAGTGACCACCCTAATTACTTGCCCCCGGGCCCATCGACTGGGGTGGCCACCTGCAGAGAATGATTTTTACACAAATCACCGTTATTATTATTTTTAGACACCATGACGGTTTCTAAGAACATAATTTTACATACCTCAAAACAGTAATTGGACTTCAGTCGTGGCCCCAAACTAGCAAATGTGAAATGCCCAACCAACGGGGATATAGTTCTGCAAGCCAAGGAAGCCAAGTGCAGGGAGAGGAGTGTGGGGCAACTAGAAATTGTCTAGAATAGTAATAAAAGGGTTGATATTTGTTATGCACTTACAATGCGCAGAGCACTGTTCTAAGCACTGGGTTAGATATGGGGTAGTCGGGTTGTCCCACCTGAGTCACACAGTCTTCATCCCCATTTTCCAGATGAGGTAACTGAAGTAAGGAGAAATGAGGTGACTTGCCCACAGTCACCCAGCTGAAAAGTGACAGAGCCGGGATTCGAACTCATGACCTCTGACCCCCAAGCCTGGGATCCTTCCACTAAGCCACACTGCTTCTTAACAAATACCATAATCCTTATTATTATTTTCTCTGCCCAGGGAGGCAGAGGTCATGGGTTCAAGTCCTCGCTCTGCCGCTTGTCATCTGTGTGACTGGGCAAGTCGCTTCACTTCTCTGTGCCTCGGTTACCTCATCTGCAAAATGGGGATTAACAGTGAGCCTCAGGTGGGACAACCCGATTACTCTGTATCTACCCCAGCGCTTAGAACAGCGCTCTGCACATAGTAAGCCTTTAACAAATGCCATCATTTATTTTATTTATTTTACTAAAGGTCTAGAGTTGTCCAGATTAATTGCAGCCTCTTGGTAATATTCTGACTCTAGTTCATTTGTGCCTTTATCGGGGTACTAGAGATCGCCATATTCTTCCATATGGAAAAGGGACGTCCTTCCCTCGTCCACCTCGTCCACGGCCCACGTCCTCCCGCTGCCCCGGAACGCCCTCCCTCCTCACCTCCGCCAAACTAGTTCTCTTCCCCTCTTCAAAACCCTACTTAAAGCTCACCTCCTCCAGGAGGCCTTCCCAGACTGAGCCCTCCCTTTCCCTCTGTCCCTCTTCCCCCCACAATCGCCCCAACTCCCTCCCTCTGCTCTACCCCCTTCTCCTCCCCACAGCATTTGTCTATATTTGTATATATATACACAAATATAAATATACTCGTATATGTACGTATATACTTAAATAGATTTTCCAAACACTAAGTGCTCTGCCCCTAGTAAGCGCTCAATAAATCCTACTGAATGTTTGTATATGTTATTTACTGCTCTATTTATTTCGTTAATGACGTGTCTATATAATAATAATGTTGGTATTTGTTAAGCGCTTACTATGTGCAGAGCACTGTTCTAAGCGCTGGGGGAGATGCAGGGTCATCAGGTTGTGCCACGTGGGGCTCACAGTCTTCATCCCCATTTTACAGATGAGGGAACTCAGGCACAGAGAAGTGAAGTGACTTGCCCAAGGTCACCCAGCTGACAGGTGGCAGAGCTTGTCTATGTCTATGATTCTATGTGTGGCTCAGTGGAAAGAGGCCGGGCTTAGGTGTCAGAGGTCATGGGTTCAAATCCCGGCTCTGCTGCTTGTCAGCTGTGTGACTGTGGGCAAGTCACTTCACTTCTCTGTGCCTCAGTTACCTCATCTGGAAAATGGGGATGAAGACTGGGAGCCGCACGTGGGACAACCTGATGACCTTGTATCAACCCCAGCGCTTAGAACAGTGCTTTGCACATAGTAAGCGCTTACAAAATACCAACATTATTATTAATAATGAATGAACGACTGTTCCACATGGAGAAGGAACGAAACGACTGGAAAAATTCCCCAACGTCGATATTCCAAAGAAACCTAAGAGCCACAACTCGTGTTGTTGAGTGACATGGTTGCAAATGGGGAAGGATTCCGCTCTTTACCGTGTCTTTCATCCCTTTTTTGTTTGTTTGTTTTGGAAATAAATCTCTCCTCACCAAGGTCGACGTCGTCAGCAGGTCCTGTCGCCTCTCTGGAGAATTGGGCGGGAAAACCGTCTGGCGCATGCGCACTTTCTAGCTCCAGGGCGGGGACGCTTAGGCCACGAGGAGTCAATGCGCATGCGCCGTGAGAATCCAAAAAAAAAAAAAAGCTGAGGCGGATAGAGAGCGCATGCGCGATTCCAAGCTCGGGGAGGGGTGGGACCCTGACGATCGAAAACAGAAGTTGAGGCGGAAAGAGAGCGCATGCGCAGTTCCAAGCTCCAGGCGGGGTCGAACCCTGACAATCGAAAAAAAAAAAAGCTGAGGCGCAAAGAGAGCGCATGCGCCGTTCCAAGCTCGGGGAGGGGTCGAACCCTGAAAAATCGAAAAAAAAAAAAACTGAGGCGGAAAGAGAGCGCATGCGCAGTTCCAAGCTCGGGGAGGGTTCGAACGCTGAAAATCGAAAAAGAAAAAAAGCTGAGGCGAGGAGGGCGCACGCGCAATTCCGACCCCCGGGGGCGAGAGGGGGTCGAACCTTGGGAATCAAAAAAAAAAGCTGAGGCGGGAAGGAAAGCGCATGCGCAGTTCCAACACCCGAGTGGGTCGAGCCACGGGAATAAAAAAAAAGCTGAGCTGGGTAGGAGGGCGCATGCGCAGTTCCAACCCATCGAGGGATGGGGTCGAGCCGTGGGAATCGGGGAAAAAAAAAAGGTGAGGCGGAAGGAGAGCGCACGCGCAGTTCCAAGCCCGGGGTGGGGTGGGTCGAGCCCTGAGATTCGGAAAAAAAGGATGAGGAGAGCGCACGCGCAGTTCCAACCCCCGAGGGGGGGTCGAACCATGGGAATCAAAAAAAGCTGAGGTGGGAGGCGGAGCGCATGCGCAGTTCTAAGCCATAGAGGGAAGGGGTCCAGCCTTCGGAATCGGAAAAAAGAGAAACTGAGGCGGGAAGGAGAGCGCATGCGCAGTTCCAGATCTCGGTGGGGAGGCGGGGCCGAGCCATGGGAATCGGGAAAAAAAAAGCTGAGGCGGGAAGGAGAACGCATGCGCAGGGTTGAGCTATGGGAATCGGAAGAAGCCGGAGCGGGAAGGAGGGCGCATGCGCAGATCCCAACCCGGAGGGGAGGGGAGGTTGAGTCACGGGAGTCGGAAAAAAGAAAGCTGAGGCGGGAAGGAGAGCGCACGCGCAGTTCTAACCCCCGGGTGGGTCGAGCCATGGGAATCAAAAAAAAAAGCTGAGGTGGGAAGAGGAGCGCATGCGCCGTTCCAACCCCCCGGGTGGGGGTCGAGCCTGAGGGAATCAGAAAAAAAAAGCTGAGGCGGGAAGAGGAGCGCATGCGCGGTTCCAACCCTCCCGGGCGGGGGTCGAGCCCGGGGAATCGGGGGTGGGGGGAAGCTGAGGCGGGAAGGAGGGCGCATGCGCAGTTCCCAGCCGGGTTCGAGAGTCGGGCCGGGGAGCCGCTCGGCCGGAAGCGGCGGGGTGGTGAGCGCGAGCCCGCGGGGGCGTCTCCTCCATCGTTCAATGGTGAGTGTGGGTCGGTGGGGCGCGGAGCCGCGGGGAGGGAGGCCCATGGGGGGCCGCCGCCCTCCGGCCCCCCCCCCCCCCCCCCGGCGCCCTCTTGGCCTCCCCCCCTTCGCCGGCGGGAAAGCTCCGCGCCTGCCGACTTCGCGTTGCCTCCGGGGCGGCCGGAAGGGGGCGCTGCAGCCAGCCAGCCACTCATTCATTCATTCGCTCATTCATTCATTCGCTCATTCATTCATTGCCCCCCCCGAGCGGCCGGAAGGGGGCGCTACAGCCAGCCACTCATTCACTCATTCGCTCATTCATTCATTGCCCCCCCCGGGGCGGCCGGAAGGGGGCGCTGCAGACAGGCAGCCAGCCACTCATTCATTCAATAGTACTTAGTATTTATTGAGCGCTTACTATGTGCAGAGCACTGTACTAAGCGCTTGGAATGAACAAGTCGGCAACAGATAGAGACGGTCCCTGCCGTTTGATGGGCTTACGGTCTAATTGGGGGAGGCGGACAGACGAGAACGATGGCAACTCATTCACTCATTCGCTCATTCATTCATTCACTCAGGTCTGTTTCTTGAGTGCTTCTTGAGCACTGTACTAAGCGCTTGGGAGAGGACAGTTCATTGTCATTCATTCATTGGCCCCGGGGTGGCCGGGAGGGGGCGCTGCAGGCAGCCAGCCACGCATTCACTTATTCATTCATTTATTCATTCACTCATTCATTCAGTCCTGTTTCTTGAGCGCTAACGGGGCACAGAGCACTGTATTAAGCGCTTGGGAGACGACAGTTCATTGTCATTCATTCATTGACCCCGGGGCTGTGGGAAGGGGGCGCTGCAACCAGTCATTCACTCATTCATTCATTCATTGCCCCCCCCGGGTGGCCGGAAGGGGGCGCTGCAGGCAGCCATTCATTCATTCATTTTATTCATTCACTCATTCAGTCAGTCCTGTTTCCTGAGCGCTCACGGTGCACCGAGCACTGTACTGAGCGCTTGGGAGAGGACAGTTCTTTGTCATTCATTCACTCATTGCCCCCGGGGCGGCCGGAAGGGGGCGCTGCAGGCAGCCAGCCACTCATTCGCTCATTCATTCATTCAGTCATTCACTCAGTCCTGTTTCTTGAGCGCTTCCGGTGCACCGAGCACTGTACTAAGCGCTTGGGAGAGGACAGTTCATCGTCATTCATTCACTCATTGCCCCCGGGGCGGCCGGAAGGGGGCGCTGCAGGCAGCCAGCCACTCATTCGCTCATTCATTCATTCAGTCATTCACTCAGTCCTGTTTCTTGAGCGCTTAGGGTGCACCGAGCGCTGTACTAAGCACTTGGGAGAGGACAGTTCTTCGTCATTCATTCATTCATTGCCCCCCGGGGCGGCCGGAAGGGGGCGCTGCAGGCAGCCAGCCACTCATTCGCTCATTCAATCATTCAGTCATTCACTCAGTCCTGTTTCTTGAGCACTTCCGGTGCACCGAGCACTGTACTAAGCGCTTGGGAGAGGACAGTTCATCGTCATTCATTCACTCATTGCCCCCGGGGCGGCCGGAAGGGGGCGCTGCAGGCAGCCAGCCACTCATTTGCTCATTCATTCATTCAGTCATTCACTCAGTCCTGTTTCTTGAGCGCTTAGGGTGCACCGAGCGCTGTACTAAGCACTTGGGAGAGGACAGTTCTTTGTCATTCATTCATTCATTGCCCCCCGGGGCGGCCGGAAGGGGGCGCTGCAGGCAGCCAGCCACTCATTCGCTCATTCATTCATTCAGTCATTCACTCAGTCCTGTTTCTTGAGCGCTTACGGTGCACCGAGCACTGTACTAAGCGCTTGGGAGAGGTCATTTCATTGTCATTCATTCATTGCCCCGGGGCGGCCGGAAGGGGGCGCTGCAGGCAGCCAGCCACTCATTCATTCAATAGTATTTATTGAGCGCTTACTATGTGCAGAGCACTGTACTCATTCACTCATTCAGTCATTCAGTCATTTATTCATTCACTCATTCAGTCCGTCCTGTTTCTTGAGCGCGTACGGTGCACTGAGCACTGTACTAAGCGCTTGGGAGAGGACAGTTCATCCGTTCATTCATTCAGTCGTATTGAGCGCTTACGGTGTACAGATCACTCTAATAATAATAAGAGTTGGTATTTGTTAAGCACTTACTATGTGCCGAGCACTGTTCTGAGCGCTGGGGTAGATACAGGGTGATCAGGTCGTCCCACGTGGGGCTCACAGTGAATCCCCATTTTCCAGATGAGGTAACTGAGGCACAGAGAAGTGGAGTGACTTGCTCTTTTCGCTAGGTCACATGCTACTTCAAGTGGAAAGCTGCAGTAGAAAGTCTGCAAGAAAAAGCAATCATACTGGGTTCTTTAACAAACAAGTTGGATTTCCCCAAGTCCCTCTACTCCTTCTTGATCATGGTGAGGTATAATGAGAACATGCTGTATTATTTGGATATGTATCCCTTAATAATAATAATAATAATGCTGATATTTGTTAAGCGCTCACTATGTGCGGAGCACCGTTCTAAGCGCTGGGGTAGACACAGGGGAATCGGGTTGTCCCACGTGGGGCTCACAGTGAATCCCCCTTTTCCAGATGAGGTAACTGAGGCCCAGAGAAGTGAAGGGACTTGCCCACAGTCCCACAGCTGACAAGTGGTGGAGCCACCATTCGAACCCATGACCTCTGACTCCCAAGCCCGGGCTCTTTCCACTGAGCCACGCTGTAAGCGCTTGGGAGAGGACAGTTCATTGTCATTCATTCAGTCACATTTATTGAGCGCCGCTGGTGTACAGAGCACTGTACTAAGCGCTTGGGAGAGGACAGTTCAGTCATTCATTCAGCCGTATTGAGCACTTGCGGCGTACAGAGCAATGTATAAAAGCGCTTGGGAGAGGACAGTTCATTCAGTCATTGATTCAGTCGGATTTATTGAGCGCTTGTGGTGTACGGAGCACTGTACTGAGCACTTGGGAGAGGACAGTTCATACTGAGCGCTTACAGTGCACAGAGCATTGTACTAAGCGCTTGGGAGAGGACGGTTGATTCATTCAGTCAGTTGTATTGAGCGCTTGGGAGAGGACAGTTCATTCTAATTTATTGAGCACTTATGGCACATAATCATAATAATGATGGTATCTGTTAAGCGCTTACTATGTGCAAAACCCTGTTCTAAGCGCTGGGGTTGATAGAAGGTCATCAGGTTGTCCCACGTGGGGCTCACAGTCTTCATCCCCATTTGACAGATGAGGGAACTGAGGCCCAGAGAAGTGAAGTGGTTCGCCCAAGGTGACGCCGCTGCCAAGCGGCGGAGCCGGGATTAGAACCCAGGACCTCTGACTCCCAAGCCTGTGCGCTTTCCACTGAGCCACGCTGCTTCAATTCATTCATTGTCACATTTATTGAGCACTTAACGGTGTACAGAGCACTGTACTAAGCGCTTGGGAGAGGACAGTTCATTCAGACACATTTATTTTCATTCATTTAATCATTTATTAAGCGTTTACGGTGTACAGAGCACTGTACTCAGCGCTTGGGAGAGGACAGTTCATTCAGTCTCATTTATTTTCATTCATTTAATCATTTATTAAGCGCTTATGGTGTACAGAGCACTGTACTCAGCGCTTGGGAGAGGACAGTTCATTCAATCATATTGAGCACTTACCGTGTGCGGAGCACTGTGCCGAGTGCTTGGAAAGTACAGTTTGGCAACAGAGACGGTTCATTCAGTTGTGTTTATTGAGCGCTTACTGTGTGCGGGGCACTGTACTAAGCGCTTGGAAAGTACAGTTCGGCAACAGATAGAGACCATCCCTATCCAACAATGGGCTCACAGTCCAGGAGTGGAGAGACCGGCAACAAAGGTAGACACATTCCCCCTCCCTATTAATAATAATGATGGTATTTAAGTGCTCACTATGTGCCGAGCACCGTTCTAAGCGCTGAAGTAGGTACGAGGTGATCAGGTTGTCCCACGTGGGGCTCACAACCTCCATCCCCACTTTGCAGGTGAGGGAACTGAGGCCCAGAGAAGTGAAGTGGTTCGCCCAAGGGTGACGCAGCAGACGGGGGGGGGGGCGGAGCCGGGATTCGAACCCACGACCCCTGACTCCCAAGCCCGGGCTCTTTCCACGGAGCTACGCTGCCCCATTGCTAGGAGGAGCTCTGATCACCCTCAGAGCACTTTGTTTTTGGACTTTATCTTGTATTCGACTCTCCGCTCACTGTGGGCTGCGGCGTGGCTCGGTGGAAAGAGCACGGGCTTTGGAGTCGGGGTCGTGAGTTCGAATCCCAGCTCTGCCACTCGTCAGCTGTGTGACTGTGGGCGAGTCACTTCGCTTCTCCGTGCCTCAGTTCCCTCATCTGTCAAATGGGGATGAAGACTGTGAGCCCCACGTGGGACAACCTGATTCCCCTGTGTCTACCCCGTGCCCTGCCCATAGTAAGCGCTTAACAGATACCAACATTATTATTATTATTAAATATACCTATTATTATTATACTATACTCTCCCAAGCGTTTAGTACAGCGCTCCCCTGACTTGCCCCCTTCATTCAATAGTAGTTAGTGAGCGCTTGCTGTGTGCTGAGCACTGTACTAAGCGCTTGGAATGGACAACTGGGCAACAAAGAGATTCCATCCCTGCCCACAACAGGGTCACAGTCTAGAAGGGGGCAAGGAAGCGGGCATCAATAGCAGCGATATAAATAAATAGAATTATAGGTAGATACGCGTCAGAACAAGTAAACGGGCATTAATATCAATACATAGAATTATATATATGGACATATAGACAGGCTTAGTCCGGGCACCTTATTCATCCCCCGTTTAGACGGCGAACCCATCAGGGGGCAGGGACCGTCTCTATCTGTTGCCGAATTGTCCATTCCAAGCGCTTAGTACAGGGCTCTGCACGTAGTAAGCGCTCAACAGATACGATTGAATGAATGAATCCCCCCCCAGACCCATAGCACTTAGGTCCAGATCTGTCATTTTATTTATATCGCTGTCTGTCTCCCCGCCCCCCCCCCCCCGCAGACCGTCAGCTCGTTCTTGTGTCTGTTTAATTGTTACGTTGTGGCATTGCATATATTTTCATCACCCCGTTTAGGTTTTTTTAATGAGGTGTCTGTCCCCTTGAGTCTATTTATCGTGATTGTGTTGTCTCGCTTTTGTCCGGCCGTCTCCCCCGATTAGGCTGCGAGCCCGTTATGGGGCAGCGACCGTCTCTACCTGTTGCCGAATTGTCCACTCCGAGCGCTTAGTGCGGTGCCCTGCGCACAGTAAGCGCTCAGTAAATACTGTGGAACGATGGTGCGAGTATGAGCGAGGCAGAAGGGAGTGGAGGAAGAGGAGGGGAGGGCTCAGTCAGGGAAGGCTTCCTGGAGGAGACGGGCCTCCAGGAAGGCTTCGAAAGGGGGGAGAGCGATGCTCTGATATAGGGAGGGAGGGCGTTCCAGGCCAGAGGTGGTTTGTGCTCTCCCAAGTGCTCAGAGAAGCAGCGTGGCTCAGTGGAAAGAGCCCGGGCTCGGGAGTCAGAGGTCATGGGTTCGAATCCCGGCTCCGCCACTTGGCAGCTGGGTGACTGTGGGCGAGTCGCTTCACTTCTCTGGGCCTCCGTTACCTCATCCGTCAAAGGGGGGTTAACTGTGACTCACGTGGGGCAGCCCGATTACCCTGGATCCCCCCCAGCGCTTAGAACGCCGCTCTGCACGTAGTGAGCGCTTAAATGCCAACGTACGGTACGGTGCTCTGCACTCAGTAAGGGCTCGATAAATACCAGCCCCTTCCCAAAGACTTAAAAGGCGGGAAGGTAGCTGGGGAATCCCGCGTCTCCAGGCGCCCTTCCCCTTTCCCCCTTCCCTGGGAACCGCGGCGAGGCGGCGATCCCCTTCCCGGGGCGAGTCGCTTCACTTCTCCGTGCCTCGGTGGCCTCATCTGTAAAATGGGGGTTGAGACTGGGAGGCCCCACGCGGGGCAGGGACTGCGTCCGGTCGGTTCATTCCGTCGTGTTGATTGAGCGCCTCCCGTGTGCGGAGCGCTGTACTGAGCGCCGGGGGAAGAGCAGTGCGACAGGAAACGGTGACGGTCCCTGCCCACAGTGAGCTCACGGTCTGGCGGTTGAGGGGGGAGACGGACATAAATATCAATAAATAAAATTACAGATATGTCCATCGGGGCCATGGGGCGGGGGGGGGGGGGGGGAGCGAAGGGAGCAACGTAGGTCGACGCGGAAAGGAGTGGAAGATGAGGAAAAGGGGGGCGTAGTCTTGGAAGGCCTCTTGGAGGAGATGCCCGCGTCCACCCCCGCGCTTAGTACGGTGTCTGGAACGTACTAAGCGCTAAACAGATCCCATCATCATCATCAGCCCCTCCGCCCCCCGGGGTTTTCTGCGGGCACCTAAAAAGAATTCCCCTAGGTGTTCACTGATTTAGACGCATTTACTGAGTAGGTGTTCGTTGATTCACTCGTATTTATTGAGTACGTACTATTTAGGGAAGCAGCGTGGCTCGGTGGAAAGAGCCCGGGCTTGGGAGTCACCGGTCATGGGTTCGAATTCCGGCCCTGCCCGTTGTCAGCTGGGTGACTGTGGGGGAGTCACTTCACTTCTCTGGGCCTCAGTGACCTCATCTGTCAAATGGGGACGAAGCCTGTGAGCCCCACGTGGGACGACCCGATGACCCTGTATCTCCCCCCAGCGCTTAGAACGGTGCCCTGCACATGGTGAGCGCTTGACAAATACCGACATTATTATTTTTATTGAGTGCATACTATGTGCAGAGCACTGTCCTAAACGCTTGGGAGAGGACACTGCAACAGTAAACGGACACAGTAACTTATTTATAGTAATGCCCGTCTCCCCCTCTAGACTGTGAGGTCGCTGTGAGCTGGGAATTTGATGTATTGTACTCTCCCCAGCGCTTAGTGCGGTGCTTTGCACACGGTAAGCTCCCAATAAATACGATTGAAGTGAATGAAAACGTTTCCTGTGCACAACGAACTGTAATCCCCCAGCTCCGTTGTAGGAGAAGGAAAAGGGACGGGGACCCCGTGTCTCCTCCCTGGGTTGTAGGAGAAGGAAAAGGGACGGGGACCCGTGTGTCCTTCCTCGGTTGTAGGAGAAGGAAAAGGGACGGGGACCCCGTGTCTCCTCCCTGGGTTGTAGGAGAAGGAAAAGGGACGGGGACCCGTGTCTCCTCCCTGGGTTGTAGGAGAAGGAAAAGGGACGGGGACCCCGTGTCTCCTCCCTGGGTTGTAGGAGAAGGAAAAGGGACGGGGACCCCGTGTCTCCTCCCTGGGTTGTAGAAGGAAAAGGGACGGGGACCCCGTGTCTCCTCCCTGGGTTGTAGGAGAAGGAAAAGGGACGGGGACCCGTGTCTCCTCCCTGGGTTGTAGGAGAAGGAGAAGGGACGGGGACCCCGTGTCTCCTTCCTGGGTTGTAGAAGGAAAAGGGACGGGGACCCGTGTCTCCTTCCTGGGTTGTAGGAGAAGGAGAAGGGACGGGGACCCCGTGTCTCCTTCCTGGGTTGTAGAAGGAAAAGGGACGGGGACCCCGTGTCTCCTCCCTGGGTTGTAGGAGAAGGAAAAGGGACGGGGACCCCGTGTCTCCTCCCTGGGTTGTAGGAGAAGGGACGGGGACCCCGTGTCTCCTCCCTGGGTTGTAGGAGAAGGAAAAGGGACGGGGACCCGTGTCTCCTTCCTGGGTTGTAGGAGAAGGGACGGGGACCCCGTGTCTCCTTCCTGGGTTGTAGAAGGAAAAGGGACGGGGACCCGTGTCTCCTTCCTGGGTTGTAGGAGAAGGAGAAGGGACGGGGACCCCGTGTCTCCTTCCTGGGTTGTAGAAGGAAAAGGGATGGGGACCCCGTGTCTCCTTCCTGGGTTGTAGAAGGAAAAGGGACGGGGACCCGTGTCTCCTTCCTGGGTTGTAAGAGAAGGAAAAGGGATGGGGACCCCGTGTCTCCTCCCTGGGTTGTAAGAGAGGGAAAAGGGACGGGGACCCGTGTCTCCTTCCTGGGTTGTAGGAGAAGGAGAAGGGACGGGGACCCCGTGTCTCCTTCCTGGGTTGTAGAAGGAAAAGGGACGGGGACCCCGTGTCTCCTCCCTGGGTTGTAGGAGAAGGAAAAGGGACGGGGACCCCGTGTCTCCTCCCTGGGTTGTAGGAGAAGGGACGGGGACCCCGTGTCTCCTCCCTGGGTTGTAGGAGAAGGAAAAGGGACGGGGACCCGTGTCTCCTTCCTGGGTTGTAGGAGAAGGGACGGGGACCCCGTGTCTCCTTCCTGGGTTGTAGAAGGAAAAGGGACGGGGACCCGTGTCTCCTTCCTGGGTTGTAGGAGAAGGAGAAGGGACGGGGACCCGTGTCTCCTCCCTGGGTTGTAGGAGAGGGAAAAGGGACGGGGACCCTGTGTCTCCTCCCTGGGTTGTAGGAGGAGAAGGGGAAGGGACGGGGACCCGTGTCTCCTCCCTGGGTTGTAGGAGAAGGGACGGGGACCCGTGTCTCCTTCCTGGGTTGTAAGAGAAGGAAAAGGGACGGGGACCCCGTGTCTCCTCCCTGGGTTGTAGGAGAGGGAAAAGGGACGGGGACCCGTGTCTCCTCCCTGGGTTGTAGGAGGAGAAGGGGAAGGGACGGGGACCCGTGTCTCCTCCCTGGGTTGTAGGAGAAGGAGAAGGGACGGGGACCCGTGTCTCCTCCCTGGGTTGTAGGAGAAGGAAAAGGGACGGGGACCCGTGTCTCCTTCCAGGGGGAGAGGGAGGCAGATGAGGCGTTCAAATGAGGTACTTTTGTGAATTCTTGTTTTGAAAAAATAATTCATTCTCCTCTTCCCCGTGCAGGCTGCGGGACCTGTCTGTCCAACCCCAGCGGACATGACCTCGTAGCTGGTTCCGTACATCCCGGTGCTCATACGATGGAGGCATCTTTAGGGATTCAGCTGGAAGAGCAGCAACCTCCATCCCCCTCACAAGACCCGTTTCAGGCCGATGGTTCCCTTAAAAAATATCAGCAGAATTACAGACTCTCAGGTGTGTGCTTTAGTACCTGTTCTATAAATCGACTTTGGCCGCGAGGGGTGGTTTTATTGTTCCTAGCCAGGATTTTTGCCAAGAAAACTCTCTGGATCCACTACCGGAACGATTGCAGATGGAGGCGGGGTGGTTCTGGCAATGTAGGCATTTGTTAAGCGCTCACTATGTGCAGGGCACCGTTCTAAGCGCTATCCGTGGTGTCGCTGTGGGTCGGAGGTGACTTGACAACGCAAGACGAAAACAAGAGTACGTGTTTATATTGTTGGTATTTGTTAAGCGCTTACTACGTGCCGAGCACTGTTCTAAGCGCTGGCGGAGATACAGGGTAATCAGGTTGTCCCACGTGAGGCTCACAGTCTTCATCCCCATTTTCCAGATGAGGTAACTGAGGCCCAGAGAAGTGAAGCGACTTGCCCACAGTCACGCAGCTGACGAGTGGCAGGGCCGGGATTTGAACCCACGACCTCTGACTCCCAAGCCCGGGCTCTATCCGCTGAGCCACGCCGCTTTCACTGTCATTCAAAAGAGTGGTGCTCCTCAGAGTCAGAACTCAAAAAAAGCCAATATTCGGGGATCTTCAAGGCTAATATCTCAGTCAGTCAGTCCATCGTTGAGCGCTTACTGTGTGCAGAGCACTCTACTAAGCTCTTGGGAGCGTACAGTAGAACAATTCCTAGACTGTGAACCTACAGTATAACATATTCCTAGACTGAGCCCGTTTCTAATAATAATGTTGGTATTTGTTAAGCGCTTACGACTGAGTCCGTTTCTAATAATAATAATGTTGGTATTTGTTAAGCGCTTACTATGTGCAGAGCACTCTTCTAAGTGCTGGGGAAGATACACGGTAATCAGGTTGTCCCACGTGAGACTCACAGTTAGTCCCCATTTGACAGATGAGGTCAATGAGGCCCAGAGAAGTGAAGTGACTTGCCCACAGTCACCCAGCCGCCGAGTGGCAGAGCCGGGATTCGAACCCATGACCTCTGACTCCCCAGCCCGGGCTCTTTCCACTGCGCCATGCCGCTTCTGGACTGTGAGCCCACTGTTGAGTAGGGATCGTCTCTGTCTTGTCAAACGGTACTTTCCAAGCACTCGGTACAGTGCTCGGCTCACAGTAAGCGCTCAGTAGATACAATTGAATGAATAACTATTCCCTTCCCACAATGAGCTTAGAGTCAAATACAAGGTGCGGCCTTAAGAACCCTGATCTAAAAAGAGAACTGTAGAGGGTGATCAGAGCTTCGTCTATGAGAAGCAGCGTGGCTCAGTGGAAAGAGCCCGGGCTTGGGAGTCAGAGGTCATGGGTTCGAATCCCGGCTCTGTCACTTAGCTGGGTGACTCAGGGCAAGTCACTTCACTTCTCTGGGCCTCAGTTACCTCATCTGTAAAAGGGGGATTAACTATTTTGTTAATGAGATGTACGTCGCCCTGATTCTATTTGTTTGCTCTTGTTTTAATGAGATGTTCGTCCCCTCCATTCTATTTATTGCCATCGATCTCGTCCGTCCGTCTCCCCCGATCCGACCGTGAGCCCGTCAAAGGGCAGTGACTGTCTCTATCTGTTACCGATTTGTCCCTTCCAAGCGCTTAGTACAGTGCTCTGCGCATAGTAAGCGCTTAATAAATACTGTTGAATGAATGAATGAACTGTGAGCCTCACGTGCGACCACCTGATGACCCTGCATCTCTCCCAGCGCTTAGAAAAGTGCTCTGCACATAGTCAGCGCTTAACAAATGCCAACATTATTATCTATCTATCTATATTAGTACATCTACACCATATTAGGTATGAAACCACAGCAGTATCAAGATTTATTGAGCACTATATTATTGAGCAGTATCGACACGTGTTCCCTGCCCTCGAGGAGCTTACGTTTTGATCGGTGGTGGGGGGGGACACCTACAGAAGTGATTTACACATTGAGGAAGCGTGAGGAGAACAAGGATGAAGTAGGGCAAACACAAATAATGGACATAGGGACATATAAAAGAGTGCTGGGGAATAGGAATAAAATATTTACGCGCTAAAGGTGGATGTTGGACCGACCAGACTGGGGCATTCATTTATTCGGTTGTATTTATTGAGTGCTTACTGTGCAGAGCACTGTACTTAAGCGCTTGGGAACGCAAAATGCAACAGTAAACGGTAACAACATAAACAGCGAGCTTACAGTCTAGAAGGGGGGAGACAGACATCAATACAAATAAAAAAAATAATGTTGGTATTTGTTAAGCGCTTACTATGCGCAGAGCACTGTTCTAAGCGCTGGGGTATTCATTCATTCAATAGTATTTATTGAGCGCTTACTATGTGCAGGGCACTGTACTGAGCGCTTGGAAGGGACAAATGGGTAACAGATACAGTCCCTGCCCTTTGACGGGCTCACGGTCTAATCGGGGGAGACGGACAGACAAGGACAGTGGCAATAAATAGAATCGAGGGGATGAACATCTCATTAAAACAAGAGCAAATAAATAGAATCTAGGTGACGTACATCTCATTAACAGAATAAATAGGGTGATGAAGATAGATACAGTGGAGCGGACGAGTTCAGTGCTGAGGGGATGGGAAGGGAGTGGGCGAGGAGCGGAGGGAAAGGGGGGAGGAGAGGGTTTAGCTGGGGTAGATACAGGGTCATCAGATTGTCCCACGTGAGGCTCACAGTTCCTCCCCATTTTACAGATGAGGTAACTGAGGCCCAGAGAAGTGAAGCGACTTGCCCACAGTCCCACAGCTGCCGAGTGGCAGAGCCGGGAGTCGAACCCATGACCTCTCACTCCCAAGCCCGGGCTCTTGCCACTGAGCCACGCCGCTTCCCTAAAATTGACACATATGTAAGTACTCTGGAGCTGGGAAGAGCAAAGGGAGCAGGTCAGGGAGACACAGAAGGGAGTGGGAGATGAGGAAAAGTGGGGCTTAGTCCGGTAAGGCCTCTGCTAAAATGGAGGAAGACTTCTCCGTGAATGATAGTTGAGTGCTCACTGTGTGGCGGGGACTGTATTAGCCCTTGGAAAAGCGCGTGGCTCAGTGGAAAGAGCCTGGGCTTCGGAGTCAGAGGTCGTGGGTTCGACTCCCGGCTCTGCCACTCGTCAGCTGTGGGACCGTGGGCGAGTCGCTTCGCTTCTCTGGGCCTCGGTTCCCTCATCTGTGAAAGGGGGATGGAGACTGTGAGCCTCACGTGGGACAACCTGATGACCCTATATCTACCCCGGCGCTTAGAGCAGTGCTCTGCACCTAGCAAGCGCTTAACAAATACCAACATTATTATTACAGTAGAATAGAGTAGATTGACACCACCCCTCGCCCACAAGGAGAGGAAGGTTGATTTTTAAGAGGGCTCTGAAAACAGGGTGAACCTAAGCTTTGGGCTGAGAGATTTTGGTCAAGAGGGGCTGCCGGGCGGTGGGTGGGGACGGAAGGTGGAAGGCAAGAGCAGGGCACGGTGAGAGGGTGAGGTGAAGAAGAGGTTCCCCCTTCTATTAAGTTCATTTTTATTTTCAAAATGAGCTGGAAAATCGCAGTCCTCCTTCAGGGAACGTAATCAGGTGCAGTCGACGGACCAAAGTCGGAGCCTCAGCGGGTACAGCTGTGCAGGTAATAATGACGTCGGTATTTGTTAAGCGCTTACTATGTGCAGAGCACTGTTCTACGCGCCGGGGTAGATACAGGGTGATCAGGCTGTCCCACGTGAGGCTCGCAGTCTTCACCCCCGTTTTACAGATGAGGGAACTGAGGCCCAGAGAAGTGAAGTGACTCGCCCACGGTCTCGCAGCTGCCGAGTGGCGGAGCCGAGATTCGAACCCATGACCTCCGACTCCCAAGCCCGGGCTCTTTCCACTGAGCTACGCTGCTTCTGTCCCCAGCTCAGGGAGTCAGCGGCCTAGTGGGCACCTTTCCTGCATAATGGTCAAGTCGTCCCAACGGTTTCCATCCGTTTTCCTTTTTTTTTTTTTTCTTGAAACATTTGGAGAATTTTTCATTTTAGTTCTGATATTCCTTGCAAGGTCCTCCAGAAATTCCTCTTTTGATCCACTTAATTTTCTTTTTGCACCCCACCTGACTCTCTGTGGCGTTCTTCTTCCCCTCACTGAGGTTTCCTCAGGTCGTGACTTCTTTTACCGTGCAACTGCTCACACCAAAAGTGAAATTTTTTCCCTCCGTGTTCCCCACGTCCATAAAAAAATAAAACCCAGAGCACCGCACACTCGAGAGAATACAGTGCAATAGAGTTTGGTAGACATGATAGTGATGGTATTTCCGGCACTTACTATGTCCCCGGCACTGTACTAAGCGCTGGGGTGGATACAGGCAAATCGGTCCCTGTCCCACGTGGGGCTCCCAGTCTCAGTTCCCGTTTTACAGATGAGGTGACTGGAGAAGTGAAGTGACTTGCCCAGGGTCATACAGCGGACGGGTGGCGGAGACGGGATGAGAACCCGTGACCTTCCGACTCCCGGGCCCGGGCTCTAACCACCGTGCCGTGCAGAACGCCCCGTGATTGCTGTCCTCGGGGGGCTTACGTTTAGTGAGGGAGACGCCGTAAAATAAATCGCTGACAGGGGACGCGGCAAAATATCAAAATAGGAACGGAAGTGCCGGGAGGCTGGGGTGAGTACTGAGTCCCCGTGGGGTATAGATCCAAATGTAGAGCGATTCAGAAGGAAGGGGGAGGGGGGTGGGGAAATGAGTTAGTCAGGGAAGGCTTCTTGGAGGAGGCGCCAGCTCGTAATAATAATAATGATGATTGTATCTGTTAAGCGCTTACTGTGTGCAAAGCACGGGGATACAAGGCGATCAGGTTGTCCCCTGTGGGGTTCACAAGTCTTCCTCCCCATTTTCCAGACGAGGGAACTGAGGCCCAGAGAAGTGACTTGCCCAAAGTCACACAGCCGGCAAGCGGAGGAGCTGGGATTCGAGCCCATGACCTCTGCCTCCCCAGCCCGGGCGCTTTCCACTGAGCCACGCTGCTTCTCTGAATCGTACTCTTCTAAGCGCCGACGCGGCACGTGGTAAGCACTCAGTAAACGCCGTTGATCGTCCGACGGGCTCGGTGGAAAGAGCCCGGGCCGGGGACTCGGAGATCGTGGGTTCGAATCCCGGCCGCGCCGCTTGTCGGCTGGGTGGCTCCGGGCAAGCCGCTTCTCTGGGCCTCAGTGACCTCTTCTGGAAAATGGGGATGAAGACTGTGAGCCCCTCGTGGGACAACCTCATCACCCTGTATCCTCCCCGGCGCTTAATTGGCACGTGCTGAGCGCTTAACAGATGCCATCGCTACTATCATTATTGCTTAGTAGGACTTGGAAGATGGAGAGCGTGGTGGCCTGTCAGATACGAAGGAGTAGGGAGGCCGAGGGAGGAGGCGAAGAAGAGCTCGACGGCGAGAGAGGCGAGATGGAGGTGCAATAAGTAGGTTGGTGATGGAGGAGCCGAGTGTGCGGGCGGGGTCGGAGTTAGAGGTGAGCAAGGTCAGGTGGGAGGAGGGAAAGCCAATGGGAAGGAGTTTTCGATGAATTTTCATTCAATCCTATTTACTGAGCGCTTACTATGTGCAGAGCACTGCACTAAGCGCTTGGAATGGACAATTGGGACGAATGGGCAGCCCCTGGAGGCTTTTGAGGTGTCCGGCGACGAACGCAGGATGACCTTTTAGGAAAATGATCCAGGCGGTGAGAAATACGCGGACTGGAGTGGGGAAAGGCTGGAGGAAGGGAGGTCGGTGAGGAGGCTGGTGCGGTAGTCAACATTCATTCATTCAGTCGTATTTATTAGACCGCGAGCCCGTCAGTGGGCGGGGATCGTCTCCATCTGTTGCCGAATTGTCCATTCCAAGCGCTTAGTCCAGTGCTCTGCACGTAGTAAGCGCTCAATAAATACTATGGAATGAATTTACTATGTGTGCCGAGCCCCCGGGAGAGTCAAATACGAGAACAAACAGTGACGTTCCCTGCCCGCAACGAGCTCATGGGATGTGACCAATCCTCGAACCGCGGCGGGGGCAGTTTAGAGGGAGATGAAGAAGCATATTCTAGTTATTACAGACGATAACGGCGAGACGTGGACTCGCGAGACAGGGAGGATGGGTGGTGCCGTCTTCAGTGATGGGAAAGTCGAAGGAAAGCGACGGTTTGGGTGGGAAGAGGAGTTCTGGGCGTGTTAAAGTCGGAGATGGCAGGAGGACATCCAAGTAGAGATCTCCTGAAGGTAGCAAGTATGAGACTGTAGAGAAGGTTAGTACGGTGCCGTGCACATAGTAAGCGTTCAGTAAATACGATTGAATGAATGAATGAGAGATGTTACGGGAATCACCGCGTAAAGAAGCAGCGTAATATAGTGGAAAGAGCACATGTCTAGGAGTTAAGACCTGCGCTCCGTTCCTGGATCTGCCATTTACTTGCTTTGTGACCTTGTGGCAGCCAACGTAAGTTCTTTATGCCTCAGTTTCCTCAACCGCATAATGGAAAATAAATACCTGTTCCCCCTCCTACTTAATAATAACAATGCCGGTATTTGTTAAGCGCTATGTGCCGAGCACTGTTCTGAGCGCCGGGGTAGACGCAAGGGAATCAGGTTGTCCCACGTGGGGCTCACGGTCTTCATCCCCATTTTACAGATGAGGTAACTGGGGCCCAGAGAAGAGACGTGACTTGCCCAGAGTCACACAGCTGCCAAGTGGCGGAGGGGGGATTAGGACCCGCGACCTCTGACTCCCAAACCCGGGTTCTTTCCACTGACCACGCTGTTTCTCGACCGAGAGTCCCATGCGGAACAGGGACCGTGTCCAGCCTAATTAACTTGAACCTATCCTAGTCCTTGGAATCCCGGCTCTGCCACTTGTCTGCTCTGTGACCTCGGGCAAGTCACTTAACTTCTCTGTGCCTCAGTTACCTCATCTGTGAAATGGGGATTGAGACTGTGAGCCCCACGCGGGACAACCTGATTCCCTTGTATTTACCCCAGCGCTTAGAACAGTTCTTGGCACATAGTAAGCGCTTAAACAGATACCATAATAATAACAGACGTTTGACACACAGTAAGTACTTAACGAGTGCCATTAAAGAAAAAAAATGGTAATTTCCCCTCAGCGTTGACAACACCACCATTTTCACCGCGCCTCGAGCCCGGCAGCGTTGGCTTCAGCCGTGGCTCCTCTCCGATCAGTCACCGGATCCCGCCATTTCTGTCTTCACAACATCCCCGGAATCACCTCTTGTCCCCTTGTTGGTCCAGGCACTCGGCGTATCCCAGAACAACTACTGCATCAGCCTCCTTGCAGACTTTCCTGCTTCCAGCCCTCCCCTCTCCAGTCCGTAGTTCACTTTGCTCCCTGGATTCATCCTGCAAACCTCTCCCCATTCCTCCAGTTTTGCCCAAATTTCTCCCCATCAGACAGAAACTCCTAAACATTGACTCTGCGGCGTCCGGTCAGCTCTCTCCCCACTCCCTCCAGCTCACATGGTTCGCTCCTCTAAAAGTCAACGGATTCTCTGCCTCATTTTTGTCTGTCTCGCTACCAGCCTCTTGCTCACACCCTTCCTCCTGCGTAGAACGCCCTCCTCCCTTCACATCCGGCTCAATAAGTGCTCAATAAATACCACTGATTGATTTATTGATTGATCTGGCAGAGCATCCCTGGGCTTTGCCAGAAGGGCCGGACTGCAGTTTCGCCAGATAAAAAGAGCTCCTTGCTGAGAGCCCCACTACGCCCAGTTCATCAGCCCGATGGTTATTATTAATGATAATAATAGTGATAATGCATTTGTTAAGCGCTTACTATGTCCCAAGCACTGTTCTAAGCGCTGGGGGAGATACGGGGTCATCAGGTTGTGGGGCTCACGGTTCTAATCCCCATTCTGCTTCTCCTCTATCATGGCGTAGTGGATAGAGGCCGGGCCTGGGAGTCAGAAGGTCATGGGTTCTAATCCGCTCTCTCGATCCCGTCCGTCTTTCCGGTAGCATCTCTCCTCACCTTGCCGCCCCGTCCTCTCTTCCCACTCTCGACGATCGGGTCTCCGCTCTCAACTCCACCCTCTCTACTCATCTCGACTCTCTCGCCCCCCTTTCCCTCCGCCGCTCTCGCTCCACTAACCCACGGCCCCGGATCGCCTCCTCCGTCCGCCTCCTACGCTCCTATGCTCGAGCCGCCGAGCGCTGCTGGCGAAAGTCCGAGCACCGAGCCGACCTCACACACTTCAAATTTATCCTTTCCTGCCTTAACTCTGCCCTCTCCTCCGCCAGGCAAAACTCCTTCTCCTCCCTCATCGACACCCACGCCCGCCACCCCCGCCGATTGTTCCGGACCTTTAACTCTCTCCTTAGGCCCCCTGTTCCTCCCCCTCCCCCATCTCTCACCCCCGATGATCTGGCCACCTATTTCCTCACGAAAATCAACACGATCAGGTCTGAGCTCCCCAGAGTCACCCCTCCGCCTCTCCCCTCCCCCCCACCAACCCGCTCCCCTACTTTCCCATCCTCGCAAGTGCCACCCCCTCCACCTGCGCCTCGGACCCCATTCCCTCTCACCTTATCAAAACCATCGCCCCTGCCCTCCTCCCTTCCTTAACTTCTATTTTTAACCACTCAATCTCCAAGGGCTCCTTCCCCGCTGCCTTCAAACATGCCCACGTCTCCCCCATCCTAAAAAAACCCGCTCTCGACCCCACTTCCCCCTCCAGTTATCGCCCTATCTCCCTACTACCCTTCCTTTCCAAAATCCTAGAACGAGTCGTCTACGGTCGATGCTTAGAATTCCTTAACTCCCATTCTCTCCCAGACCCCCTCCGATCTGGCTTCCGTCCCCTCCAGTCTACCGGGACTGCTCTCTCTAAGGTCACCCGTGACCTCCTTAATGCCAAAGCCGATGGCTCCTACTCCATTCTGATCCTCCTTGACCTCTCTGCTGCCTTTGACACTGTCGACCATCCCCTCCTCCTCCACACCTTATCTCACCTCGGCTTCACGGACTCCGTCCTCTCCCTGTTCTCCTCTCATCTCTCTGGCCGGTCGTTCTCGGTCTCCTTCGCGGGCGCCTCCTCCCCCTCCCGTCCTTTAACTGTTGGAGTTCCTCAAGGGTCGGTTCTCGGCCCTCTTCTGTTCTCCATCTACACTCACTCCCTCGGTGAACTCATCCGCTCTCACGGCTTCGACTACCACCTCTACGCAGACGACACGCAGATCTACATCTCCGCCCCCGTCCTCTCCCCCTCCCTTCGGGCTCGCGTCTCCTCCCGCCTCCGGGACGTCTCCGCCCGGATGTCGGCCCGCCGCCTAAAACTCGACGTGAGCGAGACCGGGCTCCTCATCTTCCCTCCCAAACCCGGTCCTCTCCCGGACTTCCCTATCACCGTGGACGGCACGACCGTCCTTCCCGTCTCTCGGGCCCGCGATCTCGGTGTCATCCTCGACTCGTCTCTCTCGTTCACCCCGCGCGTCCTATCCGTCACCGAGACCTGCCGGTCTCACCTTTACGATATCGCCGAGATCCGCCCTCTCCTCTCCACCCAGACGGCTACCTCACCGCTACGGGCTCTCGTTATATCCCGGCTAGACTACCGGCCTTCCTCTGATCTCCCTTCCTCCTCTCTCGCCCCTCTCCGGTCTATTCTTCGCTCCGCCGCCCGGGTCATCTTCCCGCAGAAACGCTCTGGGCCTGTCACTCCCCTTAAACACCTCCGGTGGTCGCCTATCGACCTCCGCTCCAAACAAAAACTCCTCACTCTAGGCTTCGAGGCTCTCCGTCACCTCGCCCCTTCCTACCTCTCCTCCCTTCTCTCTTTCCACCGCCCACCCCGCACGCTCCGCTCCTCCGCCGCCCACCTCCTCGCCGTCCCCCGGTCTCGTCCGTCCCGCCGTCGACCCCCGGGCCGCGTCCTCCCGCGGTCCCGGAACGCCCTCCCTCCTCACCTCCGCCAAACTGATTCCCTTCCCCTCTTCGAAACCCTACTTAAAACTCACCTCCTCCGAGAGGCCTTCCCAGACTGAGCTCCTCTTCCCCCTCTACTCCCTCTCCCGCCCCCCCTTCACCTCTCCGCAGCTAAACCCTCTTTTCCCCCCATCTCCCTCTGCTCCTCCTCCTCTCCCTTCCCATCCCCACAGCACCGTACTCGTCCGCTCGACTGTATATATCTTCATTACCCTATTTATTTTGTTAATGAGATGTACATCGCCTCGATTCTATTTAGTCGTCATCGGTTTTTACGAGATGTTCTTCCCCTCGACTCTATTTATCGCCTTTGTTCTCGTCTGTCCCTCTCCCCCGATTAGACCGTGAGCCCGTCAGACGGCAGGGACCGTCTCTATCTGTTGCCGACTTGTCCATTCCAAGCGCTTAGTACAGTGCTGTGCACATAGTAAGCGCTCAGTAAATACTATTGAATGAATGAATGAGTCCCTGCTCCTCCACTTATCTGCTGTGTGACTTTGGGCAAGTCACTTCACTTCTCTGTGCCTGTTACCTCATCTGTAAAATGGGGATTGAGACTGTGAACCCCATGTGGGACAACCTGATTACCCTGTATCTACCCCAGTACTTAGAACAGTGCTTGGCACATAGTAAGCGCTTAACAAATACCACAATTATTATTTTTTATTATTATTATTATATAGCACACTATTAGAACAACTGGGAACAGAGAAGCAGCGTGACTTAGTGGAAAGAGCCCGGGCTTGGGAGTCAGAGGTTGTGGGTTCTAATCCCAGCTCTGCCACTTGTCTGCTGTGTGACCTTGGGTAGGCCATTTCACTTGTCTGTGCCTCAGCTACCTCATCTGTAAAACGGGGATTAAGATTGTGAGCCCCACATGGGACAACGTGATTACCTTCTGTCTACCCCAGCACTGAAAACAGTGCTCGGCACATAGTAAGCGCTTAACAAATTCCATAATTACTAACTCTTTTTTTCCACGGGTTAGTGAAATCTTTGTTAGGATTTTAAAAAAAAAACCAAACAAAACCCCAGGAGATTTTTTTAGTCATGTGTAACGATCCAACCTAGCTGCGAATGTTGTGAAGCCTTTCAAAAAAAGTCAAATCGCATCTTTCGAAAGCTGTGTTATCGATCGGTTGCGTTCGTTGAGCGCTTACTTCGCAGAGAGTTCGGGAGCTAAGCTACTACTAACTCTACTGGAAAGAGTTCAGTAGAATCGGTAGGCCTGATCCCCGTTCTGAAAGGGCTGACTGGCTGGGGAGATAGACACTAAATTAGGATTACAGGTAGGAGAAATCCGCTCACCTCCTCACCGTCCCCCGTTCTCGCCCATCCCGCCGTCGACCCCCGGGCCACGTCCTCCCGCTGTCCCGGAACGCCCTCCCTCCTCACCTCCGCCAAACTAGTTCTCTTCCCCTCTTCAAAACCCTACTTAAAGCTCACCTCCTCCAGGAGGCCTTCCCACACTGAGCCCTCCCTTTCCCTCTGTCCCTCTGCTGCCTCTCTACTCCCCCCTTCACCCTCCCTCAGCTAAGCCCCCTTTACCCCCTTTCCCTCTGCTCCTCCCGCCTTCCCCTCAGCACTGTGCTCGTTTGTCTATATTTTTATTACCCTGTTTATTTTGTTAATGAGGTGTCCATCCCCTTGATTCCATTTATTGCGATTACGTTGTCTTGTTTTTGCCCGTCCGTCTCCCCCGATTAGACTGTGAGCCCGTCACTGGGCGGGGATCGCCTCTATCTGTTGCCGAATTGTCCATTCCAAGCACTTAGAACAGTGCTCGGCACGTAGTAAGCGCTCAATAAATACCGTTGAATGAATGAGAAACCAATAGAGTAGAAAGACATGAACGTGATTACAGCGGGGTGGGGGTGAGTTGCCAGCTGCTGAAATGGCAATTGGGAGGGGAAATGCGCAGCCGGCGATTAATCGGGGAAGACCTCCTGGAGGAGATGTGCTTTCAGAAGAGGCCTTGAAGATAGGGAGAGCATTGGCCTGCTCGATGTGGAGGGAGAATGAAGAATAAAATGTTTCCTTTCCCCTCCCCCCCCACCAGGACATTATTTGATCGCGTCTCTGATTGCTTAGAAAAATCCGAACTCAGAAATTTCAAGGGAAGGAAATGATTTAGATGTCCAAGTGTAATTAAGTGTGTCCTTGGCGTGCCATCTAGTGATCAGAGCACAAAACATCTCTACTTCTTTCCATTTTCATCTCTCACACTGGTGTGCATTTTCCACAAGAGTGACGAAATAGCAGGTTTTAGAGGAAATACAGCAGGAGTAAAATGTGCATGAGCTTTGGGGCCCCTGAGTACTTTTTTGTTTGTCATTATAAGTGGGTGGTGTTTCTTTTCACTGTTTAGGTTCAGGATTTGTGGAGTAAATCTGTGAATAATTGAGCGTAACAATAAATCCTCTCAAATGTTTTCTTTCCTCAGGAGTTAAAAAAGATATTGAAAAACTTTACGAAGCCGTGCCACAGCTTGGTAATGTATTTAAAATTGAGGATAAAATCGGAGAAGGTAATGATGGACTTAATTTTTTTACTGTGCGTATGAAATGGTTTCCTACATTTTTATTATCCCTCAAGTTACCTGTTTACTGTAGAACTATTTTTATTGAAGTGCCCCAATTTAAATGTTTGCAGAGTGGATTATATTGTTGAATCTGATCCACTAACACCTTCCCTCCAATGCCAAATCTTTGAATGGTGAGATGATTTCAGAAGCGTTGGTTGGGAAAGAATTTGAATTATTTTTGAAGGCGAGGTTCAGGGGAGAAAGTAAAGGATAGAAAGAGCGGAGATTAGAAAGGCGGGGGGGGGGGGGGGGATGAGAGCCAAACGTTTGGTTTTGAAAGCACCAGCGGTTATGGTAAGAGCCTGATTTGAAAGAACGGGATTCTAACACAGCATGGCTCAGTGGAAAGAGCCTGGGCTTGGGAGTCATAGCTCATGGGTTCGAATCCCGGCTCCAACCCTTGTCAGCTTTGTGACCTTGGGCAAGTCACTTAACTTCTCTGTGCCTCAGTTACCTCATCTGTAAAATGGGGATTAAGACTGTGAGCCTCATGTGGGACAACCTGATGACCCTGTATCTCCCCCAGCGCTTAGAACAGTGCTCTGCACATAGTAAGCGCTTTAACAAATACCAACATTATTAACAGTTTCCTGTTTCTGCTGTAAAGCACATCAGGTTCCTCTTTCCCAGCTAATTTTTTTTTTTAATGGCACCCAGCAGTCAGAGTTGAGGCAACGCTCGGGAGCAACCTGGAAATGGGGAGACAATTTTAACAACTGTGGGTGTGAGAAATTTTGAAGGGGAAAAGTTACCTGATCGTCAGATTTAGTCTACAGTGGGAATCAACCTGTTGGTTTCACTTCTGAACAAGTAATAATAATAATAATAATGATGGTATTTAAACGCTTACTATGTGCCCAGCACTGTACTAAGCTGGGGTAGATGCGAGGTGATCAGGTTGTCCCATGTGGGGCTCACAGTCTTCATCCCCATTTTCCAGATGAGCTCACTGAGGCCCAGAGAAGTGAAGCGACTTGCCCAAAGTCACACGGGTGATAAGTGGCGAAGCCGGAATTAGAACCCACAGCCTCTGACTCCCAAGTCCGGGCTCTTTCCACTGAGCCACGCTGCTTCTGCTAACCCATTTGGGAATTCTTTGACTGAATGTAAATGCATTAATGTAGTTATAGTCAATCAAATAGTCATATTTTTTGAATGCATTGAACTAAATGTTTGGGAGAGATCAGTGTAGCAGAGTTGATAAACATATTCCCCTGCCCACAAGGAGCTTGTAGTCTAGTGAGGGAGACGGACATTAATGTAAATACATAAATTCTGGATGCGAACCTAAGTGCTGTGGGGCCGAGGGTGGGGTGAATAAAGGGTGCCAATCCAAGTGAAGCAGCGTGGCTCAGTGGAAAGAGCCCAGGCTTGGGAGTTAGAGGTTGTGGGTTCTAATCCTGCCCCTGCCACTTAGCTGTGTGACTTTGGGCAGGTCACTTCACTTCTCGGTGCCTCAGTTCCCTCATCTGTCAAATGGGGATTAAGACTCTGAGCCCCACGTGGGACAACCTGACTAGCTTGTATCTACCCCAGTGGCTTAGAACAGTGCTTGGCTTATAGTAAGCGCTTAACAAATGCCAACATCATCATTATTATTATTATTGTTGTTATTAAGTGAAGGGGAGTGGGAGAAGAGAAAATGAGGGCTCAGTCAGGGAAGGCTTCTTAGAGGAGATGTGCTTTCAATAAGGTTTTGACGGCGGGGAGAGTGATCATCATTCAAATATGAAGCGGGGAGGCGTTCCAGGTCAGAGGCAGGATGTGGGCGAGATAGATGAGATGGAAGTACAGTGATTGTTCATTCAATCGTATTTATTGAGCGCTTACTATGTGCAGAGCACTGTACTGAGCGCTTGGAATATACGATTGGGCAACAGATAGAGACAATCCCTGCCCAGTAACGGGCTCACCATCTTAACGGGGGAGACAGCAAAACAAAACGAGTAGTCTGGTATAAGTATCATCAAGATAAATAGAAGCGTAGATATAGACACGTCATTAACGAAACAGAGTAATAAAATATACAAATATGCACAGTGCTGAGTGGGTTGGCATTAAGGGAGGAGCAAAGTGGACGGGCTGGGTTATGCTAAGAAATCAGAGAGGTGAGGTGGGGGCCAAGGTGATTGAGTGCTTTGAAGTTAGAGGTAAGGACATTGGCTTTAATGTGGAGGAGGATAGGTGACCAGTGGAGGTTCTTGAGGAATGGGGGGAAACATGGACTGAATGGTTTTGTAGAAAAAAGGTTAAGCGCAGCAGATTGAAGTATGGACTGAAGTGGAGAAAGGAGGCAGGGAGGTCATCAAGGAGTCAATTTCTATTACTCATCTGTAATTGAATATGCAGTTCTGGGCAAGTTTTGTAATAGTGCAGTATCCGATCTTGGTTCATGGGCCGATCCCTACGTATAACACTGTTTCTGTGAGCGAGTTAGTTCTGACTTAAACCATTTTGGTCAAAGATGTGGTTTTCAGGAATCAATTGGCCCAAGTCCAAGGTCTGCTCTTAAACCAGTTCAGTTTCGGCTTGTATTTGAAAAGTAGTCCCACATGCTCCCAAGTGAACGTTGTCGGATGGCCTTCTCTGCCCTTATCGAACGGGCCGAATTAATCTCGGATTGCGAGCTCCGTCAGTTCTTTCATAGATATGCAAATCTTGCTCGCCACTCCTCCCATAGGGCAGAGCTGAGTGTAACACTGGGATGCTGTAAGGTCAAACAGACTCAGGAATTGAGTTCTATTCTGAGATCTGTTCTAAAGATTAATGGTCACCCTGTAAAGTTATATTAGTATGAATCCAGGATTATAGGAAATTAAGTCAAGCCTAAACTAAATTAGGCTGTAAGCTCTAAGCTCCTTGTAGACGGGGATCGTCCCTACCAACTTTGTTGTATGTTCTGCCCAGAGTAATCCCTCAACAAATACCATCGACCGACAAAAATTAATAAAAATTGAAAACAGGGAACTTGATCATACCGTTGTTCTTCCAGGAGCCCTTTTCTAGAGGTCAAATACTGAAGAATCTTGAAATTCTTTCCACAGGCACATTCAGTTCTGTTTACTTGGCCACAGCGCAGTTACAAATAGGACCTGAAGAGAAAATTGCTCTGAAACATTTAATTCCAACCAGCCATCCAGTAAGAATTGCAGCTGAACTTCAGTGCCTTACCGTAGCTGGGTAAGTAAGACTGTTTCTAGCCATTCAGTTCTCCTATAACTTAGGGGGTTACATTTATGGTGGATCTCTGCCAGTCAACAGTATTTGTTGAGCATCTGCTGTGTATTTAACACTGTGCTACGTGCTTAACAGAGTCAAGTAGAGGTAGTAGATCTAGGTTGCTTTGACCCTGTAGAATGTAAACTCCTTTTAGGCGGGGGTCCCCGTCCACCAATTCTGTTTAATTTTACTCATCCAAGCGCTTAGTACTGTGCTCTGCACCTAGTAAGCGCTCAAAAAACACATACGATTGATGCCAAACGTGCGCATAACTGTTTCTTCCAACATAGCATCGCGATCATTCATTCGATCGTATTTATGGAGCGCTTACTGTGTGCAGAGCACTGTACTGAGCGCTTGGAAAGTACAGTTCAGCAACAGAGAGAGACAATCCCTGCCCACAACGGGCTCACAGTCTAGAATGGGGGAGACGGACAGACATCAAAACAAGGAAACAGGCATCAATAGTGTCAGTGTAAATAAATAGAATTATAGATATATGCACATCGGAACAACTAAGCAGGCACTAATATAGAGTTGTAGATATGTACATATATACACAATCAATCCAGATACACATTCGTTCTTGGAAGAATGTTCCGTTGATTGACAAATAATAATAGTATTCGTTAAGCTCTTTGTGCAGAGCACTGTTCTAAGAGCTGGGGTAGATACAGGGTGATCAGGTCGTCCCACGTGGGGCTCACGGTTTTAATCCCCATTTTACAGATGAGGTAACTGAGGCCCAGAGAAGTGAAGTGACTTGCCCACAGTCACACAGCTGACAAATGGAGTTGGGATTCTAACCCGTGACCTCTGACTCCCAAGCCTGGGCTCTTTCCACTGAGCCACGCTGCTTCTCTAATGAAACAAATGAAAATAATTGTTTCATGAGATAATAATAACAATGAGATTCTATAATAATAATAGTGAGAATAATCTGTCTCTGAAACAAATGAAAAATCCTCTAAGGTTTCTCTTCAAATGTGAAGAAAAAGCACGTTACGGAAGAACTGAGGGTATGAAGAATATATTAAGATGTGGCTAAAGGGCTAATGTTGACTCAGGATCTAGGGTGATGCCTTCAGGAGTGTTTCTGCAGCTTTTCCTTCAGCTCCTCAATCGTGCAGAGGGGCTCTGAGGTTGGAACTCCCTCCCTGATGGTGCCTTGGCTTTATACTGCGAAGCCTTCCTCGTAAGTCTTAGCTCTTGGCCACACAGGAACAGTTAGAAATAGATCCAGTGGTCACTGACGTGACCATTCTCGAAGTGGTCAGCTATATAACTTGAACCTCAGCAAAGGAAAAATGAGAATTTAGATTTAAAATATAATAGCTGCCCTTCTTTTGAATAACGTTAGAAAATAGTGAATTAAATAATGTCAGAAAATAATGAACTGGAACCCCGAAAGTGGCAACTGCAAACTGCTTTTGTGTGAATTGATCTGTCTGGTTTCCAGTTAACCTCCCCCCCCCCCCCCAAACTCCTATCATTAATAAGCAAACGTGAAAATAATTTGGTGCTTGTCTGGGTGGCTGTAGGCAAAAAACAACCATCTGTTAATAAAAATTCTTTGAGCCGTCCCATTTCTTAGATGGGTAGTGAGAAAAGAAAATCCAATCTCCTTAGGTTTAGCTTAAATTCTATTTTTATTTAGTGTTGTGATGCTTATAGTGTGCTTCCCTCTCTGTTCTTTGTGCATTTTCCTCTAGGGGCCAGGACAACGTCATGGGAGTTAAATACTGCTTTAGAAAAGATGATCATGTGGTTATTGCTATGCCGTATTTAGAGCATGAATCCTTTCTGGTAGGTCTTAGGTTTTTCCTTAATAGAAACAATTCAGTATTCTATTAAACCAGTTGTGTAACGGCATTGCTCCCAATTTGTATTTCAGGATATCTTGAACTCTGTTTGCTTTGATGAAGTACGGGAATATATGTTTAATCTATTTAAAGCATTAAGGCGTATCCATCAGTTTGGCATTGTACACCGTGATGTCAAACCTAGCAATTTCCTGTATAATAGACGCCTGAAAGAGTAAGTAAATCTGAATGACCACTTTGCTAGCACTGGAGGGTACGTGTAATTTAGAAAATAAAATACGTGGCCTAAATTCCAGCACTGAAACATGCTACAATAATGGGAAGACCTGTGAGTATACCTGTTCACATTTAATATGGGAGTTTGGCTCTTGTGGGAAAAAAGAGTTGCCGATATATCCAGGATATAAAATGTATTAAATGCTTTGAGGTTAAATTGGAGAGAATGATTTCCTTTTTTTTATGGTATTTGCTAAGTGCTTACTCTGTAGCAAGCACTGTTCTAAACTCTGGGGTAGATAGAAGTTAGTCAGGCCAGATACAGTCCCTGTCCCGCGTGGGGCTCACGATCAAGCTGGAGGGAGAACAGGTGTTGAATCCCCATTTTGCAGTTGATGAAACCGAGGCACAGAGGAGTGACTTGCCCAAAGTCATAGAGCAGGTGAAACCGGCACTAGAACAATAATAATAATAATGATAGTCATTCTTGTAAAGCACTTCCTATGTGCCAAGTACTGTTCTAAGTGCTGGAGGAGATACAAGTTAATCAGTTTGGACACAGTCCCTGTCCCACTTGGGGCTCGGATTATTAATCCCCATATTGTACTCTCCCAAGCGTTTAGTGC
The DNA here is from genome assembly GCF_004115215.2 of Ornithorhynchus anatinus. Classification (NCBI taxonomy): domain Eukaryota; kingdom Metazoa; phylum Chordata; class Mammalia; order Monotremata; family Ornithorhynchidae; genus Ornithorhynchus; species Ornithorhynchus anatinus. The sequence continues at coordinate 96,893,837 of NC_041731.1, read as the reverse complement.
AGTGCTCTGAACACTGTAAGCACTCAATAAATGTGATCGACTGATAGGCCGTGCTTACTTGTGTTTAATGTGCTAATGATGAATTTAGTCGTATTTATCGTATTTATTGAGTGCTTACTGTGTGCAGAGAACTTCTGAACAATAGGCAGAGTACAATACGGCGGTAAAGAGTAACAGTCCCTGCCCACAGAGAGCTCACAGTCTAGAAGAGGGGAGAGAGAGGACAATACGTATACACATCAATGTAAACAAATACTTTTGTGTTACATTCAGATAGTGCTAAAATTTTAGTCCATGATCTGCTTGTGGCTTTGAGTTTTTGTCCTAGGCACCTCCTGACCTCTTGCCAGCCTCCTGTCTCTAAAAGAAATTTTAATTTCATCCTATTGTTGTAATACATTTTTCTTAAAGCAAGCGTAGGTAGAAATTCTCCTCTTCCGGGGAAGTTGAGAACTACTAGAAGAGCGAGCGAGCTTCTAATAATTCTCGCTTGGTTGCCGAAACAAAAACCGGTTACCATTTAGGCAAGTACTTGGGGTGTGAACTGCGGGGAGTGGCTTTTAATTGCTTGAGTTGTAGAGGAGTAAGCTTGTGCTTAATTTGATTTCCTAGGTATGCCTTAGTAGACTTTGGCTTGGCCCAGGGAACCCGTGACACGAAGATAGAGCTTCTCAAAGTCGTCCAGCCCGAAGCCCAGCGAGAGAGCCGTCCACAAATCAAGCCTCACAGAGTCACCGGAACCAAGGTTTCTTTGGCTCTACCAGAACCTAAGGAAGGAGCTCCACACTCAGCTCTGAAAACGTCCGTTAAAAGGCCCTACTCCCACTCACAAATTCAGATTAAACAAGGAAAAGACGGAAAGGTTTCTCCATTTCTCTCTTTCTGTAAAATAGCGGGATGGTCTTGGGAGTATCGCTGGGTCCAACAGGGGGAGCCCTACCACCAGGACAATATTCAGGTTTTTTTAACCTAAAAAAGTTTTTAGTTTGCCTAAGTTTGCTTCATTGAGGGCATTTCACCCGAAGATTTATAGGGCACTGCTAGAATCTTTGATCTCGCGGAATTACGGATCTTCTGAAGCATTTTTGATGCAGTGTAAAGCACAGAGTAGTTCGATTGGAAGCCGGGAATAGGTTTCGATGGCGTGCGAACAGATAGCGTTAGGAGTCATTTTTAAGAGAGAAGAGCACTTGCTGAAAAGAATTCTCCAGTGACTCCATTTTAGCTGCACAGCAAAACTTTAAACATCCATCAGTTAATTTTAGGATTTCTCTGAATATCTGAGAGTCACGATGCACTTTTGTAAGGGTGTTAATAGTTCTGTCTAGACCATTTTCTCCTTTCACAGAAATATTTTGGTGCCTGAAACTGACTCGCGTGCAGCTGTTATTGTTTTATGTCATTTAACTCGTTCAAAACTACAACAGAATGCAGCTGGCAGAAAGTGTCTCAGACGTAATCCTTATTTTCCTTGTTTTTGTTGGTATTGTAGGAAGGATCTGTAGGCCTTTCTGCCCAGCGCTCTGTTTTTGGAGAAAGAAATTTCAATATACACAGCTCCATTTCACATGAGAGCCCTGCAGTGAAAGTAAGTAATGCAGAATAACAGTAGAATGATCAGCCGTTTAGGTGTTCACTGTACTCAGTACCTATTATTCGTTATCCCGCCTCCGCCACTTGTCTGCTGTGTGACCTTGGGCAAGCCACTTCACTTCTCTGGGCCTCAGCTACCTCAGCTGGAAAATGGGGATTAAGACCGTGAGCCCCACGTGGGACAACTTGATTACCTTGCATCTACCCCAGCGCTTAGAACAGCGGTTGGCACATAGAAACGCTTAACGAATATCGTCATCGTTATATTTTTTTTTTTTTTAGCCGGTGTTTTCTTTTGGCCGTACAAATTTTGACGGCCATCAGCCCAAATTTTCACTTCCCTAAAGTTTCTGTTAGGATACTTTACTGGTGACATTTTTCAGTTTAAGTGATTAATTATTGTTCCTGTTGTAGCGTAGCTGTTGCCTTAGAAGAGAATGTTTATCTTATAACCTCTTATGTTTCTATTAGCAGAGTAGCATATATGTATAAAAGATGGGAAGAGCTGGGGAACGAGTAGTTGTAGAATCACTGTGGATTATGGTACATTTTTATTCTTGGCTCCTAGCAGCTAGTAAAAATTACCTTCAGCATGAAAAATTATCTAGGCTTAGCTATCCTATTGAACTGTGCAGTCTACCTTTCTGAAATGGAGTTAGACACTAGAACATGAACGTCTCTAAAACCTTTTGGGTCCTTTCGAACTTGCATGAAGAATTTGAAAGCCCTAAATTAATTCGGTAGCACTCACTAGTTAAAACACTGGTAGTTAAAATAACGTTACAGGTGTTAGTTGTCAAAACCAATCTTTTCTGGGGGAGAAAGGGCAGACTTCACATGTTTCTCCTTGGAGGTTGGGAATGTGTGTTTTGCTACCTCGTACTCTCTCTAGTGCTTACTCAGAAAGATGTTCTGCACTGAGTAGTGGATCGATTTAATCGGGATAGTCTTTTAAGCCTCATCCCTGCAATGCTTTTTACACACCTTGTTAAATATCATACCCATAGAAAATGTAACCTATTTTACAGATTGTAAAACAGTCAAAGACTATGGATCTCGCTTCCCGAAAGATGACAAAGAAGAAGGTTGTTTCTACTAAAGGTCTGAATAGTGGTGTGATGAGGAAAGCTGGCAGTGCTTGCCCAACTAATTTGACCTGTGAATGTTATGCAACAGATAAAGTTTGCAGTGTTTGCCTGTCGAGGTAAGGTGCTTTGACAATGTCTTAAACTCCTTTAAATTCTGTAAACAAGATTCGAAATTGCCTTGAAATTTGGGGGTCGGTCAGCTGATCCATGAGCCAAAAGAGAATACTGCCCAGGCATTGAAACACAACCATTTTGTTAGTAACAAACATTATTAGATAATCAATTTAAGATGATTCCCATTTCACATGCGTGTATTATTAGGAAAACATTTTTGTCATTATATGCAAATAGTTTGTGAGAACAATATTGTTCTCACATTTGGCTTGCTGACATTATTTCTGTTTTCTAGCCCTCATTCCTAAAAGCCTACCCTTTCCTTCCTCAGAGTCACCAGAACCAGATGTGTTGTAAACAGGGCCTATTTTTGAGATTCGAAGTTACCCCGTTTTTTTTTTTGTTTTTTTTTAAGTCAACCGCTTAAAATTTTGTGACGGTCCTTAAAAATCCTTATCCTGAAAACCTCCATAGGTGTCCTAAAATAAGGTCTCACCCTGAATGTTACTCTTTTTTAGAGTTGATGTCTTCTAAGTTCTGTAGATAGTTTAGTGAGGGTTACTACCAGCTCCTTTTTTTCTTCGGGTTGATTTATGAGGAGCTAAAGAATTTTGTTTTGTGATTGGGGCTCGGAAGGGGGGCATTTTATTACTTTATTAAAATCTTCCTCTGTGCCAAGTGCCAGGGATAGATACCGTGGTTCTGTCATTCAGTCAGGGCTCACAGTCTTATCATCCCCATTCTACATAAAATTGCACAAACCGCAAGCAGTTAAGGGACTAAAGCTAAAGTCACACTGTAGAGGCTAATGGTGGATCCGGACTTGATCCCGGTCTTTGTAACTTCCCAGCTTGTCTAAAAGCCATTTCCGGGTTTCCCAAGCCCCACTTCCATCTCCTTAATGGTGCCGTCCTCTCAGCCACCTCCGCAGTCTTTGTTCTTAACTGCTAGTTAATTCGTTAATTGATGTATCAAACCCGATATCTATCCTCCTGCATTTTAAACTCTGTATATTAGCCAATTTATGTTTGCTTGTCTTCCCCTTCCCCTTCCTATTTGTTTTGTTTTGCTATCTGTCTCCCCCTTTTAGACTGTGAGCCCGTCGTTGGGCAGGGATTGTCTCTATCTGTTGCCAAATTGTACATTCCAAGCGCTCAATACAGTGCTCTGCACACAGTAAGCGCTCAATAAATACGATTGAATGAATGAATTCCCCATGATCTTATAAACATTTTGAGTGTTTGACACTAACTGCCTTCTAGTGCTGATAACTATTCCTTTCTAAAAAGGAGACCGCCATTAATGGTAACAGATGACAGTTAATATACAGTTGCCCTATGCATTTTAGGGGAACACCTCCGGTCATGAAGTTTCCAAGTAGTTTGAGTATAGATTAAAAAAAAGCCACTCTCAGAATCCTGACCACACTACATGTTCAAAAAGATGGTCCCTCTGTCATGTTGTCTTGTTTCCTTTTTGTAGTGCTGGGGTGGTTTTCATTTTGCCTTTGCCTCATGATCCTTGAGAAACCTGTGCCCAAAAAGTCACTCCTTTCACTCACTGTCATTTTTATTGAGAGCTTACTGTGTGCAGAGCACTGTAGTAAGCGCTTGGGAGAGTACAGTACAATAAACCGACAGATTCCATGCCCACAGCGAGCTTACAGTCTAGAGGGGGAAGACAGACATCAAAACAAATAAATTACAGATATGTACATAAGTGCTGTGGGGCTGGGAGCGGGGAAGAACAAGAGGCTTCTTGATCGAAGTGCACGAAGTCGGCTTGACTTCAGGTGTCTTCCTGCTTTCGACTGATTCCACACTGAGGGTATGCTCGTTTTTTAAACTCATCTCTTCTGCTTGCCACCATTTGGAATCAGTTGCCCTATTTTAGCTCACAAAAGAACTGCTCCTTGGTTTCCTACACTCTTTCAGACCCCTTCCGGGCCCTCTCTTGTATCCCGTCCCCTGTCCCTGAACACGTTAGGTCGTGGTGAAAGGTCACTGATGCGATGATTTCACTTCTCTGTGCCTCACATACCTCATCTGGAAAATGGGGATTAACTGTGAGCCCCACGGGGGACAACCTGATTACCCTGTATCTACCCCAGCGCTTAGAACAGTGCTCTGCACATAGTAAGCACTTCATAAATACCAACATTATTATGAATGATTTGTTTTTACTTCAGCTAGTCTTAATCTGTCATTTTCATTATTCTAATTCTTGGTGGTTTTGATGGAGGACTAATAAGTAGAACAGCTACTTGGTGTGGATCTTGATGGCGTGGGGTTGCCCCGCCATTGATCCGCCAAAAGCCTTTTTGATAGTTTGCTAATTATTTTTCTATCGTTACATCCCTGAATTATGTAGTGCCTGAGTAGCAGAATTTACTGATAGCATTTGATCGTAGGTCAGGGTTCCCAGCTGTGTGCAGGTTCATAACTTCAGTTTTTTTAGACTTTATTGTCAATCCATAATAATAAGGGTGCTATTCGTTAAGCACTTGCTGTATGTCAAGCCTGTACTGAGTGTTGGGTTAGATACAGGACAGTTAGCTCCTGCACAGTGTCTGTGCCACCTGGAGTTCATGATATACGGGAAAGGGAGAACGGATATCGAGTCTCCATTTTACAGATGAGGAAACTGAGGCACAGTGACTCTCCCATGGTCTCACAGCAGGCGTGTGGTGGAGCGGAGACAGTTATTGAAGGCACGTCTCCTCCAAGAGGCTTCCCTGACTTAACCCTCCTTTCCTCTTCTCCCCCTCCCTTCCGCCTCACCTTGACTTGCTCCCTTTATTCACCCCCACCTCCCAACCCCACAGGATTTCCCTACATATCCGTAATTGCCTTTATTTATATTAATGTCTGGGGATCACGGGCACGCTTTATCACGTATGTGCCCCGCGTTTTTCAGATGAGTGTCTCAGAGACTCTCGGTGGTGAGCGTAGATTGTTGAGCCAGAAGAGTTTCCTATCGGTTTGGAAACCCGATCTGATGTTTAGCCTCTACATCCCTCATTGCATCCCGAAAAATTCTTGCTTCGTCAGTCAACCGGTGCTATTTACTGAGTGCTTACTCTGTGCACTTGGGAAGAGCACAGTACAACAGAATTTAGCAGTCAGGTTTCCCTGCCCAATACGAGCTTACAGTCTAGAAGAGGGTACTCAGGACTGGATCTCTCACACAGCCCTGCTTCATTGTGATGGTGTTGGACCAAAGGTCAGACGGAGCAACCTCAACCCTGGTTCCACTAGCCAAACTATTGTAGAGTAAATTTAACAGGGGGAGAGAGAGAGCTTATTGGAAATCAGGGGGGCTTCTGAGCCGCTTCCCGTAGCCAGCAAGACCGACTCCTAAAGGATACGGTCAGCGGTGCCCGATCTGAATCGCAGTGTGGCTTCAGGCTCAAAGGCAGTACAGCAGATACGATCTTTGCAGCATAACAGATACAGGCAAAGTACAGGGGCTAACTTGAAGACCTTTAATCCTATTTTCTTCGACTTTGCAAGAACATCTGACACCATCAGCAGACTAGACTCAAGCAGTTCGGGTCTAAACAGCTCAGCGTGGCTCAGTGGAAAGAGCCTGGGCTTCGGACTCAGAGGTCATGAGTTCGACTCCCGGCTCTGCCACTTGTCAGCTGGGTGACTTCACTTCTCTGTGCCTCAGTTCCCTCATCTGGAAAATGGGGATTAACTGTTGAGCCTCACGGGGGACAACCTGATGACCCTGTATCTGCCCCAGCGCTTAGAACAGTGCTCTGCACATAGTAAGCGCTTAACAAATACCAACATTATTATTGTTGAACACGGTTTCCAATTTTTGCATTTTACTACCCAATTGCCCTGGTGCTACATTTATTAGGAAGACCAGAATTCTGAAGTGCCGCCTTTCCAGATGACTTGGACGTGATTTTTGCTTAAAAACCGTCAGTTTTAGAATTCAGTCTTCTCTTTTATCGGAAAAGGAATTCCTGTGTCTGTTTTGAATCATTTAATAATGTTGGTATTTGTTAAGCGCTTACTATGTGCAGAGCACTGTTCTAAGCGCTGGGGTAGACATAGGGGAATCAGGTTGTCCCACGTGGGGCTCACAGTCTTTATCCCCATTTTACAGATGAGGGAACTGAGGCACGGAGAAGTTAATAATAATAATAATAATAATGTTGGTATTTGTTAAGCGCTTACTATGTGCCGAGCACTGTTCTAAGCACTGGGGTAGACATAGGGGAATCAGGTTGTCCCACGTGGGGCTCACAGTCTTAATCCCCATTTTACAGATGAGGGAACTGAGGCACGGAGAAGTTAAGTGACTTGCCCACAGTCACACAGCCGACAAGTGGCAGAGCTGGGATTCGAACTCATGAGCCCTGACTCCAAAGCCCGTGCTCTTTCCACTGAGCCACGCTGCTTCTCCAGTTAAGTGACTTGCCCACAGTCACACAGCCTGACAAGTGGCAGAGCCAGGATTCGAACCCATGACTTCTGACTCCAAAGCCCGGGCTCTTTATTTAGTACATAGGCGTGTATTTTTTTTTAAATCAAACTCATAACCAGCTAAAATTTTCTCATAAATTGAGGAGGGGAAATAGTTCATTAGGTGAAGTACAGTTTATTGTAAAAAAGAATCACAATTGCTATGAAGACACAGAAGTCATGATTATATTGTCTTGTTTTTGTCAGTCTTGTCTCCCCCGATTAGACTTGTAAATCCATCACTGGGCAGGGATTGTCTCTATCGGTTGCCGAATTCTATGTTCCAAGCGCTTAGTACAGCGCTCTGCACATAGTAAGCGCTCAATAAATACTATTGACTGAATGAATGAACGTCAAATGAATGGTAAAGTATTCTCTCCAAACTGTTGATGCATTCATTCATTCAGTCGTATTTATTGAGCGCTTACTGTGTGCAGAGCGCTGTACTAAGCGCTTGGAAAGTGCAGTTCAGCATAGAGACCATCCGTACCCAACAACGGGCTCACGGTCTAGAAAGGGGGAGAGAGACAACAAAACGAAACAAGTAGGCATCAGTAGCTGAGCTGATGTTACGAGATGTTCGGTACAGGTTGGTTCATTCTCCACTAATCATGTTAGTTCTGACCAGAGCTAGAACGGATCGTTAAAAATCCAAAAATAACCCCAATTTTGGCCCATAATCTCCACTTCTCCCATTCCTAGAATTTCTAAAAGAAACCAAATCTTACTGTTTGATTTTCATCTTCTTCAAGTTTAAGTTCGTTGGAAGCCAGAAAAGAAATAATCTCCAAAATGTATTTTTGTCTTACTAGGAAGCAGCAAGTTGCCCCTAGGGCAGGAACACCAGGATTCAGAGCACCAGAGGTCCTGACTAAGTGTCCTAACCAAACTACAGGTATGTAAAATTAGAAATGGAAAATGTACTCACTCTGTTCATCGCAAATCATTGCGTCAAAACGGTTAAGACAGCTATTCCTCTCGACTAAACCCCCAGGTCCGTTGCCTTTCCTCCCATTTCTGTAGACAACAACACTACCCTCCCTTTCTCCCAAGCCCGTGACCTCGGCGGTGTTCTCTGCTCAACTCTCTCAAACCACCCACAGATTCAACCTGTCAACGAAGCCCGTCGGCTCTGCCTTCACAACATCATTAAAATCCGCCCTTTCCTCTCCATCCTAAATGCTGCTCCGCTTATCCGCTCCGCTTGAGCGAAGCAGCTTGGCTCAGTGGAAAGAGCAGGTCATGGGTTCGAGATCCGGCTCGGCCACTTGTCAGCTGTGTGACTGTGGGCAAGTCACTTCACTTCTCCGTGCCTCAGTTCCCTCATCTGGAAAATGGGGATGAAGACCGTGAGCCTCACGTGGAACAACCTGATGACCCTGTATCTCCCCCAGCGCTTAGAACAGTGCTCGGCACTTAGTAAGCGCCTAACAAATACCAGCATTATTATTATTATCCCAGCACTTCTATCCTGTCCGGATTGCTGCATCTGCCTCTTTGCTAACCCACCTATCTCCCGTCCCTCCTGATTCCAGTCCATACTTCACTCTGCTGCGTGGATCGTTTTTCTCAAAAGAAGTTCAGTCCGTCTCCCCTCACTCGTCGGGAACCTCTGGTGGTTGCCCTTCAACCTTCGCATTAGAATGAAACTCCTTACCATCAGTTTTAAGGCACTCAGTCCGTTTTAAAGTTGGTATTTGTTAAGCGCTTACTATGTGCAGAGCACTGTTCTAAGCGCTGGGGTAAATACTGGGTAATCAGGTTGTCCCACGTGAGGCTCACCGTTAATCCCCATTTTACAGATGAGGTAAGTGAGGCACAGAGAAGTTAAGTGACTTGCCCAAAGTCCCACAGCTGACAAGTGGCAGAGCGGCATTCAAACCCATGACCTGACTCCCAAGCCTGGCCTCTTGCCACTGAGCCACGCTGCTTCTCTAGTAAGTAAGCACTTAACAAATACCATAATTATCATTATCATTATTAATTTGAGACTGATATGGGGCGACTATCAAAGCGTTTAAGAGATAGCCAGGTTCAGAGTCGACCCACATGAGAGGGTGGAGGGGGAAATGAAGGACTTAGTTTGGGAAGGCCTCTTGGAGGAGGTGTGATTTTAGTAAGGTTTTGAAGGCGGGGAGAGCGGAGGCCTGTTGGCTACGAAGTAGCGTGGCGTAGCAGATAGACCACAGGCCCGGGAGGCAGAGGGTCCTGGGTTCTAATCCCGGCTCCGTCATTTGTCTGCTGTTTGCCCTTCATTTCTCTGGGCCTCAGTTACCTCTGTGAAATGGGGGTTGCGACTGAATCCCACGTGGGACGGGGACTGTGTCCAACTTGATCACCTTCTATCCACCCCAGCGCTTAGAACAGTGTTTGGCTCATAGTAAGCGCTTAACAGATACCATAATTATCATTGTTATTATGAAGGGGGAGGAAGTTCCGGGACCAAGGGAAAACATGGGCAATTAGAATGATTTTGTTGACCTAATTCATTCAGTCGTATTTATCGAGCGCTCACTGTGTGCAGAGCACTGTACTAAGCGCTTGGAAAGTACGATTCGGCATGTTATGTGAGCGCAGCAGGAGTTAACAGAACAATGAAGAGTAATTTAAGTGTATTTTGGAAACTAAAGAGAAGCAGCGTGGCTTAGTGGAAAGAGCACGGACTTGGGAGTCAGAGGTCGTGGGTTCTAATCCCAGATCCGCCACTTCTCAGCTGTGTGACTGTGGGCAAATCACTTAAGTTCTCTGGGCCTCAGTTCCCTCATCTGTAAAATGGAGTTGAAGACTGTGAGCCCCACATGGGACAACCTGATTACCTTGCATCTACCCCAGTGCTTAGAACAGCGCTCTGCACATAGTAAGCGCTTAACAAATACCATCATTATTATTATTTCGTCTGAAAAGGTACAGCATAAGAAATGTAGTTAGTGTAAGGAAAAGGTTTTCCCTTAGGAAAATATCTGATAGAGCCAGAATAGAAAAACTACTTATGATTTTTGCTTGAGCTCCTGAGTATCCAATCCAACAAGAGTTGTTTATTGAACTGGGTTAATAAATGCCATGTGGTCACAAGTATTTTGGAAGACGTATGTTACCCTTGCAGAAAACCAGAAAAATCATGTTTTGTAAGTTGTAAAAAAAAAAAATACAGTGTCGTCGGTATGCAGATAATCGTGATTTCCCGATTACCCATCTTTGAAACCTTAGACCCATTTCGAAGGAGAGGGGCAGAGATATGGGTCATTGACATTTCAGTTCCATTTTGTTCTAGAAAAGCCCCTTCGGCTCTGTGGTTTTGATGGTGAAAGTTGCATTTTATCGGATAAAGTTAACTTCCTGGTCAAGAAAAAGATCATTTTTTGGTGGGGGTGTTTTTGTTAGTGACACTGTTGACAATTATGGACTGTATGTTTTTAAAATTTGCTTTCTTTTCTGCAGCAATTGACATGTGGTCGGCAGGTGTCATATTCCTTTCTCTGCTAAGTGGACGTTATCCATTTTACAAAGCGAGTGATGATTTAACGGCTTTGGCACAGATTATGACAATTCGTGGATCCAGGGAAACGATCCAGGCTGCTAAAACTTTTGGTGAGTTATTTTTTAATTACAGAACAAAAGGAATTCCTTTGTCTGTTTTGAATCATTTAGTACATAAATATATATTTTTTTAAATCAAATTTATAACCAGCTAAAATTTTCTCATAAATTGAGGCGGGGAAATAGTTCATTAGGTAAAGTACAGTTTATTGTAAAAAAGAATCACAATTGCTATGAAGACACAGAAGTCGTGATTATGTTGTCTTGTTTTTGTCCGTCTGTCTCCCCCGATTAGACTGTAAATCCGTCATCGGGCAGGGATTGTCTCTGTCGGTTGCCGAATTGTATATTCCAAGCGCTTAGGCCAGTGCTCTGCACATAGTAAGCGCTCAATAAATACTATTGAATGAATGAAAGTCATTTTAACCGAAAGCTTGATATCTTCTCACCTTAATCATTCCTGAAGTTCAGTGCTCCTTTAAATTTTAATGAGTTTGTGTCTTCATCAAAGGAAAGCCTGGAGTATTTTGTCACCTTATTGAGTCTCAGTTTTTAATCTCATACAACTAATTTAGTAGTTAAGAGTATTGTAAATTTTTAGAATAATAAACACTTAAACAATAATTGCTCTGCCCCCGTCTCTTTCAAAGGCTCGATGCACTGTTCTTTGAATTTCAGCTAGTTGTGGTGTGCCAAAATATACATTGAGGGATTCTGAGGTAGTCTGTGCCAAGCACTTAGTCCTAGAAATGTGTTCGGAGTAAATTAATTTTTCAGTTTCATTTGGGCATAGATAAGTTTTTAGAAATGAACTGGGGAGCCATCGGAACACAAGCCTTCCTGATTTTTCTCTCTCTAATCAGTTTCCTGTAATATCTGTAATAGTGGCATTTGTTAAGCACTTACTCTGCCGATCAATCAGTTGTATTTATCGCGGCCTTTTGAGCAAAGACTTTACTGAGCACTAGGGCAAAAAGCTAATCAGATCAGACCCAGTTCCTTCCCCACATGGAGCTCAGAGACTGAGTGGGAGAGGGTATAGCTGTTGAATTCCCATTTTACAGATGAGGCAACTGAGCCACCGGGAGATTAAATGCTTGCCCAAGATCATGCAGTGAGCAGGTGGTAGAACCAGGATTAAGAACCCAAGTCCTCTGTCTCCCGGACCCGTGCTCTTTCCACTAGGCCACAGGTTGAATGGGGAAGACAGTTCAGCGGCGACGGGAGCGGGCATCTTACTGAGAAATAGTTAGTTCCTTGTAATAAACCGTGGGTTTGACGACCATTTTCACGGATCCGGTTGTGAAGGAAGGAGAGGCCAATCAGTCGAAAATCTAACCATTCCACAAAACCCAAGTCATTGGCTGAGTAAAGGAAACCTTAGAGCAGGAAAACATTCTCCCCGTAACAAAAATTTTGAGACAGTTGTTACTGATTCCCAGGAATCAATGCATTTAGATTTTTGAAAAGGAGGCTGGGGTAGCCGTATAGACGGAGGAAAGCCTAAATATTTCCTTCTGACCTTTATGGAAGTCGAGGGCATTTGCCTACCAGAGCAAGAAAAGTTGTTTCCACATCTCTGCAGCGCACAGTCATTCGTTCTCACTCACACTGCGGCATCTCGATGAACTCCAGCCGAGTGCCTGTTTTGAAGTCTTGAGCCTCTGAAGTTACAGTGAGATCCTACAGATGGAAGCGCAACATCAGCCTTTCAGCGCTTAGAACAGGGCCTGGCACGTAGTAGGCACTTAACAAATGCCTTAATCGTGATTGATGACCCAATGGGCTAGACCAGTGATAAAGCTCTTTGCAGAAGAGAGCAAACACGTTTTTGGCATTCGTACCCAACTCTAAACTTTTATGATCACTCCTGCCTCAGGGACGCTGAGTGAACCAGGTTAAAGGTGCTGGGAAGGAAAAAGAAGACCTTGAGCCAGAGAACTGCCCTTTACTTTGTGTATATCTGCATGTATTTGACATTCAACAGTTACTGTTTTGGAGTGTTCCTTTTCTTAACCGTTCACTCCCGGTACCGTCAGAGAAGGATTGGGAAACTGTCCTTCTTCCAAAATCATTTTTATGGTTAGGAGTGCTGGCAGAAAGTAAGAAATGGTTCAAAACATGTAGTTCTCTGCCACTTTTTAGTTTCAGCCAAATAAGGAACAGCAGTCTAAAAGCTGCAAGGCCCCGTCGGTTGGAGGAAGGTGATACGGAGACCGACTAATCTGAAGTTTCTCAGCATTGCGTTGATGCGGCCAAAAACGGAATCTTAACTTTTGGTTCTCCCTTGTGGTCATTTGCTTACCTAGCGGAAAAATTTGCCTTTTAGAAAAGAATATAGTAAATTTACAAGAAAAGTGCCAAGTAACACGTTATTCCAATCATCCAGAAATCGTATCTGCTGAGCACTTCCTGTGTGCAGAGCACTAAGTGCTTGCGAGAGTCTAAGATGAGTTGGTGGCCCTGTTCCCTGCCCACGAGGAGCTTAAGATCTAGATTTAAAATAAATTACGGATGTGTGTAGAAGTGTTAGGAGGCCCCGGTGGGGTGAAAAAAGGATGTAAATCCAAGTGCAAGGGTGACACAGAAGAGGGAGGAGGAGAAATGAGGGTTTAGGGGAGGCCACTTGGAGGGGATGTGAGTTTTAAGGAGGCTCTGAAGCGGGGGAGAGTGGTGGTCTGTCAGATGTGAAGGGGGACGGCGTTTTTTCAGGCCAGAGTCAGGACATGGGCGAAAAGACGACGTGGAAGTACAGTGAGTAGGTTGGTGATCGAGCAGCAGAGTGAACTTTCTGGGTTGCGGTAGGAGAGTAGAGAGAGGAGGTAGGACGGGACAAGGTGCTTTAAAGGCAACGGTAAAGAGTTTCAGTTTGATGCCGAGGTGGATGGGCAACCGCTGGAGGTTCTCGAGGAGTTGGAAAATGCGGACCGAGCGGTGTTTAGAAAAATACCCTCTTAACGTCCTGGGCAGAAAGCTGGGTTATGAAGGGCTTGAAATGAGCAGCTGCTTTTGCATCTGGAAACATTCGAATGTTTTATTTGAGTAGTTAGTCCCAGTTTAGTTCAGCTTGAATAAATGCTATACGTGTAGTTAAATTTTTCCATGGTTTGCGAAGTGCCGCCGAATGGAGGAGGGAGCTAGGTAAACGTAATCGCTTGCACTCTCTCTCCCTTCTGGTACGTGTACGGATTCCGTACTGTTGAAAGCCGAGTTGGAGAAACGGACACGTGGTCAGAGAATTGATAGGCAGTCAGTTCTGCTGTAGTCTGTGTCTTCATAGTGCTTTTTTAAAATGGTATTCGTGAAGCAGCGTGGCCTAGTAGTAAGTGCCCTGGCCTGAGAGTCAGAGAAACTGGCCTCTAATCCCGGCTCTACCGGTTGGTGGCCGTGTGACCTTGGGTAAGTCACTTAACTTCTGGGTCTCGGCTTCCTCAACCGTTAAAGGGGGAATCCAGTGCCTGTTCTCCTACTTAGACCGTGAGCCCCGTGTGGGACCGGGACTGCGTCCAACCTGATGGACTTGTATCTATCCCAGCAGTTAGTACGGTGCTTGACACACAGTAAGTGCTTGACAAATGAAGTAATAATCAGAATAATCGTTAGAGAGTGTTCTTTCCACAAAGCACATCTGTTGATAGAGTGCTCTCCAGTGTGAGATGGAACAATTCTGCACGCGTGATATCATTCAGGACTTGAGCACTAGCCATGATTTCTTCTAAATATACAGTTATTTCAGAACCCCCCCCCCCCCCCCCCCCGCCCCCATTATGGACAACTGACTTTTTTATAGGAAAAATATACTTTCTATCAGAAGTACAGTTCAGGGGAGTAAAATCAAATAATCGGTGGTATTTATTGAGCACATCCCGGGTGCATAACACTATAATAAGATAATTATATAATTAGAGAAGCAGCGTGGCTCAGTGGAAAGAGCATGGACTTGGGAGTCAGAAGTCATGGGTTCGAATCCCAGCTCTGCCACTTGTCAGCTGTGTGACTGTGGGCAAGTCACTTCACTTCTCTGTGCCTCAGTTACCTCAGCTGTAAAATGGGGCTGAAGACTGTGAGCCCCACGTGGGACAACCTGATTGCCTGTATCTACCCCAGCGCTTAGAACAGTGCTCTGCACATAGTAAGCGCTTAACAAATACCAACATCATCATCATTATTATTATTATTGTTATTAATAAGCACTTGGGAGGGGACGGCAGAGTTGTTAGGCCCATTCCCTGCCCACAAGGAACTTACAGTCTAAAAACATCATAAAAGATCTAGACGTGGACATAGTCAAGATCTCTGTACTTTCCAAAGGAAGATTTCACCAACACCAAGTCAAATTCTGTGTTTTTTTCATGACAGTATGTATCAGGGGAGGAAACGGTTATTTAGGATATTAAGACCTTGGTTAACGCCACGGGCAACCTCACGACTGTTGCAAATAAGGCAATTTGTATCTACCCCAGCGCTTAAAACAGTGCTTGGCACATAGTAAGCGCTTCACGAATACCGTAAAAAACAAACCAAAAAAACCCCCAGAGCAGACAAGTGGCAGAGCCAGGATTAGAACTCAGGTGCTTGGACTCCCGGGACCAGGCTGTTTTCCACCAGGCCACGCTGTTTCCTCCTTGATTTCGTTCTACGACTTTATTATCTGTGAGCCTCTCAGGCCATTTGATGTTAATGTTGGTATTTGTTAAGCGCTTACTATGTGCAGAGCACCGTTCTAAGCGCTGGGGTAGATACAGGGTCATCAGGTTGTCCCAAGTGAGGCTCACAGTCTTAATCCCCATTTTGCAGATGAGGGAACTGAGGCCCACAGCTGACAAGTGGCGGGGCTGGGATTCGAACCCATGACCTCTCGATTCCCAAGCCCGGGCTCTTTCCACTGAGTTGAGTAGAGGGACAGTAATAGACCTGATCGTGGACTCCCGGAACCTGATAACTTGATGCTTCCACACTTAGAGTCTCTCAAAGTTTGTGCTGACGTTTTTGAGAAGCAGCGTGGCTTGGCGGCAAGAGCACCGGCCTGAGAGTCAGAGGTTGTGGGTTCTAATCCTGGCTCCATCACTAATCAGCTGTGTGACTCTGGGCAAGTCATTTCACCTCTCTGCGCCTCAGTTACCTCATCTGTAAAATGGGGATTAACACCGTGAGCCCCACGTGGGGCAACCTGATTACCAAGTATCTCCCCAGTGCTTAGAACAGTGCATAGTAAGCGCTTAACAAATACCATCATTACTGTTATTGAGCTGCCTACATAATAAAACTCTGTGACAACATTAGCTCTAAACTGCCAATATAGGTTTTAGGTTGAATATATAACACTTTGGTAAAGGATGATGTATTACTGTGGTTTTTTTCAGCCTGTAATGCCTGGTTGATTTGGAGAATGGGTTTACAGTCATTACAGTCTCCTAGGGTTTATAGCATAGCCTTCCTACAGCCCTTGGGTACATATTTGTAATTATTTATATTAATATCTCTCCCTCTAGTCTGTAAGCTCATGGTGGGCTAGGAATGTGTCTGCCAACTCTGTTATATTGTACTCTCCCTAGCATTGAGTACAGTGCTCTGCGCACAGTAAGCACGCAGTAAATATCCTTGCTTGATTGCTCCGTGTATGACAGTTCTTGAAGATCAGCCTCCAGGACTCTGGATCATGAATTCAGCGTTTCCCAGAGAGGTCATCTTTATCCATTTTCATCTCGTTGCATCTTCTGTTTAGAACACAGTCCTCTAGACTGTGAGCCCGTTAGGGGCAGGGGGCGTGTCTGCTAATTCTGTTCATTCGATAGTAACTGCTGAGCGCTTACTGTGTGCAGAGCACTGTACCAAGCGCTTGGAATGTACAATTCGGCGACAGATCGAGGCAATCCCTGCCCGTTGACGGACTTACAGTCTGGTATTCTCCCAAGCACTCAGTACAGTCTAGAACATATAGAAGCACTCAGTAAATACCGATTGAATTGATTTGATTGATTGAATACATTGAACAGGACTGGGCCCATTACCCATTCCTTCTTTACTCATCGGCAACGGGGAACAGATCAGATAGAGAAGCAGCGTGACCTAGCGAATGGAGCACGGACCTGGGAGGCAGAAGGACTGGGTTCTAATCCCGGCTCTGCCACTTGTCTGCTGCGTGATCTGGGGCAAGTCGCTAGATTTTTCTGTGCCTCAGTTACCTCCTCTGTAAAATGGGAATTAAGATTACGAGCCCCATGTGGGATAGGCACTGTGTCTAACCCGAATAGCTCGTATCTACCCCGGTGCTTAGTCCAGCGCTTAGAACAGTGCTCTGTACATAGTAAGCGCTTAACAAATGCCAACATTATTATTACGGTGCCCGGCACATAGAAAGTACTTAACAAATGCCATAAAACAGTTGGGGAAAACCCAGAACTGAGCTCTGAGGGACTCCCACATTTAGGGGGTGGAAGGCGGAGGCAGAGCCTACGAAAGATACTGAGAAGGGGCAGCCAGAAAGATAGGAGGAGAACCATCTTGGTGGTATCGACTCCTACTTGTTTTCGTTTTGTTGTCTGTCTCCCCTTTTTAGACTGTGAGCCCCTCGTTGGGCAGGGATTGTGTCTATCTTTTGCCAAACTATACATTCCAAGCGCTTAGTACAGTGATCTGCACACGGTAAGGGCTCAATAAATACGACTGAATGAATGAACCAGGCAGGAAAATGTCAGTGAAGCCAAGTCAAGGGTAGATAATGTTTCCAGGAGAAGGGGGTGGTCCATTCGTTTAAAGACAGCCGAAAGATCAAGGAAGATTAGAATGGAGTAGAGGCCATTGGATTTGGCAGCGCGGAAGTCATAGGCAATCGGAGAGAGGGCAGTTTCCATGGAGTAAAGGGGACAGAAGCCAAATTGGGGGTGGGGGGGAGTGGAGAAGGGGGTCAGGGAGAGGAAATGGAGGTAGTTGGGGTGGACAACTCTCTCAAGGAGCCTGGAGAGGAACGGTCGGAAGGAGATGAGATAATAATAATAATATTGTTGGTATTCGTTAAGCGCTTACTATGGGCCGAGCACTGTTTTAAGGGCTGGGGGAGATACAGGGTAATCAGGTTGTCCCACGTGAGGCTCACAGTCTTCATCCCCATTTGACAGATGAGGTAACTGAAGCACTGAGAAGTCAAGTGACTTGCCCAGAGTCACTGAGCTGACAAGTGGCGGAGCCAGGATTAGAACCCATGGCCTCTGACTCCTAAGCCCGTGCTCTTTCCACTGAGCCACGCTGCTGATAACTGAAGGGAGCCGTGGGGGTTTTACATGAGCATGTTTGAAAGCAGTGGGGAAGAATCCATTGGAAAGCAAACAGCCGAAGAGGGAGGGAGAAAGTGTTTTGATGAGGTACAGAGAGATGGGGTCGGAGGTGCAGGTGGAGGGTGTGGATTTTTGAGAGGAGCTGGAGATCGCCTCTCGGGATACTGCTGGGAGAATTGGAGAGTTGCGGGAGGGAGGGAGGGACTGGAGAGGAATGGAAAAAACAGGGAGAGCAAACCGGAGAGTTTCCATTTTATAAAGTATGTGACCAGATCATTAGGGGCAGATGGGGATTAGGGGCAAGTGCACTGGGGGACTTTGGGGGAGAGGGACAGGAGGTTTGAGGAGCTAAAGGGGAAGCAGCGTGGCTCAGTGGAAAGAGCCTGGGCTTTGGAGTCAGAGGTCGTGAGTTCGACCCCCGGCTCTGCCACTTGTCAGCTGTGTGTCTGTGAGCAAGTCGCTTCACTTCTCTGTGCCTCAGTGACCTCATCTGGAAAATGGGGATTAACTGTGAGCCTCACGTGGAACAGCCTGATCACCCTGTATCTACCCCAGTGCTTAGAACAGTGCTCTGCACATAGTAAGCGCTTAACAAATACCAACATCATTATTATTATTATTAAAGACTTAAAGAACACAGGCCCGGGAGTCGGGAGATCTGGGTCCTCATCCCTACTCAGCCACTTGCCTGCTGTGTGAGCTTGGACAGGTCCCGTAACTTCTGTATCTCTATTTCCTCGCTTGTGAAATAAGTTTTAAATGCCTGCCGTCCCTCTCCCTTCAACTGTGATCCTCTCGCGTGAGGCGGGAACTGTGTCTAAATTGACTATCTGGTATGTTCCCTCAGCGGTTTGCACGGGGCTTGGCACGTAGTGCTTAACAAATACCACAACTATCATTTATTATTTCTGTGGACCCCAGAGCAGTGAGGGGAACACCGTCGCCCCGTAGCATCGAAGGCTTCAACAGCCTAACGTTTCCTTTCCTCCTTGAATCTTGCTTACCATGGAGTACCGTCTTAAATGTCACTGCGTATGGAACGTATTCGGTTGGACATTTTTTTGTGGTTCTCGGAAATCTCTGTGAAACATCGAAGTGCTCGGTGTGTTTTGGAGCGGATCTCGGCCTATTTCCAAACTGAGAAGTGTCTCCCTCTTCTAGGCAAATCAGTAATCTGCAGCAAAGAAGTCCCAGCGCAAGATCTGAGAACACTCTGTGAAAGACTCAGGGGTACGCACTGCAACAGTCCCAGACAGACGGGGGATAACGAAGAGCACGATCCTCGGGATCCAAGCGGGTCTG
The DNA here is from genome assembly GCF_004115215.2 of Ornithorhynchus anatinus. Lineage (NCBI taxonomy): Eukaryota > Metazoa > Chordata > Mammalia > Monotremata > Ornithorhynchidae > Ornithorhynchus > Ornithorhynchus anatinus. The sequence goes on along the minus strand of NC_041731.1, from coordinate 96,874,451 downwards.
TTGGAACTGATGAAAGAGCAGAGTCGGATCCCCAGAAACAGATGCCAGGGGAACTGCTGAAAAACTGCGCTCGAGAAGGTGACCGCGATGAATCGGAAATGAAGGTCACCGAGACGGATTTGAAAGGATGGGATGACGTTCCCGACGAAGCTTACGATCTGCTCGATAAGCTTCTGGATTTAAATCCGGCCACGAGGATAACCGCTCGAGAGGCTCTACTGCATCCATTTTTTAAATCCGTGAACTTGTGATCGGACCCTCGGTTGACGTGGCGTTTACCTGGCTACTCGCTGATGTGAAATATCATTAAAGTCCTCGTGCTATTTGTAATTGCCAGGCATCTTTAATTAGGGGCCAGGTGCTAACAATTCAGTCTTCTCTTTTAATAGCGATTTTTCTGTACTGTCTGTAGCAAAGTCTTGCTATAAACTTAGAGATTCAAAAAAACAACTTCAGGCAGCTTGGGGGTCGCGTCCTCGGACTGGTTGACGTTTCTCGGGTCACGTCCACCGAAGCTTGGTGGGATAATAAAGGGCTGTCCGGTGGTTTGTGAGAAGCGGTTGTCTCGGGGCTAGAAGCACAGATTTTGACAGTAGCGTGTTTTAGTTGTTACCCGAGGCCTAGAAATGAGCCTGATGATTCAGTTTCACCCATCCTCCCAATAGGCACTACTCTCTTAATGGAGCATTTTCAAAACAGGCTCGGAAAATGGGATCCCAAGTCCTCGACAGTTTTGCAGAGTGGAGGATTTCGACGTCCCGGGGCAGTTCTCTAACCACCTTTTATGAGCACTAAAATCATTCATTTGCTAATGCATCTCGATGAAAGCGTTCCCTCTAATTGATCTTAGTATCTCTTGTGAAGGTTTTGTTCTGGAAGTATTTTGGGTTTTCAGATGGATGCTTTTAGTCAAAATGTTTCCTTGGTTTCCTCCTCCTAGCACACTTGCCTGTACACACATTCCACTTGTGATTAAATGGTCCCCAGCATCAAAATGGTGGGGGCCTTTACCAAAAAAAATAATGGAAGTAGAAGAGTAGACAACACTAATTAAGGATAATGCGTGAGTATGAACGGAAATGAGTCTTGGTAGCGAAAGCAGGAAAAGTAGTCCTGGGCCATGGTAGGAAGTGTGTGCTCTGGACTCTCTTCCCCTTTCTCTCTATACACCCTGCCAGTTTTCTATCACGTGGCCAACTCCCTGTTTAGAGTTAGGTAAAAAAAAAAAAAAAAAAAGGCAAAAAACATAGCCGTGGTGAAGAGAGAACAAAAAGAGTCGGGAAAAAAAGAGTTAAAAATGAATCTAGAGGCTCTAAATCTGATAATCATCCTGGATCTCTATCACGAGTGTGGCATGAACCTTAGATCTCTATCTAAATGATGACTCTGAGTTTTAGTAGCATTTGAATTTTTATTTGGTCCAGTGTGGACTCGATGAGAAGACCTAGAGAGAAATCAAAGGGGGAGGTTGCCAGCTAAAAAACATACAGACCCCTGTTGCTTATATTGCAATTCCCTTAACATCAAAGATTCTGAATTTAGAGACCAGAGGTGTGCTGCTCTGGCTTGGAGAGTGTGAATCCGATCAAAATTTTTCCAGGTGGTTATATAGTGGGGAAACGTTTTAGAAATATTGATTCTTTTCTTTGAGATCCCTCCGTAGATATTCATTTTTAGAAAAAGTGGTGGATGGGAGAATAGGGCATAATGACTTTCAAAAATACGGACCTTTCTCTAAAAGAAATCTAAGGTATGGGATCGTGCTCCCAAACCATCACGACCATTGGTTTTATGTTTATTTTCTTGCGATATTTAAAAAACTCGATATGAAAATATATATTTGTATATTTAATAAAAATCTTATTTTTACAGTGTCGCTAGACTGGTTTGTTATAGTTTGAAAAACGCAGATGTTGGAAGGAATGGTTTTTTTTTTCCTTGGCAGTCTGAGCTTACTCTCTTCTGAAGACAATGAGCAATTCAGATTTTCATTGTTGGGTTTTTTGTTTGTTTTTTTGTTTATTTTTTTTTTTTGCGGAGAGGAGCTTAGAAGGGTTTCCTCCGCACAAATCTTACAGCCCTGATGACAGACCAGAAATGTCTAGGACTGAGTGTGGGATCCTTGCAGATTCTCAGTGCGTGGATGCCTGCCACCCAAGTGTCGCCTGATGTGGTTGGAGTCGGAGGGGAAGCAGTTCCTTTCGTAATCCAGGCTAGAAGTAGTGCTCTGCTGTCTCTGCATGTGGAAAGTGTCAAAGAGACTCTTCAACCGGTCGCCCCGAGAGAAGCATCGTGGCCTAGTGGATAGAGCGCAGAGCTGGGAGGAAGAAGGACTAGGGGAAGCAGCGTGGCTCAGTGGCAAAGAGCCTGGGCTTCGGAGTCAGAGGCCGCGAGTTCGACTCCCGGCTCTGCCACTTGTCAGCTGTGTGACTGTGGGCAAGTCACTTCACTTCTCTGGGCCTCTGTTCCCTCATCTGTAAAATGGGGGTTAACTGTGAGCCTCACGTGGGACAACCTGATTAGCCGGTATCTCCCCCAGCGCTTAGAACAGTGCTCTGCCCATAGTAAGCGCTTAACAAATACCAACGTTAATTCTAATCCCAGTTCTGGCACTCGCCTGCTGGGTGACTTTAAGTAAGTCCCTTTGCTTCTCTGTGCCTCAGTTCCCTCGCCTGTAAAAGGGAGGTTAAGATTGAGCCCCGTGTGGGACTTGGACCATGTCCAACCCGATTAGCTTGTATGCCCTGGTGAGTGTACAGTGCCTGGTAAGCCCCTAATGATTCTATTTATTGTTATTGTTCTTGTCTGTCCGTCTCCCCCGATTAGACCGTAAGCCCGTCAAAGGGCAGGGACTGTCTCTGTTACCGATTTGTACATTCCAAGCGCTTAGTACAGTGCTCTGCACATAGTAAGTGCTCAATAAATGCTATCGCATGAATGAATAATAATGTTGGCATTTGTTAAGTGCTTACTATGTGCAGAGCACTGTTCTAAGCCCAGGGGTAGATACGGGGTAATCAGGTTGTCCCACGTGAGGCTCACAGTCTTCATCCCCATTTTTACAGATGAGGGAACCGAGGCCCAGAGAAGTGAAGTGACTTGCCCACAGTCCCACAGTTGCCAAGTGGCAGAGCCGGGATTGGAACCCGTGACCTCTGTCTCCCAAGCCCGGACTCTTTCCACTGAGCCACCCTGCTTCCCTAACAAATGCCATCAGAAGAATCCCATCAATACCGTCATCTTTGAATAGGAGAGAGGGAAGGAGAAAGAGGGAGAGAGCAAGCATGCTACTCTGTTTCAAGTGTGGAAAGTAGAGGTCTGGAATAACGCTTTAAACCGGTGGAAAAAAAATCATATAAAATAATGTTGGTATTTATTAAGCTCTTACTATGTGCAAAGCACTGTTCTAAGCGCTGGGAGGATACAAGGTGATCAGGTTGTCCCTCATGAGGCTCACAGTCTTCATCCCCATTTTACAGATGAGGTAACAGGCCCAGAGAATGAAGTGACTTGCCCAAAGTCACACAGCTGACAAATGGCAGAGCTGGGATTAGAACCCACGACCTCTGACTCCCAAGCCCGGGCTCTTTCCACTGACCCACGCTGCTTAAAAGAACTACCCATGTCACTCTTAGTGCTTTGTAGCGTCCCAATCTGCTGCCAGATAGAATAAATCATTTCATTCCAGCTCCATCCCGCCCTTTCTGGGTTTAGCTTGGGTCTCGCTCTTGCGCAGGCAGGAGCGGAGCTCGGTTCCGGCCCTCGCTATCACGAACCCGTCACGAGCCACAGGTCTGTAATCCAGACGGGACCAAGGTGAACCTCGGAGGTGGGTACCGGGAATATACGCTTGGCCGAAAATCCCAGCCGGGCCCCGTGTGGCCTCTAAATGCGGAGCCATGTAGGTGCAGTGAGGAGCCCAGGAACTAGTCTACTTGGAAGACTTCAGTGGAAAGAGCCAGGGCTTTGGAGTCCGCGGTCATGGGTTCGAATCTCAGCTTGGCCACTTGTCAGCTGTGTGACTTCGGGCAAGTCACTTAACTTCTCAGTGCCTCGGTTACCTCATCTGGAAAATGGGGATTGAGACTGTGAACCCCGTGTGGGACAGGGACTGTGTCCGACTTGATTTGCTTGTATCCACCCCAGGGCTTAATAGAGTGCCTGGCACAAAGTAAGTGCTTAACAAATGCCACAATTATTATTTTCCACCCTCCCCTTTCCCCTCAGAAAACTGTTTTCTCCCTGCACAGAGATCTTCTAACTTTAGACTCTCCTTCCTCTTACCACAGGGTATCATGCCTCGCTTAATCTCCCCCATGTACATGCACAAATCAATGTCCATCACACCATCCTCTCTGCTGAATTCAGCCATTTAAACCTGACCTCTATGTGCACCATCACCTCCCCCCGACCCCGGTTCAGCCAATCGAAATCATCATTCATTCAGTGGTATTTATTGAGCGTTAACTGGGTGCGGAGCACTGTACTAAGTGCTTGGAAAGTACAATGCAGCAATAAAGAGAGACAATCCTTACCCACCCTGGGCTTACAGTCTAGAAGGGGGAAGACAGACATCAAAACAAGTAAAAAGACACCCTTGCATTCACTCATCCTTTCCAGTGGTCTCGGAAGACTGTGTCCAACCTCTTTAGAGTGTACCTACCCCAGCGTTCAGTACAGTGACTGACACATAGTAAGCACTTAAATACCATTATAAAATAAAAAACCTATAAAACCAGATCTGTGTACTTTCAAAACCTTCCACTTGCATTTCCAACCTCATCCCTTTCCATTATCTAAATAATAAAACATTTGGGTCCTCTCTCCTTTCCACCCTGACCCTTGCCTTCAACTGCTCACTATACTGGCTCCTTCCCGTCTGCCTTTAAACGTGGCCAATTAACAGTATTTATCGAACAGCTACTGTGGGCAGAATGCCGTATCAAGTGTGTGGGAGAATACAATCGATTTAGAAGACGTGATCCTGCCCTCGAGGAGTTTAAAATCCAGTGGGGAAGTAAGACTAAAATAAGTATCGGGTAAGGAAAAGAGTAAAGTGGATATATTTTAGTGCGTAAGTGACAGGGTACAAACTCCTCACTCTCGGCTTCAGAGCTCTCCATCCCCTTGCCCCCTCTTACCTCACCTCCCTTCTCTCCTTCTCCATCCCAGCCCGCACGCTCCGCTCCTCTGTCGCCGCTCACCTCCTCGCTGGGCTTCGTTCTCGCCTGTCGTGCCGTCGACCCCTGGCCCACGTCCTACCTCTGGCCTGGAACGCCCTCCCTCCTCACGTGGACCAAACAAGCACACCGAAAGCTCGCCTCCTCCAGAAGGCTTTCCCAGACTAAGCCCCCCTTGTCCTCTGCTCCCCCGCCCCCCCCCATCATTGCCCCGACTCGCTCCCTTGCTCTGCCCACCCCCACAGCACTTATGTGTATATATATACATATTTATAATTATTATTCTATTTATTTTTATTAATGATGTGTATAGATCTCTAATTCTATTTATAATGACGCTACTGATGCCAGTTTACTTGTTTTGTTGTCTTTCTCCCCCCTTCTAGACTGAGCCCGTTGTGGGCAGGGATTGTCTGTATTTGTTGCTGAATTGTACTTCTCAAGCGCTTGGTACAGTGCTCTGCACACAGTAAGCCCTCAATAAATGTGATTGAATGAATGAATGTTACAGGAGGTTATGAGTACTCAAGTACCTAACAAATACCATCATTATTATTAAGTGATGATGATGATGGTATTTGTTCAGCGCTTACTATGTGCTGGTTTTGGGTTTTTTTGCGGGCCGGGGGGGGCGGTTTTGGTATTTAAGTGCTTACTATGTGCCTAGCACTGTTCTAAGTGCTGGAATAATTTGTTAAGCGCTAACTATGTGCAAAGCACTGTTCTAAGCACTGGGGGGGGGATATAAAGTGATCAGGTTGTCCCACGTGGGGCTCACACAGTTTTAATCCCCATTTTACAGATGAGGTAACAGGCACAGAGAAGTGAAGTGACTTTGCCCAAAGTCACACAGCTGACAAGCGGCGGAGCGGGATTAGAACCTATGACCTCTGACTCCTAAGCGCTGCGGTAGATATAAGGTCATCAGGTTGTTTCATTTGGGGCTCACAGACTTAAACCCCATTTTGCATATGAGGGAACTGAGGCACAGAGAAGGTAAGTGACTTGCCCAACTCTCCTTCTCCCTTTCCTCTCCACCCAAACGGCTATCTTACCGTTACAGGCTCTCGTAATATCCCGGCTAGATTACCGTGTCGGCCTGCTCTCCGATCTCCCTTCCTCCTCTCTCTCCCCGCTCCGGTCTATTCTTCACTCCGCTGCCCGGCTCATCTTCCCGCAGAAACTATCTGGGCCTGTCACTCCCCTTCTCAAACACCTCCGGTGGTTGCCCATCGACCTCCGCACGAAACAAAAACTTCTCACTCTAGGCTTCGAGGCTCTCCATCCCCTCGCCCCTTCCTACCTCTCCTCCTTTCTCTCTTTCTACCGCCCACCCCGCACGCTCCGCTCCTCCGCCGCTCACCTCCTCACCGTCCCTCGGTCTCGCCTATCCCGCCGGCGACCCCCGGGCCACGTCCTCGCGTGGTCCCGGAACGCCCTCCCTCCTCACGTCCGCCAGACTCATTCTCTTCCCCTCTTCGAAACCCTACTTAAAGCTCACCTCCTCCGAGAGGCCTTCCCTGACTGAGGTCCCCTTTTCCCTCTGCTCCCTCTACCCCCCCTTCACCTCTCCGCAGCTAAACCCTCTTCTCCCCCCTTTCCCTCTGCTCCTCCCCCTCTCCCTTCCCATCCCCTCGGCCCTGTACTCGTCCGCTCGACTGTATCTATCTTCATCACCCTATTTATTTCGTTAATGAGATGTATATGACCCTGATTCTATTTATTTGCTATTGTTTTAATGAGATGTTCATCCCCTCGATTCTATTTATCGCTATTATTCTTGTCTGTCCGTCTCCCCCGATTAGACCGTAAGCCCGTCAAAGGGCAGGGACTGTCTCTATCTGTTACCGATTTGTCCATTCTAAGCGCTTAGTACAGTGCTCTGAACATAGTAAGCGTTCAATAAATACTATTGAATGAATGAATAAGTGCTTTGGTGGCAAAGAAATGACTTCTTTGGATCCCTCTGCACCCTCCAGCTGGGACCCAAAGCCCTCCTCCATTCCTGCCCACATTCTTCAAACATACCGCTTACACCTACTCTGTCCACTTCCTCTCCTCCAACTGCTTCCTTGACCCACTATAACCCGCTTCTTTCTTTTCACTCCACACTCCACTCATTCATTCATCCATTCAATCGTATTTATTGAGCGCTCACTGTGTGCAGAGCACTGTACTAAGCGCTTGAGAAGTACATTTCAGCAACAGAGACAATTAAAGGTATTTGAGTGTGCTGGGCAGAGCACTGTCCTAAGCGCTCTGGTGAGTACTATACAACAGAGTTGGGGGACACGTTCCCTGCTGACAATAAGCTTTACAGTCCGAAATCCCCGGTGATCCTCTTCCTCTAGTGATAGCCCATCCAACTCTGCATAATAAGAAGAAGAAGAAGAAGAAGAAGAAGAATGGTATTTGTTAGGCGCTTACTATCTGTCAAATACTTTTCTAAGCAGGGGGTTAGATACAAGTTAAGATATAATCCCTGTCCCACATGGGGTTCACAGTCTAAGTGGGAAAGAATTTCTGCATCAATCAATGGTATTTATTGAGCGCTTACTCTGTACAGAGTGCTGTACTACTAATAATGGTATTTGTTAAGCGCTTACTCTGTGCAGAGCACTGTTCAAAGCGCTGAGGGAGATACAGGGAAATCAGGTTGTCCCACGTGAGGCTCACAGTTAATCCCCATTTTCCAGATGAGGTAACTGAGGCACAGAGAAGTGAAGTGACTTGCCCCCAGTCACACAGCTGCCAAGTGGCAGAGCCGGGATTCGAACCCGTGACCTCTGACTCCCAAGCCCGGGCTCTTTCCACTGAGTCACGCTACTGAGCGCTTGGAAAGTACTGCTCAGCAATAAAGAGAGCCAATCCCCGCCCACAATGGGCTCACAGTCTAGAAGTAATAATAATAATAATGTTGGTATTTGTTAAGCGCTTACTATGTGCCGAGCACTGTTCTAAGCGCTGGGGTAGACACAGGGGAATCAGGTTGTCCCACGTGGGGCTCACAGTCTTAATCCCCATTTTACAGATGAGGTAACTGAGGCACCGAGAAGTTAAGTGACTTGCCCAAAGTCACACAGCTGACAAGTGGTAGAGCCGGGGTTCGAACCCATGACCTCTGACTCCAAAGCCCGTGCTCTTTCCAGTGAGCCACGCTGCTTCCCTAGAAGTGGGGAGACAGGCATCAAAACAAGTAAATGGGCATCAATAGCATCAATATAAATAAATAGAATTCTAGATATATACACATTAATATAAATAAATAGAATTGTAAATATGTACATATATACACAAGTGCTGTGGGGGGGGCGGGTAGGGCAAAGGGAGCGAGTCAGGGCGATGGGGAGGGGGAGCAGAGGAAATGGGGGCCTTAGTCTGGGAAGGCCTCTTGGAGGAGGTGAGCTCTCAGTAGGGCTTTGAAGGGGGAAGAGAGCTAGTTTGGTGGAGGTGAGGAGGGAGGGCGTTCCAGGCCAGACGTAGGACGTGGGCCGGGGGCCGACGGCGGGACGGGCGAGAACGAGGCCCAGTGAGGAGGTGAGCGGCGGCAGAGGAGCGGACCGTGCGGGCCGGGCTGGAGAAGGAGAGAAGGGAGGAGAGGTAGGAAGGGGCAAGGAGATGGACAGCTTTGAAGCCAAGAGTGAGCAGTTTTTGCTTCACGCGAAGGTTGATAGGCAACCCCTGGAGGTTTTTGAGGAGGGGGGTGACATGTCCAGAACATTTTGATAAAGTCATAAATGGATAAAGTGCCAAATGGACTATCCTAATCCTCTACCTCTCGGCTGCATTCGATACCGTGGACCACTCTCATCCGTCGGGGGAAGAACAAAGGGAGCAAGTCAGGGCAACGCAGAAGGGAGCGGGAGAAGAGGAAAGGGCGGCTTAGGCTGGGAAGGCCTTTTGGAGGAGGTGGGCCTTCGATAAGGTTTAGAAGTGGGGGAAAGTACTTGTCTGTCGGATTCGAGGAGGGAGGGAGAACCAGGCCAGAGGCAGGATAGACGAGATTGAGGCACAGTGAGAAGGTTAGAAGCAGAGGAGCGGAATGTGCGGGCTGGGTTGTAGTGGGAGAGTAATGAGGTGAGGTAAGAGGGGGCAAGGTGATGAAGTGCTTTAAAGCCAATGGTGAGGAGGTTTTGTTTGATGTGGAGGTGGATGAGCAACCTCTGGAGTTATTAAGGAGTGGGAGACAGGTCCTGAACGCTTTTGAAGAAAAATGATCCGGGCAGCAGAGTGAAGTATGGACTGGCGTGGGGAGAGACAGGAGGCTGGGACGTCAGCGAGACTGATGCAGTAATCCGGGCGGGATAAGATGAGTGACTGTAGTACCGCGGTAGCCGTTCGGACGGAGAAGAAAGGGTGGATTTTAGTGATGTCGTGAAGGTGGGACCGACGGGCTTCCGGGATGGGGATGTGTGGGTTGAATGAGAGAGAGGAGTCAAGGAGAGTGCCGGATGGTGGTGCTAAGGCGAGGAAACTGAAGCACAGTGACTCGCCTAAGGTCGCACGGCAAACAAGTAGTGTATTGTAGTCTTCCAACTGCTTAGTACAGCGCTCTCCACATAGTAAGCGCTCAATAAAACCATTGATGATTCATTCATTCAATAGTATTTATTGAGCGCTTACTATGTGCAGAGCGCTGTACTAAGCGCCTGGAATGGACAAATGGGTAACAGATAGAGACAGTCCCTGCCATTTGATGGGCTTACAGTCTAATGATGAAGTGGCAAAGCTGGGATTAGAACCCAGATCCTCTGAGTCCCAGGTCCTTGCTCTTTCCACACGGCTTTTCTACCTTTAATGCACGAAGCCGTGGTGCGGAGCATCACCGTCTCTAGTATCCTAAAATATACATGTGGTAGGGCAATCTTTATCCTTGATATAAATTCTATTTCTCAGCCTAATCATTATCTCGAATGGTGGTGTGGGGTGAAATCTGCATTCCATTTGAGAAGAGGAAAATTAATTGGAAAGTAAAATGGATTGAAACAGGAAAATGATAAAATATGCTCTGATTTAAAAAAAAAAAAACTTCCCTAAGAAGCTTGACTATATTTGTATCACACGTGTGAAGACTAGTAACAGGTTTTCCAAAACACAAAATAGGTAAAAATCTCGTCTCATGACTAAGTTAAGGGATAATGTTTATTTCAGGGGGAAATCTGAAGCGGTAAATAATTTCAGCAAATGACTTAATCCAAAACCTAAACCAAAACCATTCGTTAACCGCAAAGATCCTTTTTTAGTTATTACTCTTTGACCAAACTGACAGACCAAGATTCAGCAGGAGCCAGAGAGGAGCGGGGAAACAATTTTCTCTTTTGAGAGTTTGGAAATTCACCGATTCACTTCCAAATTTGTCCCCGTCCTCCTTTGGGAGGCAGAATTAGGTGAAAACGTGGAGATAAAGGTGAAAAATGTAAAAAGGAACCACCGGAGTTTGGATATAGAAGGCCCACCGCCACCACGGAACCAGTTCTGGCAAAATATGTATAAAACCCTCCAGTGACCTCGATGCCTCTAATGTCACAGTAAATTGGCTACATTTCCAGAACCAGGCATGGGGGCATCCCGGGAAGAAGTCAAATACACTGTTTGCGACGTAAAATTGTAATGTTGGTATTTGTTAAGCGCTTACTATGTGCCGAGCATTGTTCTAAGCGCTGGGGTAGACATAGGGGAATCAGTTTGTCCCACGTGGGGCTCACAGTCTTAATCCCCATTTTACAGATGAGGGAACTGAGGCACAGAGAAGTTAAGTGACTTGCCCACAGTCACACAGCCGACAAGTGGCAGAGCTGGGATTCGAACTCATGAGCCCTGACTCCAAAGCCCGTGCTCTTTCCACTGAGCCACGCTGCTTCTCCATGTAAAAAGGAACCACCGGAGTTTGGTAAAATGTAGAGAATAGCCAGGCAGAAGCTGTACGTGGCCGATCCATCTCTAGCAAGAGACGTTCCTCTAGTTAAGGTCCCGTCGTAATAAATCAACGTAAGTATCATGTACGAGCAGGCTCCTACAGCATGGAAAAGAACAAAATCAATACTCTGGGTGACGGAATGAAGACTTTTGAAAATTCCACTCGACAGCTTGCTCTTCGTGAATATACGTCATCTTCGACGGAGTCAAAATAGCCTGCGACGAGAATGATTTGGAACTCCATTCCAGCAGTGCAGTGGACGAGCCGGGGTCCATCCAAGTTACCCGACTATTGACCAGATTAATTAACGCAGCCAGCAAACAGAAAAATAGAATACGCAACCCGTTCTCATCTCTTTCGAAGTCGGGCGCTTGTTTGTCCCACCGGTCAACCAATTTATTGAAAGCTTATGGTGCGCAGAGAGCACTGAATAAGAACTCGGGAGAATACAAAACAGCAGAGTGGGTAGATATGTTCCCTGCCCACAGTGAGCTTGTAGTCTACAGGGGGAGACACGTAAAAGTACATAAATGTTATGACTATGTACGTAAATGCTGTGGGGCTGAAAGATAGGTGAAGAAAGGTTGCAAAACAGCACTGTGGCTTAGTTGAAAGAGCCCGGGCTTGGGAGTCAGAGGACATGGACTCTAAGGCAACCAGCGTGGCTCAGTGGAAAGAGCACGGGCTTTGGAGTCAGCGGTCATGAGTTCGAATCCCAGCTCTGCCACTTGTCAGCTGTGTGACTGTGGGCAGGTCACTTCACTTCTCTGTGCCTCAGTTACCTCATCTGTGAAAAATGGGGATTAAGACTGTGAGCCCCACGTGGGACAACCTGATTCACCTGCCCCAGCGCTTAGAACAGTGCTCTGCACATAGTAAGCACTTAACAAATACATTATTATCCTGGCTCTTCCATTTGTCTACTGTGTGACCTTGGGCAAGCGATATCACTTCTCTGTGCCTCAGATAGCTCATCTGTAAAATGGGGATTAAGAGTGTAAGCCCCAAGTGGGACAACCTTATTACCTCGGATCTATCCCAGGGTTTAGAACAGTGCTTGACACATAGTAAGTGCTTAACAAATACCATTATTATTATTACTATTAAAACAGGGTGACGCAGAAGGGAGTGGGAAAAGAGGAAATGAGGGCTTAGGGAAGACCTCTGGGAGGATATATTTTTTAAAGGACTTTGATGGGGCCGAAGGGAGAGTGATCGTCCTCTGGTTATGAAGAAGGAGGTTGTTCCAGGCCAGAGGCAAGGTGTGGGCCGGGGGGTCAGTGTGAGATAGACGAGATTGGGGGTATGGGGGTAGGTTTACATTTGAGGAGCGAAGTAGCTGGGTTCTAGTAGGACATAGGGAGGTAAGATAGGAGGGAGCAAGGCGATTTAATGCTTTAAAGCCAATGGTGAGGAGTTTCTGTTCGATGCGGAGGTAGATGGACAACCACCGGAGGTTCTTGAGGAGTCGGGAAACATGGACTGAAAAAGGCCTTTTTTTTTATGGTAGAGAAAAGAACTGAGCAACAGAGTGAAGTATGAATTGAAGTGGAGAGAGACAGGAGGCAAGGAGTCACCAAGGAGGCTAATAGAGTAATCAAGATTCATTCATTCATTCATAGTATTTATTGAGCGCTTACTATGTGCAGAGCACTGTACTAAGCGCTTGGGATGAACAAGTCGGCAACAGATAGAGACAGTCCCTGCCGTTTGACGGGCTTACAGTCTAATCGGGGGAGACGGACAGACGAGAACAATGGCACTAAACAGCGTCAAGGGGAAGAACATCTCGTAAAAACAATGGCGACTAAATAGAATCGAGGCGATGTACAATTCATTAACAAAATAAATAGGGTAACGAAAATATATACAGTTGAGCGGACGGGTACAGTGCTGTGGGGATGGGAAGGGAGAGGTGGAGGAGCAGAGGGAAAAGGGGAAAATGAGGCTTTAGCTGCGGAGAGGTAAAGGGGGGATGGCAGAGGGAGTAGAGGGGGAAGAGGAGCTCAGTCTGGGAACGCCTCTCGGAGGAGGTGATTTTTAAGTAAGGTTTTGAAGAGGGAAAGAGAATCAGTTTGGCGGAGGTGAGGAGGGAGGGCGTTCCAGGACCGCGGGAGGACGCGACCCAGGGGTCGACGGCGGGATAGGCGAGACCGAGGGACGGCGAGGAGGTGGGCGGCGGAGGAGCGGAGCGTGCGGGGTGGGCGGTAGAAAGAGAGAAGGGAGGAGAGGTAGGAAGGGGCAAGGTGATGGAGAGCCTCGAAGCCTAGAGTGAGGAGTTTTTGTTTGGAGCGGAGGTCGATAGGCAACCACCGGAGTTGTTTAAGAAGGGGAGTGACATGCCCAGATCGTTTCTGCGGGAAGATGAGCCGGGCAGCGGAGTGAAGAATAGACCGGAGCGGGGCGAGAGAGGAGGAAGGGAGGTCAGAGAGAAGGCTGACACAGTAGTCTAGCCGGGATATAACGAGAGCCCGTAATAGTAAGGTAGCCGTTTGGGTGGAGAGGAAAGGGCGGATCCTGGCGATATCGTAGAGGTGAAACCGGCAGGTCTCGGTAACGGATAGGATGCGTGGGGTGAACGAGAGGGACGAGTCAAGGATGACACCGAGATTGCGGGCCTGCGGGACGGGAAGGATGGTCGTGCCATCCACGGTGATGGAGAAGTCTGGGAGCGGACCGGGCTTGGGAGGGAAGATGAGGAGCTCAGTCTCGCTCACGTTGAGTTTTAGGTGGCGGGCCGACATCCAGGTGGAGATGTCCCGGAGGCAGGAGGAGATGCGAGCCCGAAGGGAGGGGGAGAGGACAGGGGCGGAGATGTAGATCTGCGTGTCGTCTGCGTAGAGATGGTAGTCAAAGCCGTGAGAGCGGATGAGTTCACCGAGGGAGTGAGTGTAAATGGAGAACAGAAGAGGGCCGAGAACTGACCCTTGAGGAACTCCAACAGTTAAAGGATGGGAGGGGGAGGAGGCTCCAGCGTAGGAGACCGAGAATGATCGGCCAGAGAGGTAAGAGGAGAACCGGGAGAGGACGGAGTCCGTGAAGCCAAGGTGAGATAAGGTATGGAGGAGGAGGGGATGGTCGACAGTGTCAAAGGCAGCAGAGAGGTCAAGGAGGATCAGAATGGAGTAGGAGCCATTGGATTTGGCAAGAAGGAGGTCACGGGTGACCTTAGAGAGAGCAGTCCCGGTAGACTGGAGGGGACGGAAGCCAGATCGGAGGGGGTCTAGGAGAGAATGGGAGTTAAGGAATTCTAGGCATCGATTGTAGACGACTCGTTCTAAGATTTTGGAAAGGAAGGGTAGTAGGGAGATAGGACGATAACTGGAGGGGGAAGTGGGGTCGAGAGCGGGTTTTTTTAGGATGGGGGAGACGTGGGCGTGTTTGAAGGCAGAGGGGAAGGAGCCCTTGGAGATTGAGTGGTTAAAATGAGATAGGATTATTCATTCATTCAATAGTATTTATTGAGCGCTTACTAAGTGCAGAGCACTGTACTAAGCGCTTGGAATGGACAAATCGGCAACAGATAGAGACAGTCCCTGCCTATTGACAGGCTCACAGTCTATTTGGGAGAGACAGACAAAAACAATAGCTATAAATAGAATCAAGGGGATGAACATCTCATTAAAACAAATTGGGATTAACAGGGGAGCAGTCTGGATGGAGAGAAAAGGACAGATTTTAGAGACGTATGTTGTTATGCTTGAACAGGCGGGATTTGGTGACAAATTGAATATGTGGGTTGAATGAGAGAGTTGAGTAGAGGACAACAACAAGGTTAGAGGCCTGAGAGACAGGGAGGATATTGGTACTAGTGGTACTAGAGAGAAGCAGCGTGGTTCAGTGGAAAGAGGATGGGCTTGGGAGTCAGAGGTCATGGGTTCGAATCCCAGCTCTGCCACTTGTCAGCTGTGTGACTGTGGGCAAGTCCCTTAACCTCTCTGTGCCTCAGTTCCCTCATCTGTAAAATGAGGATGAAGACTGTGAGCCTCACGTGGGACGGCCTGATTACCCTGTATCTACCCCAGCGCTTAGAACGGTGCTCTGCACATAGTAAGTGCTTAACAAGTACCAACATTATTATTATTAATATTATTATTGATTCTTGGATTTGGAACTTCCAAAAGGCATGGAAAGCATTTAGGGTTCAACTTGCCAGTCCTGCACCCTAAGGCTTGAAGGTTTGGAAGAACACCAAATGCTTCGATCGCTCCCTAGAAGAAAGTGACTCCAGAGGCAGAGCTCCTTCTGGCACATTCTCTGGTTTCAAACAGATAACCCAGAAGCAGCGTGGCTCAGTGGAAAGAGCCCGGGCTGGGGAGTCAGAGATCATGCGTTCTAATCCCTCCTCCGCCACCTATCAGCTGTGTGACTTTGGGCAAGTCACTTAACTTCTCTGTGCCTCAGTTCCCTCACCTGTCAAACGGGGATTAAAACCGTGAGCCCCACGTGGGACAACTCGATTACCTTGTATCTACCCCAGTGCTTAGAACAGGGCTTGGCACATAGTAAGCGCTTAACAAATATCATCATTACTATCATTATTACTTTGTTTAAGGTTTCAACAGCAACAGTAGGTAATCTTCTTGTGGACAGGGAATGTGTCTGTTTATTGTTATATTGTACTCTCCCAAGTGCTTAGTACAGTGCTCTGCACAAAGTAATAATTATGGTATTTATTAAGCACTTGCTATGTGCCACGCATTGTACTAGGTGCCGGGGTGGATACAAGCAAATCGAGTTGGACACCGTCCCTGTCCCATGTGGGGCTCACAGTCTCATTCCTCATTTGACAGGTGAGGTAACTGAGGCACAGAGAAGTGAAGTGATTTGCCCAAGGTCACACAGAAGACAAGTGGCAAAGGAGAGATTAGAACCCAGGACCTTCTGACTCCCAGGCCCGTGCTCTACCCACTAAGCCATGCTGCTTTTCTAGCAGAGTTGTTAGGCACATTCCCTACCCACTAGGAGCTTACAGTCTAGAGTTCATTCAGTGATAATGAATAACAATATTAATAATATTTGTTAAGCATCACTTACTATATGCCCGCACCGTACTAATCCCTGATAGATACAAGATAATCAGTTCAAACGCAGTCCTTATGCCTTATGGTACTCACAGTCTAAGTAAGTTCTGTCTCAAATAGTGGCAATAATATATTTAAATGAATGCTGTCATTATCATCATCATCATCATCATCATCATCATCAAGAGCACTTATTAAGTGCTTACTGAGGGCAAAGTACTATAGTAGATGTTGGAGAAGAGCGGGGCATAGTGGAAAGAGCACAGGCTTGGGAGTCAGAGGACGTGGGTTCTAATCCAGGCTCGGCCACTTGTCTGCTGTGTGACCTAGGGCAAGCCACTTAACTTCTCTGTGCCTCCGTTACCTCTTCTGCAAAATGGGGATTAAGACTGTGAGCCCTGTGCGGGACAACCTGATTGCCTTGGATTTACCCCAGTGCTTAGAACAGTGCTTGGCACGTAGTAAGTGCTTAACAAATACCATCATTATTATTATTATTAACATAGAAAATAAGTTAAAGACAAGCTTCTTGTTTACAATAAATGGGTGCGATAAGTAAGCATAAACTGTCAACTACCCAAAAGGAAGAAGACTTAGAACATAGAGACAGATGCTAAAACAGAAGAAAGAAATTAAGTAAATAGAGTCAGAAGGTCCTGGGTTCTAATTCCCACTCCACCCCTTATCTGCTGTGTGACTTTGGGCAGGTCACTTTACTTCCCTGTGCCTCAGTTACCTGAACTGTAAGAAAAGGGGATTGACTTGTATCTACCCCAGTGCTTAGAATAGGGCTTGGCACATAGCATGTATCGTAATTATTATTATATTCGCATAACTACTAAGAAGACTGATGGAGTGATATGCCCAGGAAAGTGGAATAGAATGAGGATTCTTCTCCTTGGAGTGTTAATATAGTGGGTGTGGATGGACCATTCTTAATTTCCCCCCCCCCATTTTTTCCCTTACACCCTATTATAGGCCTCTCATCCAGGAATTTACTGAGATTTTTGGCCTGGGCAACTTCCTGGGATAAAACATTCCATATGTTTATCACCCACTGTATAAAAAAATCTTTCCTCTTGTTTGTTTTGAATTTACCACCTTTAATATTTAATGCCCACTGGTCTGGGATACGATGAGCAACAATTATGTGTTTGCCCTGACCACAACCTTGATGATTTTGGAAATTTCAATTATTGGACATTTCAGCCTTCCGCAGAGTTCTGCTCTTTTCGGACTCCCCTCGCGTAGAAACGCCTTCATTTTCTTGATCATTTTAGGTGCTTTCCTCTGTATTTTCTCCCACTTGATTAGGTCTCTCTTAAGATGCAAATACCAGATGAACTTTCCATCTAACGGATCGGCCCCCGAGAAGCAGAAAATGTCTGCACAGAAAATCAAGTTGGCACTGGGCCAATCTGATGTCGTGGGGAGGAATGAACAAGGACAAATTGAATTTTTTAAAAAGAGGATGTCTTTACTACTACCAGATTGCCTGGGAAATCTGCCTGTTCCTTACCGTTCCACTGGGGATATAGATCGCCTCTAAAAGTTTGGGTAGTATTTGGGCCAAAATGATCTAGAATCTTCTTCCTTCATGCGTCGCTTCCAGCTGCATATCTGTGTGGGTTGTGTCATCCCAGCAGCCAACGGCAGCACTTATGAATATGCCCCCATCTTTGCCAACATGTGTAGCAAGCCCTGTTAGAGAAGATGCACGGGCTTGTGGCGTGAACATGGGCTTGGGAGTCAGGTGGCGCGGACACGAATCCTAGCCTCATCATTTCTGTGACCTTGGACAAGTCATTTAACGTGTCTGTGATCTGAGGCAAGTCGCTTGACTTCTCTGTGCCCCCGTTTCCTCATCTGTTAAAAAGAGAAGTGTCTATTTTCCATCCCGCTTAGACTACGAGCCCCATGTGGGACAGGGACTTGGGTCTGCTCCGGTTATCTTGTATCTAGACCATACTTGGTTCAGTACTTGGCCCATAGTAAGTGTTTAAGAAATACAGCACTTATTATTACTAGTGTCCTAATTCTTGTTTGTTTTTCCACAGGACCAGCTGTATCTTCCCCCTGCTCCCTCTATTCATAAATAACTTGCGTCTGCCTGTTTCCTCCATTAGATTCTTAAGCTCGTGAAGGAAGGGATCGGGTCTTTTCCGGGGAAGCAGCGGGGCTCAGTGGAAAGAGCCCGGACTTAGGAGTCAGACTGAGCTCCTCTTCTCCCTCTACTCCCTCTGCCACCCCCCTTTACCTCTCCGCAGCTAAACCCTCTTTTCCCCCCTTTTCCCTCTGCTCCTCCACCTCTCCCTTCCCAACCCCACGGCACCGTACTCGTCCGCTCGACTGTATATATTTCCATTACCCTATTTATTTTGTTAATGAATTGTACATCGCCTCGATTCTATTTAGTCGCCATCGGTTTTTATGAGATGTTCTTCCCCTCGACTCTGTTTATCGCCATCATTCTCGTCTGTCCGTCTCCCCCGATCAGACCGTGAGCCCGTCAGACGGCAGGGACCGGCTCTATCTGTTGCCGACTTGTTCATCCCAAGCGCTTAGTACAGTGCTCTGCACATAGTAAGCGCTCAATAAATACTATTGAATGAATGAATGAGTCAGAGGTCGTGGGTTCTAATCCCACCTCCGCCACTTATCAGCTGTGTGACGTTGGGCAAGTCAGTTCACTTTTCTGTGCCTCAGTTACCTCATCTGTCAAATGGGGATGAAGACTGCGAGCCCCACGTGGGACAACCTGATTAGCTTGTATCTACCCCAGCACTTAGAACAGTGCTTGGCACATAGTAAGCGATTAACAAATACCATAATTATTATTATTACTTCTACTGTATTTTCTCAAGTTCTTAGTACAGTGCAGTATAGTACTAGACAAAGTCGTGGCTCAGTAAGTAATGATAATTAGGGTACTTGGACAGCGCTTACTATGAGAAGCAGCGTGGCTCAGTGGAAAGAGCACGGGCTTGGGAGTCAGAGGTCATGAGGTTGAATCCCAGCTCTGCCACTTGTCAGCTGTGTGACTGTGGGCAAGTCACTTAACTTCTCTGTGCCTCAGTTCCCTCATCTGTAAAATGAGGATTAAGACTGTGAGCCCCACGTGGGACATCCTGATTCCCCTGTGTCTACCCCAGCGCTTAGAACAGTGCTCGGCACACAGTAAGGGCTTAACAAATACCAACATTATTATGTGCCAAGCACCGTTCTAAGAGCTGGAATAGAAACAAGGTAAACAGTTCAGACACAGTCCCTGTCCCACATGGGGCTCCTAGTCTCAATCCCCATTTTAACAGATGAGGTAACTGAGGCACAGAGTACTTGCCCAAGGTCACTCAGCAGACAAGTGGCGGAGCCGGGATTAGAACCCGTGACCTTCTGACTCCCAGGCCCATGCTCTGCTCACTGTGCCATGCTGCTACGGATGGATGAAATTTTCTACGAACCTTGAAACTTAGTGAGGATGGGTCAAGCATATATCTTCTGTGCCCATGAGTCAACCGCCATTGTCTCATGGACCTGGACTTCTCGGGATTTCCTCACCTTGACTCTAAAACTTCCAGGATAGTGGGAAAACTTGTTTCATCTTCTGGAAAAATCTCTTCATCGAAGCTAATTCCTAGAAAGGAAGTCAGGCCTGAGCCTGTGATTTTGACTCCTCCGTCGTTTTTCCTTACTCCACTTAGCTTGATTTTGCAGACGTAAACCGGATGTTCCTAGAATCTGTGAGCTGAATTTTCTCCTTTTGCTGCCAGATGTTCATTTTGTTTTTGGTATCCACTTCAGAGTCAGTTCTGAGGTGGAACTAAGCTCTTTCTTCCAGAGAGTACCTACGAAGATTATTACATATTCCTTTCTTCTCTGTTTAAATAGGAACAAGCTACAGAGTAGCTCAAAGTTTAGCTCACTCCCAGGTGTTCCCCAATTCCCCTATCACAAATGCACAGGTTGAAGACCTGATTGAATTGGATTCTTTCAATGTTTTTTGTTACTATGTGTCAAACACTTTTCTAAGCGCTGAGGTAGTTACAAGTTAATCAGGGTAGATACAGTCCCTGTCCCACGTCGGGCTCACAGTCCAAGCAAGAGGAAGAACGGGTATTTAATCCCTATTTTACAGCGGAGGAAACCGAGGCCCAGAGAGGTCGTGACTTGCCCGAGGTCACACAGCAGGCGAGTAACAGAGTCAGGATTGGAACCCAGGTTCTCTGGCTCCCAGGCCCGTGCTTTATCCATTAGGCCCCGCCGCTTCCCGATCGTCTTGAAATAATAATAATAACGTTGGTATTTGTTAAGCGCTTACTACGTGCAGAGCACCGTTCTAAGCGCTGGGGGAGATACAGGGTCATCAGGTTGTCCCACGTGAGGCTCACAGTCTTCATTCCCATTTTACAGATGAGGGAACTGGGGCACAGAGAAGTGAAGTGACTCGCCCACAGTCACACAGCTGACAAGTGGCAGAGGCGGCATTCGAACCCATGACCCCCAACTCCCGAGCCCGGGCTCTTTCCACTGAGCCTCGCCGCTTCTCTATCCATCCAGATGGCTTGAGGTTTAGGAAGGTAATTCTGATTATCTCCAACTGGCACTTACCCAGTTTTCTTTGGATGGTTCGTTCTTATTTTCCAGTTATTCCAATTAACCTTGATTCTGATAAACGGCCATTTGGATAACGAGGTTAGGATAATCGGTCTCTGCTGAACCTCGCTTATCAAACTGTGGATATTTTTGGACCTTTGTTGGGAAAAGGAACTTGGCATTTGGCCGAAGCGAGCCCGTGATGAAAGCTCAAACAGAAAGTACGCTGGAAATTCTGAAGCTCCCGATCCGTTTCTACGAAAAGATGGAGATGAGTATCTAGTGGCTGCTTCCTATCATTCATTTTGCAGATTCCCAGAATATTCGACTGTTTTTCCTCGTCAGGCTTTTTATTCCCGCTGCTCATTTTCCCTAGAGATAAAACCGCTTAGTAGAAGGACTTTCCATTAGAAACGTATTAAGCCTACCAGTTCAGACCAATTTCATCTGAACATCGACGGTACCGCTTTTGAAAATGACAGCGGCGCTGACATTTTTTAATGAAACTTTCCCATTTAAGGAAGTGATTACAGTTCCGTCAAGGCCCGAAGCGCCACTGCGGGTCAAGGGTGTTTTTCAACAGAGTCAAGCTTATTCGTTTCGAGATCTGAACGAGTCACTTCGGCGATGTTAATCTCTCACTGCTTCTGGCGTCGGCCATCGAGGAAGAAACGTTTGCAGATGTCCGAATAGCTATGGCATAAAATCTTGAAACCCACAAGGCTCTGGGGCCTGGGTTTTACTAATTCCTGCTGTTTATGTAATTTCGGCCCTGCGCGTCACAGTAAAGTTATTTATCTAAAGGAGTTGCAGCCGGATCTGGCAGGCTGAACCGTCTGCCAGCGTCTGCAGATATATCGTTTCCTCCTACGTTCGTGCGGGCTGTCAGCGGGCTCAGAAGTGTCCTGACACCGAGCAAAAATACCTCGACTACCTCCGTTTCGGCGCATTCCGAATGTGTCGCCGCGGCATCGTTTCCCTTGGGTGTGTATCGGAATCGTCGTCCTTTCCCGGGGTGTGGAAATTCTCCCCGCTGCCTCGGTTTGGCCGGCAGAAATAGTTTTTCGCACCGTTTCCAATTATGAAAAGATTTTGACCCAGGACCGCAAGGGTCATCGTCGAAGCGAGTGTTTAGTAAATAATAAGAGATTTACAGAGACAGCCAGCTTTGCGGAGACAATACAAACTAAGAACAGTTGGGGTGGGTTTGGACGGCGGGGAGGGGGTGGACGGTTGGGGGGAATCTACTACAAGAGTGGGAAGGACCTGGGTTCTAATCCCAGCTCTGCAGCTTGCCTGCTGTGTGACCCTGGGCAAGGCGCTTCAGCGTGGCTCAGGGGAAAGAGCCCGGGCTTGGGAGTCAGAGGTCATGGGTTCGAATCCCCGCTCCGCCACTTGTCAGCTGTGTGACTGTGGGCGAGTCACTTCACTTCTCTGGGCCTCGGTGACCTCATCTGTAAAATGGAGATGAAGACCGCGAACCCCACGTGGGACAACCTGATGACCCTGTATCTCCCCCAGCGCTTAGAACAGTGCTCTGCACGTAGTAAGCGCTTAACAAGTACCAACGTTATCGTTATTTTCAGTTACCTCATCTGTGAAAGGGGGATTAAGACTGTGATTCCCATGGGGGACAGGGACTGTATCCGACCTGATTTGCTCGTATCCACCCCAGTGCTTAGGAAGCAGCATGGCTCAGTGGAAAGAGGCCGGGCTTGGGAGTCAGAGGTCCTGGGTTCGAATCCCGGCTCTGCCACTTGTCAGCTGTGGGACTGTGGGCAAATCACTTCACTTCTCTGGGCCTCAGTTACCTCATCTGTAAAAGGGGGATTAAGACGGTGAGCCTCACGGGGGACAACCTGATGACCCTGTGTCTACCCCAGTGCTTAGAACAGTGCTCTGCACATAGTAAGCGCTTAACAAATACCAACATTATTATTATGATTAATCCCGACTCTGCCACTAGTCTGCTGTGTGATCTTGGGCAAGTCAGTTAACCTCTCTGTGCTTCAGTTATTTCATCTGTAAAATGGGGATGAAGACTGTGAACCCCACTTGGGACAACCTGATGACCTCATATCTACCCCAAAACTTAGAACAGTGCTTGGCACAAAGTAAGCATTTAACAAATACCATCGTTATTGTTACAGCGCTTGGCACATAGTAAGCACTTAACAAATGCCACAATGATTACTATTATTATTGTGATAAGGAAATTCATAAGGAGGAAAGAGACATTTTATCTGAGAAGAGAAAAAGGTTTAATTGGTAAGTGAGGATAGAATCCACAAAGCAGCGTGGCTCGGTGGAAAGAGCCCGGGCTTGGGAGTCGGAGGTCGTGGGTTCGAATCCGGGCTCTGCCACCGATCAGCTGTGTGACTTTGAGCAAGTCATTTGACTTCTCTGTGCCTCAGTTACGCCATCTGTAAAATGGGGATGAAGACTGTGAGTCCCAAGTGGGACAGCCTGATGACTTGTATCTACCCCAGCGCTTAGAGCAGTGCTCGGCGCATAGCAAGCACTTAACAAATGCCATCATTATGATTATTATTATTACAGATCAGTCCAGAAAGGCTCGCTGTGGGTAGGGAGCAGGTCTAACCAACTCTGTTGTACTGTTCTCCTCAAATGCTTAGTACAATTCTCTGCACATAGTAAATGGTCAATAAATATCACTGACCGCTTGACTGAAAACCCAGAGTTATGACATATAGCTACGGTAATGTATCCAGTGCTTAGAACAGTGCTTGGCACATAGTAAGCGCTTAAGAAGTACTATAATTATTATGAGTATTTGAGTAAAGGATTATAGAGGTTTGTAACGAAGTTGCCGGGTTGATTGTCTATTGTCTCTATATGGAATTAATTTATAACAGGGCTCTGCAATCTGTGGCTCAGGGCCTGTATTTGGTTCTTTTAATAATAATGGTTTAATTATTGAATGAATTATTAATGAAATAATAATAATTTCTTAAGCGCTTACTATGTGCCAGGCACTGTACTAAGCACTGAAGCCAAATGCAGCTCTCAAGTAGAAAAGGAGAAGTAGAGAAGCAGCCCGGCTTAGTGGCTAGAGCGGGGGCCTGGCAGTCCGAAGGTCGTGGGTTCTAATCCCAGCTCCGTGGCTTGTCTGCTGGGTGACCTTGGGCAAGTCACTTCTCTGTGCCTCGGTGTTACCTCATCTGCAAAACGGGGATCGAGACTGGGAGCCCCACGTGGGACGGGGACTGTGTCCAACCCGATTTGTTTGTATTCACCCCAGCGCTTAGTACGGAGTAAGTGCTTAACAAATGCCACAATTATTATTATTAATAGTAATAATAGTAATAAAAGAAGGAGGCATCAAAAACCACTGCCCAAAGACGGGCTAAATTTTGGGGGGGGGTGGGCTGAACCCCTGACAGGGCACGGTACGGCGACATGGCTCCATTAATCGCAATTCTGGCATGGCAGATGGCACAGCCTTGGTGGACTCTGTCCTGTCCGTTTCTTCCAGGTGTGGGGGGGATCAGCTACGGGCAATCACGAGGGACAGGGATGGAGTCTGATTCCCACTGGGGCATTCTCTCCCACCATTTACTACGTCGCCCTGCACACCGTCAGGACTCTTTATTACTATTCTCCAGAGTCTTCTGTCACCCATCCTGTGCCACTTGGACCTGGGAATCCTCACCCGAACGGGAGCAGGTTGGAAGTTCACAACCCAACGAGCTAAGGGTCTAGAGGGGCATAAGGAATTCATTACACAGTGTGCAGGAACTGGCATTGGATTCGAGAAGTTACGGAGAAGAGAAAAAGTTAGGAATGATCGATCAATCGCTCCACGAATCAGTGGCAGGTACCGAGTACCTACCGTATGCCGAGCACTGTTTTAAGCCGGTGGGAGAGAACGACAGAGTAAATTAACGTGACCCCTACTCTTGGTTCTCCATAGCCATTAGGATGGATGTCAAAGAAGGTAAAGATCACAGTGTTCCTACAAGCATCCGGTTATTGTGGTAAAAGAAAGAATATTAGAGTGGGTTAACTAGGGTTAACTAGAATTAACTAGGGTTAACTAGGGTTAGATTGGTCTGAATCTTTTCCTAATTCTTCTCAACACCTTTACAAGCAGGGCCTCCTCCATTCAGACAGTGACTGCGGGGAAGAGGTGATGAGGAAAGAAGAAGAAGAAGAAGAATTGTGGTATTTGTTCATTCATTCAGTCGGTCATATTTATTGAGCGCTCACTGTGTGCAGAGCACTGTACTGAGCGCTTGGGAGAGTACAGTTCAACACTAAAGAGTTGAACTGAGTTTCCCTGCCCAAAATGAGCTTATGGTCTAGAGGGGGAGATGGATATTAACATACGTAAATACGTGACATGCTGTGGGCCTGGGAAGGGGGATGAATAGAGGGAGAAAGTCAGGGCGATGTAGAAGGGAGTGGGAGAAGAGGAAAGGAGGGATTAGGGAAGATCTCTTGGAGGAGTTGGGCCTTCACTAAGGCTTTGAAGGCAGGAGAGTAAATTGTCTGTCGGATTTGAGGAGGGGGAGTATTCCAGGCCAGAAGCGGGATGGGGGTGAAGGGTTTGGCGGCGAGATAGAGGAGAGCGAGGTACGGCGAGAAGGTTAGCATTAGAGGAACAGAGTGTGCAGGCCGGGTTATAATAGGAGAAGGAGTAGAAGTAAATTAAGCACTGTGATAAGCGCTGTTCTAAGGGCTGGAGAAGGGTCAGGTCAGACACAGTCCCTGTCTCACTTGGGCTCACAACTCAAGTACGAGGGAGAACTGGGATTGAATCTCCATTTTATAGATGAGGTAACGGACGCACGGAGAAGTAAAGTGACTAGCCTAAAATCACCCGGCAGGCAAGTAGCAGAGCCGGGATTAAAACTCAGGTCTTCTCACTCCCAGGCCCGCGCTCTTTCCACTAGGTCCCGCTGCTTCTCTACTAATACTCGGGTCAAGCACGGTCCCCGTCAAATACGGGGCTCATAATCCAGAGGGGAAGAAAAACAGGTTTTTAATCCCCATTTTACAGTTGAGGACACTGGAAGCACGGAGACGTGAAGTGACTTGCCCAGGGTCACACAGCAGGCGAGGGCAGAGACAGGATTAGAGCCAGGTCCTTTGACTCCCAGGACTAGCGGTCGCTCCACTGGGACGCACAGACTGCTTCTCTTGCCTCATTCCTTTTAGCAAAACTCTAAAATCTAAAAACAGGAAACTGTTAATAATGTTGGTATTTGTTAAAGCGCTTACTATGTGCAGAGCACTGTTCTAAGCGCCGGGGTAGACACGGGGGAATCAGGTTGTCCCACGTGGGGCTCACGGTCTTAATCCCCATTTTCCAGATGAGGTAACTGAGGCACCGAGAAGTGAAGCGACTGGCCCAAAGTCACCCAGCTGACAAGTGGCGGAGCTGGGATTCGAACCCATGACCTCTGACTCCAAAGCCCGTGCTCTTTCCACTGAGCCATGTTGCTTCTCTGCCTTAGGTGTTTCGGCGAAAGAAATTGCGTACATTTTTCATTAGCCATTCCTTCTAGTCTTTCCAGTAAAGGGACTACTGTCCCTAAAGGAGGCCCAAGAGTGACCACCGTCCAGGAAAAAAATCCAAATCTGCCCTATCCTCTCAGCCATCTCTAACAGTATGGCTTAGTGGATAGAGCATGGGGCTGGGCGTCAGAAGGTCCGGGTTCTAATCCCAGCTCTACCACGTGTCCTGTTGTGTGACCTAGACAAGTGCCTTCCCTTCTCTGGGCCTCAGTTACCTCATTGGTAAAATGGGGATTAAGAGGGTGGGCCCCATAGAGAAGCAGCGTGGCTCAGTGGAAAGAGGCCCGGGCTTGGGAGTCAGAGGTCATGGGTTTGAATCCCGGGCTCCGCCACTTGTCAGCTGGGTGACTGTGGGCGAGTCACTTCACTTTCTTGGGCCTCAGTTGCCTCATCTGTAAAATGGGGGATTAAGACTGTGAGCCCCAAGTGGGACACCTAATTACCTGTAGTTACCCAGCGCTTTAGAACGTGCTCTGGCACATAGTAAGCGCTTAACAAATACCAATATCATTATATGGGACAGGGACTGTGTTCAACCTGATTAACTGGTATCTATCCAGTGCTTAGAACGGTGCTCGGCACCTAGTGAGCCCTTAAGATTCCCGACGTTTACAGCCGAAAGGAGAATGTCTGCAGAGTCCAAAGAAATAATTTCCCAATGGGTCAGAATTTCATCAAAACTCTATTGAAAATTGTGGTATTTGTTAAGCGCTTACTATGTGCCAAAGCACTGTTCTAAGCACTGGGGGATAGAAGGTGATCAGGTTGTCCCATGTGGCGCTCACAGTTTTTTATCCCCATTGGACAGATGAGGTAACTGAGGCACAGAGAAGCAGCGTGGCTCAGTGGAAAGAGCCCGGGCTTGGGAGTCAGAGGTCACGGGTTTGAATCCCGGCTCCGCCACTTGTCAGCTGTGGGACTGTGGGCGAGTCACTTCACTTCTCTGGGCCTCAGTGACCTCATCTGTAAATGGGGATGAAGACTGTGAGCCTCACGTGGGACAACCCGATGGACCCTGTATCTACCCCAGCGCTTAGAACAGTGCTCCGCACATTGGTAAGTGCTTAACAATACCAACATATTATTATTATTATTGCCCAAGGTGACACAGCGACTAGTGGCGGAGCCGGGATTAGAACCCGTGGCCTCTGACTCCCAAGCCCGCGCTCTTTCCACTGAGCCACACTGCTTCACGCTGCTAATATTACCCTCTACTGTATTCTTCCAAGCGTTTAGTACAGTGCTCTACTCTCACCAGTAGAAGGCCCTTTCTCCTCTCTAACCCAACCGCATCTCTTGGGCTCCGTTATCTTCTGCCGTCTCAGAAGAGACAAACGCCGCCGGGCCGCCCTCCAGGAATAAGGGGACCTTTCTTCCAACGGCCCGGTCAAAGAGGGGATGAGTTAGAGGACGTTAATCATTCCGTTCAAAGCCTTTCCCGCTCCTCAGAGCTCCGCGGCATAAACTGATAGATGTTCCAGCTGCTTCTCTTAAATGAAACGACCAAGTGTCGCAAGCTGAATTCCAGGCCTTTTACAGTGTTACCAAGTAGCTCTCCAAATGGACGGAGGAGACGTTTTCACAAGCGTCTCCGTATTCCTGGTCTCGTAACTGCCTTCCCTCACTTTCTCTCATCTAGACTGTAAACTCGTCCTGGACAGTGAATGCGGCTGTTTATTATTGTATTCTATTCTCCCAGTGGGTTAGTACAGCGTTCTCCACTCAGTAAGCGCTCAATAATAATAATAGTAATAATAATAATGATGGCATTTGTTAAGCGCTTACTACGTGTCAAGCACTCTTCTAAGCACCGGGGTAGATACAAGCTAATCAGGTTGGACACAGTCCCTATCCCACATGGGGCTCACAGTCTCTATCCCTATTTTACAATAATGTTGGTATTTGTTAAGCGCTTACTATGAGCAGAGCACTGTTCTAAGCGCCGGGGTAGATAGAGGTCATGAGTTCGAATCCCTACTCTGCCACTTGTCAGCTGTGTGACTGTGGGCAAGTCACTTCACTTCTCTGTGCCTCAGTTACCTCATCTGTAAAATGGGGATTAACTGTGAGCCTCACGTGGGACCACCTGATTCCCCTGTATCTCCCCCAGCGCTTAGAACAGTACTCGGCACAAAGTAAGCGCTTAACAAATACCAACATTATCATTGTTATTACAGGATCATCAGGTTGTCCCACGTGAGGCTCACAGTCTTAATCCCCATTTTACAGATGAGGGAACTGAGGCACAGAGAAGTGATGTGATTTCCCCAACATCAAACAGCAGGCAAGTGGCAGAGGCGGGATTAGAAGCCAGGCCCTTCGGACCCTCAGCCCCGTGCTCTATCTACTAGGCCATCGCTGCTTCCCTGAGTAAAGTTCGGTGAGTTCGATCAACTGATTAGGTTCTCAGGTGCACCTCGGCACTCTGAAAATTAAGAGAAAGAGATCAGTTTTAATTACGTTTCTTACCATTACCAAATCTCTGGTTCTGAAATACCACTTTGCATCGGATGCGTCAAACTGTGCTGCGACAAGCCGCCCTTCGGCGACGCTTCTTAGATTATGAAATGTTCCGGCAATCTTTCCGTGTAGAGGGATGATCTCCACAGAGCGCTCTGTCCGTAGCCCAGGAATCAACAGTCCCAGTATATTTTTTCCTTATTAACAATCCACAGAGGCCACAGGGTTCCTCCGCGTCTTAAAAGGCAGCTGCGGGCTACGCCGTCGGGTTCACATTTCCCTTTGGCTCTCTTTCCCTTCCCCGGGCTGGGCCGGTCGTTTCACCTGAGCGGTGGTTAAGCTGTGGCTTAGTCGCGCTGTTTGCCTCTCGGCCTTCCGGATTTGCCTTTGGAAAGAGTGGCAGATGTTTAAATTGGCAACCAGACTTCAGGGGCTGGAGAGAGGAACGTCGTGTTCCCTTCCACATTGTAGCACATGTAACTTTTTGTTACTGTCGGGCCCCCGGACTACGGTACGGTGATGAGATGAAATTCTGACCGGTTTGCGAATTATTTTCTTCTACTCTGCAGGAGGTTTTCCTTTTGGATGTAAAATTTCAGGAGATGGGCTGAGAGCATAGGGTGGTCTTGGATTTTTTCCTGGACAGTGGTCAGTGTCGCTCATTTTATGACCTCCTTTAGGGGCAAATAATCACTTTACGGGTAAGATTAGACTGGCTAGGGGCAAGAGCTCCGTGGAAAAAAAGCTAAATTCTCCTGGACAGAGCCTGCTACTGGGAGGCGGGAGGCTAGGAGTCAGGTGACCTGGGTTCTTCTTCCAGCTAATAATGATAAGTGTGATGTTTTTGAGTGCTTACTATGTGTCAAGCATTGTGCTAAGATCATAGGGTAGATTGGTATATAATCTATGTAGATAGGGTAGATAATCAGTCTGTGGCAACACATGGGGCTCACAAGAAGAACAGATATTTAATCCTCATTTTACGAGGGTCAGAAAAGCCAAGTGACATAGTCAAGGTCACACAACAGGAGAGTGGAGGAGTCAGTATTAGAACCCAGGTCCTTTGACTCCCAGACCTGTGCCCTTTCCAGGCGGCCACACTGCTTCTCTGGACAACTCTGCCTCTGGACTACTAGGTGACCTTGGGCAAGCCGGAGAAGCAGCGTGGCTCAGTGGAAAGAGCCCGGGCTTGAGAGTCAGAGGTCATGGATTCTAATCCTGGCTCCGCCACTTGTCAGCTGTATGACTTGGGGCAAGTCACTTCACTTCTCTGTGTCTCAGTTCCCTCATCTGTAAAATAGGGATTAAGACTGTGAGCCCTACGTGGGATGACCTGATCACCCTGTATCCCCCCAAGCTCTTAGAACAGTGATTTGCACATAGTAAGTGCTTAACAAATACCATTATTATTCTTATTCTTCTTATTATTATTAAGTCTAGTGTCTCAGTTTCCTCCTCTGTTAAATGAGGATGATTGCTTTCCCATTAATAATAATAATGTTGGTATTTGTTAAGCGCTTCCTATGTGCAGAGCACTGTTCTAAGCGCTGGGGCAGATACAGGGTAATCAGTTTGTCCCACGTGAGGCTCACAGATAATCCCCATTTTACAGATGAGGTAACTGAGGCACAGAGAAGTTAAGTGACTTGCCCACAGTCGCACAGCTGACAAGCGGCAGAGCCGGGAGTCGAACCCATGACCTCTGCTTCCGAAGCCCACGCTGATTAACCCACACCACCCTGTGCCGGGCTTCCACCGTGTTTTTCTGAGGCCTCTTTCTCGGCCTGTTGGTCCCGTCTCCGGAGAAGGGCCAGAAGCAGGGGAATCCTGCCACCTCCACAAAATGTAGAATGTTGTGAAGACGGCAGCTGAGGCAGTCACTGTGGCAAACGGTTTCGTCTCTGAGCCGTGAAGAGACTGAAATTCTGCTCTTCTAACCACTATATCTGGCAACTTGTATTTGATTTTCTATTTATCCCTATCTTCATCTTATATTTTCATTTGGTATTTTCATTCATTTCTTTTCTACTTATTTGTCTGTTGCCAGCCCCATACCACCCTTAATTTTCAACTGCGAGGCCGTCGAGGGCCAAGGACTCTATCCGTCTTCCCCAGCGCTTAGTATAGATGAGGAAAGTGAGGGATAGAGAAGTTAAGTGACTTACCCAAGGTCACACAATAGGCACGTGGAGGAGCTAAAATTAGAACCCAGGTCCTTTGACTCCCAGACTGATGCTCTTTACACTGGTCCATGTTCCTCCTCTGGACCTCTCTGCTGCTGGACTGCTGGCTGACCTTGGGCAAGTCTAGTGTCTCAGTCTCCTCATCTATTAAATGGGAATAAGTTGATGACTCTCCCTTTAACCCATACCACTCCATGGATTTTTACTATTACTCCTCCTCCTCCTCCTCCTCTCTCTCTCAGATTTAAGTGCTCTTGTGGGTCAGGGACTGTGTCCAACCTGATGATCTGTTACCTACCAAGCACTGCTTTGGCACATGATAAGCACTTAATAAGTACCATAATTAAGTAGTCCTGGGCCATCACAAGCTTTGTGGAGGAGGAGCAGTGTGCCTGGTGGAAAGAGCATGGGTCTGGGAATCGGGGGAACTGGCTTCTGATGCCGGCTCTGTCACTTCAATCAATCTATCGTTTTCAGTGAGAGCTTACGGTGTGCACAGCACTAAGCACATGGAAGAGTACCATATATCAGAATTTATAGACACATTCCCTGCCCACAAGGAGGTTACAGTCCAGATGACAAGGCAGGCATCCTTATAAATGAATAAATTATGGATATGTATATAAGTGTCGTGAGACTAAGAATGCCGTGAGACTAAGAATGGGGTGAATAAAGGCTGCCAATCCAAATGTAAGGCTGACTCCGAGGGAGTGGGAGAAGTGGAAATGAGGGCTTAATCGGGGAAGGTCTCTTGGAGGAAAAGTGATTTTAATGAGGCTTTGAAGGTGGGGAGAGCGATCGTCTGTGGGATATGAAGAGGGAGGCCGTTCCAGGCCGGAGGCCGGACGTGGGCGAGAGGCTGGCGGGGCGATAGACGAGGTAGATTACAATTTTGTCTGTCCGTCTCCCCCCGATTAGACTGTAAGCCCGTCAATGGGCAGGGACTGTGTCTATCTGTTGCCGATTTGTCCATTCCAAGCGCTCAGTACAGTGCTCTGCACATAGTAAGCGCTCAATAGATACTATTGAATGAATGAGTAGGTTGGAATTAGAGGAGTGAAGTGAATGGGTTGGGTTACAGTGAGAAATCAGAGAGGTGAGGTAGGAGGGGGCAAGGGGATTGAGTCCTTTTAAGTATTTCTGTTTGATGTGGAGGTTGGTGGGCAACCACTGGAGGTTCTTGGAGAGTGGGGAGACATGACCTGAATGGTTTTGTAAAAAAAAAAAAAAGATCTGGGCAGCAGAGCGAAGTACGGACCGAAGTGAGGGGAGACGGGAGGCAGGGAGGTCAGGAAGGAGGCTGATGTGACCTTGGGCAAGACATTAACTTCTCTGGGCTTCAGTTACATCATCCATCAAATGGCGATCAAGTCCTCCTCCCTCTGATTTAGACTGTGAGCCCTTTGTGGGGTAGGAACTGTGTCCAGCCTGATTATCTTGCATCTACTTCAGTGCTTAGAATAGTGCTTGACACGTAGTAAACCCTTAACAAATAACATTAAAAAAAACTTGGCATGCCAAGCGTAGTCCTTAAAACAAGCAACCGCTAAGACTGATAATCAATCAATCAGTCAAAAGTATAAGGGGTTACTATGTGCAGAGCACTGTACTAAGCACTTGGGAGAATGCAAGACCACAGGCTTGGTAGTCATTTTCCCTGCCCACAGTGAGCAAGCTCAGTCAAGAGAAGATAGTCCAAAAAAACTTGGTCACATATTCCAGGATCCTATCTCTAGGGACTTTTATTAATAATAACAATAATAATAATGATGATGATGATGATGGCATTTGTTAAGCACTTACTATGTGCCAAGCACTGTTCGAAGCACTGGGGGGGTACAAAGTAATCAGGTTGTCCCACGTGGGGCTCCCAGTCTTAATCCCCATTTTACAGATGAGGTAACTGAGGCACAGAGAAGTTAAGTGACTTGCCCAAGGTCACACAGCTGATGTGGCAGATGCAAATGTTCCTCATTTTTCTGGGTCCCTCTATCTAATCGCTCATAATGTTTCATCTTCCACCTGACCCTCTTCACCTGGCCACCTGCTTCATCCTCCTTAATAAGCAAATTAACCTTGACCCTTGGATATCTTCTCTCTTCCTGGAAGCCGATCCTTTCCATCCAGTCTAACATCCTGTTTGTGCCTCTTGTTCAAGTGTTCTTCCTTCATTAGCAAGAACGTGAGCCAGAATTTTTACTTCTGCATTTTCCTGCCCTTTCACTTTCAGTTTAAAATGAGGTTTAATCAAAGTTTCTGGATTTTTCGAAAAAATTCTCTTTTGGGGGGCCAATTTTCACTCTAATGCTGGAAGTAGGATGTACTTCGGAAGAAAATAGGAGAATTTTCAGTAGAAGTCAAAGTTCCGAGGGATACCTAAATCCATGGTGCCGCTAAATGCTCTGAGCATAAATTCGTTCATTCATTCAATCGTATTTATTGAGCGCTTACTGTGTGCAGAGCACTGTACTAAGCGCTTGGAAAGTACAATTGGGCAACAGATAGAGACAATCCCTACCCGACAACGGGCTCACAGTCTAGAAGAGCACTGAGGTGCTCTCAGTGGAAGCTCAATAAATACCACTACTGCTCCTCCTCCTCCAGTTACTCCAATTAATAATAATAATGTTGGTATTTGTTAAGCGCTTACTGCGTGCAGAGAGAGCACTGTTCTAAGCGCTGGGGTAGATGCAGGGGAATGAGGTTGTCCCACGTGAGGCTCACAGTCTTCATCCCCATTTTACAGATGAGGGAACTGAGGCACAGAGAAGTGAAGTGACTCGCCCACAGTCACACAGCCGACAAGGGGCAGAGTCGGGATTTGAACCCACGACTTCTGACTCCCAAGCCTGGGTTCTTGCCACTGAGCCAACTGCTTCTCTAGTATTGTTACACTGTACTAAGCGCTGGGGTAGAGACAAGCTAATCAGGTTGGTCACGGTCCCTGTCCCACATAGGGCTCGCAAGCTCATTCCCCATTTTATAGGTGAGGCAACCGAGGCACAGAGTAGTTAAGCGACTTGCCAAAACTCACACAGTAGGCCCGGGGCAGAGCCGGGATTAGAACCTATTTCCTTCTGACTTCCCGGCCCTTGCTCTATCCACTAGGCCACGCTGCTTCTTAATCGTTCCTCACTCTTCATCCCTCTGCCTCCGTTCCCTCTCTCACGCAGTTCATCTGGCTCCGAACGCTCGCCCTTCCCACTCCCGAAAGATTCTCCACATGATGATAATAATAATAATAATGTTGGTATTTGTTAAGCGCTTACTATGTGCCGAGCACTGTTCTAAGCGCTGGGGTAGACATAGGGGAATCAGGTCGTCCCACGTGGGGCTCACAGTCTTAATCCCCATTTTACAGATGAGGGAACTGAGGCACAGAGAAGTTAAGTGACTCGCCCACAGTCACACAGCCGACAAGCGGCAGAGCTGGGATTTGAACTCATGAGCCCCGACTCCAAAGCCCGTGCTCTTTCCACTGAGCCACGCTGCTCCTGCAACCCGTGCAGCGCCATCCTCAAATCCCACCTTTTCCGATAGGCCTTCCTCGATTAATTGCCCACCACTCTACGTGAATATGTTGTAGTGGATCGAACACGGGCCTGGGCTCTCATCCCGGCTCCACCGCTTGTCTGCTTTGTGACCTTGGATAAGTCACTTCACTTCGTACCTCATCTGTAAAAAACGGGGATTAAGAGTGTGAGCCCAATGTGAGACATGGACTGTGTCCAAGCTGATCGATTTCCATCTACCCTAGCGCTTAGAACAGTGGTTGGCACATAATAAGAGCTTAATAAGTCCCATAATTATTATAATTATTATTACTATGACATATAAGCTCCTCAGCCAACTCTGACACTAGTGAACTAACTCTTGAATTTCTACGCTCAGCAATCTCCTACTACTCGTACTACTCAGTGGAAAGAGCCCGGGCTTGGGAGTCGGAGGTTATGGGTTCTGATCCCGGATCCGCCGCTTGTCAGCCGTGTGACCTCGGGCAAGTACTTAACTTATCTGGGCCTCAGTTACCTCATCTGTAAAATGGGGATGAAGACTGTGAACCCGATGTGGGGCAACCTGATGCCCTTGTATCTACCCCCGCGTTTAGAACAGTGCTTGGCACACAGTAAACGCTTAACAAATACCAACATTTCTATTACTATTTTTTTGCATTTATCCCAGGGTTAGCACAATGCTTGACAAAAAATAACTGAGACAGAGTGGCCTAGAGGAATGAGCTTGAACCCGTGAGTCAGAGGATCTGGGTTCTAATCCAGGTCTGCCGTTATCCTGCCGTGTGACCCGGGGCAAGTCACCTCATTTCTCCGTGCCTCAGTTTTCTCACCCGTAAAATGGGGACACATTACCTGTTCACCCCTCCAACGTTGACTATAAACCCTGGGTGGGACAGTGGGGACTCTGTCCATTCTGATTAACTTTAATCTTCCCCAGAATTTATTTCTGTGCTTGGCACAAAGTAAGGATTTAGCAGGACTTGGCATAGTGAGGAGCAGTGTGGCTTAGTAGAAAGAGCCCGGGCTTGAGAGTCAGAGGTCGTGGGTTCTAATCCCACCTCCGCCACTTGTCAGCTGTGCGACTTTGGGTGAGTCACTTCACTTCTCCGGGTCCCAGTTACCTCATCTGTAAAATGGGGATTAAGACTGTGATCCCCAAGTGAGACAACCTGATTAGCTTGTATCTACCCCGGCGCTTAGAACAGTGCTTGGCACATAGGAAGCGCTTAACAAATATTGTCATCATCATCATCATCAAATACCAGAATTATTACTAATAAGTGATTAATACCATAAGTTATAGACTATTTCCAGGAGAGCCCCAAGATTAGGAGTCAGCAGGTAAATTTTGGGGGGGGGGGTGTCTATCTTTCTCCCTCTCACCCCTAACTCTCCCTGCCACTTCAATGAAGGGAGTCTCTGGTGGTCTAAGACTAGGAGATGTACAGGGCTGGGATGTCCTAGGAGGAGAGGTCCGTCTCCCAGAGGTCCTCAAACCCGGTCCTCTCCCAGACTTCTCTATCACCGTGGATGGCACGACCGTCCTTCCCGTCTCTCGGGCCCGCGATCTCGGTGTCGTCTTTGACTCGTCTCTCTCGTTCACCCCACGCATCCTATCCGTCACCGAGACCTGCCGGTTTCACCTCTACGATATCGCCGAGGTCCGCCCTCTCCTCTCCACCCACACGGCTACCTTACCGCTACGGGCTCTCGTCATATCCCGGCTAGACTACCGTGTCGGCCTTCTCTCCGACCTCCCTTCCTCCTCTCTCGCCCCGCTCCGGTCTATTCTTCACTCCGCCGCCCGGCTCATCTTCCCGCAGAAACGATCTGGGCCTGTCACTCCCCTTCTTAAACACCTCCGGTGGTTGCCCATCGACCTCCGCTCCAAACAAAAACTCCTCACTCTAGGCTTCGAGGCTCTCCATCCCCTTGCCCCTTCCTACCTCCCCTCCCTTCTCTCTTTCTACCGCCCACCCCGCACGCTCCGCTCCTCCGCCGCCCACCTCCTCGCCGTCCCCCGGTCTCGTCCGTCCCGCCGTCGACCCCCGGGCCGCGTCCTCCCGCGGTCCCGGAACGCCCTCCCTCCTCACCTCCGCCAAACTGATTCTCTTCCCCTCTTCGAAACCCTACTTAAAACTCACCTCCTCCGAGAGGCCTTCCCAGACTGAGCTCCTCTTCTCCCTCTACTCCCTCTACCGCCCCCCCTTCACCTCTCCGCAGCTTAACCCTCTTTTCCCCCCATCTCCCTCTGCTCCTCCCCCTCTCCCTTCCCATCCCCTCGGCACTGTACTCGTCCGCTCGACTGTATATATTTCCGTTACCCTATTTATTTTGTTAATGAAATGTACATCGCCTCGATTCTATTTAGTCGCCATCGGTTTTTACGAGATGTTCTTCCCCTCGACTCTTTATCGCCATCGTCCTCGTCTGTCCGTCTCCCCCGATTAGACCGTGAGCCCGTCAAACGGCAAGGACCGTCTCTATCTGTTGCCGACTTGTTCATCCCAAGCGCTTAGTACAGTGCTCTGCACATAGTAAACGCTCAATAAATACTATTGAATCCAGCTTCCAATGATTTTCCAGGGTGAAGTCCATTTTTTCTTAGTGGAATTTGTCAAGCGTTTACCATATGCCAGACACTTTCCTAAGCAATGGGGTAGAAAATCAATCGATCAAGCAGGTTTATCGAGTGCTTACTGAGGAGAGAGCACTGTACTCGCTGCTTGGGAGAGTAATAATGAGTATAATGGTATTTATTAACCACTTACTGTGTGTCAACAACTGTTCATTCAATAGTATTTATTGAGCGCTTACTATGTGCAGAGCACTGTACTAAGCGCTTGGGATGAACAAGTCGGCAACAGATAGAGACAGTCCCTGCCGTTTGACGGGCTTACGGTCTAATCGGGGGAGACGGACAGACAAGAACAATGGCACTAAACAGCGTTAAGGGGAAGAACGTCTCGTAAAAACAATGGCAACTAAATAGAATCGAGGCGATGTACAATTCATTAACAAAATAAATAGGGTAACGAAAATATATACAGTTGAGCGGACGGGTACGGTGCTGTGGGGATGGGAAGGGAGAGGTGGAGGAGCAGAGGGAAAGGGGGAAAATGAGGCTTTAGCTGCGGAGAGGTAAAGGGGGGATGGCAGAGGGAGTAGAGGGGGAAGAGGAGCTCAGTCTAGGAACGCCTCTTGGAGGAGGTGAGTTTTAAGTAAGGTTTTGAAGAGGGAAAGAGAATCAGTTTGGCGGAGGTGAGGAGGGAGGGCGTTCCGGGACCGCGGGAGGACGTGACCCGGGGGTCGACGGCGGGATGGGCGAGACCGAGGGACGGCGAGGAGGTGGGCGGCGGAGGAGCGGAGCGTGCGGGGTGGGCAGTAGAAAGAGAGAAGGGAGGAGAGATAGGAAGGGGCAAGGTGATGGAGAGCCTCGAAGCCTAGAGTGAGGAGTTTTTGTTTGGAGCGGAGGTCGATAGGCGACCACTGGAGTTGTTTAAGAAGGGGAGTGACATGCCCAGATCGTCTCTGCAGGAAGATGAGCTGGGCAGCGGAGTGAAGAATAGACCGGAGCGGGGTGAGAGAGGAGGAAGGGAGGTCAGAGAGAAGGCTGACACGGTAGTCTAGCCGGGATATAACGAGAGCCCGTAATAGTAAGGTAGCCGTCTGGGTGGAGAGGAAAGGGCGGATCTTGGCGATATCGTAGAGGTGAAACTGGCAGGTCTCGGTAACGGATAGGATGTGTGGGGTGAACGAGAGGGACGAGTCAAGGATGACACCGAGATCGCGGGCCTGCGGGACGGGAAGGATGGTCGTGCCATCCACGGTGACGGAGAAGTCTGGGAGCGGACCGGGCTTGGGAGGGAAGATGAGGAGCTCAGTCTCGCTCATGTTGAGTTTTAGGTGGCGGGCCGACATCCAGGCGGAGACGTCCCGGAGGCGGGAGGAGATGCGAGCCCGAAGGGAGGGGGAGAGGACAGGGGCGGAGATGTAGATCTGCGTGTCATCTGCGTAGAGATGGTAGTCGAAGCCGTGAGAGCGGATGAGTTCACCGAGGGAGTGAGTGTAAATGGAGAACAGAAGAGGGCCGAGAACTGACCCTTGAGGAACTCCAACAGTTAAAGGATGGGAGGGGGAGGAGGCTCCGGCGTAGGAGACCGAGAATGATCGGCCAGAGAGGTAAGAGGAGAACCGGGAGAGGACAGAGTCCGTGAAGCCAAGGTGAGATAAGGTACGGAGGAGGAGGGGATGGTCGACAGTGTCAAAGGCAGCAGAGAGGTCAAGGAGGATCAGAATGGAGTAGGAGCCATCGGATTTGGCAAGAAGGAGGTCACGGGTGACCTTAGAGAGAGCAGTCTCGGTAGAGCGGAGGGGACGGAAGCCAGATCGGAGGGGGTCTAGGAGAGAATGGGAGTTAAGGAATTCTAGGCATCGATCGTAGACGACTCGTTCTAAGATTTTGGAAAGGAAGGGTAGTAGGGAGATAGGACGATAACTGGAGGGGGAAGTGGGGTCAAGAGCGGGTTTTTTTAGGATGGGGGAGACGTGGGCATGTTTGAAGGCAGAGGGGAAGGAGCCCTTGGAGATTGAGTGGTTAAAAATAGAAGTTAAGGAAGGGAGGAGGGCAGGGGCGACGGTTTTAAGAAGGTGAGAGGGAATGGGGTCCGAGGCGCAGGTGGAGGGGGTGGCACTTGCGAGGAGGGAGGAGATCTCCTCTGAGGATACTGCAGGGAAGGATGGGAAAGTAGGGGAGGGGGTTGTTCTAAGCACTGGGGTAGATACAAGGTCATCAGGTTGTCCCACGTGGGGCTCACAGTCTTAATCCCCATTTTACCGATGAGGTAACTGAGGTAACTGAGGCGCAGAGAAGTTAAGTGACTTGCCCAAAGTCACACGGCTGACAAGTGACGGAGTGGGAATTAGAACCCACAACCTCTGACTCATTCATTCAATAGTATTTATTGAGCGCTTACTATGTGCAGAGCACTGTACCAAGCGCTTGGAATGGACAAATCGGCAACAGATAGAGACAGTCCCTGCCAACTGACGGGCTCACAGTCTCACAGAGAAGCAGCGTGGCTTCAGTGGAAAGAGCCCGGGCTTTGGAGTCATAGGTCATGGGTTCGAATCCCGGCTCTGCCACTTGTCACCTGTGTGACTGTGGGCAAGTCACTTCACTGCTCTGTGCCTCAGTTACCTCATCTGTAAAATGGGGATTAAAACTGTGAGCCCCACGTGGGGCAACCTGATTCCCCTGCGTCTACCCCAGCGCTTAGAACAGTGCTCTGCACATAGTAAGCGCTTAACAAATACCAACATTATTAATCGGGGGACACGGACGGACAAAAACAATAGGCAGTAAATAGAATCAAGGGGACGAACATCTCATTAAAACAATAGCAATAAATAGAATCAAGGTGATGTACATCTCATTAACAAAATAAATAGGGTAATGAAAATATAACCTGGGCTCTTTCCACTAAGTCACGCTTACCAGGTTGGTAGACACGTTCCCTGCCCACAATGAGATTACAGCCTAGAGAGGGAGAGGGACATTAATTTAAATAAATAAATTATGGCTATGTACATAAACGCTGTGGGGCCGAGGGAAGGGTGAATAAAGGGAGCAAATCAGGGTGAAGAAAAAGGGAATGTGAGAAGAGGAAATGAGGGCTTTGACAGGGAGGCCTCTTGGAGGAGATGTGTCCTCAATAATAAGAATGTTGGTAGTATTTGTTAAGCGCTTACTATGTGCAGAGCACTGTTCTAAGCGCTGGGGGAGATACAGGGTGATCAGGTAATCAGGTGGTCCCACGTGAGGCTCACAGATAATCCCCATTTTACAGATGAGGTCACTGAGGCCCAGAGAAGTGAAGTGACTTGCCCACAGTCACACAGCTGACAAGTGGCAGAGCCGGGAGTCGAACCCATGACCTCTGACTCCGAAGCCCAGGCTCTGATGGTGGAGAGAGTCAATGTCTCTGAGTTATGAAGAGGGAGGGTGTTCCAGGACAGAGGCAGGACGTGGTGGGAGGTCGGCATAGAGACAGATAAAGAGATAATCAGTTTGGACACAGCTCCTGTCCTACATAGGGATCTCGGTCTTGTTCCCCATTTTACATACGAGGTAACTGAGGCACGGAGAGGTGAAGCGATTTGCCCCAGGTCACAAAGCAAAGCGATAGAGTGCGGATTAGAACCCAGGTCCTTTGACTCTGAGGCAGAGTACAGCACTAGCAATTTGCAAAGATCTGTCCTAGTAGACGTGGCGCTGATTCAGATACGGTTGCTGGTCTAATGGGAGGAGAGGCAGGAGGAAAGGCCAACAGAGGAAACGAATCAGAAGAGGGGACAACTGATAAAACAGCGCAATTGGCCGGTTAGGACACCCCAAAGGGCTCAGCGGAAAGATCCCGGGCTTGGGAGTCAGAGGTCGTGGGTTCTGATCCCGGCTCCGCCGTTTGCCAGCTGTGTGACTTTGGGCAAGTCACTTCACTTCTCTGTGTCTCGGTTCCCTCATCTGTAAAATAGGGATTAAAACTGTGAGCCCCACGTGGGACAACGTGAACGCCTTGTAACCCCCGGCGCTTAGAACGGTGCATTGCCCACAGTGAGGCTTAACAAATACCACCACTTTTTAAAAATTTATTTTATTTTACTAACGTTACAGTCCTCAGATAACTCATGACTCCCACCAAACAGTCTTGAGTGGAAAAACTACCTCATCCCTCACCGTGGTCTAACTGTGGAGACGGTAGGCTTCTCCCCGGGGAGAGGGCGGGCTGTTGCCGGTCAACGGGTGGTCCCGCCAGGACCCTCGAGTCCTGACGCTAGGCATGCCTAGGGCTGCAGGCTTATGCGCTTTCGCCCACCCAGGCCAGGGAATGGAGAGAATGCTTCCCCCTGGAGCTGGTGGAGCCGATTTCCCACCCTTTTTTCCGAGGGAAGGAATAAAACCCGATGAGTTGCCAGGAGAAATTTAATTCAATACGATCTGAAAATGAAGGACTCTGAAATCTGTGATGTCGGCCTTTCTCCAGACCTCTTGTCAAACTGCTTACTTGGAAAGCATTCAGATCATCAGGACGGAACAAAAAAACAAAAGTTTACCGAGAAGCAGCGTGGCCTAGTGGAAAGAGGAGAGGCCTGGGAGTCAGAAGACCCGGGTTCCGACCCCTGCTCTGCCGATCGCTTTCTGTGCGACCTTGGGAAATCACTGAAGTTCTCTGTGCCTCAGTTTCCTCAGTGTGGGAGGGCCTCCTGGAGGAGGTGAGCTCTCAGTAGGGTTTTGAAGAGGGGAAGAGAGCTAGTTTGGCAGCGGGCTCAGTGGAAAACTCAGTGGGCTCAACTGTTAAATAGGGATTGAACGCCTGTTCTCCCTCCTAATTAGATTGTGAGCTTCACGAGGGACAGGGACTGTGTCCAACCTGATTAACTTGCATCTACCTCAGCACTTAGAGCAGTGTTTGATGCATAATAATTACTTAACAAATTTAATAATGATAATAGTAAAAATAAAGGCTTACATTTTTGAGGGAGATGTAACTTAGTGTCCCCTACGTTGTGTATCTATCTGCTGACTTTGTTACCTGTGTGAGAGGTACAGTGCTCTGCACGTGGTAAGGGCTCAATAAACATGACTGAATGAATGAGAGGGTCTCTAATAATAATAATAATAATGTTGGTATTTGTTAAGCGCTTACTATGTGCACTGTTCTAAGCACTGGGGTAGATACAGGGTAATCAGGTTGTCCCACGTGAGGCTCACGGTTAATCCCCATTTTAGAGATGAGGTAACTGAGGCCCACAGAAGTTAAATGTCTTGCCCACAGTCCCACAGCTGACAAGTGGCAGAGCCGGGAGTCAAACTCATGACCTCTGACTCCGAAGCCCAGGCTCTTTTCCACTGAGCCACGCTGCTTCTTAACCCTCTCTCTGACCTCTCAGTATAATCTGTCATCTTCTAAATGTTATTTCTCAATTCTCTGCATGTCCTATATGCCCAAAATGATAAAAATCATTCATTCAATCATATTTTTTGAGCGCTTACTGTGTGCAGAGCACTGTACTAAGCACTTGGAAGGTACAATTCGC
The DNA here is from genome assembly GCF_004115215.2 of Ornithorhynchus anatinus. Lineage (NCBI taxonomy): Eukaryota > Metazoa > Chordata > Mammalia > Monotremata > Ornithorhynchidae > Ornithorhynchus > Ornithorhynchus anatinus. The sequence goes on along the minus strand of NC_041731.1, from coordinate 96,831,941 downwards.
CAATAGAGACAATCCCTGCCCAACAATGGGCTCACGATCTAGAAGAGGGAGACAGACAACAAAACAAAATACATAGACAGGCATCACTACCATCAAAATAGATAGAACCATAGATAAATGCACATCATTAATAAAATTAAAAAAGCAATAAATATATACAAATATATACAAGTGCTGTGGGGAGGGGGAGAGAGTCGGGGTGATGGGGAGAGGAGGAGGAACAGAGGGAAAGGGAGGGCTCAGTGTGGGAAGGCCTCCTGGAGGAGGTGAGCTCTCAGTAGGGTTTTGAAGAGGGGAAGAGAGCTAGTCTGGCAGCGGGCTCAGTGGAAAGAGCCCGGGCTTGGGAGTCAGAGGACATGGGTTCTAATCCCGGCTCCGCCACTTGTCAGCTGTGTGACCTTGGGCAAGTCACTTCACTTCTCTGTGCCCCAGTTCCCTCATCTGTAAAATGGGGATGAAGACTGTGAGCCCCAGGTGGGACAACCTGATTACCTTGTATCTATCCCAGCGCTTAGAACAGTGCTTGGCACATAGTAAGCGCTTAACAAATACCAACATTTTTTTTTTTTAGTTTGGTGGATGTGAGGGGGGAGGGTATTCCAGGTCAGAGGTAGACATGGGCCAGGGGTCGACGGCGGGACAGGCGTGAATGGGGGACAGTGAGGAGGTGAGCGGCGGAGGAGCGGAGCGTGCGGGGTGGGCGGTAGAAAGAGAGAAGGGAGGTGAGGTAGGAGGGGGCAAGGGGATGGAGAGCTTGGAAGCCAAGAGTGAGGAGTTTTTGCTTCATGTAAAGGTTGATAGGCAACCACCGGAGGTTTTTGAGGAGGGGAGTGACAGGCCCAGATAATCCAATTAATCCAATAATCCAAAGATAATCCGGGCAGCGGAGTGAAGTATAGACTGAAGTGGGGAGAGACAGGAGGATGAGAGATCAGAAAGGAGGCTGATGCAGTTAGTCCAGTTGGGATATTATGAGAGATTGCACCAGCAAGGTAGCAGTTTGGATGGAGAGAAAAGGGCGGATCTTGGTGATGTTGTGAAAGTGAGACCGGCTAGTTTGGGTGACGGTTTGCATGTGTGGGGTGAATGAGAGAGCAGAGTCAAGGATGACACTGAGGTTGCAGGCTTGTGAGACAGGAAGGATGGTAGTAATGTCCACAGTAGCAGGAAAGTCAGGGAGAGGACAGAGTTTGAGAGGGAAGATAAGGAGCTCAGTCTTGGACACGTTGAGTTTTAGGTGGCGCGCAGACATCCAGGGGGAGACGTCCTGAAGGCAGGAGAAGATATGAGCACGGAGGGAGGGGGAGAGAACAGGGGAGGAGATGCAGAATTGGGTGTCATCCACGTAGAGATCATAGTTGAAGCCGTGGGAGCGAATGAGTTCACCAAGGGAGTGAGTATAGATGGAGAACTGACACTTGAGGAACCCCTACAGTTAGAGGACGGGAGGGGGAGGAGGAGCCCGTGAAAGAGACCGAGAATGAACGGCCCGAGAGGTAAGAGGAGAACCGGGAGAGGACGGAGTCCGTGAAGCCGAGGTTGGATAATGTGTTGAGGAGAAGGAGATGGTGAACGGTGTCAAAGGCAGCTGAGACGTCAAGGAGGATCAGGTTAGAGTAGGAGCCATCGGATATGGCAAGAAGAAGGTCACTGGTGACCTTTGAGGGGGCAGTTTCGGTGGAGCGGAGGGGACGGAAGCCAGATTGGAGGGGATCCAGGAGAGAGTTGGAGTTGAGGAATTTGAGGCAGTGAGTGTAGATGACTCGCTCTAGGAGTTTGGAAAGGAAGGGGAGGAGGGAGATAGGGCGATAACTGGAGGGGGCTGTGGGGTCAAAGGATGGATGGGGGAGACGTGAGCATGTTTGAAGGCAGAGGGGAAGAAGCCATTGGAGAGTGAGAGGTTGAAGATGATAGTTAAGGAAGGGAGGAGGGAAGGGGTGAGAGTTCTTATGAGTAGGAATGGGGTCCGAAGCACAGGTGGAGGGGGTGCCACTTGAGAGGAGGGAGGAGATCTCCTCTGAAGATACTGCTGGGAAGGATGGGAATATAGATGAGAGGGTTGAGGGAGCAGGGGATGGAGAAGGGGGAGGAGTGATTTGGGGGAACTTAGGCCTAATGGTGTTAATTTTCATATTGAAGTAGGTGGCCAGATCGTTGGGGGTGAGGGATGGAGGAGGAGGAGGAACAGGGGACCTGAGGAGGGAGTTAAATGTCCGGAAAACTTGTTAAGCCCTTATATGTTTCAAGCACTGTTCCAAGCACTAGGGTAGATACAAGACAATCAGGTTGGACACAGCCCTCTCCCAGATGGAGCTCACAGTTCTAATCACCATTTTACAGATGAGACAACTGAGCATAGAGAAGTGAAGTGACTTGCCCAAAGTCACACAGCAGACAAGCGGCAGAGCCGAGATTAGGACCCGGGTCCCTCTGACTCCTAGGCCATGCTGCTTCTCTATGAATTACTTTACTCCAAATCACGCTCACTGGTTAGCCTAGCTTCAGATGTGTGAAAAACACCGCCCAGCCTTGGTCTTTGTCCCCCAAATTCCCTTGCCCTGACAGTTCATTCAGTCAATCAATCATATTTATTAAGCTCTTACTGTGTGCAGAGCACTGTATTAAGAACTCGGGAGCGTACGTCCTCCGACTCGCAGGCCCGTGATCTATCCGCTAAACCACACTTATCAGATTGGACACCATCCCTGTTCCACACACAGGGCTCATAATCTTAATTCCCATTTACAGATGAGGTCACTGAGGCACAGAGAAGTGAAGTGACTTGTCCAGGGTCACATAGACAAGTGGCAGAGACGGGTTTAGAACCTAGGTCCTCTGACTCCCAGGCCTGTGCTCTTTCCATGAGGTCATGCTCTTTTTGCCCAAAGAGAATAATGAGAATTATTGTTATTATTGTTATTGTTACTAGGTTCTCACAGGTCTGGAATATTTTTCCAATTCCACAGCATGCTTATAGAACGGAACTAATAAATGAAATAAAAAAAGAGGTCTTCTGAAATCTTGGGGCTGTTATAAAGAAGGCCAATCAATGATATTTATTGAGCTCTTGGAGGAGCTTGGAGGAGTAAAATATAGCAGCGCTTGGAGGAGTAAAATATAACGGAGGAGGTAGACATATTCCCTTCTCACTCTTCTTAAACTCACCTTTCTTAAACCACCCCACAGAAAAATTGGCCCCACCAAAGCACTTTGGAACGACCCCTACGGAATCACAGTGGGCAGAGTGTGCTTCAAGCAGAGTCAGGACAGGATAGAAAGGAGTTTCTCTGGCTTCTTTGGCTTTTGAGAGTAATAATAATAATAATAATTGCAAATATTAAGCGCCTACTATGTGCTTGGTACCAAGCACTGTTCTAAGCGTTGGCATAGATACAAGGTCATCAGGTTGTCCCACGGGGGCTCACAGTTTTAATCTCCATTTTATAGATGAGGTCACTGAGGCCCAGAGAAGTTAAGTGGCTTGCCCAACGTCCCACAGCAGACAACTGGTGGAGCTGGGATTAGAACTCACGTCCTCTGACTCGCAAGCCGGTGCTTTTTCCACTAAGCCAGGCTGTTTCTCTTGAGAGTCCACAGCTGTATCCGCAGCAGCTACAGGCAGGCAGTTGGCCTCATTCTTATCATCTCTTCCTACTGGAGGATGGATAATGTCCCTTCTCATCAATTGTTCAGAGCCTTATTCTTTTGCATTTGTCCACAGTTAATTACAAAAGCTACTTTTCTACTCAGGCGCCTAGTCAATTCAAGTCCTTCTGGCATCTGTCCCTCATTGTCCTTTATACGAGTGGCAAAGACTCGATTGTTCAGCGGGGGCTTTCTCTTGCAGCAATGAATTGGCCTTTCCATCCCTTTGAGAGGCCCTTCTGTTCCCTTCACTTGACTTCTCGTCCTCCAAGGACGTGAAAAATGCCTTTAAGGAGCACAATTTTGGGTTGTCGAATTCTTTTCATTTTCCACCTTTCGTTGCTGACGTTTGCGTTTTCGATGTGGTTCACCGGATGGGGAGTTCAGCACTGGACTAAACTGCTTATAAATGACAAATCGTTAGATGTGATAAATAAATAAGTGGAATTTGTTAAGGGCTTACTATGTGCCAGGCACTGTGCTAAGCACTGAGAGAGATACCCCTTCTAGACGGCGAGCCTGTTGTTGGGTAGAGATTGAGTCTATTTGTTGCCGAATTGTACTTTCCAAGTTCTTAGTACAGTGTTCTGCACACAGTAAGCGCTCAATAAATACGACTGAATGAATGAATACAAGGTTATCAGGTCGGACACAGTCCACGTCCCTCGTGGGCTCACAGTATTAGTCTCCATTTTACAGACGAGGTAACTGAGGCACAGAGGAGTGAAATGACTTGTCCAAGGTCACACAGCAGATAAGAGGGAGAGCCAGGATTAGATTACTAATCATGTTGCTATATTAGCACCACTGTATTGTATCATATTGTATCATGTTGCTATATTACCGATTTCGTTTATTACTGTTTATTGTTGTCAGTGCTGCCACCCACCTCTCTGGCCTCGCCATGTCCCTCCTCCCCCCCGCCCCCTCCCGCCCCTTCCTATCCTCCCCTTCCCCTTCCCCTTCCCCTCTCTCGCTCAGCTCTTTCCCGCTCTCTCCTCTGTCTCCTCCCCCCCTCCTCTCTCCCGCCCTAGAACCCCACTTTACCAGTGCTACCCCTCTTCCCCCTCCCCCTACTCTTCCCCCCACCAAACCCCCTCTTCACCCCCTCCCCCCTTCTCTCTTCCCCACCCACGCCCCATCCCAGTCCTCTTGTCCCACCGCCACCCCTCATCCCCCTCTCCTCATCCAGGGCCCCGCCACCTCCTTCCCATCCAAACCCTCCCCTCCCCCCGCCCCTCCCCCCCTCCTCCCCTTGCACCCACAGCTACTTTCAAGTGTGGCCTCTGGAACCCCCGCTCTGTTACAGGCAAGCTACCTTTCATCCATGACCTTTTCCTCTCCCGCTCTCTCCTCCTCCTCGCCCTTTCGGAAACGTGGCTCTCTCCCGAAGACACGGTCTCCGCCGCCGCTCTCTCCGGCGGAGGCCTCTCCTTCTCCCACTCCCCCAGACTCACCGGTAAGGGAGGAGGCGTCGGCTTCCTCCTCTCGCCCCGATGCCGCTTCCGCACTATCCCTCCTCCCCCCTCCCTCTCCTTCCCCTCCTTCGAAGCCCATATCATTCGCCTCTACCACCCACTCCGGTTACTTGTCGCCGTCATCTACCGCCCTCCCGGTCCCACCTCCGACTTCTTCGACCACCTTGACCCCTTTCTCACCTTCCTCCTCTCCTTCTCTCTGCCCACTCTGATCCTCGGAGACTTCAACATCCATACGGATGTACCCGACGACTCCTCTGCCGCCCGCCTGCTATCCCTCCTCGACTCTGCCGACCTCCTCCTCCACCATACCGCGCCCACTCACCGACTCGGTCACACCCTCGATCTCGTCATCTCCTGCCGCTGCACTATCTCCTCCCTCACCGACTCTGAAATCCCTCTCTCTGACCATAACCTTCTCACCTGCCTCATCTCTCACACTCCCTCCCCCTGCAAATCTTCGCTACTGCCCCACAGAGACCTCCGCTCTCTCGATCCCATCCGTCTTTCCAATAGCATCTCGCCTCACCTTGCCGCCCTGTCCTCTCTTCCCACTCTCGACGAGCGGGTCTCCGCTCTCAACTCCACCCTCTCTACTCATCTCGACTCTCTCGCCCCCCTTTCCCTCCGCCGCTCTCGCTCCACTAACCCACGGCCCCGGATCGCCTCCTCCGTCCGCCTCCTACGCTCCTATGCTCGAGCCGCCGAGCGCTGCTGGCGAAAGTCCAAGCACCGAGCCGACCTCACACACTTCAAATTTATCCTTTCCTGCCTTAACTCTGCCCTCTCCTCCGCCAAGCAAAGCTTCTTCTCCTCCCTCATCGACACCCATGCCCGTCACCCCCGCCGATTGTTCCGGACCTTTAACTCTCTCCTTAGGCCCCCTGTTCCTCCCCCTCCCCCATCTCTCACCCCTAATGATCTGGCCACCTATTTCCTCACGAAAATCAACGCGATCAGGTCTGAGCTCCCCAGAGTCACCCCTCCGCCTCTCCCCTCCCCCCCAACAACCCCCTCCCCTACTTTCCCATCCTTCCCTGCAGTATCCTCAGAGGAGATCTCCTCCCTCCTCGCAAGTGCCACCCCCTCCACCTGCGCCTCGGACCCCATTCCCTCTCACCTTCTTAAAACCGTCGCCCCTGCCCTCCTCCCTTCCTTAACTTCTATTTTTAACCACTCAATCTCCAAGGGCTCCTTCCCCTCTGCCTTCAAACATGCCCACGTCTCCCCCATCCTAAAAAAACCCGCTCTTGACCCCACTTCCCCCTCCAGTTATCGTCCTATCTCCCTACTACCCTTCCTTTCCAAAATCTTAGAACGAGTCGTCTACGATCGATGCCTAGAATTCCTTAACTCCCATTCTCTCCTAGACCCCCTCCGATCTGGCTTCCGTCCCCTCCGCTCTACCGAGACTGCTCTCTCTAAGGTCACCCGTGACCTCCTTCTTGCCAAATCCGATGGCTCCTACTCCATTCTGATCCTCCTTGACCTCTCTGCTGCCTTTGACACTGTCGACCATCCCCTCCTCCTCCATACCTTATCTCACCTTGGCTTCACGGACTCTGTCCTCTCCCGGTTCTCCTCTTACCTCTCTGGCCGATCATTCTCGGTCTCCTACGCCGGAGCCTCCTCCCCCTCCCATCCTTTAACTGTTGGAGTTCCTCAAGGGTCAGTTCTTGGCCCTCTTCTGTTCTCCATTTACACTCACTCCCTCGGTGAACTCATCCGCTCTCACGGCTTTGACTACCATCTCTACGCAGATGACACGCAGATCTACATCTCCGCCCCTGTCCTCTCCCCCTCCCTTCGGGCTCGCGTCTCCTCCCGCCTCCGGGACGTCTCCACCTGGATGTCGGCCCGCCACCTAAAACTCAACATGAGCGAGACTGAGCTCCTCATCTTCCCTCCCAAGCCCGGTCCGCTCCCAGACTTCTCCGTCACCGTGGATGGCACGACCATCCTTCCCGTCCCGCAGGCCCGCGATCTCGGTGTCATCCTTGACTCGTCCCTCTCGTTCACCCCACACATCCTATCCGTTACCGAGACCTGCCGGTTTCACCTCTACGATATCGCCAAGATCCGCCCTTTCCTCTCCACCCAGACGGCTACCTTACTATTACGGGCTCTCGTTATATCCCGGCTAGACTACCGTGTCAGCCTTCTCTCCGACCTCCCTTCCTCCTCTCTCGCCCCGCTCCGGTCTATTCTTCACTCCGCTGCCCGGCTCATCTTCACGCAGAAACGATCTGGGCATGTCACTCCCCTTCTTAAACAACTCCAGTGGTTGCCCATCGACCTCCGCTCCAAACAAAAACTCCTCACTCTAGGCTTTGAGGCTCTCCATCACCTCGCCCCTTCCTACCTCTCCTCCCTTCTCTCTTTCTACCGCCCACCCCGCACGCTCCGCTCCTCCGCCGCCCACCTCCTCGCCGTCCCTCGGTCTCGCCTATCCCGCCGTCGACCCCTGGGTCACGTCCTCTCGCGGTCCCGGAACGCCCTCCCTCCTCACCTCCGCCAAACCGATTCTCTTTCCCTCTTCAAAACCTTACTTAAAAATCACCTCCTCCAAGAGGCGTTCCCAGACTGAGCTCCTCTTCCCCCTCTACTCCCTCTGCCATCCCCCCTTTACCTCTCCGCAGCTAAAGCCTCATTTTCCCCCTTTCCCTCTGCTCCTCCACCTCTCCCTTCCCATCCCCACAGCACTGTACTCGTCCGCTCAACTGTATATATTTTCGTTACCCTATTTATTTTGTTAATGAATTGTACATCGCCTTGATTCTATTTATTTCCCATTGTTTTTATGAGATGTTCTTCCCCTTGACGCTGTTTAGTGCCATTGTTCTTGTCTGTCCGTCTCCCCCGATTAGACCGTAAGCCCGTCAAACGGCAGGGACTGTCTCTATCTGTTGCCGACTTGTTCATCCCAAGCGCTTAGTACAGTGCTCTGCACATAGTAAGCGCTCAATAAATACTATTGAATGAATGAATGAATTACTAATAATTTTGGTATTTGTTAAGGACATAATGAGTGCCAGACACTGTACTAAGCGCTGCGGTGGATACAAGTAACCAAGGGCCAGGCTCTAACTACTAGGCCCCACTGGTGCTGGGCGGCAAAGATAATTTGATGCTGTAAATAAACACCATTAGAATGATCATTAACTCGTAATAAAATGTGTTTTGTATTCATTTTCCCACCCTGCTTCCTACCAGCTGGAGGCTTCCTGTCATTACGCCATATGTCATATTAGTTTTGAGAAGCAGCTGTGGTCTAGAGGAAAGAGCACGGGCCTGGAAGTCAGAGGACCTGGGTTCTAATCCCTACTCTGCCACATGTCTGCTGTGCCCTTGGGCAATTCACTTCACTTCTCTGTGCCTCAGTTACCTCATCTGAAAGATGGTGGTTAAGACTGAGCAGGGAATGTTTCTGTTAATTGCTATATTGTATTCTTTCATTCATTCAATAGTATTTATTGAGTGCTTACTATGTGCAGAGCACTGTACTAAGCGCTTGGAATGAACAAGTTGGCAACAGATAGAGACGGTCCCTGCCCTTTGACGGGCTCACGGTCTAATCGGGGGAGACGGACAGACGAGAACGATGGCGATGAATAGAGTCGAGGGGAAGAACATCTCGTAAAAACCGATGGCGACTAAATAGAATCGAGGCGATGTACATTTCATTAACAAAATAAATAGGGTGATGAAGATATATACAGTCGAGCGGACGAGTACAGTGCCTAGGGGATGGGAAGGGAGAGGGGGAGGAGCAGAGGGAGATGGGGGGAAAAGAGGGTTTAGCTGCGGAGAGGTGAAGGGGGGGCGGTAGAGGGAGTAGAGGGAGAAGGGGAGCTCAGTCTGGGAAGGCCTCTCGGAGGAGGTGAGTTTTAAGTAGGGTTTCGAAGAGGGGAAGAGAATCAGTTTGGCGGAGGTGAGGAGGGAGGGCGTTCCGGGACCGCGGGAGGACGCGGCCCGGGGGTCGACGGCGGGACGGACGAGACCGGGGGACGGCGAGGAGGCGGGCGGCGGAGGAGCGGAGCGTGCAGGGTGGGCGGTAGAAAGAGAGAAGGGAGGAGAGGTAGGAAGGGGCAAGGGGATGGAGAGCCTCAAAGCCTAGAGTGAGGAGTTTTCGTTTGGAGCGGAGGTCGATGGGCGACCACCGGAGGTGTTTAAGAAGGGGAGTGACAGGCCCAGATAGTCTCTGCGGGAAGATGAGCCGGGCGGCGGAGTGAAGAATAGACCGGAGCAGGGCGAGAGAGGAGGAAGGGAGGTCGGAGAGAAGGCCGACACGGTAGTCTAGCCGGGATATGACGAGAGCCCGTAATAGTAAGGTAGCCGTGTGGGTGGAGAGGAGAGGGCGGATCTCGGCGATATCGTAGAGGTGAAACCGGCAGGTCTCGGTGACGGATAGGACGCGCGGGGTGAACGAGAGAGACGAGTCGAGGATGACACCGAGATCGCAGGCCCGAGAGACGGGAAGGATGGTCGTGCCATCTACGGTGATAGGGAAGTCTGGGAGAGGACCGGGTTTGGGAGGGAAGATGAGGAGCTCAGTCTTGCTCATCCAAGCGCTTAATACAGTGTTCTGCACACGGTAAGTGCTCAAGAAATACATTTGACTGACTGACTGTGAGCCCCATGTGGGGCATAGATTGGGTCCAATCCGATTAGCTTGTAGGGTTAATAAAGTTTCTGGTGTATAGTAAGCGCTTAAGAAATACCATTAAAAAAAGTTTGATTTGCATAAATGAAAGACTTTACAAGTCCCTGTCAGTTTTATTATTATCATTATTATTAGCAATAATAATAACAATGATTGTGGTATTTGTTTAGCACTTACGGGGAAGCAGCTTGGCTCATTGGAAAGAGCCCAGGCTTGGGAATCAGAGATCATGGATTCGATTCCCAGCTCTGCCACCTGTCAGCTGTGTGACTGTGGGCAAGTCACTTAACTTCTCAGGGCCTCAGTGACCTCATCTGTAAAATGGGGATTAACTGTGAGCCTCACGTGGGACAACCCGATGACCCTGTATCTCCCCCAGCGCTTAGAACAGTGCTCTGCACATAGTAAGCGCTTAACGAATACCAACATTATTATTATTACTGTACTAAGTGCCGGGCTAGATATAAGCTCATCAGGTCCCACATGGGGCTCACGGTCTAAGTAGGAGGGAGAACGGATATTGAATTCTCATTTTGCAGATGAAGGAACCGAGGCACAGAGAAGCAAGTGACTTGCCCAGGGTCACAAAGCAGGGAAGTGGCCGAGTCAGGATGAGAACCCAGGTCCTCTGACTCCCAGGCCCATGCTCTTTCCACTAAGCCATGCCGCTTCTCATGTAGCCAGTTGCTTTGAAATTGAGAAGATCTTGAAATTGAGAAGATCTTTCGCTGAAATGGTTCAAGTTTGCCCTTCGAAGCTGGCACCTTGGTTCTCCTTCAGGTGCCCACTTCATTTCGGGCTGGTGGTAAAGAAGCAGCCCGGGACTGGTGGATAGAGCACGGGCCTGGGAGTCAGAAGGTCATGGGTTCTAATCCCCCCGCAACCACTTGTCTGCTGTGTGACCTTAGGCAAGCACTTCACTTCCCTGTGCCTGTTATCTGTAAAATGGGGATTGAGACTGCGAGCCCCACGTGGGACAGGGACTGTGTCCGACTCTATGTGCTCGTATTCCCCCAGCGTAGAGTGCAATGCCTGGCACATAGAAAGCACTTAACACATATCATCATCATTACTATTAAGAGAAGCAGCGTGGTTTAATAATGTTGGTATTTGTTAAGCGCTTACTATGTGCAGAGCACTGTTCTAAGCGCTGGGGGAGATACAGGGTGATCAGCTTGCCCACGTGAGGCTCTCAGTCTTCATCTCCATTTTACAGATGAAGCAACTGAGGCCCAGAGAAGTGAAGTGACTTGCCCACAGTCACACAGCTGACAAGCGGCGGAGCCGGGAGTCGAAACCATGGGCTATGACTCCCGAGCCCAGGCTCTTTCCACTGAGCCACGCTGCTTTTTGTGGAAAGAGCCCAGGCTTTTTCTAACCCCGGCTCCACCACTTGTCAGCTGTGTGACTTTGGGCAAGTCACTTCACTTCTCTGGGCCTCAGTTACCTCATCTATAAAAGGGGGATGAAGACTGTGAGCCTCACGTGGGACAACCTGATTACCCTGTATCTCCCCCAGTGCTTAGAACAGTGATCGGCACACACTAAGCACTTAAATACTATCATTATTATTATTGTTATTTAAACTTGAGAGGGGGATCAGGAAGAGAGTCTCGCTAGGAATCAGTCAGAAGATCCTGGCCGGAGAGCCAGCCGAAAGACACAGAAGTGAAGCAGAAGACAAATAAATCAGAAGAGAAGCAATAGAAAAAAGTTCCTTGTGGGCAGGGAACATGTCTATCGATTCGGTTATAAAGTACTCTCCCCAGGACTTAGTACAGTGCTCTGCACACAACAGGGGCTCAATAAATATCATCGATTAATTGATTGATTAAAAAAAAGCAGAAGAGAAACAAAGAAAAAAAAGGCTTAGAGAAAGAGAGCTCAATAGAGACAAGGAGCTAGAGGGAGAGAGAGAAAGAGAGAGATTCATTCATTCCATAGTATTTATTGAGCACTTACTATGTGCAGAGCACTGTACTAAGCGCTTGGAATGGACAATTCGGCAACAGATAGAGACCATCCCTGCCCAATAACGGGCTCACAGTCTGATCGGGGGAGACAGACGGCAGATATCCAGACCCAAGCCCAGGTCTGGAGGCAGAGGAAATTGGGGAGAAGGGGATAAAAAGGATTCACAGTTACGTATAAAGACACACTTATTTACCTAAGCATTGATTGTAAATTCCTCTCAGCTTATAAATTCCTGAAGGCCAGGGACTCTTGTCTTTTAAGTTCTAGCGTATGCTTGCAAGTCAATCAACCAAACATCAGTATTTATTTAAGCCCTTATTTTGTGCAGAGTATTATACCAAAATTTGGGGGAGTACATTAACTGTCACCTAATAATAATGTTGGTAATTGTTAAGCGCTTACTATGTGCAGAGCGCTGTTCTAAGCGCTGGGGTGGATACAGGGTGATCAGGTTGTCCCACGTGAGGCTCACAGTCTGAATCCCCATTTTACAGTTGAGGCAACTGAGGCACAGAGAAGTGAAGTGACTTGCCCACAGTCACACAGCTGCCAAGTGGCAGAGTCGGAAATCGAACCCATGACCTCTGACTCCCGAGCCCGGGCTCTTTCCACTGAGCCACCCTGCTTCACCCTCGAGGAGCTGTCAGTCTTCAGGGGAGACAGACACTGAAATCACTCGAAGACCAAAGGAAGGCACAGAGTTTGAAGAGCTGTACATAATGTAATAAATAACTTCAAGATATAGTATATAATTTAAAGACATATATCTTGAAATTATTCATGTTTTTAAATTATTTATTATAAATTGCTTATTTATTTACATTAATGTCTATCTCTTGCTCTAGACTGTAAGCTCCTTATGGGCAAGGAACGTGTCTGCTAGTTCTGTTGCACTGTACTCTCCCAAGCACATAGCACAGTGCTCGGCACATAGTAAGCGCTCAGTAAATACCACTGATTGATAAGTGCTACCTTGTGGGCAAGATAAGCTATGTCCAACATTTCTGGACATGGCCCAAGCCCCATAGCATAGTGGCTAGAGCATAGGGCTGGGCGTCAGGAGGTCATGAGTTCTAGTCCCGGCTTCACCACCTGACTGCTGTGTGACCTTGGACAAGTCACTTCACTTCTCTGTGCCTCAGTTGCCTCATCTGTACAACGGGATTAAGACTGTGAGCCCCTCGTGGGACAGGGACAGTGTCCAACCCGATTTGCCTGTATCCACTCGGTGCTTAGTACAGTGCCTAGCACATAGCGCTCAACGGCTACCATTAAATACCATTTCTCATTTTCAGGGGGATTGCTGCATTGACGTCCCTGAAGTTGCCCACTTGGTTCTCTCTTGTCTCTCTCTCTCCCTGACGCTCTTCCTCGTATCTCTAAATATTAAAGAAATGCAGTCTATTTCCAGAATCAGTGTGATCCAGTGACTGGAAGTAAAGCAATCTAGTTTCTCTTCCCATTCCTGCTACTCCCTGGAGAGTCTTGGGAAAATCATCCAACCCTTTGGTGATTTCTCCTTTTGGAAGATAACTCGCCACGTTGCGGTGCCATGGGGTTTCGAAAGTTCATGCTTATTAAGCGGAAGTGGATGCATTTGGTATCTGTATTTTTTAGAGTATTTGTTAAGAGATTATTATGTGCCGGGCACTGTACTATTCGCCGGGATATGTTCTGGTTGGACACGGTCCATATAATAATAATAATAATGGCATTTGTTAAGCGCTTACTACGTGCCAAGCACTGTTCTAAGCGCTGGGGGAGATACAGGGTAATCAGGTTGCTCCACGTGAGTTTCACAGTCTTAATCCCCATTTTCCAGACGAGGTCACTGAGGCACAGAGAAGTGAAGCGACTTGCCCAAAGTCACACCGCTGACAAGTGGCGGAGCCGGGATTAGAACCCATGACCTCTGACTCCCAAGCCCGGGCTCTTTCCACTGACCCACGCTGCTTCTCGTATCCAACCTGGGGCTCACGGTCTTAATCCTATTTTACAGATGAGGTTACCGAGGCACAGAGAAGTGAAGTGATTTGGCCAAGGTCACCCAGGATTGGAACAAGGATGCTGGTTGTCTTTCGGTGACTCTTTAGTGCAGACTGTTGTTTTTGAGGAATCGACTGTTGCTCCAACCCAGGGAAGAGAATCAGACCTAGGGAAGTTTTAGGAAGTTTATGAGAAGCGGCGTGGCTCAGTGGAAAGAGCCCGGGCTTGGGAGTCAGAGGTCATGAGTTCGAATCCCGGCTCTGCCAGTTGTCAGCTGAGTGACTGTGGGCTAGTCACTTAACTTCTCTGTGCCTCAGTTACCTCATTTGTAAAATGGGGATGAAGACTGTGAGACTCACGTGGGGCAACCTGATGACCCTGTATCTCCCCCAGCGCTTAGAACAGTGCTCGGCACATAGTAAGCGCTTAATAAATACCAACATCATCATCATTATTATTATTATGGAAGAAGAGCAGGGCTGATTTTCAGAAACTTCTCTGTGCCGTCCGTAGTGCAGTGAAGCAGCATGGACTAGTGGAAAGAGCTTGAGCCTGGGAGTCAGAGGACCTGGGTTCTAATCCCGGCTCCAGCATTTATCTGCTATGTGACCTTGTACAAGTCGATTAACTTAGAGAAGCAGCCTGGTTTAGTGGAAAGAGCAACACGCTTGGGAGTCAGAGGTCATAGGTTCAAATCCCGGCTCCGCCGCTTGTCAGCTGTGTGACCTTGGGCAAGTCACTTCACTTCTCTGTACCTCAGTTACCTCATCTGTAAAATGAGGATTAAGACTGTGAGCTCCACGTGAGACAACCTGATCACCTTGTATCCTCTCCAGTGCTTAGAACAGTGCTTTGCACATAGTAAGCGCTTAACAACTGCCGTCATTATTATTATTCTCTGAGTCTCGGTTCCCTCATCTGCAAAATGGGAATTTAATACCTGTCCTCCCTCCTAATTAGACAGTGAGCCCCATGTGGGACCTGATTATCTTGTATCTACCCCAGGGCTTTCCTCTCTCAGGATGGCACCTGGAGAGTTCCCAGTCCTCTATAATAATAATGTTGGTATTTGTTAAGCGCTTACTATGTGCAGAGCACTGTTCTAAGCGCTGGGGTAGACACAGGGGAATCAGGTTGTCCCACGTGGGGCTCCCAGTCTGAATCCCCATTTTACAGATGAGGTAACAGAGGCGCGGAGAAGTGAAGTGACTTGCCCACAGTCACACAGCTGACGAGTGGCAGAGCGGGGATTCGAACCCATGACCTCTGCCTCCAAAGCCCGTGCTCTTTCCACTGAGCCACGCTCTATCAGTCTCGACTATGGGAGGGAGAGTCGAGCGGAGGCCTGTCCGTTCCATTCCTAGCTTGGCCAGCGGCTAGCGAGTGGAAAACGATCTGCTACAAGTCAAAACTCACCGGTGCCGGGCAGCAGCGGCACGGGAGAGAGTCGAGGGTTGGAGACTCAAGTCGACCACGTGGAAGAAGGCAATGATAAGAATAACAATAATAATAATTATCATGGTAATTGTTGCGTGCTTACTCTGGGCCGAGCACTGTTCTAAGCGCTGGGGTAGGTGCAAGTTATTCAGGTCGGACGAAAGCCCCGGTTCCAGAAGGGGTTCACACTCTTAATGGTAAACCACTCCATATTTTTACCTAAGTACCAAAGAAAAAACCCCCGTGGTGTCACTATCAGAATGATTGCACATGGAGGTGGGACGTTCTGGGAGAGATGTGACCATGGCGTCGCTATGGGTCGGAGACCACTCGACAGCGTAATAATAATAATAACGTTGGAACGCTGTTCTAAGCACTTGGATAGATCCAGGGTCATCAGGTTGTCCCACGTGAGCCTCACAGTTAATCCCCATTTTCCAGACGAGATAACTGAGGCACAGAGAAGTTAAGTAACTTGCCCACAGTCACACAGCTGGGATTCGAACCCATGACCCCCGACTCCCAAGCCCGGGCTCTTTCCACTGAGCCACGTTGCTTCGGACCCCAGGGTTTAGTACAGTGCCTGGCACATAGTAAGCACTTAAACAAATATTATTATTATTATTATTAATATTGTCATTGCTTTTCAGTGTGGCCTAGTGAGAGCAGTATAGGATTTGGAGTCAGAGGACCTGGGTTTTAATCCTGGCTAAACTGCCCGTCCGCCGTGTGACCTTGGGCTAGTCACTTAACTTCTCAGTGCCCTCAGTTGTCTCATCTGTGAAATGGGGAGGAGGACTTTGAGCCCTACGTGGGACAGGGACTGTGTCCGACCCGATTTTCTTGTATCTACTCCAGCACTCGGTACAGTACCTGGCACACAGTGAGCGCTGAAGGTTCACCTCCTCCAAGAGGCCTTCCCAGACTAAGCCCCCCTTTTCCTCAGCTTTCCCTTCTGCGTCACCTCGACTCGCTCTTTTGCTCTTTCCCACCATCCCCGTCCCTCAGCATTAACGTATATACCTATAATTCTATTTATTTATATTGATGCCTGTTTACTTGTTTCGATGTGTATATATCTATAATTCTATGTACTTATGTTGATGCCTGTTACCTTGTCTTGATGTCTGTCTTCCCTCTTCTAGACTGTCAGCCCGGTGTGGGCAGAGATTGTCCGTACTGCTGAACGTAGTACTCTGCACAAAGTAAGCGCTCAATAAATGCGATTGAATGAATGAAATACCTCAATTTTTAGTAGTAGTTTTTCATTCGATCGTATTTATTGAGCACTGTATTAAGTACAATAGAGTACAATATAACAATAAACAGACACATTGCCTGGCCACGATGGGGTTACAGTCTAGAGTAGAAGCAGCGTGGCTCAATGGAAAGAGCCCGGGCTTGGGAATCAGAGGTCATGGGTTCTAATCCCGCCTCTGCCACTTGTCAGCTGCGTGACCTTGGGCAAGTCACTTCACTTCTCTGTGCCTCAGTGACCTCATCTGGCAAATGGGGATGAAGACTGTGAGCCCTACGTGGGACGACCTGATTACCTTGTATCTGCCCCAGCGCTTAGAACAGTGCTCGGCACATAGTAAACGCTTAACAAATACCGACATTATTCTATTATTTATTATTCTATTTATTGCTACTGTTTTTGTCTGTCTCCCCCGATTAGACTGTAAGCCCATCAGTGGGCGGGGATTGTCTCTATCTGTTGCCGAATTGTACACTCCAAGCGCTTAGTACAGTGGTCTGCACGTAGTAAACGCTCAATAGATACTACTGAATGAATGAATTATTATTAGAGTTTCTGACCAATCAGCATTTGTTGTCTACCTAGGGAAGAAAATCAGGGCTGGGCTGGTTTTTCGAAGAAGAATAGGGCGGCCTGAGTTTCTCCAGACTCAGCCAGAGGTCTGAAGTGAAGCTGAAAGAATTGAGCTTCCAACATCAAGTGCTTTCACTGATTCCTGCCTCTCCCCCTTCAAGTTCCGCAAGACCACCTCTCCCACTGCCATTTTTCCCCTCTCATCCTCCTGCCTCCTTCAACCTCCTCCCCTATCTCCACACTTCCACTACTGCTCTATGCTCTCCTCTCTCAGACCACTCCACCTCCTGTCATATGCCAGTCCACTTGTTAATTTAGGATTTTCTGAATTCCTTCATTTGATCGTATTTATTAAGCGCTTACTGTGTGCAGAGCACTGTACTAAGCGCTTGGGAAAGTACATCACGACAATCTACAGTGAGCCCGCAACGAGCTCACAGTCTAGAGGGTGGGAGAGGAGGAGGGGGGATACTCTCTCTGCACAGTGTAGGAACTAATTATTATATACTCTGGCTTAATTTATCTTAATTTATCGGAGAATCTAAGATTCCTCTTTAGCTGGCACCAAAGACATACGACCGTGCAAATTCATCATTTAGGGGACTGGAAATAAAAATGATGAATTAATTTTAATAGATACTTTGAATTAATCCCAATCCAACGTGACAACTCGATCCTGTGATCTTTCCTACTGTAGTATCCTTTCGGTGATCTACAGGCTACAGCCTTGAAGGCAAATGTATTTTTTCTATCCTACTATATTAAAAAAAAAGCTTCCAGAGAATAAATTTAGACTTCCTTACTGAATTGGCTTGAAGAGCTGCTATTTAAGATGTCTCCTCTGTTGTTTTCGAATTCTATTTACATGATTTCAAGATGTTCTACTGTTGTTGCAGATCCCATTTTAAGGATTTAGAGAATCACAGAGGGGAACAAGGGTTCAGAAATCTATCAAAAAATGGAAGAGAAGGCATCGTTTTCTGGAAATTCAATCCTAATCTGGCTAAAAGTAATGACTATGTTTACAATAGAGTTATCAGTAGAAAAATATGTCGTTCTCAACCAATTTTGATTTTATTCGTTTTGTATTCTGGCCTGATCTGTCTCCTATTACAAGTTCTAACCTCGGATTCTGATTTAGATACTGAAAGGTGCCTTCAGTTCAAATCAGGGTGGAGAAATTTTTGATGAGACAGGTCCCGAATGGAGTCTTTCCATTGGGCACAGTGGGACTCAAAGAAGTTGAAAGGAATTTTAATCGCATGAGAAGAATAGTGGTAAAGGAATGAATTGTGGCAGGTGCCAAGGAGAGTGATCAGCACACACTAAGGTCTCAATAAATACAGTTGATTGATTGATTGATTTATATTGTCCTACTCCAACAGAAGCTCTCCAACAAAGCTCTCCATCACCTTGCCCCCTCCTACCTCACCTCCCTTCTCTCCTACAGCCCAGCCCGCACACTCCGCTCCTCTGCCTCTCACCTGTTCACTGTTTCTCGTTCCTGCCTGCCCCGCCGTCGACCCCTGGCCCACGTCCAACCTCTGACTTGGAATGCTCTCCCCCCTCACATCCACCAAACTAGCTCTCTTCCCCTCTTCAAAGCCCTACTGAGAGCTCACCTCCTCCAGGAGACCTTCCCAGACTGAGCCCTCCTTTTCCCTCTGCTCCTCCTTCCCTCCCCATCGTCCCGACTCCCTCCCTCCACTCTACCTCCTTCCCCTCCCCACAGCACTTGTATATATTTGTACATATTCATTGCTCTATTTACTTTATTAATCACATGCATTTATCTATGGTTCTATTCATCTATTTTAATGGTAGTGATGCCTGTCTACTTGTTTTGTTTTATTGTCTGTCTCCCCCATCTAGACTGCGAGCCTGTTGTTGGGTAGGGATTGTCTCTGTTGCCGAATTGTACTTTCCAAGGGCTTAGTACAGTGCTCTGCACACAGTAAGCACTCCATAAATGATTGAATGAATGAATGAATGAACAGAAGATTCAGTGATTCCAAGCTCTTGGTTCTATCTTTCTTCATATAATTTTTCTTTTTCTTTCCTAGATTAATGGTCCTGTGACAGAATAATAAGTTGATTAGGCCATTACATTTTCAAAGTGTGTGCTTTTTTCTTTCTTTTCTATGGTATTTGTTAATGATAATAATGATGGTATTTATTAAATGCGTACTATGTGCATTCTAAGCATTGTTCTAAGCAGTGGGGTAGTTACAAGGTAATCAGCTTGTCCCATATGGGGCTCGCATTCTTCATCTCCATTTGACAGATGAAGTAACTGAGGCACAGAGAAGTTAAGTGACTTACCCAAAGTCACACGGCTGACAAGCGGAGGAGCCGGAATTAGAACCCATGACCTCTGACTCCCACGTCCATACTCTTTCCACTAAGCCACGTTGCTTCTCTGTTTGTTAATGACGTTCTGTGTGCCAGGCACTCTACTAAGTGCTGGGGCAGATACAAGGTAATCGGATTGGACCCATTCCCTGACCCACATGGGGCTCACAATCTCAATCCCCATTTTACAGACGAGGTAAGTGAGACAAGGAGAAGTGAAAATGACTAGCCCTAGGTCACACATCAGACAAGTGGCAGAGGTGGGATTTGAACCCATGACCTTCCGACTCCCAGGCCCGTGCTGCTTGACGAACTCCTCCGGCTAGGCACAGATGGACACTATTTTGAAAGGAAGCTGTTGTTGTTGTGAACCTTATGTATCTGAGCAGTAAGAATTCCATCCAGTGCAGGGGACTTAGAGGCATTTTGTAAAAAAAAAAATTTAATGTATACAAATTCCACCAGCTATTTACATCCCAGCTATTTTGTTTCCTCTGTTTGGAAAAGGAATTTCTTGTTACAGAAACAGAAGTGCCCTCTGTGACCTGCAATGTAAATTTTGGTAAATTTAATAGCAAAGACCTAAACTTTTGACACATATTTATATAGGTTTTTCTTTGATGCAGAAGAATAAACATGACCACCTCTGAGATTTTCCAATACAGCGTGTCTTTGCCACTCTGCGCTTTCTCTCGAAAGTTATGTCTACACGGCTCAAAATGAAGTGGAGATTTGGATTTTATCTGACTCATTTGGTCAATGCAATGGGACAGTTCAGTCTCCAATGTGAATTTTGGGGGTTTGCAGTGTCCGGGTTGAATGCCTACATTGCTCCAAAGCAATTTGATAATTCCTAAATCTCCACTTAAAGAGAAATACTATGTTTTTCAAGAAAATGTACCAATTTAGGGCAAATACATTTATATCAAAAGGACAGTGAGCCTCAATTTAGGACGTTTTACTTTCCGTAAACTCTGAAGAGGAAGTGATTATATCTTTACCATATGCTCTATAGAATCCAGGATGGCTTTAATCATTTACAAACTGGACAATTGCACTGGATTTACTACAGCTGTCAGGGGGTCCCACGGCAAAAGATGTTTTTGAGCCTCTATTGAGGCCTTTTTATTCCAGTCTAAGAGAAGGTCCAACACAGAACAAGCCATGGTTGCATGCAAGGAAGCAGCATGGTGTAGTGGAAAGGGCACGGGCCTGGGAGTCAGGTCCTGAGTTCTAATCTTGACTCTGCCGTTTGTCTGCTATATGACCTTGGGCAAGTCACTTAACTTCTCTCAGTTACCTCATCTGTAAAACAGGGATTAAGACTGCAAGCACCACGTGGAACGTGGACTGTGTCCAATCTGATTAGTTTTATCTACTCCCAGGCTTAGTACAGTGCCAGGCACATAATAAGCACTTAACAAATACAATAAAAAAAGGATCCCTGGTGATGTCTGCCCTTTGGAGGCATGTTCATTCATTCATCCAATCGTATTTATTAAGCGCTTACTGTGCGCAGAGCACTGTACAAAGCACTTGGGAAAGTACGATATAACAATGAACAGTGACATTCCCTACCCACAACGAGCTCACAGCCTAGAGTGGAGGAAAACAGACATCAATACAAATAAAGAAAATTATAGGTACGTACATAAGTGTTGTGGGGCTGGTGCGGGAGGAGGGGGAAGTAAAAGGAACAAGTCAGGGCACTGCAGCAGGGAGTGGGAGATGAGGAAAAGTGGGGCTTAGTCTGGGAAGGCCTCTTGGAGGAGATGGGCCTTCAATAAAGTTTTGAAGGAGGGGAGAGGAATCTTCAGTCATTTTTGAGAGGGGAGGGTGTTCCAGGCCAGAGACAGGACATGAACAGGGGTTAGTGGTGAGACAGGTGAGATCGGGGCACAGTGAGAAGGTTAGCGCTAGAGGAACAAAGTATGTGGAGTGGGTTGTAGACGGAGGGAAGTGAGGTGAAGTAGGAGGGGGCAAGGTGATGGAGTGCTCTAAAGCCAATGGTGAGGAGGTTTCGTTAGATACCGAGGTGGATGGGCAACCACTGGAGAGTTTTGAGGAAGGGGGTGACGTCCGCACATTTTTGTAGAAAGATGATTCGGGCAGCGGAATTTTTCCATTAACTGTCTGATGGAGGAAGCAAGGAAGGATAGACTTGCTATGATGGTGTTTTACAAGTGTGCCTTGCCAGAGTACTAAAATGAATGCTGCAAGACTCAAATTGCAGCTTATGAATATGTTTTAATTAAAGTTTCAATTTATGACATTTAAAGAAAAAAATCCATAGTTGTCCCTTTAATTTACTCCTCCAGAATGGCTGGGTGAGATGAGATTCCTCAAACATAAATGCACCGAGGAAGTAGATTTACTTGATTCTTAAGAGGGCAACCCCAAAAAGTCGCCAGTATTTGCCTGGTTCTGGCTGGAGTTTTGGGCTCAGAGAACCAAAATGTCCAATGCAGTGCTGCCTCATGAGAATCTCAGTTCTTTTCAAGAAGATTCAAGAAGTAGATTTTGAAATCTTTGGGGTTCAATTAGAGGGATTAAAATGGACATTGGCAAACAATGCTAAAATCCAATTTTTCAAAGGACCTCCGGTCAGGCAGCAAAACATAAGCTGGCCTAAGATTAATAACCTCTCAATTCATAGCATGCCTGGGAATTATGAAAGGAAAAAACCATCCTTCATTGTTTAAGGACATATAATTGGCTCTCAGAAATCCAAAGTAATTTTTTTTCATTATTTTAGTCCCTAACTCACTCATATTCAATTCCGAATGAATCATCCTGGAAGTTGGTGATGATGATGATAGTAATAATAATTGTAATAACATTTGTTAAGAGCTTACTATGTACCAAGCATTGTACTACAATATAATCAGATCCCACATGGCCTCACAGTCTAAGTAGGAGGGAGAACAGGTATTGAATCCCCATATTACAGATGAGGGAACTGAGGCACAGGGAAGTTAAGTGACTTGCCCAAGGTCACATAGGCATGTGACAGAGTCAGAATTAGAACCCACGTCCTCTGACTCCCGGGCCCCAGTTCTTTCCATTAGGCCAGGCTGCTTCTCGAAATAACTCGGAAGAAAATGGAGACTGATACCATGCTACCATGAGGCCTCAACAAGAAGCTTAGAAATTTTGCGGTGTTCCAAATTCATTCATTCATTCATTCAATAGTATTTATTGAGCGCTTACTATGTGCAGAGCACTGTACTAAGCGCTTGGAATGTACAAATGGGTAACAGATACAGTCCCTGCCCTTTGACAGGCTTACGGTCTAATCGGGGGAGACGGACAGACGAGAACAACAGCAATAAATAGAATCAAGGGGAGGACAGAAACAATTACCCTTGTCCAGTTTTATGCCTAGCCTGAAATGAGAGAACAATTGTGAATCGGTGACTTCCTAAGTATGGAGTGACCTTTTGAGCTGGCCAGGAAGCTGGAAAGAGGATTCATTCCTAAAAGGTCTCTAAGGAAGAAGACACAGATCTAGGCCTGTTGAATGGGAAACTCTTCTCCCTGGGCTAGTGTTGAAGCAGGTTTAGTGATTATTAACTCCTGATTGCATAAGGCTTTCTATGAGCAGGCTGGAACTTAAATTCGACTGACTTTAAGGAGAGCTTAATCTTAAATAAAGACTGAGTTCCATCAGAGATTATTTTAAATATGAAGGAAGAGGGCACTGTGGAGAAGACACTGGAAAATTCATCCCATACTGGTTTCAGGCTTTCCTTGCGGCTTATTTGTCTCAAATCAGCCTAAGAATATACAGGAGTGGAATTTTCAGGGAGGAACTTCCTACATCTCTAGCTCGCTAGCACTAGATACCTTCAACTTTAAGCCTACTCTTAATCAATTAATCAATCAAAGGTCTTTATTTATGTACTTAGTGCAGAGGACTGTACTAAAGGCTTGGGAGAGTAGAACACAACAGAGTGGATAGACACTTTCCCTGCCCACAAGGAATTTTCCATTTAGAGGGCGAGGCAGACCTATATGTAAATAAATTACGGATATGTGCTTAAGTGCTGTGGGGCTGAGGGTGGAATGCATATCAAGCCCTTAAAGGGTAAAGATCCAAGTGCCTAGGTGAGGCAGAAAGAAGAGGTAGTTGGGGAAAAGGAGGCTGAGTTGGGGAAGGCCTCTTGGCGGAGATGTGATTTTAACAGGCTTTGAAGGTGGGGAGACTGGTGGTCTGTCAGATATGAAGGGGTGCGGGGGAGTTCCACTACACCATGCTGCTAATAACCTTGAGAAGGTCCAGAGAAATATATCAAAATAATCAAGGAAATGGAGAAAGCTTCCTTATGAAGATAGATGGCCAGAGTAAGAATTTTTCCTTCTGGGTCGATGCAGGCTGAGAGGGGAGTGATTGAAGTTGAAAAAGTGATGAAGAGGTTGAGCGGGCGACTGCGACTTGTTGACCAAACCTCACACCAAACCAGGATGAAAGTCAAAACAAACCAAAGGAAACACTTCTTCACATTGCAGTGGTTAGCATATGGAATTTGTCACCCTGGGAAGTTGGGCAAGTAGAAAATATTCAGTAGGTTTAAGAGGTGTTTGGATAACTTTATGGATCATCAGCCCTCCTGAGAACTTGAAAACTCATTTAGATCCATTAAAAGCACAAGTCCTCCAAGAGGACCTCTTCCACTAAATCCTCATTTCCTTTGCTCCCACTCCCTTCTGCATTACCCTAGCACTTGGATTTGCACCCTCCACTCACCCCTCCCTCAGCCCCAAGGAACCGCATACATATCCATAATTTATTTATTTATATTAATGCGTCTCCCCCTCTAGACTGTAAACTCATTATGGGCAGGAAATGTGCCTACAAATTCTGTTATGTCGTTCTCTCTCAAGTGTTTAGTCCAGGGGTCTGCCCACAGTAAGTGCTCAATAGATGATTTATTGATTGATCGATCCATTCACAAATACTTTTGCATATATGTCGATTCAACATTCTAATTGTTCAACACTTTATATCTGTTTCTCTGGCTAGGACAGGGAACATGTGAATCTGTTTTGTACCTCCCAAGAGTTTATTAAAATGCACTGTACCAAGAGGGTTCTCAATAAAAGCTCAAATTGCTCTCGGGTCCAAGTCTCCTTTCTGGCGAATCTGGAGGAAAAGACCTAAGGAATGAATCCTCAGTTAGCATTTTATAGAACTAGCCACCATTGTTTTTTTTTTTAAAAGAGCCATGGTCTATGTGTAATGATCAGGGCCCTATGTGTCAGGATTGCTCAGCAGGAAATGTGAGAAAGCCTAGGGTTGAAAAATTCTGATTAAAAAATGATTAGATGAAGAGTCAGGCAGTTCCCGGTAGTCAGGATGGATATTGCCCAGAAACCAAGGACATCTATTCATTCATTCGATCGTACTTATTAAGCACCTACTGTGTGCAAAGACATCTTTTTGCTGCACCTTAAAGTCTCTTTAGAGAGAGAGACTATAACCATGTGCCTTAACAGATCCCTTCTACACTGACGCTTCTATTTTCAGGGACAGCATGTGTTTCAGTAAACATTTTTACTTCTGCCCAAGAGTCCGGCTGAAAAACGTAGCATTGTGGGGGAGGAAAAGAAGCTCTTAAGGACCGAGCACTAAATATAACCCTTAAGAAATGTTAGAGTGTTAAAGAGATGCCAAGGTCAAAATAAAAGAAAGAAGAGAAATTGCACATCCCAGTTACCACCAACGCTCCCTTCGGAGAAGTAAGCTATTAAGGAGCTATTCTGGCTCTAAAGATGAAATGTCAGGAATGTACGTTCAGGACCCATAAGCAAACACTGACTTTAAAACAAGTGAGTTTATCTCTATGCTGTTGTTTGAAAGGGCACACCTTGGTTTTTCCTTGCTCAAGTGGATAAGGTTCCTGCCAAATAACAGAAGGGCTTAGAGTCTGAAGAGACCAATTTAAAAGTATCCTGCTGGGAAATCGTGCCCATGTCCTTAAGTTCTTGGAAAATGAGACTGCCAATTTGTACTAAACCAAACTCAGAATTTTAAAGAATTCACAGAGTTGGTAAAAGTGAATTGCATTCAGTCTGACCAACAGAAGCAGCCTGGCCCATGGGGAAGAGCATGGGCTCCTGGGTGTCAGAAGACATAATGATAATGGTGGTATTTGTTAGGCACTTACTATGTTCTAAGCGCTGGGGAGGATTCAAGATTATCAGGTTGTCCCACATGGGGCCACAGTCTTAATCCCCATTTTACAAATGAGGTAACTGAGGCACAGAGAAGTTAAGTGACTTGCCCAAAGTCACACAGCTGACAAGCAGCAGAGCCAGGATTAGAACCCATGACCTCTGACTCCCAAGCTCATGCTCTTTCCACTGAGCCACACTGTGCTCTGCACACAGCAAACACTCAATAAATACAATTGAATGAATGAATAAGAAAAATCTACCCCTAATACGGCATACAAGGCTTCTTACATAGGAATCACTTAACAATTACCATACAAAAAAATCCCCCCAGTGCTTAGTACAGTGCCAGGCATAGAGTACTCACTTAAAAAATACCGTAAAAAAATCCCTGCTCTTAGAACAGTGCTTGGCACATAGTAAGCGCTTAACAAACACCAACATTATTGTTATTATAATCTACTCATTCACACTTTATCACACACATCCCCTTCCCTTCAAACCCTCCAGCTCAGGAAGAGAAGGACCCATCAGCAGCTTCATCCCTTTCTTCACCTCCCCTCACGGAGAGGGAATGATTAAAGTGGAAAACAGTATTCAGCTGTTCTCCTGGAGAACATTTCTTTCTCCTTCCCACATGCTCGTGGGCAGTGACTAGGGAAAGTAGAGAAAGGCCAGGTCTGGTTCTTAAGGGGAAACAGTGTCACATTGACCACAGAGGCCTTGCACGTGGGTCTGACGATAGGTTAAACCTTACGACAGGGGTGTTTGTGAGGAAATAGTGGGGATTCCCAAGAAATCAGAGGTTTAGAGTCAGGGAAGGGCAGGGAACAAAGAAGAATTAGCAGCTTAAGAAGTTCTGCATTTCTTCCCTATAAAGTCTGCTGATTCAACTAACGGATCCATAGCCCGATTAGACTGTAAGCCCGTCAAAGGGCAGGGACTGTCTTTATCTGTTGCCAATTTGTACATTCCAAGCGCTTAGTAGAGTGCTCTGCACATAGTAAGCGCTGAATAAATACTATTGAATGAATGAACCAAGCCTCTTCGCTTTGGTCCTTCTAGAAAATAAGAAGGAGCTCAGGATGTCAAAACCCAGGTCCACGTAACTCCTGAATTCTAGAAGGAGGGCCAGGATGAGCCAGTGAGAAAAATAGGAGCCAGAAGAAAACTGAACATAAATGGAAGAATAACATAGACTAAAAGAAGCAGAAGAGAGTCTAGGCTTGTTACCTGGGATGGGGGCTTGGAGCCAGTATGAAGGTTTTTCATTTTTTATATTAAATAATGCATTTATAGCTTATATTTATTACAGGCATAATATGTGCCAAGCACTGTACTAAGTACTGAGGTAGATACAAGCTAATCAAATTGGACACAGCTCCTGTCCCACATGGGGTTCATAGTGTTAATCTCCATTTTACAAATGAGGGCACAGAGAAGTGAAAGGACTTTTGCAAGACACTGGAAGACGTGGGCGAGTCAGGATTAGAACCCAGGTCGTTCCTGACTCTCCGACCTGTGCTCAATCCACTAGGCCGTGCTGCTTCTCCGCTCCATTTCTTTAATGAATATCAGGGCAAAGATTGTCTTGTCAAAGAGCTCCACCAGCATGTTAGAAATCACTCTGGGTTGAAACTCCTTCCCCCTTCACATCCAACAGACCACCACTCCCGCCACATTGGAAGACATTCAAAATAATAAGGTTGGTATCTGTTAAGCGCTTACTACGTGCCAAGCACTGTTCTAAGCGCTGGGGTAGACACAGGGTAATCAGGTTGTCGCACGTGAGGCTCACAATCTTGATTCCCATTTTACAGATGAGGTAACTGAGGCACAGAGAAGTGAAGTGGCTGGCCCACGATCACACAGCTGACAAGTGGCGGAGCCGGGATTCGAACCCATGACCTCGGACTCCCAAGCCCGGGCTCTTTCCACTGAGCCATGCTTATTAAAATCACATCTCCTCCAAGAAGCCTTCCCCGACTATGTCCTCCTTTCCCCGACTCCCATTCCTCTCTGTGTCACCCTTGCACTTGGATCTATACCCTTTTTTCACCATATCCTCACTCTCACAGCGCTCTTTTGCAAATTGTTATTCACCTTAATGTCTGTCTCCCCCTCTGGACTCTAAGATGCAGGGAACACGTGTACCAACTCTATTATACCGTACTCTCCCAAACGCTCTGTAATTACATTCTTCTCTGCCTCCCCCTCTAGACTTCAGGCTCGCCGTGGGCTGGGAATGTATCGGTTTAATAATAACGTTGGTATTTGTTAAGCGCTTACTATGTGCCGAGCACTGTTCTAAGCGCTGGGGTAGATACAGGGTAATCAGGTTATCCCCCGTGAGGCTCACAGTCTTAATCCCCATTTTCCAGATGAGGTCACTGAGGCACAGAGAAGTGAAGTGGTTTGCCCACAGTCACACAGCTGTCAAGTGGCGGAGACAGGATTCGAACCCTTGACATCTGACTTCCAAGCCCGGGCTATTGCCACTGAGCCACGCTCCTTCTCTATACTATACCTTCCCGAGGATTTAGTACAGGGCTCTGCACTCCGTAAGTGCTTAATAAATGATTGACTGGCTTAGAACAGCGCTCTGCACACAGTGAGCGCTCAATATGTACATCCGACTGATCGACTGATCACGCTTCAGACATGGTATTTGGCTGCCAGGAAATTCAGTGCAAGTTGTTCGTATTAGTAATGATTACACAATACGGGCTCAACTAGCAGGATCTAACTTTGAGTAAAAAGAGCTGAACTTTGAGACAGCCATTTCCTGTCAAGAATCTTCTTGGCTTTGACCATGTCCTGTATTCTCCCCCGCCTCCCACCCTAAAACTTCCGTGCATAGGAGCAGGATTAAGATGGAAGGCCTTCAGATGAAACGAATGTATTTCCTCCACTTCTACATTTGACAACAACCTAAACTTCTCCTACACTCGCCTTTTTGAAAGAAAAGAATGCTGAGTGCATTACTCAGAACCTCAGCTGGGCAGCCTAGTCTCAATACACCCAGAAACATATGCAGAAATGCAAGAGATCAAAAATGGGGCCATATGTGGGTCTGAACAAAAGAAAAACCAAACAAAACCTCCACAGACTCAATCTGACCTCTGCCCTGGCCTCTCCTCGCCCTCCATGGCAACACGAACTTTCCTCGGACACACACACACAAACACACGCAAACTCTGGTTAACAACATCCTCCTAGAGTGTGGCCAGTTTCCTTCTGCTAGGTCGAGAAGTCTAAATCACTGACATTCAAGCAACAATTTCCTCTTCATTTCGTGCCCCACCCCATTTGCACTTTGGCTCCGTGGATAAAAGCTCCGAAGGGTAAAAGAATGTAGTCGAGGCTGGGAACCGCCTTCCGCCCGGAGGAGCTCCTTACTGCGCTGACCCAAGATGGCCTGAAGAAATAGCCTAACTATAAGCACACCGTTCTATAATTTGGCGCGTGTATCAGGGTTGGGTTGGTGGAGAGAGGAGGGAGAGGGAAATTTCGGGACTTTCTCATTCATTCATTCATTTAGGTCGTATGTATCGAGCGCTTACTGTGTGCAGAACACTGTACTGAGCGCTTGGGAAGGTACAATATCATAATAAAACAATAAAGAGTGACATTCCCTGCCCACAACGAGCTCACAGTCTAGAGTACGAGCTCACAGTTCTCCTTCCTTCCTGAAGGTTTGTGCCAGGGACTGGAGGAGCGGAATGGCTTAGTGGATAGAGCACGGGTCTGGGAGTCAGAAGGACCTGAGTCTAATCCCACCTCTGCCACTTGCCTGCTCGGTGACCTTGGGCAAGTCACTTATCTTGTCTGGGCCTCGGTTTACCTCACCTGTAAAATGGGGATTGAGAGTGTGAGCTCCGTGTGGGACAGGGACCGTGTCCAGCCGAACTAACTGGAATCTACCCCAGCATTTAGATCAGGGAATGTGTCTGTTTATTACTGTATTGTACTCTCCCAGACACTTAGTACAGTGCTCTGCATATAGTAAGCTCTCAGTAAATACTGATTGATTGTTGCATAGAGTTTTTTTCTGCAATAACACGGTCATTTCTCTAACCAGGGATAAGGGTCTAAAGTAAATTCAGAGGCAAATCTAGGGTGGAGTGTTGGGGAAATGTGGATTCTGGGCTGAAAGTTCCTCCACCAGGCCCCATTGGGGCCTACAAGGGTCCCAGGCTAACTGGGGCATCTGGGCAGGACTCTAGACCATCCTTCCAGGTAGTTTATTCCCCCCGCTCCCCCGGTCGCTGCAGCAGCTCCCCAAGACCCCAGGTGAGGGGAGACCCCACTCTGCATGAGAAATGGGCTAGAGTGGGGAGAGGATATCTTCCCTCCCCATCTTACAGACCAACATGGACACTGCAAGTCCCTGCCCCGGCTCTGGATTTGGAAGCTCGTCTCTAGGCTGTCAGCTCGTTTCGGGCAGGGAATGTGCCTGTTTGTTGTTATATCATACTCTCCCGAGCGCTTGGTACAGTGCTCTGCACACAGTAAGTCTTCAATAAATACGATTGAATGAATGAATGAAACCTCTTCCTGGGTTCAGAAGAGGCAAGACAAAAATCCCTGAGCAGCCCCAAAGCCAAGGCAGGAGCTGAGGAAACCCCTTCCCCAACCTGGAAGCGGCCAAATGCAGGAGAAGTGAGGCTGAAAGGGGAGCCACCATTCTTTTTTTTCGTGGCATTTGTTAAGCGCTTACTATTTGTCAAGCACTGTTCTAAGCACTGGGATAGACACAAGTTAATCAGGTTGGAGATAGGCCCTGTCTCACATGGGCTAACAGTCTTAGGAGGGAGAAGAGGTATTGAATCCCCATTTGCAGTTGAGGAAACTGAGACCCAGAGAAGTTACGTGACTTGCCCAAGGGCACGCAGCCGACAAGTGGCAGAGGGGGAATTAGAATTTATTTATTATTTATTTATATATTATTCATCTATTTATTTATTCATTTATATTTATATTCATTTATATGTATTTATATTAATGTCTGTCTCCCACTCTAGCCTGTGAGTTCGTTGAGGGCAGGAATGTGTCTGTTGTTATACTCTCCCAGGCACTTAGTATGAATCCAGGTCCTCTGGCTCCCAGGCCCTTGCTTTATCTACTAGACAACGCTGGTTCCTTATCATCTTACACCTATATTTCAGCCTTACCCCATCTAGCTCTAAGGTATAAGATGAATTACTTCTGGCAGCTCACAGTACAACCAAATCTGTGCGGGTGAGGCTTATTCTGGGGGACGGGCAACTATGAACCAAGCCACAGCTCCTGCCAGTAGTGCTTCGGAGTATGTATTTTCTAAAAAAAACTTCATTTATTTTCTTGTAGACCTTTTTCGACGGTTTCTGAGGCAAGGAATTGAATAACAGTGGTCTTTGTTAAGCACTTATATGCCAAGCACTGTACTAAGTAGTAGATAATCAGGTCAGGCACAGTCCCATGGTGCTTGCAGCCTAAGGAGGAGGGAGAACAGGTATTTAATCTCCATTTTACAGGTGAGGCAACGAAGAAGTGAAGCGATTTGCCCAAGGTCACACAGAAAACAAACGGCAGAGCGGGGATCCAATAGAACCCATGTCTCCCAATTCCCAGGCCTGTGCTCTTTCCACTAGGCCATGTTGTTTTCTTATTTGAGATATAAAGAAACTAGATGATTTAGCCCACTAATTTCAATCATTCATTCATCCAAAGGTATTTATTGAGTGCTTACTATGTGCAGAGAACTGTACTAAGCGCTTGGGAGAGTACAATACGACAGAATTAGCAGACACATCCCCTGCCCATAATGAGCTTGCAGTCTACAATTTATAACAGAGTTAAAATTTATAACAGATCTAGGGGAAAGCTACGTAAACCTTCATAATCATAAAATCTGAAATTGGTCTGCTTATGTATCCCAGATGCTTTATTTTCTTGTATTAAGAATTCTAAACTTGGTAAAAATGTTTTTTGTGCTGAGGGATTATTTTTAGGTTGAGTTCCTTATTATATATGTCTGGGTAGAATTAATAATAATACTGGTATTTGTTAAGCACTTACTATGTGCCAGGCACTGTTCTAAGCTCTGGGGTGGATACAAGCTAATTGAGTTGGACCCAGTTCCTGTCCCACAGAGGGCTCACAGTCTTAATCCCCATTTTCCAGATGAGGTAACTGAGGCCCAGAGGAGTGAAGTGACTCACCCAAGGTCACACACAGCAGATAAGTGGCTGAGCCAGGATTAGAAGTCAGGTCCTTCTGACTCCCAGGCCCGTGCTCTATCCACTAGGCCATGCTGCTTGCTCTTTCTATTATGAAAAATACCAATGGTAGTACGGTGTAAATATTGCTCAGCTGAATTTTGGAGCACAGAGATCCAGGACAGAAGAAGGGTCCAGACGAAGTGTGAGATGAAGGGACGAATTTCCCTTCAAAATATGTGCCCTTTGGTTCCTGATAACCTGCTCAGAGAGTCTCTTGGGAGCCAGAGACTCTGACTCTGTCAGTGTCCATGCATTGCAATCCCTTGCTGTTTGGTAGAAGCAGCATGGTGTAGTGAATAGAGCATGGGCCTGGACAGTCAGAAGATCACGGGTTCTAATCCAGGGTCTGCCACTCGACTGCTTTGTGACCTTGGACGAGTCGCTTCTCTTCTCTGTGATAATGACAATATTAATGTTGGTATTTGTTAAGCGCTTACTGTGTGCAGAGCACTGTTCTAAGCGCTGGGGTAGATACAGAGTCATCAGGTTGTCCCACGTGAGGCTCACTGTTAATCCCCATTTTACAGATGAGGTAACTGAGGCCCGGATAAATTAAGTGATTTGCCCACAGTCACACAGCTGACAAGTGGTGGCGTTGGGATTAGAACCCATGACCTCTGACTCCCAAGCCCGGGCTCTTTCCACTGAGCCACGCTGCTTCTCTATACCTCAGTTATGCCTTCTCTGTGCCTTCTCTGTGCCTTAGTTACCTCATCTGGAAAATGGGGATGAAGACTGTGAGCCCAATGTGGGACAGGAACTGGGTCCCTCCTGATTTGCTTGTATCCATCCCAGAACTTAGAACAGTGCCTGGCACGTAGTAAGCCCTTAACAAATATCATTACTATGATTATTATTAGTAGTAATTATTCATTCATTCAGTCATATTTACTGAGCACTTACTGTGTGCAGAGCACTGTACTAAGTGCTTGGAAAGTAAATTCGGCAACAAATAGAGATAATCCCTACCTGAAGCAGCGTGGCTCAGTGGAAAAGAGCCCGGGCTTTGCAGTCAGACGTCATGAGTTCGAATTCCAGCTCTGCCACTTGTCAGCTGTGCGACTGTGGGCAAGTCACTTAACTTCTCTGCGCCTCAGTTACCTCATCTGTAAAATGGGGATTAAGACTGGGAGCCCCACGTGGGACAACCTGGTTCCCCTGTGTCTCCCCCAGCGCTTAGAACAGTGCTCTGCACATAGTAAGCGCTTAACAAATACCAACATTATTATTATTATTATTATTACCCAACAACGGGCTCGCAGTCTAGAAGGGGGGAGACAGACAACAAAACAAAGCAAGTGGACAGGCACCAATAGCTAGACCAGAACTTTCTACAGTCCCCTGTACCTTGTAAGTGCTTAATATCTGACATTAGTCCTACTACTCTTTAAGGAAGCACACATTTTGCTCTCCTATTGACAATATTGTTTGAATATTTTAAAAAAAACCCTGAGAAATTCTTGCTTGAGAAGATAAAAGGTATATCATTTTTGCCAAAGGCAAAGACTGACATTTATCTCATCTTGCAAGAATGTATTATTCCGATGACAAAGATGGTCTCTGAGCAAACTGAGCTATCACCATTTCCCACATCAGCACTAAATAACTTCTTCTTCTGTGAACTGAACAGAAACTGTTTATTTCTCCGTGCGCTCAAAGGCAGTCTGGATTTTCATTTAGACATCACGTCTTAGGAGAAGTGAAATGAGAGCTGTAGTGTACTGGTAGATTAATTATGTTTTTTTTCTTTTTCAAATATTTTCTTGCACTCTCTTCCAGTTGTGCAATCACACTTGAGAAAATCTAAAAACCTAGGTAAATTGAAAACACCAGGCTTTACAATTTATATTTTTATTAAACACACCTGGTGAGATTTCTTAACCACCAGAAATTCAGCTGCTTAGAATGGTCGATTCTGATCCATCCCAGAGAGGGTCTGGAGGGCTTTATAAATTCTTCCTCAAGGTGAGTCTTCTGATAGCCCACATGATTTTTTTGCCCTATGTTGGACCTACCTTAGTATCACTTGAAAGTTTGAAAAGGAGGTAATAAACCTGTGATCTGCTGCCTCAAATTTCAATGTTGTTCTAATTCCTGTTTTACTATGATAATATTCCCTCTATTTGCATTTTTGAGGTGAAACCGGCCACTGGCTCCTTTACAACGACCGCCACCTTCCTCTAGGGAAATAGAGCTGGCTCAAGAGTGGCTTGTTTTTCCCTCCCGTAGAACAGGATAGATCTGTTTATAACTCAGCTGTTTGGGAAGTTTCAACTCTTGTTGTTGTAAATTGACTATTTATCAGCTGAGGTTTGCTTAATCCAAAATTTGTGATGCTGCTTTTTAGGATTCGAGGGAATATTTATTAACTAGGTTTAATAGCCCATTGATAGTTGATCTCTTCTCGGCATTTTATCCTCCTGAGTTCAAGGGAGCGTAAACAACATATAGTATGGATTTTTCAAAAATTACAAATTTCACCCAGAAGTCTCTCTCTGTCAGGTCATGATTACCCAATATTATAATTGTGCGTGCTCATTAGCTGCCTGACTTTTAGATGGAATTTGATGGCACTTTGGGTCATTAATTAAGCAATCAGTGGTATTTAGTGAGCGTTTGCTATGTGCGGAACACACTACTAAGCGTTTGGGAGAGTACAATGCACCAGAGCTAGCCGACAGGTTCCTTGCCTGCAATGAACTTACCGGGTTTCGTGTACAGTTGACCTTTACAGCTGAGGCAAGTGGTTGATAAAACTGTGGATCTGGATTTGCTAAATATGGAGATTTGAAAATGTTGGTTTGGAAAAGGAAAACAAACTGTGTCGAAGCAACTGTGCTGCGTATTTAAGAGATCAGGCTGCTACAGCTGCAGTCAGGCCTAGAGCTAAGGAGGGCAAGTTTCAGTCTCTGGAGATGCAGGTATAAATGAAAAGCTTTGTGGTCATTCTGCTTCCAGTTCGTGGGCTTGATGTTTATACGTCGCCGTAAAATATTCCATGGAAAGATTGCAGTTCAGCCCAAACCGGAAGAATAAACTCCCTCCTCTCCTTAACAGTCCTGACACTTGTAAGCTAGTTCCTTTCCCCTACTGTTCACCAATTCAAACACCTTAAGGCTTTTAAACTCATTTTTCCTCTCAGGAAAAGACTTAGAAGAGCAAAGACCCAGGATTCCGGAACGTCCCCAAGGCAAAGAGAATAAGATTACTTTTTCCGTGCTCTGCCGCTAACGGTCATGCCAGATTTACCCTTTGGAGTTGTTTGCTTGCTGAGCTCCCACTGAACCACCTCTGGGGCCGGAGACCGGGGAAGGGGACTTGGGACATTTTGGGGGCCGTCAAAGGGGCAGTATGACTGTTTCCCCCACATCAGGACATCAATCCATCAATCCTCTTCATTCAATAGTATTTATTGAGCGCTTACTATATGCTTCCTCCACATTGACTCCCATGAGCATTTCTGAGCTTCTTAGCTGTGATTTTTGGGTCTTAAAACCCTCTTCCTTACCCCTCCACCCACCTCAGGACAACAATTTATGGATGAAGGCAGGGGATCCAATTAGCATTGTTTCAAAAAGGACAACAAAAGTGTGGATTGGGTTGTCAGTGATGCATAGATTTTGTTTTTCAGCCAAACTTCATGCCTGGATAGAATTTTATTGGCAGTAATAATGATGGTGTTTGTTAATCGCTTACTATGTGTCAAGCACTGTTCTAAGCTCTGGGGTAGATAAGCGCTAATCAGGTTGGACACAGTTCTTGTCGCACGTGGGGCTCGCAGTCTTGATTCCCATTTTACAGATGAGGTAACTGAGGTCCAGAGAACTTAAGTGACTTGGCCAAGGTCACACAGCAGACAAGTGGCAGAGCTGGGATTAGAACCCTTGTCCTGCCGACTTCCAGGCCCGTGCTCTATCCACTAGGCCACAATGATGTAAGTACAGTGTATAAGAAAATGAGAAATTCATTCATCCAGTCGTATTTATTGAGCACTTAGTGTGTGCAAAGCACTGCACTGAGCACTTGGGAGAATACAATATAACAGACACGTTCCCTGCCCACAATGAGCTCACAGTCTACAAATGATCTTTCTGGGTCAGACCAATTATCTGCCAGGTCGGTATTCTGTATCCACTTGAGAATTAGCCTCCTTCATGTCCATCTAGTTATACACTAAAATCTCTTATCACCCTCATCCATATTAGGAATCCAATATGAACATTTTTTGAAATGGTATTTGTTAAACAGTTACTGTATCTCAGGCACTGTATACTAAGCATTGGGGTGGATAGAAGTTTGGAAACAGTCCAAGCCTCACGTGGGGCTCACAGTCTTAAACCCCATTTTATAGATGAGGTAAGTGAGGCACAGAGAAGTCAAGTGACTTGCCCACGGTCACACAGCAGACAAGTGGCAGCGCCGGAATTACACCTCAGGTCCTTCTGACTTCCACTTGACTTGACCACATTGGTTCTTATCTCACCCATAAATTGATCCAAATATCTTTTGACCCTGCCAATATTTCCAACACATACCACTTCCTGAAATAATATTGAAATAATAATAATATTCCTGAATGTGTTTGCACTTGTTTGTTTTGAACTTGCCACTTGAAGCTTCAGTGGGTTCCCCCTTGTCCATATGCTAACCTACTCGCTTTGCCTCGATCTCGTCTATCTCTCCGCCGACCCGTAGCCCATGTCCTGCCTCCGGCCTGGAACACCCTTCCTCCTCAAATCTGACAGACAATTACTCTCCCCTCCTTCAAAGCCTTAGTGAAGGCCCATCTCCTCCAAGAGGGCTTCCCAGACTAAGCCCCACTTTTCCTCATCTCCCACTCTCTTCTGCGTCGCCCTGACTTGCTCCCTTTTCTCATCCCCCATCCCATCCCCCCGGCACTTATGCACGTATCTGCAATTTATTTATATTAATATCCGTCTCCACCTTCTAGACCGTAAGCTCGTTGTGGACCGGGAATGTGTCTGTTCATTGTATCGTACTCTCCCAAGCGCTTAGTACACTGCTCTGCACACAATAAGCTCTCAATAAACACGATTGAATGAATGAATGAAGAATGTGGGATTCGTACTGGGAGTGGAATGGGGAGGCCTCTGCTTGACTCTCCCTCCCGTAGCCGAAACTGGTAGAGAACCAGAGCTGGAGAAGCTCTCCAGGTGCTATCCTGAAAGAGGAAATTCCTATCTAAGTAGTGGGAATTTAGAGCGCATCGGACCGTGATCCCTTCAGCAGGTTACGCCTGGAGCGGCTGCGTGATTGGACTATCTTTCCCATCCCTCTGCCATCCAGTGATAGAAGCCATTTGATGCCAATTTTTTTATGGTATTTGTTAAGCACTTACTATGTTGCAGGGACTGTTCTAAGCACTGGGGTGGATACTGGCTAATAAGGTTGGATGGAGTTACAATCTTAATCCCCATTTTGCAGATGAGGTGTCTGGAGCCTAGGCAGGTCTTATGAGCTGACAAGGGTCTCTCACCAGAAGGGAGGCAGAACAGGGATTTGAATCCAGATCCTTCTGGCTCTGTCCACTCGGCCACACTCCTTCTCTATACTATTGGATAGACCAAAAAGGATAAAACTAAAATGGATCACATAGCTTGATTTCAATGTGTCCTTTCCTTTCTGTCTTCTGAATTTTTGCCCTTTTACACATATCTTTTCATAGCAAGGTAGAATCAGATCCCTTTTGTTCAGTACTTCCCAAACGCTTAGGCCAGTGCTCTGCACAGAGTAAGCGCTCAATAAATATGATTGAATGAATGCATTGCAGAGAAGCGGAGTGGCTCAGTGGAAAGAGCCCGGGCTTGGGAGTCAGAGGTCATGGGTTCAAATCCCCGCTCTGCCACTTATCAGCTGACTGTGGGCAAGTCACTTAATTTCTCTGTGCCTCAGTTGCCCCATCTGTAAAATGGGGATTAAGACTGTGAGCCTCACGTGGGACAACCTGATTACCCTGTATCTACCCCAGCGTTGAGAACAGTGCTCATAGCAAGCGCTTAACAAATACCAACATTATTATTATCTATTCTCTTGTTCTTTAGACTGTAAGCATACTGTGGTCAGGGAATTCATCTACGAACGCTTATGTAGTGTGCTCTCCCAAGCGCTTAGTACAGTACTCTGCACATAGTAAGCACTCAATAAATGCCATTGATTGATTATTGCTACTAGTAATAATAATGATGGTATTTATTAAGTGGCTACTAGGTGCTGAGGTAGATAAAGAAGTGAGATTGGACATAGTCCCTGTCCCACACAGGGCTCACAGTGTAAGAGGGAGGGAGAGCTAGTATTTAATCTCTAATTTATAGCTGCGCAAACTAAGGCATAATCAATCATATTTATTGAGTACTTACTGTGTGCAAAGCACTGTATTAAATGCTTGGGAGAGTATTGTATAACAGTTGCTAGACATGTTCCCTGCCACAGAAGTTGTGACTTCCCCAAAGTCATATATCAGGCACAGGAGCCCACAGCTCTAGACTCCGGACTAATAATCTGTATAAACACAAGACTCCCTTTGGTATTTGATGCATTATTTTAGTTCAAAAGTTTGCATCTTTAACTCTTTTTTTTTTTTGGTAGGGTTTTACTTCCTAATTAAAAAAGAGAGCTCAAATGAACCAAGAGTCAAATTATATGTATAAAACTCTATGGAGTGGTTTGCAAGGATGAGAATAAACTTTCCAGAAGAGGGAAGGAATGAAAATATTATCAGTGTCTCAATAACATTTGGCCTGTTCTTTTTAAGAGCTTCAGTTCTTCTTTTGGCTTGTCTCACTATACAGTTTGCAGCCTTGGAAGAATGATTAAGAATGTTGAAATAGTTCAACTAGAGATATTCTTGTCATAATAAAATACATCAGTGTAAAATATTAATTGAACTTTTGTTTATGAAGTTATGCGTTTTGTTAATCGATAAGATTTTCCTGATACTAATCCATGCCTTCATTGAGATATCTCTTTCTTTAGAAGGTAAAATGTAAACTAAAGAAAAGCATATTATAATCTAAATGACATTACTGGTTTCCAGATTCACGCGTCCCATCTTTCATTTAGAATTTATCATTTCATTTTGTGAAATTTTGTGACTTCAGCATTTGTTACTTGAAACTGTTAGCTAACTTGAAACTCACTCCTCTAAACTCTTTTATGGAGAATTTTTAGTTTTAAAACAAAGAGGAAATTGGGGGAAACGACTGAGAATACAGCAAAGAAAACTTTGGTTGATAAAATACAAGTAGTAAATACACACAATACTTGAAACAAACTGTTATTGAAAACTCCTCAAGTCAATCTCTATTTTAACAGGATTTCTTGCTAATAAGCAGGTTTATAGGTCTAAGGGGCACGGGGCAAACTCTCTAAAAAAAACACAGGATCTCAAGTTGAATTGTTCTTCCCTTCGGTCAATCCTTGATCCTCCCTCCTCCAGTGGAATCTTTTCCTAATGGGCAATTTAAGGTCCAAAGAAAGGCTTTGACGTTTGGAAATTTCCAATGGTGAATAAATGGAACATTTTTTTTTTTTTAAGTGAATGAACTCTTTCAGGTCACTGGAAAGAAGAGATTGTTTACTAACTGGTACCCCTTAAAATACCAATTCAGGCCTGGCCCCCATCCAGATCAAACTAATAATAATAATTGTGGAATTCATTGAACACTGACTTTGTGCTAAACACTGGAGCAGATACGAGATAATCAGTTCAGACCCAGGACCTATGCTCTAAGAGGGAGGGAGAACAGGTATTGAATTTCCATTTTACAGGCATGGGGAATAATAATAATAATAATAATGTTGGTAATTGTTAAGCACTCACTATGTGCAGAGCACTGTTCTAAGCGCTGGGGTAGATACAGCGTAATCAGGTTGTCCCACACGAGACTCACAGTCTTAATCACCATTTTACAGATGAGGTAACTGAGGCACAGAGAAGTGAAGTAACTTGCCCACAGTCACACAGCTAAGCGGAGGAAGTGGGATTCAAACCCATGACCTATGACTCCCAAGCCCAAGCTCTTTCCACTGAGCCACGCTGCTTCTCAAGTTAAGTGACTGGCCCAAGGACCCAAAGTGGCAGAGCTGGGATTAGAACCCAGGTCCCCTGACTCCAAAGGCTGTGAGATTTCCAGTGGGCCACGCCGCTTTGGACTGTAAGCTCGATGCGGGCAGGGGATGTGTCTGTTATATTGTACTCTCCCAAGCGCTTAGTACAGTGCTCTGCACACACTAAGTGTTGGATTGACTGACTGAGGGCAGACAGTGCCTCCACATCAGGTCCAATCTCATTTCTAGTTCCGGAGATGAAGCCATACTTCAATATATTTAGTATTCACTATTCAATCGTATTTATTGAGCACTTACTGTGTGCAGAACGCTGTACTAAGCTCTGGGGAGAGTACAATAGAAGAGTAAACAGTCACACTCCCTGCACACGACGAGCTTACAGTCCAGAGTCAGGGAGACAGATGTCAGTGCAAATAAAAATTACAAATACGTACATGGGTGCCGTGGGCTACGAGGGGGGAAGAGCAAAGGGAGCAAGGCAGGGAGACACAGAAGGGAGTGGGAGATGAGGGAAAGTGGGGCTTAGTCTGGGAAGGCCTCTTGATCCTTAAGGCTAAGGTTACCAGAAATTTGCTGGAAAAGGACAGCACCCGACGCGAGTCAGCGAAATGGAAACGAGAAGAAAGGAAATAGGAAAGAGGCAGAGGGGAGAGAGGAGAAGGCGCCATGTTCTGTCACTGCCGCGTTTTCTTATTTTCTGTTGCGAAGCATGAGGTATAGTGGAAGGAGCACGGGACTGAGAGTCGGAGAAGCTGGATTTCTAATCTAGGCCCTGCCTCATACCCGCTGCGTGACCTTGGGCGTGTCACTTAACTTCTCTGCGCTTCAGGTCCTTCATCTGCAAAATGGGGACTCAATATCTGTTCTCCCCTCTACTGGGGATTAATATTCTGTGCTCCATGTGGGACAAGGACTGTATCCAATTTGATTAACTTGTATCTGCCCCAGCACTTAGTACAGTGCTTGGAACACAGTAAGCGCAAAACAAATGTAATGATCATCATCGTCATTCTGTGGCCTCCACCTCCTAGGTAGGGCAGCTTCATCAGCCTACCTGAGGATGAGCTAATCGAACTGCAGAGGTTGCCGTTACTCTTTTCTTATATTTTTAATGGCATTTGTTAAGCACTGCACTAAGCACTGGGGTAGATACAAGCTAATCAGATTGGACACTGTCTACGTCCCACACGAGGATCAGAGTATTAATCCCCATTTTGCAGAAGAGGTAACTGAAGTACAGAAGAGTAAATGACTCTCCCAGCGTCTCACAGCAGATAGGTGGTGGAGTCAGTATTAGAACCCAGATCCTTCTGACTCCCAAGCCTGTGCTCTACCCACTAGGCCATGCAATGGCTGACAGTCGCCTGAACTGACTTGGGCCACCTTGGACTGGGCCTTGTAGACCACACCTGTCCATAGCATGGCTTAGTGGAAAGAGCCCGGGCTTGGGAGTCAGAGGTCATGGGTTCTAATCCCGGCTCCGCCTCTTGTCTGCTGTGTGACTTTGGGCAAGTCACTTCACTCCTCCGGGCCTCAGTTACCTCATCTGTAAAGTAGGGATTAAGACTGTGAGCCCCATGTGGGACAACCTGCTTACCTTGTATCTACCCCAGTGCTTAGAACGGTGCTTGGCACATAAAATGCACTTAACAAATACCATAATTATAACCATTATTATTATTATCATCATCCTGGGTGGTAGAGGCAGAAGGTTGTGGCCTGAATTGGATCCGACTGCTGGGATTGCCATCCCCACCTCAACCTCTCGTCATGGGCAGGAAATTAAGTGGCTATTTATTCATTCAGTCGTATTTATTGAGCGCTTACTGTGTGCAGAGCACTCTACTAAGCGCTTGGGAGGGTATAATACAACAATAAATAGACACATTCCCTGTGGCGGTGGAATCTGCTGCCGCTGTCGACGTCTTCCCCGACTGAGCCCGCCTTTCCTCTTCTCCCACTCCCTTCTGCGTCACCCTGACTCGCTCCCTTCATTCTCCCCCCCCCCCCCAGCCCCACAGCATATCTGTAATCTATTTATGTACGTATTACATATATAAATATTACATATCTGTAATCTATATTGATGTCTGTCTCCCCCTCTAGACCGTAAGCTGGTTGTGGGTACGGAACGTGTCCGTTTATGGTTGTAGCGCACTCTTCCAAGCCCTTAGTACAGTGTTTTGCGCACAGGAAGCCCTCAGTAAATATGGAGTGAATGAATGAATGCAGAGAGGGAGGGGGAAGCAGAGCGGTCTCCACCTCCTCCTTCTCATTCCTGCAGTAGTGCTTCCTGTAGTTCTCCTCCTGCCACTCCAGTCAAAGACGGGAGTCAAATGGATTACCTCTTAGGCATTTTAAGTAGCAGGATGGAGCCCAGAATAGTGCAACCATCCCACTCATTTCTGGTCACCTGACTCCAGTGCTTCAGCTTACTGTTCACAGTGACATTCAAATGTGTGTCTATATGGTGCACCACAGTGGCTGTCACTCCCTTCCCCGTCCCCGACACCTTGACTTGAGGAAAACCAAAATGGAAGGCCGTGGACCGCTTGACCCCAAGTCCAGCCTGTCTTTCCGTGGCCTCTGGGGCAGGCCCGAACAAGGGCAGTTCGCCGCGGGACGTATTTCAAAATCGACCAATTCGACCCTCTTCGGATAGAGTACGGTCTCCCGTCTTGAAATTCGGGAGTAGCTATTTGAGGGTGATCTTCTTCAAATGCCGTCGTGTCGTTTCCGACCCGTTGTGACTCCGTGGACACGCCCTCTTCGGAACGTCCCATCTTCTTTCATAAAGTCGTTCCGGTCTGCGTATCCATGTGTGTTCTTGGTAGAGATATGGAAGTGGTCTATCACTGCCTTCTTCCTTGCAGTAAGAACTTGAATCTCTGCCACTGTTTTCGATCAACGTTTCGATCGCTCGATCATCTGCCTTTGGCTCTTTCCCATGTCGCTGCTGCCCGGTACGGGTGAATTGAAGCTAATACGTTATTGTAATTACCATCAAATCACGGACCGTTTCTTCACCTAGGGGGGAACTAACACGGTCTAGTGCTAGACTGGAAGCTTGTTGTGGGTGAGGAACGTGTCTACCAACTCGGTTTTATTGCAGTCTCCCAAGTGCTTAGTACAGCGTGGCTCACTGGAAAGAGCACGGGCTTTGGAGTCAGAGGTCATGGGTTCGAACCCCGGCTCTACCACTTGTCAGCTGTGTGACTTTGGGCAAGTCATTTAACTTCTCGGTGCCTCAGTTACCTCATCTGTAAAATGGGGATTAAGACTGTGAGCCCCACGTGGGACAACCCGATTCCCCTGTGTCTACCCCAGCGCTTAGAACAGTGCTCGGCACATAGTAAGCGCTTAACAAATACCAACATTATTATTAAGCGCTCAGTAAATACCGTAGGAAAAAGAGCCCGGGATTGTAAGTCAAGAGACCTGGGATCTAGATCCTGCTCTGGCACTGGCCTGCTACGTGAATGTGGACAAGTCATTTCTCCACTGTTGGGGTTTAGTGTCTTCATCT
The DNA here is from genome assembly GCF_004115215.2 of Ornithorhynchus anatinus. NCBI lineage: Eukaryota > Metazoa > Chordata > Mammalia > Monotremata > Ornithorhynchidae > Ornithorhynchus > Ornithorhynchus anatinus. Next base: position 96,788,524 of record NC_041731.1, on the reverse strand, counting down.
GTAAAATGGAGATAAAATAGAATGTGAGTCCTGGGTAGAATAGGGACTGTGTCTGATTTGATAATGATGTAATAGCTTCAACACTTAGCACATAAGTACTCGATCGATAATGGCCATTATGGTAAAAATTAAGATTTTACCATTTTAGGATTTCCAAGTCAGGGAAACGTGAGACCGCCGTCATATGAGCTTGATGGAAAATATGAGATTTTTAGGGAGATTTAGTGGAAGAAGGAGACGGCGGATCCTCAGTGTTGATTGGAGAACCGCTTTTAAATGTTGTATTTATCTGAATCTAAGTGCCGCATTAGCAAATAAGTCACGCTTCTCAGAGAGCATCACTCACAGTTTACTCTACTGTGTTTTCTGCCCAATTTTATGTGAGAGGTCATTTTTTCTCTGACACAGTGCTGTTCCTTTTCTTCCTAACAGGGACCACAATGGAAATCTGACCCTAAAAAAACTGAAGTACTATCAAAGAATCAAACCATATATGGTATGTAAGGATCTTTTTTATTTTAAATAAGTAACAAAACTATTTATACTTTTACAAGAGCCTGCCCTATTTTAGTAAATATTTGGCAGAGTGACTTGATTAAAAGAGCAAACTGCCCCTCTTTCTGCTTGGTATTTTGCCGTAATGAAAATCTTTCATTAATTTCCTGAAAATAGAAGCGGTACATTTTTATTCCTTCTTCCTAAGTAGTGCTTGTGTATGAATAATTCGGTTAAGAGCTCTATTTACATTAGCCATAACCAAACAGGTGCTTTTAAGCCTAAAACCCAACTGCAGATTCATCTCTCTGAAGTCACCAGATAATAAAATTAGAAAAGATTCTATTCTGCATGGGAAAAGTTTTAGATGAACCTGGATTCTTTTTTATCTGCTTAACAGAATGCCTCAAACTAGATATCAAATAGCCTCTATTTGGCCAGGAGCCTCGAATGTTTTGAAAAATAATAATCCCCTTGGTTATTAAACAGCACACTCTCTATTAGAAGTTGAGGGCCATATGTTTCTGATTCACTGGCAATTAATTCAGTCTGGTCTATGGAGGGCAACCTCCATGATCCACATTCTTTCCGAGCATTGTCGTCTTTTTCTTCCTTGAAATTAGGATCTTGCCAACACACCTGTGCGGAGAGGGTGGCAACTCTTGGAACTCATTACCCTCGTCACCCCCACCGCCCCTTGGGAATGTCGTACCGCAGAAGAGATGGTAGGGCATTACACATCCCCGCAGCGTGGCTCGTGGAGAGAACCCGGGCTTGGGAGTCAGAGGTCATGGGTTCAAATTCAGGCCCTGCCATTTGTCAGCTGTGTGACTGTGGGCAAGTCACTTAACCTCTCTGTGCCTCAGTTACCGCATTTGTAAAATGGAGATTAACTGTGAGCCTCATGTGGGACAACCTGATTACCCTGTCTACCCCAGCGCTGAGAACAGTGCTCTGCACATAGTAAGCGCTTAACAAATACCAACATTATTATTATTAGTGAAGCAGCATAGCTCAGTGGAAAGAGCCCGGGCTTGGGAGTCCGAGGTCATGGGTTCGAATTCCGGCTCTGCCACTTAGCTGTGTGACTGTGGGCAAGTCACTTCACTTCTCTGCACCCCAGTTACCTCATCTGGAAAATGGGGATTAACTATGAGCCTCACGTGGGATAACCCGATTACCCTGTATCTACCCCAGCGCTTAAAACAGTGCTCTGCACATAGTAAGCGCTTAACAAATACCAACATTATTATTAGAGCAGTGAGGTGAGGTAGGAGGGGGTGAGGTACCAGGAGGAGGGACTGCGAGGCTGATGGGACCCTGAAGTCAGCGGGGGTGAATGTTGGCTGGGCCTTAGGGAGAGTGGCTTGAAGGGGAAGGATAGAGCGTGAATCTTGGAGTCAGAAGAACCTGGGTTCTAATCCCGGCTCGGCCACTCATCGGCTGTGAGACCTTGGGATTGTCACTTCACTTCTCTCTGCCGCGGTGACCTCATCTGTAAAATGGAGATTAAGACCGTAAGGCCCATGTGGGATATAGACTGTGTTCAACCTGATTATCTTGCATCTACCCCAGTGTTTAGCACAATGCCTGGCACATACTAAGCGCTTAACAAATGCCATTAAAAAAAAAAACTTCAAGTGGAGGTGCTCTCTAGACCCTAAGCTTGTTGTGAGCAGGAAATGGCGGCTCTTTATCGTTATGCTGTACTCTCCCATCCGCTTAGTACAGTGCTTGGCACACAGTGAGCACTCAATAAATATGATTGAATGAATGATTGGTGCTGCTGCACAGCAGAGAGCACTGATGGTTTGGCTGAAAAGGACGGTAGGGATGAAGGACAAATCTCTGCTCCTATAAGCAATGCTAGTAAGGAAAATTGGGGGCTCGGGGGAGAAAAATCCACGCACAGTGCTCTCAGGACCCCCTAAATGCTAGCTGTGTTCAACCTTGATTCTATTAATCGTGATTACGTTGTCTTGTTTTTGTCCATCTGTCTCCCCCAATCAGACTGTGAACCTGTCATTGCGCAGGGATTGTCTCTATCTGTTGCCGAATTGGACATTCCAAGCACTTAGTACAGTGCTCTGCACGTAGTAAGCGCTCAATAAATACTATTGAATAAATGAATGAATGAATAGCTGACTGGGGAACTACTCCAAAGGACCTCACCAGTCAATCACTCAATCAGTGGTACTTATTGAGCACTTAGTGAGCACTTGATGTTGTATCCTACTCTCCTAACCGCTTAGTACAGTACTTGGCACACGGTAAGCGCTCAATAAGTACGATTGAAAGAATAAATGAACATACTGGGTGCAGAGCACTGAACTAAACGCTCGATAAAGTACAAGTTGGTAAATGTGGTCCCTGCCCACAGGAATTTACGAGCTACAGATGTGTCGCCTGTAGGTGACTGGTTTATTAAAAGATCCATGTGCATAGTATGTGTCTTCTGTTATCGCCCTCTCTCCTGCAACCTCACAAGGTCAATGGGGAAGCAACATGGCGTAGTGGATAGAGGATGGGCTTGGGAATCAGAAGGACATGGGTTCTAATGCTGGCTCCGCCACTTTGCTGTGTGGCCTTGGGCAAGTCACTTCACTTTTCTGGGCCTCAGTTACCTCAACTGTAAAATGGGGATTGAGACTGGGAGCCCCATGTGGGTCAGGGGCTGTGTCCAACCCGATTTATTGCCATTGTTCTCGTCTGCCTGTCTCCCGCGATTAGACCGTAAGCCCGTCAAACGGCAGGGACCGTCTCTATCTGTTGCCGACTTGTTCATTCCAACCGCTTAGTGCAGTGCTCTGCACATAGTAAATGCTCAATAAATACTATTGAATGAATGAATGAATGATTTGCTTGTATCCACCCCAGTGCTTAGTACAGTGCCTGGCACATAGTAAGCACTTAAAAGCCCCCACAATTATTATTATTATTATTATTAAGTAAAGGTGTGAATCTGACTTTAATACAAGAAGCTTAGCAGAAAGCCACTTTTACAGAGGTGATTTTCAAGGATGGGTGTTCAGTTTCTGAAAACTCAAAGTCTAGAAATCCAGTTCTTGTAACCCCAGAAAATTATACTATGTAGTGGGTTTTGGGAGCAGGATGTCTGCTCGGACTTTTGGGTTATTAACAGGGAAACCCACTAAGTCATCAGGTTGCAAAAGCTCTCCAGAGGATAATAATGGGTGTCTATCCTAACACCTAGGAAGGAAATCCAGAAATCTGACTCTAGTAACCAAACAATAATAATAATAATAGCATTTGTTAAGTGCTTCCTATGTGCCAAACACTGTATTAAGTGCTAGGGTAGATCCAAGATATTCAGACCCCAGGGGCTCACAGTAGAAATAGGAGGGAGAATAGCTATTGAATCCCCACTTTACAGATGAGGGGACTGAGATACAGAGAATTATGGATGATGGTATTTGTTAAACATTTACTATACGTCAAGCACCGTTCTAAAGTGATGGGGTAGATACAAAGTAATCAGTTTGGACACAGACCCTGTCCCACATCGGGCTCACCTTACAGATGAGGTAACTGAGGCACGGAGCCGTTGAGTGACTTACCCAAGGCCACACAACAGACACTGGGAAGAGGGAGGATTAGAACCCAGGTCGTCCTGACTCCCAGGTCCGGTCTCTGTCCACTAGGCCATGCTGCTTCCCTGACCAAGGTCACACAGTAGCGGCGGAGCCGGGATTAGAAACCAGATCCCCTGACTCGCTCCCGGGGTCTGACGATTCTACCTTCTGAAAGGCTTTCCTTAGTCACTTAAATCTCTGTGACAAGGATGTCATTTGCGGCTTAATTTGCCCTTCAGCGACCAGATTCAGTCATCTGCCACCTGCTCCTGATTCATTGGCCTTGGGGCCTGCGGGGTGACTTTTGGAGCAAGCGGTGGACTGTTTAGGGAAACAGGTGTGACCAGCTTGAAGCCACTGGAGCAGTGGGTGATTCCTGTGTTTGGCTCAACTGTGCTTAAGAACAGCTTGTGGCAGAATGACAAGTCGGGGGCAACAACAAACAAACTATGCCGATTAAGGCGGAAATTTCTGCAAAGAATTGAGAGGGGAAACACCTTTGCCTTTTAAGAGAATTGCTGCAAAAGTTTAACAGACCTAGACAATTGAGAAGGCTCAAGGCAGTAATTAAGACGTCAGTGGGCTGGGACTGTCTCTATCTGTTGCGGAATTGTCCATTCCAAGCGCTTAGTACAGTGCTCTGCATGTAGTAAGTGCTCAATAAATGCTATTGAATGAATTAGAAGGGGAAGAAGAGGGTGAGGTGAAGGGGAGGAGAGGCCTAGACTTTCATATCGAGCTGCTGCCTGTCTACTTGTTTCGTCTTGTTGTCTATCTCCCTCTTCTAAACTGTGAGCCCGTTGTTGGGTAGGGAATGTCTCTATCTGTTGCCCGAATTGTACTTCCCAAGTGCTTAGCGCAGTGCTCTGCGCACAGTAAGTGCTCAATAAATACGACTGAGTGAACGAGTTCAATTTGGAAAAATCACTCTGGTGAAGATGGAAGCTGGCCTAATGCAAGGAGGCGGAAGTCTATGACAGATTGGGAAAATGGCTCGAGAAACACCGTGGTATAATGGAAAGAGCACGGGCCCGGGAATCAGGAGAGCTGGGTTCTAATCCCGACTCCACCACTTGTCTGCTCTGTGACCGTGAGAGAGTCACTTCACTTCTGTCCCTCAGTTACCTCATCTGTAAAATAGGGACTGAGACTGTGAGCCCCAGGTAGACATAGACTGTATTCATTCATTCAATAGTATTTATTGAGCGCTTACTATGTGCAGAGCACTGTACTAAGCGCTTGGAGTGTTCAAATCGGTAACAGATAGAGACAGTCCCTGCCCTTTGACGGGCTCACGGTCTAATCGGGGGAGACGGACAGACGAGAACGATGGCAATAAATAGAATCGAGGGGAAGAACATCTCAATAAAACAATAGCAAATAAATAGAATCAAGGTGATGTACATCTCATTAACAAAATAAATAGGGTGATGAAGATAGATACAGTTGAGCGGACGAGTACAGTGCTGAGAGGAGGAGAAGGGGAGGGGAGGAGCAGAGGGAAAGGGGGGAGAAGAGGGTTTAGCTGCGGAGAGGAGAAGAGGTGGGGGGGTAGAGGGAGCAGAGGGAAAAGGGGAGCTCAGTGTGGGAAGGCCTCTTGGAGGAGGTGAGCTTTAAGTAGGGTTTTGAAGAGGGAAAGCGAATTATTTCGGTGGACGTGAGGAGGGAGGGCGTTCCAGGCCCGCGGGAGGATGTGGATAGGCGAGAACGGGGGACGGCGAGGAGGTGGGCGGCAGAGGAGCGGAGCGTGCGGGGTGGGCAGTGGAAAGAGAGAAGGGAGGAGAGGTAGGAGGGGGCGAGGGGATGGAGAGCCTCGAAGCCTAGAGTGAGCCTAGACTGTAGCCAATCTGATTAGCTTGTATCTTCCCCAGCACTTGTACGGCACCCGGAACATAGTAAACACTTAAATACCGCAATTATCATTATTATTATTACTGCAGAAAATTGGTGAAGGACGATTTCTATTGTGCATCTAACACTTTAGAATGTACTAACAGGCCCTACTGTCAAACTTGGTGAGCTCCTATTTAAGACAGGCAGTGGGGCGAGGGGGGCTCAACAGGGCCACACCTGTGGATCCGTGGCCTAGTAAAACGATCAAGGGATTGGAAATTGGGAGATAGAGTTTCTAATCCCTGCTCCACCACTTGTCTTCTATGTACCCAGTAAACTTCTGCACCTCAATATCTTCATCTGTAAAATGTGCATAAAATACTTCTTTTTCTTCTTCTTCTGTCAGATTGAGCCCCAAGTGAGACAAGGACTGTATGTGATCTGATTATCTTGGATCTACCCCATCACTTAGCTCCACGCTTTGGCACATAGTAAACACTAGAAATACCATCATTAGTAGGATAAGTACCGTTGAAAGAAAGCCCTAGGTCTCTACCTTTATGGGAATTTTTGAAAAATACAACTGAAGTAAAACCCTCTTATACTAATTGCCATTTAAAGTACATTACGTATAAAACTTTTTTCGTATAAAATTTAGAAGGTATCCACACCCTGATGACTTATGGTACAGATGTGGGTGAACTTCTGAAAGTCCTAGCTTTCTATCTATCACACCTGAAAAAATTGGCTCTCGCAAGTACAAATCCAAGGACTTAAGAGGGGGTTACAGAGATGAGCGCTCTGCTGTGGAAAAAATAGACTTTTATAGTTCTAAAAGCACTTCCCTTCGTACAGTTTGACACGGTCTAATGAAATGGATATGCTTCCAAGCCTGACCTGCGTTCACATGTAGATGGAATTAGTGGAGTGTTTGTGTCTGACTAAAATTTCAGGAGATCATGTTTTGGAAATTTCTGCTTCAAGGTGCATTGAGGAGCCCAAGCTGTCTGTTTTTTAGCTTGAACACACACTGGAAGGTTGATGTCTTCTTACTGGAGCTGTCAGTTGTCAGTGTTGATAATCTCTGCTGACGTTCTTAATAGAAAGCAGCACGGACAAGTGGAAAGAGCACAGGCCTTGGAATCAGAGCACCTGGGTTCTAATCCCGTCTCCGCCACTTTTCGGCCGTGTGATTTTAGGCAAGTCACTTAACTTCTTTGTGCCTCAGTTTCCTCATTTTTGGGGTATTTGTTAAACTCTTACTATATGTCAGGCACTCTTCTAAGTGCTGGGGTAGATACAAGGTAATCAGGTTGGACACAATCCTTATCCCATGTGGGGCTCACAGCCTCAATCCCCATTTTACAGGTAACTGAGGCACAGAGAAGTGAAGCGACTTACCCAAGGTCACACAGCAGACAAGTGGCAGAACCAGGACTAGAATCCAGGTCTGATTCCGAGGCTCGTGTTCTCATCTGTAAAATGGGGATTAAGTGCTCTAGACTGTAAACACCTTGTGGGCAGGGACTGTATCTACCAACTCTATTATATGGTACTCTCCCAGGTGCTCATTACAGTGCTCTGCACACAGTAAGAGCTCAATAAATCAGTCGATCATATTTAATGAGTGCTTACTGTGTGAAGAGCACTGTACTAAGCGCTTGGGAAAGTACAATATAGCAATTTAATGGACACATTCCCTGCCAACAACCAGCTTGATTGTTTGATCCTTTTCCCTCCATTTTAGACTGAGAGCCCCACGTGGCAAAGACTATATGGTACAGAGACTGTGATTGATTATCTCATATTTACCCCAGTGCTTAGAACAATGCTTGGCACTTAGTAAGCTCTTGGTAGTATTTATTGAGCACTTACTGTGTGCAGATACTGTACTAAGCACTTGGGAAATTACAATACAACCGAATTGGCTGTGAGCTCACTGTGGGCAGGGAATATCACTGTTTATTGTAGTATTGTACTTTCCCAAGCGTTTAGTACAGTGCTCTGCACACAATGAGCACTCAGTAAATACTACTGAGTGAATGAATGACCCCTGCCCACAAGGAACTTACAGTTTACAGGGGGAAATGGACATTAAAAAAGATTAGAGATAGTGGAAATAAAAGTACAAGAATAAGCATCATTGTGGCAGGGAATGTATCTGTTTATTGTTGTATTGTACTCTTCCAAGCATTTAGTACAGTGCTCTGCACACATTAAGTGCTCAATAAATTCAATTGAATGAATGAATTAAAAATGACTCTGTGGTTCTACAGGCAGCCTTCATGTTTGAAGGAAGGAACACACAAAGGGACTTTGCTTCTGAAGCTGCACTTCCAAAACCTACAATCAGGTTACTTTCCCTGTCTCCAAAGCCTTACTGGAGGCACATCTCCTCCAAGAGGCCTTCCCACATTAAGCCCTCCTTTTGCTCATTTCCCACTCCCTTCTGCATCAGCCTGACTTGCTCCTTTTGCTCTTCCCTCCTCTTCCAGCCCCTCAGCACTTACGTATAGATTTGTAATTCTATTTATTTGTATTGATGTCTGTCTGTATTGATGTCTGTCTCCCCCGCACACGCACCCCCGACTATAAGCTCGTTGTGGGCAGGGATTGTTGCTCTTTATTGTCGTACTGTACTTTTCCAAGCACTTAGTACAGTGCTCTGCACATAGTGAGCGCTTAATAAATACGACTGAGTGAATGAACGAATGAACGAATGAGGTTGTGTTACTACAGCCGTGCCTCATTTGTTGGCAAATAGGTTAGCTGGTTTATTAGGTTTATTGAACTACAGCCCAGTTTTTCAGTTCTTTATTTGAATTAATCACTAAAATCAAGCACCATCTGCAATGTTGTTTGCAGAATCGTATCCTGATGCTCTGGCAGATATGAGTTACAGGGATGAATTGAGAAAGGAAAATACCATCAAGGCTCCGTACTGAGAATCCTTCAGGCTACTTTTGACCCCGAATTCTACAGCAATGACACTTATAATGCAAGTGAAGTTTCCATATGGTCTTTTCTTTTGAAACAAAGGCAGCTTAATCCTCCTCCCACAAGAAGGGCAAAATGCTACGAGGTTCTTGGAAATGTTATTACTCTAAAGATCGAGTTCAGACTCTGGCTGTATTTGTGCCTTTCTTAATCTCCCATAAACCTGTGGTATGACCTTGAGCAAATAATAGCTTATTTTGCTCCTCAGTTTCTTTATCTGTAAAACTTAGGCAAGGGCCCTCCTTTCCTTTGCGAACCTTGTGAATTAGTGTGTAAAAAACATTCAGAACCAGAATTTTAAATGAATATAGTAAATCTACTCTTGACTATCCATGGTAATTAGTGAGGAAGGTAACATGAAGAATTGAAACTTTTAAATAATCCAAAGACATTGTGTTAGATCATTCTTTTCGGTCAGTTGGCCAATCTTATTTATTGAGTATTTACTGTGTGCAGAGCACTGTATTAAGCACTTGGGAGAGTGTCGTGTAACAAGATAACAGACATATTCCTTGCCCGCAGTGAGTTTACAGTCTAGAGCTGCTCTTTACCAGAGCATCTAACAAGCCACAGAAGGGACAGATATGTTTCATTTCTTTTTATTTCCCCCCAGATCTAGTCAAAATTGGGCCATATTTACCCAACAAAACTGAGCACGTTTCCAGCATGGGGTTTTTGAAGTTGTCTTGGAGGATATCCGTGCTGTAATGGGGGTTCCATGGCGTAATAGTTAGCACTTTGGTCTTTGAATTCAGAGTTCCCAACTTGGTGGGAAGTCTATTTGAGAAGTGGCCTGACTTAGTGGATAGACCACAGACCTGGGAGTCAGAAGGACCTGGGTTCTAATCCCAGCTCCACAAGTCTGCTGTGTGACCTTGGGCAAGTCACTTAACATCTCTGAGTCTCAGTTACCTCCATTACCTGTATATGGGGATGAAGACTGTGAGACCCATGTGGGACATGGACGGTGTCCAACCTGATTAACGTGTATCCACCCAGCTTTTAAAACAGTGCTTGGCACATAGTAAGCACTTAAGAAGTACCATAATTATTATTATTATTCCGAAGTTATCCCAGAGGGCTCAGGTCAGGGCTCAGGTAGGGATCGATCTTGCATTCCCCATCCCACCCTGCAAGCTGCTTAGAAACATCATATTCCAAAATGTGACAGCCAACAGGGCTTCCCAGTATGAAGCACTAGTAGAAAAAAGCCGGAAAAGATAATACGGAAAAATGTGCAGTCATGAAGATAGGAGAAATGTACATGTATGCACACACCCGGATTTGCTCACGTAGGACACGGTCATGTCAATCAGTCAATCATATTTGGAAGCATGGAAGCAGCGTGGCTCAGTGGAAAGAGCCTGGGCTTCGGAGTCAGAGGTCATGGGTTCGATTCCCGGCTCTGCCACTTCTCAGCTGTGTGACTGTGGGCAAGTCACTTAACTTCTCTGTGCCTCAGTTCCCTCATCTGTAAAATGGGGATTAACTGTGAACCTCACGTGGGACAACCTGATCACCCTGTATCTACCCCAGCGCTTAGAACAGTGCTCTGCACATAGTAAGTACTTAACAAATACAAATACCAACATTATTATATTTATTGAGCATTTACTGTGTGCAGAGCACTTGAGAAAGTACAGTGTATCAGAGTCGGTAATAATAATAATAACTGTGGTATTTGTTAAGCGCTTATTATATGCCAGGCACTGTACTAAGCATTGGGGTGGATACAAGCAAATCGGGTCGGACACAGTCCCTGTCCCACGTGGGGCTCGCCGTCTCAGTCCCCGTTTTAGAGATGAGGTAACTGAGGCCCAGAGAAGTGAAGTGACTTGACCAAGGTCACATAGACAAGTGGCGAAGCCAGGACTAGAACCCATTTCCCCCGACTCCCGGGCCCGTGCTCTTTCCACTACGCCATGCTGGTTCTCTAGACAGACCCACCACGAGCTGACAGTCTGGAAGGGGAGACAGACATTAAAATAAATTATAGCTATGTACGTAAGTGCTGTGGGGCTGAGGATAGGACAAATAAAGGGAAGAAGTCATGCGTACACACGCTCACATACAAATACGGTTAATGCTGACACTGAAAGAAACCAGCAGCAGCGGCCATGGCTACTACCTTCAGTCACCCTCCTTTGGCAACATTTCATCATCCCTGTAAGAGAACACCCCAAGGGTCACAATCTCCATGCTCAGGCCACCCAGCATAATTACAAAAACGCTCTTCATAATAATAATAATTATGGTACTTGATAAGTACTTATTGTGTGCCAAGGACTGATCTAAATGCTGGGATTCAAGTTAATCAGGTTGGACAGAGTGCCCGCCCCACATGGGGATCCCACTCTTAATCCCCATTTTACAGATGAAGTCACTGAGGCACAAAGAAGTGCCCCAGGTCACACAGCAGGCAAGTGGCAGAACTGGAATTAGAACCCAGGCCCTTCTGACTCCCAGACCCGGGCTCAATCCACTAAACCACACTGTCTATGGGCGTCGAAAAGCCGTGTGGCCTAATGAAAAGAGTATCGGGCCTGGGAGTCAGGAGACTTGTACCCTGATCTTTAATCCATCACTTACGTCCTGGGTGTTCGGGGCTAGCCACTTAACTTCTCTGTGCCTCAGTTTCCTCACCTGTAAAATAGGATTGAAATGCCTGTACTCCACAGGGACTTCTACTGAATCAGTTCTCCCCCTCCTACTTTACCTCAGTGATCTCTTATTACAACCCAGTCGGCACACTTCGCTCTTCTAACGCCAGCCTACCCTCTGTACCTCCACCTATCCAGCGGCTGACCCCTTGTCTGTATCCTCCCTATATCCTGGAACTCCTTCCTGCTTCATAGCTGACAGACCACCACTTTTCCAACCTCCAAAAACTACCTAAAATCTCTTTCAAGAGGCCTCATTTCCCCCATCCATCCTCCCCACTGCCTATAAACTTAGCTGTGCATCCCCTAAGAACTTGGATATTCACCCAAACCCATAACTGGGGTATATACACATCCTTACGTATATATGAATCTAGCCTCCGCTCTAGACTGAAAGCTCCTTGTGGATAGGGAACGTGTCTACCAACTCTGTTGAATAGGCACTTAGTAAAGTACTAAGTGTGCAGGGCAGTGCTCTGCACATAAATGCTATTGATTGATGGACTAGACTCTCCTAAGTATTTACTATAGTGCTCTGCACACATTAAGCGTTCAATAAATACGATGGATTGAAGCAGCACGGCCTAGTGGATAGAGCACAGGACTCAGCAGGACTTGGGTTCTAATCCTGGCTCTGCCACTTCTCTGCTGTGTGACTTTAGGGAAGTCACTTCCCTTCTCTGTGCTTCAATCACCTCATTTGTAAAATAAGGATTAAGACTGTGAACCCCATGTGGGATAGAGACTGTCTCCAACCCGATTAATTTGCCCTAGTGCCTGGCACATAGTAGATACTTAAATCCCATAAAAGAAAACTCCTTGTTGGATGGATGGATCCCTATCCTCTACTATTAACCCATCCCTAAATTATTTTAATGATAGTGGGAAGAGAAGATGTAGAACACTGGGAAACCAACTGTTTAATAATTGTTATCTATATTTCTTTTTTTATTATGAATTTTCTAGAGGGTGTCTTAATGCTTCATTCTATTATCTCAAAAATGTTCAGCAACGATGCAGTTTAGCCTTTTCTCTGCCCTCACACTTCAGCCATTTCCGGTAGCCAGTAGTAAAAAAACATTGATTATACTTATTTTTCACTCCACATAGTACAGATCTGAAAGCTCGGGGAAGGATGGATTGGTTAAATAAAGTTGTAGGTTGCAGTTGCATTTTAGAAATTGTTACCCTTGAAGAAAAAAATTCCATGATGAATTAGAGATTATGTAGATGTTTTAGAAGAATCGTGCTGGTTTTTATTATTAGTATTTCTCTATGTACTTATCTGTAGTGTAACTTTCCAGTTAGGGGATTCACTGCCTGTTTAAAATAAAACGAGAGCAAGGGCAGCTGTTCGCTTGGGCTGCCTGATGGGACAACATGCCATAAACAAGAATCTATATGATAACATAATTCCCCACGGATTCAACCTTTTAAGGAAGCTGCTCTGCTTTCCCCAACAGAAAGATTAACTAGGGGAAGTTCAAGTTTACGTTCTCGTTCGAGTTTCATCAACCATGTGATTTCTCCAAAACTTTTTTTCAAGTTGGAGAAGGAGAGCTCTCAAAATTCAGGCAGTTGCAAACTGGTTTTAGAAAAATTCTGGAATTTTGCCTTAGAATTTCCAAGTTTATGGACGAGAATGTCCAGATTCATATTTTTCCAGGAAATGGAATAATGGAATGGTTTTATTTATCTATTTTGGTGGTAGTGATGCCTGTCTACTTGTTTGGTTTTGTTGTCTGTTTCCCCCTTCTAGACTGTGAGCCCATTGTTGGGTAGGGATTGTCTCTGTTGCTGAATTGTACTTTTCAAGCACTTAGTACTGTGCTCTGCACACAGTAAGCGCTTAATAAATACGCCCGAATGAATGAATGAATTAAAATGCCCCAATTTATTGGTCAGAAAGATTTAGGGGTGTTGCCAAGGAAACTCTCAGGATTGAAAGATCACAAACATTATAAAAACTATGATATTTGCCTCTGTTCAAAGCAGTGACCTGCAATTGATTTTAAGGTGTCACGCAGGGATAATTATAGTATTGGTTAAGTGTTCGCTATATTCCAAGCACGGCTATAAGGACTAGGGTAGATTCAAATTAATCAAAGTGGACATAGTCCTTATCCCACTTGGGACTCACAGTGTGAGTAGGAGGAGCACCCCCTTTTACATATGAGGTAACCGAGACACAGAGAAGTCAAATGACTTGTCCAGGGTCAAACAGCAGACAAATTGCAGTGCTGGATTTAGAACCCGGCTCCTGTGACTCCCAGGTCCGAGCTCTTTCCACTGGGCCAAGCCGCTGTTCAGTAAATAACAATAAGGAAGAGTAGTGTTATCACATTTTGTCATACCCATTCCATGTGTTTAGCCTCTTCCCCAAACTCCAAAAAATACCACCACTTTGATGCTGTAGCCCCATTTAGTAGGGAATTAGTCTCTCAAATTGATTAATTTGATTGAATAATTCTCCTCCTCTTCAAAACCTTATTGAAGTCTGCTCTAGACTGTGGTCAGGGAACATGCCTACCAACTGTTGAATAAGCACTTAGTAAAGTACTAAGTGTCTAGAGCAGTGCTCTGCACATGGTAAGCACTCAATAAATGCGGATTGATCCACTGTACTCTCCCAAGTATTTAATGCAGTGCTCTGCACACATTAAGTGTTCAATAAATACCATGGATTGAAGCTGCATGGCCTAGTGGATAGAGCACAGGCCTAGGACTCGAAAGGACTTGGGTTCTAATCCTGGTGCCACTTCCCTGCTGTGTGACTTTAGGAAAGTCACTTCACTTCTCTGTGCTTCAGTCGCCTCATGAGAAGCAGCATGGCTCAGTGGAAAGATCCCGGGCTTTGGAGTCAGACGTCATGGGTTCGAATCCCGGCTGGGCCACTTGGCAGCTGTGTGACTTTGGGCAAGTCACTTAACTTCTCGATGCCTCAGTGACCTCATCTGTAAAGTGGGGATGAAGACTGTGAGCCCCACGTGGGACAACCTGATTCCCCTGTGTCTACCCCAGCGCTTAGAACAGTGCTCGGCACATAGTAAGCGCTTAACAAATACCAACATTATTATTATTAAAATAAGGATTAAGACTGTGAACCCCATCTGGGATAGAGACTGTCTCCAACCTGTCTCTCCTTTCCGCTTCTCCCGCTCCCTTCTGCATCACCCTGACTTTCTCTCTTTATTATAATAATAATGTCGGTATTTGTTAAGCGCTTACTATGTGCAGAGCACTGTTCTCAGCGCTGGGGTAGACAGGGTAATCAGGTTGTCCCACGTGGGGCTCACAGTGAATCCCCATTTTACAGATGAGGTAACTGAGGCACAGAGAAGTGAAGTGACTTGCCCACAGTCACACAGCTGACAAGCGGCAGAGCCGGGAGTCGAACCCATGACCTCTGACTCCGAAGCCCGGGCTCTTTCCACTGAGCCACGCTGCATTCTTCCTTCCTCCCAGCCCACAACACTTATATACAGATCTGTAATTTATTTAGTTATTTATATTAATGTCTGTCTCCTCCTCTAGACTGTAAGGTCATCGTACACAGGGAATGTGTCTGTTTATTGTTATATTGTCCTCTCCCAAGTGCTTAGTGCAGTGCTCTGTACACAGTGAGTGCTCAGTATATATAAATGAATGAATAAATGAATGAATGAGTTATAAGGGAAAGCAGCGTTGCCTAGTGGCTAGAACACGGGCCTGGGAGCCAGAAGGACCTAGGTTCTAATCCCAACCCTGCTGCTTGTCTGCTCTGTGACCTTGAGCAAGTCATTTAAATTCTCTGTGCCTCAGTGACCTCATCTGTAAAATGGGGATGAAGACTGTGAGCCCTAAATGGGACAGGGACTGTGTCCAACCTGATTACCTTGCATAATCTCGTTTAATACAGTGCCTGACACATAGTAAGTGCTTAATAAATACCATTGTTATTATTATTATTATTATTAATAAGAAGAACCCACCATGAAAAGTCACTGCCGTCGATCCAAAGAAGTTGGCTGCTGCTGATGTCCCTTGTTTAATCCTTACAAGTCTTCCGTATTGCCTCTGTTTACCCCACTCCAGCACAGGCCTGGAAATGAGAGGGACCTGGTCTCTAATCCCGACTCCACCCCAAAGAACCTGGTTTCTAATCCCGACTCCACCACATGTCTGCTGTGTGACCCTGGGTAAGTCACTTCATTCCTCCGTGCCTTAGTTCCCTCATCTGCCAAATGGGGATTAAGAGTGTGACCCCAGTGGGGGATTAACCTGATTAACTTGTATCTGCTCCAGTGCTTAGAACAGTGCTTGGCACATAGTAATCGCTTAACAAGTACCCTAATTAACTCCAAAATGACTCCCAGGCCCCTTCCGTCCTGGGTGCTTACCCTGCTCACCGTCCTCTGTCCTGTCCTATCGGCACAATTTCTGCTCGTGCACGACACAATATTAGGCCAGCGTAACATGCTGTATTTCTAAGGTGTCTTGGACAGAGCTCAGGGAAATAAGATTAATCGAAAAGTCATGTTGGTTTTTCAGAGCAGGCCATGGGGTTAGATGGCACATTTAGGCCATTTTGGCCCAAAAAAACTAGACCTAAGAAGGTTCACCCAGTCCTCCTAAAATGCCAAGGTTTGTCTGCCACGGTTGAAGCAGCGTGGCTCAGTGGAAAGACCCCGGGGCTTGGAAGTCAGAGTTCGTGGGTTCTAATCCCGGCTCTGCCACTTGTCCGCTGGGTGACTTTGGGCAAGTCACTTCACTTCTCTGTGCCTCAGTTACCTCATCTGTAAAATGGAGGTTAAGACTGTGAGCTCAATGTGGAACAACTTAATTACCTTTTATCTCCCCCAGTGCTTAGAACAGTGCTTGACACATAATAAATGCTTAACAAATACCATCAGTGTCATTATTATTATTATTCACTATAGAGAAACTTCACATTAAGGAAAGCATATGCTGTGGTACTTAGCTGTTCCAAGGTCATGCAAATGCCAACAACCAGTTTCTTCAGTACTGCTAGGTTTGCACTCTGTGAAAAAAGTGCCCTAAATCCCTGATCATATTGTAGTCAATCAATCAATCAGTGGTATTCATTGAGCTCTCACTATGTGAAGAGCACTGCACTAAACGCTTGGGAAAATACGATAAAATAGAGTTTGCAGATACGTTCCTGGCCCAGAATGAGCTTATAGTCAAAATGTATAATGGAAATATGTGTTATGGAAGAACTGAGCAGACTTCACTAGATATTTTAATAATGTTGTCATATTTTTAGATTCCTTGAGATGCATTCATTCATTCATCCAATTGTATTTATTGAGTGTTTAATGTGTGCAAAGCACTATTCTAGGCACTTGGGAGAGTACAATATAACAGTGTAGCCTCTAGGAAAGAGCATATACTTGGGAGACAGAAGACCTGGCTTCTAATCCTCACTCCGCCATATGCCTGCTGTGACCTAAGCGCTTAATACAGTACCCTGCACACAGTAATCTCAATAAATACGATTGAATGAGTGAATGAATGACCTCGGGCAAGTTATTTAACTTCTCTGCGCCTCCATTTCCTCCATGAGGAATAAATACCTTTCCTCCCTCGACCGTAGACTATGAGCCCCACGTGGGCCAAGGACAGTGTCCAACCTGATTATTTTATATCTACCCCAGCTCTGAATACAGTGCTTGGCACATAGTAAGCACTCAACAGATAGCTTTACTATTATTTTCAAAAGTTAGTGGACCCTTCTCTGGTTAGACTGAGTGAGCAGGCAATGCCCAAATATTCTCCAATTTAATCCGACCCTGATTCCTCTGGTATCCGGTTTGTGCCTCCTCCAGGATAAATACTCAGAAATACTGAATGCATGCCTCTGGTTTAAAGAAAATAATTAAACTTGATCTCAGTGTGCCTTGCCAATTAAAAGGTTCTACTGTCTAATGACATCTAGGCAGGGTAGCAGGGAAAAATGACTAGATTATCTTTGTTTTGAAAACTCAAAATTTAGTATTTCGACTGTAAAATGCTTGGCTCCTTGTAGGAAAATGGAGTGTACGCCCACTCTGATATCTGGTGAGGAAGTTTTCTAAAGTGCATTTTTATATATAGGTTCAAAAATATCAACCCACAAAAATATTTATGCCAGCCCACATAGAGACATAAGGCAGTGGGGTGGGGGAAGGACTGTATTTTCTATTTTCAGACTGTTGCTTGTGGGTCTCCAGATTTTCTTCGAGATGGGTAGAATTAGCTTCCATGTCCTCACTAGTGTGAGAATTTCCCAAAACAAATTTAGAGCAGTGGATAGTAGGAAACTACTGTGAGATACAAGAATTGAAATTATTTCACAATTGTACTTTTTTGTGAGGAAGTTTTATCTTCACTGGATGATGTTACATTTAGGATTCATTCTAATCCAGCCTGGGATCGATTCGTTAAAATTATATGAAATATGCAAGATTGGGCCTCCAACGCAGAGAAGTCTTTACATAAAGTTTGCCATGCTTTGTAAATACAGATTCTTCAAGACTCATCCAACATGACTCATATTTTTAGTGGTATTTAAGTGCTTACTGTGTGGCAGGCACCGTACTTATCACTGGTGTAGATCCAGCGCTTAGAATAGTGCTCTGCACATAATAATAATAATGTTGGTATTTGTTAAGCGCTTACTACGTGCAGAGCACTGTTCTAAGCGCTGGGGGAGATACAACGTAAGCAGGTTGTCCCACGTGAGGCTCAAGGTCTTAATCCCCATTTTACAGATGAGGTAACTGAGGCACCGAGAAGTGAAGTGACTCGCCCACAGTCCCACAGCTGACAAGTGGCAGAGCCGGGAGTCGAACCCATGACCTCTGGCTCCCAAACCCGGGCTCTTTCCAGTGAGCCACGCAACTTCTCTAACATTATGCAAGCTAATCAAGTTGAACACAGTCCATGTCCCACGTGGGGCTCCGTCTCAATCCCCATTTAACAGATGAGGTAACTGAGGCACTGAGAAGTGAAGTGACTTGACCAAGGTCACACAGCGGACAAGTGGCGGAGTCGGGATTAGAATCCAGGTCCTTCTGACTCCCAGACCCATGCTGTACCCACTAGACCACGGACTCTTCGTCTTTAGGCTGGTTCTGGGGAATCCAGGAACAATGAGGTGGCAGACAGAGAAGTCATCCCAGATCCAGAAAGATAAATATAACAAAGTGCTGCCCGTAAAAGCACAAGTAAACACTCACTTGACTCTGAGGTAAACATGTGGTTTCCCCTTGTGTAAGGGAAATTAACTAAAGATATACATGAGAAACTCTAAGGCAGAAGGTATCCAAGAAGATATGGCTATTTAGTCTTTATTTACCAACCGGTTTCCAAAGCCTTTTTCAGTAATTTGAGGCTGAAAAGCATGTTGTGAAGAGGAAAGTAATTATTATTATCATTTTACAGGGAAAAGAATTGAAACATAAGAGAATCTTTAGCATTTTAATGCTGAAGTTCAGAGAGGAAACTGAGACACTAACAGGTGGAGATCTAGCAATCTGAAGTCAGGAGACCTATGTTCCAGTCTCAGTCTTGCCGCTGGCCTGCTGTGTGACCTTGGACAAGTCGCTTAACTTCTCTGTGCCTCATTTTTCTCATCTTTACAATAGGATCTGAGTTCTCTCGCTCTTAGATCATGCGCTCCATGTGGGATGGTGACTGTGTCTGATGAGATTATCTTGTATTTAACTCAGCAGTTAGCACAGAGCGTGTGGTCAATAAAAAAAATCTATAAGAATAACTTTGGTGATGATAATATCATTTTTATCATTATCAAAGATATATGTTAAACATTTCTTATACAAAGAAGCAGTGTGGCCTAGTGCAAAGAACATGGGACTGGGAGTCAGAGGACCTGGGTTCTAATCCTGGCTCCACCACTTGTCCGCTGTGTGTCCTTGGACAAGTCACTAAACTTGTCTGGGCCTCAGTTTCCTCATGTGTAAAATGGGGATTAAATCCTACTCCCGTTTACCTAGACTCTGAGCCCCATGCGAGAACAGAGATTGTGTCCAATCTGATAATCCTGTATCTATCCCAGGGCTTAGAACGGTAGTTAACACATGGTAATCGCTTAGCAAACACCATATTTATTGTTATTGCTATTATATATTGAGTGCAGCTGTACTAGATGCTCAGGGAATTTACAGAAAAACCAAAAGGAAATGGAGGACAGTGAATATGACTTTGAGTAAGACTGCAAAAGCTACAGTGAGTAAAAGAAGTACGGACATTTGATGAGAAATATATACAGATGTACTTAGGTTTCTTGAACCATAGTCCGATGGGGAGAATAGAGAGCATGGCATAGTGGATAGAGCACGGGTCTAGGAGTCAGAAGGTCATGGGTTCTAATCCCTGCTCTGCCACTTGTCTGCTGTGTGAGTTTGGGCAAATGACATCACTTCTCTGGGCCTCAGTTACCCCTTCTATAAAATGGGGATTGAGACTGTGAACCCCACACGGGACGGGGACTTTGTCCAAACCGATTTGCTTGTATCCACTCCGGCACTTAGTACAGTGCCTGGCACATAGTGAGTGTTTAACAAATACCATAATTATCGTTAGTGTTATTATTATTACTTTAGCATCTAACGATTGCCCATCCATCCCCACCTTTGACCTCATTCTCACACCTTCCTTTCTGCCTGGCACTCCCTTTCTCTTTACAATAAAAATAATAATAATAATGCTATTTGTTCATTTATTCATTCAATCATATTTATTGAGCACTTACTGTAAGGTGAGCACTGTACTAAGTGCTTGGAAAGTACAATTCAGCAGCAGAGACAATCCCTGCCCAAATACAGGTTAAGCTCTTACTATGTGCCAAGCACTGCTCTAAGCGCTGGGGTACATACAAGCTAATCAGGTTGTCCCCCGAGGGGCTCACAGTCTTAGTCCCCATTTTACAGATGAGGGAACTGAGGCACAGAGAAGTGAAGTAGTTTGCCCAAGGTCACACAGCAGAAAAGCGGTGGGACCGGGATTAAAACCCACATCCTCTGACTTCCAAGCCCGTGCTCTGCTTCTCTTTATAAACAACAGACCACTATATCTCGACTCTGCCCCTTGTCAGCTGTGTGACTGTGGGCAAGTCACTTCACTTCTCTGTGCCTCAGTTCCCTCATCTGTAAACGTGGCTCAGTGGAAAGAGCACGGGCTTTGGAGTCAGGGCTCATGAGTTCGAATCCCAGCTCTGCCACTTGTCGGCTGTGTGACTGTGGGCAAGTCACTTAACTTCTCTGTGCCTCAGTTCCCTCATCTGTTAAATGGGGATTAAGACTGTGAGCCCCACGTGGGACAACCTGATTCCCCTATGTCTACCCCAGTGCTTAGAACAGTGCTCGGCACATAGTAAGCGCTTAACAAATACCAACATTATTATTAAAATGGGAGTGAAGACTGTGAGCCTCATGTGGGACAACCTGATTACCCTGTATCTACCCCAGCGCTTAGAACAGTGCTATGCACGTAGTAAGCGTTTAACAAATACCAACATTATTATCATTCATCCCATCTTCAAAGCTTTACTAAAATCCCATCTCCTCCCAAAGACCCTCCCTGACTAAGTCCTCCCTTCCCTGTCTAAGCCTTCCCTTCTGCATCACGTATGTGTTTGGGTCTGTTCCCCTTAAGCCCTTCGACATTCCCCCTATCCCTAACCCCACGGCACTTCCGTTCATATCCTTATACTCTGCTTTGTCCCCTACTTGTAAATTATTTGAACGTCTGCCTTCCTCATTAGGTCGTGTGTTCCTAAGTACAAGAGGAGAGGAGAGCGGGGAGAGACAGGACGTGGAGAAGTCGGCAAGGAGGCTGACGCAGTAGTCGGTACCGGATAGGATAAGTTCTTGGATCAGCACGGTAATTGTTTGGATGGCGAAGAAAGGGCAGGTTTTAGCAATGTTGCGAAGGTCGAGCCGACGGAATCTGGTGATGGATTGGGCTGCATGTTGGTTGGATGATAGAGATGAGTCGAGGATTACTCCAAGGTTGTAGTCTTGTGGGATAGGGAAGGTGGTGGTGCTGTCTACAGTGATGGGAGGACAGGGTTCTGGTGGGAAGACGATCCACTCTTGCTTCTGCCTTGAGACATTTAACTGGGTGGGGACTGGGAAAAGCCGAGAGGAACTTTGCCCTCGTGATCCGTTTCCCAGCCAAACCTAGAGAGCCTGATGCACAACCCACACTCCCATAACTTTGCCCAGGGGCTCACTGTCTCCCCAGACATTTTCCCCCCCAGACACACCCTGCCACCAGCCTCCTAGTGCCCTCCGAGATCCAGCTCCCCTGGGCACTCAGTTAGGATCAAAAATTTGGGGTGGTTTCCCTCTCACAGTTAGCTGGTGGGCTATGAGGACCATGGAGGGAAATTCATTCATTTATTCATTCAATAGTATTTACTGAGTGCTTACTATGTGCAGAGCCCCTGTGACCAGAGAATCCATCTATCAATCGATTATTGAGCACTTGAACTGAACTCACCCAGCCCCAAGGAGTCAAGATGAATCACAGCAAACAATTTGCTTCCCTCTAACCATAATAATGTATTTGTTAAGCTCTTACTATGTGCTAAGCGCTGTAGTAGATACAAAGTGATCAGGATGGGGACAGTCCCTTTCTCCCATAGGGCTCACAGTCTGAGTAGGAGGGAGAACAGATATTGAGTCCCTATGTTACAGATGAGGAAACTGAGGCACAGAGAAGCTGTGACTTGCCCATGGATACACAGCAGGCAAGTGGTAGAACTGGGATTAAAACCCAGGTCTCCTGATGTTGCTTCAGGTGGTTCCTCGGGTGGAAGGGGATCTCCGATCCGGGCCGTGGAGGCAGAGAGGAGAGTGCTACTGTGCTCCAGGGAGTGTCTGCCTGGGCAGAATCCCGACAACCTTGGTTATCACTTGAGCCAGCTTGGCCCTTCTCCGGACGGTGTGTCACTGGGAGAGCCGGCGCCAGCTTCTGGAAGACATTTCCCTGGGTGATGGTTGGTCCTGTCTCCACTTGGTCGCTAGCCAAGTGCTCTCTGTGCACACGCTTCCACCTCCTATCCTTTCGGGGACTTGCATTTCGCTCGACAGCCCACTCCTCTTTCCTGCGAAGCTCGGCCGGGTTCCTCCCCACCCCCTTGGTTTTCATCGGGCAAAGCCTGTTCTCCTTGACTCTCAAGCTTTTCTTGACAAGTGTGACTAGGAAAGAACTATATTTCTGGGGAAACAGCAAAAGCTTCTTCGGAAGATAATCTCCAGCCCCAAGGAGTGATCTCCTCCCGGAAACTCCCTAAAGCTCTGGGAACCCAGGAGCCTGTTTTCCTCTCCCATCACCGGCCCCTAAGGCGGGTGGACAGTCCTAGTGCCAGCTAGTGAGGCTGATGCTGTCAAAGGTAGAGGAGCCTTCTTAGAAGCACGGGATGGGGAGGGATTTTAAGGCAGAGAGAGCTGTGGTCCGTCTGATACGGAGAAGCAGGGAGCTACAAACCTGGCAAAGTGTATGAGCAAGGGGAAGCAGGATAGTTGTGCAGAGCACTGTCTTAAGCACTTGGGAGACTACAATGTAACAATGAGCAGACACATTCCCTGCCCGCTACGAGTTTACGATCTGGAAGGGGAGACAGACATTAATATAAACAAATAAAAAGACACCGAGGCATGCCTAGAAGGTTGGCATGGGAAGAATGATGATGGAGAGTTGGGAAATCATTCAAACAATCAATGGTATTTAATAATAATCATAATAACGATGGCATTTGTTAAGCGCTTACTGATCACTTACCGTATGCAGAACACTGTAACGGATTTATTCATTCACTTGCATTTAATGAGTGCTTGGTGTATGCAAAGCACAGTAGTGGGAGAGTACAAAATAACAACAAACCAGACGCATTTCAGCCCACAACGAACTCACAGTCTAGAGGGGGAGGTATTGTCACTGTTTATTGACGTATTGTTCTTTCCCAAGATCTTAATACAGTGTTCAGCACATAGTAAGCACTTAATAACCGTGGTTCAGTGGAAAGAGCACGGGCTTTGGAGTCAGAGATCATGGGTTCGAATCCCAGCTCTGCCACTTGTCAGCTGTGTGACTTTGGGCAAGTCACTTAACTTCTCTGTGCCTCAGTTACCTCATCTGTAAAATGGAGATTAAGAGTGTGAGCCCCACATGGGACAACCTGATTCCCTTGTGTCTACCCCAGCACTTAGAACAGTGCTCTGCACATAGTAAGCGCTTAACAAATACCAACATTATTATTAAGTACGATTGAATGAATGAATAACTGACATTAACATAAATAGGTAGATACATGAACAGGTACTTGGGAGAGTACAACAGAGTTGGTAGACATGTTCCTTGTCCACGACAAGCTTACAGTCTAGACGAATAGTGGGAAAGGAGAGCAGATAAAAAATCAACAAGTAACATTTATTGAGCGCTTACTGTGTGCAAAGCGTGCGTAGGAAGATATAATACAACAGTAGGGAGCCGTGATCCCTGCCCACCTGGAGATTACATCTACAGATACGGTGGGACCAGACGGTGGAGAGCAGAAGCTGCTGGTGAGGAGTTTTTGTTTGATGCCGAGAGACGAAGGAAGCCAAGGGAGAGGAGAGAAATGGGCCGGGTCACGCTGAAGAACACGATCCATGTAGCAGCACGTAAAGTAGATTGTAGTGGGGAGAGGCAGAAGGGTGGGAGACAAGAGAGAGCGGTGAATGCAACAGTCTGGCCGTGGAAAGACCAGAACTCATTCCAGGTTGGTAGCAGTTTGGGTGGAGAGGAAGATCTGGGAGATTTTCTGCGGGAAGAACCAACAGGATCTGACAGCCTCGACCGCCTCTCTGAATAAGGAATGGATTTACACAAACCATACCGAAAAGCCCAGACAGCTGGGGCTTTTAAGAGATCTAGATGTCATACGGTCCCGGGTTAAGAATGCAAGTCAGGCTGCCCTTGCTGAACGAAATGTGCTCTATCTTGCTTGAGTCTCTGATTGGGGAGTTTGGGGCTTAGGGACGGGAAAGTAAGCAGTCACTATGTTTGGACTCTCTTCTATCTAATTTGATCAAGGCCGCCGTCTCAAGGCCCGGCAGTGGAGGCCTCGGTTTAAAACCGTAAATCGCCTCAGTCGGCGGGAGGAACACTCTGACAGGGCAGAGCCCTCATGTTTGTTTTCCCGTAATCAAAATTCATAAGCCACTCTTTTCAAATGAAATATTCTTTTTATCAAAGATGAGTATTTTACAAGTGCAAACCAATCTGGTGTTTTCAGAATTAATATCTATTAACTGGTTGTTACCGCGTAAGTAATCAAACCACGGGGTTCTTGTCGGAGCTGGGAATTTATATTTTCAGTTGTGAAAGTTCCGGCGGCAACTGTCTGAATTTCACCAGGGAAACACCCCCTGCTTATCGATCCCTTTGTGGGCCAGTCTGGGTTAGGGCTGTGGCCGTGAGAGGAAAAGGAGGGGGTTGATTATGTCTGGAGCCCGTCAGTAGCAGTTGCGAGTGGTTTCTGGAAGGAGAATGTGTCTACTCCTCAAAGCTCCCTCCCCACTCTCAACCACCATATTCCAGGGGATATCAGTCAATCTGTCAACGGTATTCATTGAGCGCTTACCGTGTGCAGGCCACTGTACTAAGTGCTTGGGAGATTTGGTGGACCCAATCCCTGCCCAAAGTGAGATTACAGTCTAGAGGATGTCTTGTTTAGTTTTTAAGATCCATCCAACCTGGTTTGCGGTGTTTTGGATAGAGGGTCTCACCTGCTCGACATAATTCTGGTGATCTCTGAATCACGGACCAGGCTCCAGAGCACTTTCTCAACTGACTTGGTTTCCCTAGAATGCCCCTCCAAGCCTCCTTACTTGGCTAGATGATCCATTGGCCTGACATGGTTGCATTCATTCAATAGTATTTATTGAATGCTTACTATGTGCAGAGCACTGTACTAAGCGCTTGGAATGAACAAGTCGGCAACAGATAGAGACAGTCCCTGCCGTTTGACGGGCTCACGGTCTAACCGGGGTAGACGGACAGACGAGAACGATGGTGATGAATAGAGTCGAGGGGAAGAACATCTCGTAAAAACAATGGCGACTAAATAGAATCGAGGCGATGTACATTTCATTAACAAAATAAATAGGGTAATGAAGATATATACAGTTGAGCAGACAAGTACAGTGCTGAGGGGATGGGAAGGGAGGGGGGAGGAGCAGGAGCAGAGGGAAAGCGGGGAGAAGAGAGTTTAGCTGAGGAGAGGTGAAGGGGGTGGGTAGAGGGAGCAGAGGGAAAAGGGGAGCTCAGTCTGGGAAGGCCTCTTGAAAGAGGTGAGCTTTAAGTAGGGTTTTGAAGAGGGGAAGAGAGTTAGTTTGGCGGAGGTGAGGAGGGAGGGCGTTCCGGGACCGCGGGAGGACGTGGCCCAGGGGTCGACGGCGGGATAGGCGAGACCGAGGGACGGTGGTTTGATGTTGCTTCTACAGTATTTCTAGCCTCTAAGGCAATCCGTCTCAAACATCTCCCTGAGATACTCCTTTCCCCTCATCATCCTTCCAATCCCGCTACCCCAAGAAACTCCCAACTAATACCGATTAGAAGGAGAGACTGATGATGGTATATATCTGTAGTTGCCCATTCAGATCAAATCAGATTGTGACTAGAGAAATAATTTATCTATCTATCTATCTGTCTGTCTGTCTGTCTGTCTGTCTGTCTGTCTGCCTGCCTGCCTGCCTGCCTGTCTGTCTGTCTGTCTGTCTATCTTTCTATCTATCTATCTATCTATCTATCTATCTATCTATCTATCTATCTATCTATCTATCTATCGCTGGGGACTGGTTAAAAAGGAGGAAGCATGATATTAGAGGTCCCTTCCCCCACTCCCAGCCCCAAAGCTTTTATGTACATATCTGTAATTTTATTTACCCCTTTGCTCTTCGCCCACTCCCAGCCCCAAAGCATTTATGTACATATCTGTAATTTAATTTATTTGGTCATCATGTCTGTCTCCTCTCCTCTAGACTGCGAGCTCGTTGTGGGCAGAGAATGTCACTGTTAATTGTTGTATTGTACTTTCCCAGGAGCTTAGTATAGTGCTATACTAAGCACAGAGTAAGCGCTCAATAAATATGATTGAATGAATGAAGTCTGGGAATCCCTAAACTACATCTTCCTGTGCCACCCTATGCTTCCCAGCTCCCTACTTTGAATGTATTCCCCCAGTTATAAGCATTGCTTTATAGGCCAACCATTGACCACTTCCTCCAGTTTGGTTTCCCCCAGACAGGATCTGATTGTTGGGCACATTTGTCATTCTGCCTGTTGAGATGCAACTCCTGAATCTGAAGTATTTTCTCTCTGGAAACCCATGCTGTTGTAAAAGAGGATGCTGTTTGACCACACCCTTTAGCTCCATAATCTCCTTCATTTAGAGAAACAGCATGATTTAGTTGAAAGGGCACGGGCTTGGGAGTCAGAGGACATGGGTTCTAATCCTAACTCTGCCACTTGTCTGCTTTGTGACCTTGGGCAAGTCACTTAACTGCTCTGTGCCTCAGTTACCTCATCTGTAAAATGGAGATTAAGACTGTGAGCCCCACGTGGGACAACCTGATTACCTTGTACCCCACCCCCAGCGCTTAGAACAGTGCTTGGCACATAGTAAGTGCTTAAATACCATCATTATGGTTATCTTTTCCCCTCTTTGTTCCAATGGGGGCTGAGCTCTCCAATTTGAGAAACACTGAGCAATCAGTATGGACAAATGTTTTTAATGGTATTTGTTAAGTGCTTATTATGTTCCGGCTACTGTACCAAGCACTGGGGTTGACACAAGTTTATTCATTCAATCATATTTATTGAGAACTTTCTGTGTGCAGAGCAGGTTGGACCAGTCCCTCTCCTTCTTGGGGCACACAGTCTCAATCCCTATTTTACAGATGACGTAACTAAGGCATAGAGAAGATAAGGGACTTACCCAAGGTCCCACAGCACCCAAGTGGCAGAGTCAGGATTAGAACCCCGATCCTCCTGTCTCTCAAGGTCCGTGCTCTATCCAGTAGACCACCCTGCTTCTCTGAAATTGGAATCAGATTTCTTCTCTCTCTATATTTCAAAAATCTTCGCCAGATGCAGGTGGGTACAGTCCACTCGGGGCAGGACTGTGAGTTTCACCCTCTGTGCTGAAAGGCCAGGCCACCCTTTGTTCTGCGTGAGGCTTCGGGTAAATCCCTTCATCTCTGTGCAACTCAGCCTCTCTTTTTGCAAAACTGATCTGGGGGTGGGATGGGGTGGAGAGTGGAAGGAGTTGAAGTTTTACTCTCCTTTGGGGGAAGCAAACAAGCAAGGCCCTGGGGAAAATTGTGCATATAAAAAAACACTAGTTTTTGGACACGAAGAAGGGGAAAATGAATGTAAAATAAGTTCAATTCAAAGACGTGGGTGTTTTTGGTGGCAAGTTTAGACGTAGGTGTTTTTGGTGTGGCAAGCTTTAGGGAACCGGTGTTTCATAACATGATCTTATCCATCACCTCAGGTTCCTGTGAGGTCTCCGGAGGGTAATTTTTATCAGTTATCAGTAGCTAACCGGGGTACCTCTTAGTGCCCCAATTCTTAGCATCCAATTCTTGCATGTAGGCATATGCCAAAAGCAGTTTCTGTTCTCACCTGCTAATTTATGCTGTGGTTCATGACGCTCTTGTTTCCCCCTCCTCATTGCCATCAGTGGTATTTATTGAGCACTGACTTGTGCAGCGCACTGTACTGAGGGCTTGAGAGAGTAAAATACAACGGAGTTGGTAGACATATTCCCTGCCCATAATGAGTTTACAGTTTAGAGGGCCTCATTAATTACAAACCACAAATATTTAACAAAAGGTTTAGCAGCAACTTTGCAATTAATAGAAACCAACAAAATAGAACAAGAATCCGAGTCCCAGATTAGCTTAGACCAGATAACCACCTGGTCAACCAACTGTTCTTTCCAGGTTTCCTCTTGCAAATAGAGCTGGCATCATTCTTTTCATCAACTCCTGCCTCGACTCAACGATAGTTTCAGCCACGTACTGTTGGGAGAACTGCTCTTTTTCCCTGCCTTGTGGAACAATTCTACTGCTGCTGCTACTGAAATCTGTGGAGCTGAAAAAGATGGGCCTGTTTTCTCTGGTTTCCCCTTCACTTTCCAGTTCATCTGTTAGCGGCCAGGGATGCAGTTATAGTTTTCCCACTGCTGAGACCGAGGATCTCTGGAGACTAAGCCCCCCTTTTCCTCAACTCCCCCTCCCCTCCACGACACCTCGACTCACTCCCTTGGCTCTTCCCTCCCATTCCCTGTCCCATAGCACTTATGTATATATGTATATACCCATAATTCCATTTATTTATATTGATGCCTGTTTATTTGATATGATGTGTATATATCTATATAATTCTATTTATTTATATTGATTCCTGTTTACTTATTTTGATGTCTGCCACCCCTCTTCTAGACTGTAAACCCGGTGTGCACAGGAATTGTCTCTTTTTATTGCTGAACTGTACTTTCCAAGCGCTTAAGTACAGTGCTCTGCACTCAATAAAGGCTCAATAAATGTGATTGAATGAACTGAATGAATGAGAGGTCAAGAAGAACTCAGGGAGCCACTGAGTTTTTCTTCTATATTGTAAGATCCTTGAAGGCAGGGATGACGTCTAGCAAATCTGTTCTTTTGTACTCCCCCAGGCACGTAGTGTAGAGATCTGCACACGGTAAGCACTCAATCCGATTGATTGGGGAGAAGAGGCAGGGAGGGATTGAGGTGGGAATGAGGTTTCTAGGACAGGGGAGGTGGTGGTTGGGGCCAGAGCAATGTATTGTACTCTCCCAAGTGCTTAGTACAGTGCTCTTCACACAGTAAGCACTCAACAAATGCAATTGAATGAATGAAAGAACAATGTTCTTATTCTTGATTCTCCACCACCAATAAATGAAGGGGCCAAAGTTTCTCTCCTCAAAGCATCTTTTCATTAGCTGGATCATAATAATAATGACGATGAGGGTATTTGTTAAGCACATCAAGCACTGTTCTAAGTGCTGGGGTAAGTACAAGACAATCATGTTGGATACAGTTCCTGTCCCTCAAGGAGCTCAAAGACTTAATACCCATTTTATAGATGAGGTAAGAGGTACAGAGAAGTGAAATGACTTGCCCATGGTCACACAGCAGACAAGTGGTGGAAGTGCAATTAGAACCCAGATCCTCCCGACTCCCAGGCTTGTGCTCTATCCACTGGGCCCTGCTGCTTCCCTGGTGGCCACTGAAGGCAGATGAAGGTTAATATGATCAATCAGTCAATATATAGCATTTATTAATCGATGGCATTTATTCAGGGTTTACTGTGTGCAGAACACTGTACTAAGCATTTGGGAGAGTATAATACAGCAGAATTAGCAGACACATTCACTACCCATAAGGAGCTGAGAAGCTTATTTATTGAGCATTTCGCCTGTGTAGAACACTGTACTAAGCGTGTGGGAGAATATACTAGAGCTATTAGACACAATCACTATATCCAAGGAACTTATGATCTGGTGGTGGAGACAGATGCTCATATAACTTACAAATAAGGGTCATTTTGGATTCAGGCCAATTTACTGACAAACAAGGGTAAAATGTCCACTTTTTCTCAAATTCAAACTGAAGCCTCCTCTGCTGTACCAAGGAGAAAATTTCCACCGGTCTGGGCTTCCAAGTTTCGACAGTATTAATCAGGAAGATCAGACCCAAACAACAAGGGGAGTTTAATTTATTTGCAGTCAGTTATTGCCCTGAATTTATTTAGCATTTATAGTAACTTAAGCGCTTACCATGTGCGAAGCACTGTAAGATAATCAGATTGGACACATTTCCTATCTCTCATCTAAGAGAGAGAAGAGGTATTGAAGACCCATTTCACAGATGAGGAAACTGAAGCCAAAGGTCCCACAGCAGGCAAGTGACAGAACCAGGATTAGATGCCATAGACTATGTGCTAAGCACTAGGGTAGGTACAAGATAAATCATACTGGTGATATTCTCCAGAATGTTTTCTTTCTCTCAGAGGATGAACATAAATGAACAAGATTCAGTTCTTTTGGTACTGGTGTGGAGTACCACGCCACGTCCTCTGACTCCTAAGCCTGTGCTCTTTCCACTAAGCCACGCTGCAGAGCACTGAACTAAGCACTCAGGAGAGAACATCAGAAGGAAAACACACAGTTCCAGTCCTCAAGGACTTGTACAGTGATCACTTAGGCTTTTGTTCTAGATTCAACCACTGATACTCAGTTGACTACCTCCAGTACTGTGTGGCTATGGCTAAGTATGATTAAATTATTATTAATTCATTAGGGGACTAGAAAAGGGCAAAGAGCCAGGATAAGGTGAAGATGGATGCTTAATAGTGCCATTTCCGAAACACGAATTTTGTGTTGGTGGGATCCCATTATCTGTTAAAAGGGGATGATGCCGTTTGTTTTTCTCTACCTCATGGGTCTGTGGGAGAGCTATTGATAATAATGTTAGTATTTGTTAAGCGCTTACTATGTGCAGAGCACTCTTCTAAGCTCTGGGGTAGATACAGGATAATCAGGTTTGTTACAGATGATTTGTAGTCCCCCAGGATGTAGGGTGTGGGATGAGGGAGGGATCTCTTCACCGGTAAGTAGATCGTATTTACTGCTTATTCATTCATTCATTCATTGAATAGTATTTATTGAGCACTTACTATGTGCAGAGCACTGTACTAAGCGCTTAGATGGACAAATCGGCAACAGATAGAGACAGTCCCTGCCGACTGAGGGGCTCACAGTCTAATCGGGAGAGACAGACAAAAACAATAGCAATAAATATAATCAAGGTGATGTACATCTCATTAACAAAATAAATAGGGTAATAAAAAATATATATACAATTGAGCGGACAAGCACAGTGTTGAGGGGAGGGGAAAGGAGAGGGGGAGGAGCAGAGGGAAAGTGGGGGAGAAGGGGGCTTAGCTGAGGGGAGGTGAAGGGGGAGTAGAGGGGCAGCAGAGGGAGCAGAGGGAAAGGGGGAAGCTCAATTTAGGAAGGCCTCTTGGAGGAGTTGAGCTCTAAGTAGGGCTTTGAAGAGGGGAAGAGAATTAGTTTGGTGGAGGTGAGGAGGGAGGGCGTTCCAGGACAGCAGGAGGATGTGGCCCAGAGGTCGACGGTGGGATAGGCGAGAATGGGGGAGTGCTTATTGGGTGCAGAGCCCTGTACTAATCACTTGGGAGAGCACAATTCAGTGATAAACAGATACAGTCCCGGCCCACAAGTTTACAGTATAGAAGGGGAGGGGGCAGGCAGTTAGAGCCAGTCCTCAGAAATACTTCCACTTGAAATCATATGAGTGCACTCACATGAAGTTAGAAATCTCTTCTCTCTCACACACAAATGCACAACATGGCTAAAATCCACCCTTTCCTCTCCATCCAAATTGCAACCACGTTATTACAGTCACTCCTTCTATCCCGCCCAGTTTACTGCATCAGCCTCCTTGCTGACCTCCTAGCCTCCTTTCTCTCCCTACTCCAGTCCATATTTCACTCTGCTGCCTGTATTATTTTTCTACTAATACGTTCAGGGTATGTCACCCCGCTCCTCAAAAACCTCCAGTGGTTTCCCATCTACCTCCCCATCAAAGAAAAACTCCTCACCATTGGCTTTAAAGCACTCCGCCCTCTTCATCTCACCTCGCTACTCGCCTTCTACAACTCGGCCCACGACACTTCACTCCTCTAGGGCTAACCGTCTCACTGTGCCTCCATCTCGCCTATCTCGCCGATGATCCCTAGCCCAAGTCCTGCCTCTGGCCTGGAATGCCCTCCCTCCTCATATCTGTCAGGCAATTACTCTCCACCCCCCCTTCGAAGCCTTATCGAAGGCCCATCTCCTCCAATAATTCTTCCCAGGCTAAGCCCCATTTTTCCTCATCTCCCACTCCCTTCTGCCTTACCTGATTTGCTCTCTTTGCTCATCCCCCCTCCCAGCCCCACAGATGTTATGCACCCATCTCAAATTTTGTTTATATGTATTGATGTCTGTCTCCCCCCCACTAGACTGTAAGTCCGCTGGGGGTAGGAAATGTGACTGCTTACTGTTATAGTGCACTTTCCCAAGTACTTAGTACAGTGCTCTGCACATAGGAAGAGCTCATTAAATGCAAATGAATGACTCAGTAAGTCATTCTATGAGATTTATAATCATGAAACTGAGACACCATTTTAAACCCTGCCCTTTCAATTAAGGGACAGAGATTAATTATGTCATACTTTTCCTCTTGCTGGAGATGTATCCCAGGAACAGATACAGATACAAACAGTCCCCACAGGATACAAAACTGCTTATGGTGAGACTTTTGTTTGAAGCCACTGGAAAACCGATTTGGGCCATGCTTTATGTAACCCCATGGATGAACTAGTTTCTCTGCTGTATTTCATTATGGGAACCAGCAACAAAGAGATCTGTAACTGGAAAAGCCCAAAGCAACAATATAAGAGATGTTTTCATCCATTCAATTGTGTGCAATTGAAAAAATAAAATCAGGGTAAACTTGTAGAGCTTCCGGTCCAGAGCTGGGTTGGCCCAGATTTCTTACTAATTGAAAAGCAGCAGGTGGGAGCAATGAATGACTGAATGTTGCAATGAGTAACACCTGCAGACCTAACAGCAAGAGGTCAGAACAGGAAAGGAATGAAGAAAGGAATTCCTTCAACCAGATTCTACACTTGGAAAGCTTTACAGGATGACTCTCCAAGTCAGGGAAATCCAAAGTGGTTTTTTCCTTTCCTTAGGTTAGCTTTTTTTCCCCAAGAAGACATGATGCCCAGCTGTTGAATGCTTTGGGATCTGCAAGCATTAAAACTGGCCTTTGTGATCTCTTTGTGTCACAAATCTGTAATCCGGCAAAAGGTGAAAAATGGTCACTTCACCAGATCTTCCCATATCCACCTTCTTCCACTCAGGATGGACAGTAAGGTAAGTCATGATTTTCTCAGTTAACACTTTACTTCAAGGCTCTCTTGGTCAATCAGCAAAGAATGCATTGTTCTTTGAGGGAAACACATTAACTTAACTGAAACTGAAAGATTCAAAGTCCTGTCTTAGAACTCCAAACTCAGAGTGTTGGTTTAAGAAGCACGTCAGAGGTTTTCTGTGGATGGTTAATCAATGTTCATGGAAAAGAGGTCAAGCTAACTTTAGACGGGTGAAGTAAAAGGAAGACAAAGTACAGACTCGAAGACTCATTAGCAAATCTCTTCCCAGACACAGAGGGGAGGTATTTTGTGTCATCCACGTAACAGCAGTAGTACAGCAGGTTTTACTCTCCCAAGTGTTTAGTAAAATGTTCTGCCCCCAGTAAGTGCTCAATAATTCATTCAATTGTATTTTTTGAGTGCTCCCTATGTGTAGAGCACTGTACTAAGCTCTTGGAATATACAATTAAGCAACAGATAGAGCCAATCCCTGCCCAACAACGAGCTCACAGTCTAAATGGGGGAGTCAGACAAAACAAAGCAGAACAAAACAAAGCAAGTAGTCTGGCATCAATATCATCAAGATAAATAGAATCATAGATATATAAACATCATTAACAAAATAGAGTAATAATTTATTACAAATGAATGAAGTTAGAACACTGTATGTTTTGGTCTCCACACGCAAATGCCAATTTGAAGGCTGAGCTGATTAACCAGACATGTGAGCAAAATAGCTGTCCTTTTCCCTCACTGCAAGATATGACCCCAGAGGATTCTTTCCATTCTCTTGTTTGTTCAAGGAAACTGGTCTCCACTAACTCTGCAGGCAGTTACAAACAAAATGATCACAGGGAACAGCTTGTTGAGGCAGAGGTTTAATGATCTTTCTCGAAATCAGATGGGTTGCCGCATCTTTCCCCTTATCCAACTTAATCTGCAATGTGAAATCCTTTAAGTATTTTTTTCCAGGTAAGAATTGTCTGCAGTATCCTTATCCCTTATTCTTCACTGAAACGTTCTTAAACAATTTGACTCCTGAGTCAGAATCTGTCAATCTATAAAAACAGAAATTTTCTTGTTCATTTCATCACTGATGAACATTCTTCCAAAAGTTTTGTTAATTTAGTGGATAGTTGAATGCTATATTAAAGATTGTTTGCCCAACTAACACAAGTGACTTGTTTTAACCTTAAGGGACCTGAAGCTGAAAATTACGTTATGGCAAAAGGAATTGCTGTTTCCTTTTTATAACTTTATAACTTTCATTTTCCTCTCTACGCCCAATTAGGTGACCTCACATACTTAGGCAAACAACTAGCCACATCCAAAAGAAACAACAGCTAGAATTAAGGAAAATCCTGAGAACAGCATTTCAAGATGAGATTGTTTTAAGGCTGCAACATTTCCAGTTCTTGGGCGCTTCCCATCAGGATACTATCTCTCTCACAGGATTTGCTTCAAGCTAACGGTTTATGGGAGGGAAAATGTTTTATCCCTGGATGTTAATGACTTCTGAGAAAATAAGGCAGTTGTTTACAACTGTATTTTACTGCTTAACATGGCTAAGGGAGGCCTACCTGTCATTTATTTGGGACTCTGGTTGTATGCAGCATATTATATTTGATTTAAGATCTTATTTGCATTTGTAAGACAACTGGATACTTTCTGGAGGTTGAGTGTGATAAATGTGGTTGGAGAGGAAGGAGATGGAAGTTGAGTGTGATAAATGTGGTAAGAGAGGACATTTAACTCCAGTTTGTGGCACTTTGGTTAGATAGCTCCAAAGACAGTATAACAGAATGATTCTGAAGTATACACATTTACAACCTCCCTCCTCTCTTCCCTCCCCACCTTCACCCCCAAACACTTTTAGAATAATGACTTCTTTAATTCTGTGGTCAAAAACTTAGCAAAAGAAACTCTAACAGAGAACTGCCTCTACAAATCTGGGACAAATATATGTAGGATTTCCCAATTCTCAGCAAATTATATCATCATACATTTAGATGACTGTAAAAAAAATTCCTCTTCAAACTAGTAATGAAAATCTAAACTGTAAAATCTTATCATGCAATATGGAAATTGTGACAACCATATCATCCTCTTTAGAGTATTAATCACATATCCTGCTCATCAATTTAGTCTGAGAGTGCTCTCCATATGCTAACCAATAAATCTTGGCATTTTCAGCTGGGTGATAACCTTCCACTAATCACCAGTGGGGAAACAGAATGGTTTAGTTGAAAAAGCATGGAGCTGGGAGTCAGAGGATTTGCGTTCTAATCCCGCCTCTACCACTTGTCTGCTGTGTGACCTTGGGCAAGTTCCCTGATTTCTCTTTGCCTCACTTTCCTCATCTATAAAATAGAGGTTGAATACCTAAGGGACAGAGACTAGTGCTTGATCTAATGATATTGCATCTAACACACAGTAAGTACTTAGCAAATATTAAAGTTATTTTCCTCTAGAGTGTAAATTCACTGAGGCCAGGCTTCAGTGACCCTATTTATCTATTGTATTTTCCCAAGCGCTTATAGTGTTCTTCACAGAGTAAAAAGTCAATAAATACCAGTGATGGATTTTTCTATGCAAGGGAGTGTCCAGGTGACAACTAAACTTAGATCCTGGTCTCCTAAGGGCCTAAAGGATAAAGGGAGAAAGAGAGAGTGAACGGGTGACAGACTCATAAAGAATGAGAGGCAATAATCAAGCACTGGTGTTTATTGAGCATTTACTGTGCTCAAAGCTTGGGAGCAGATAATACAGTAGAGTTGTATTGGGAGAAGCAGTATTATCTAGTGGATAGAGCATGGTCCTGGGATTCGGAAGGACCTGGGTTCTAATCCTACCTCCACCACTTGACAGCTGTATGACCTTGGACAAGTCACTTAACTGTGCCTCAGTTGCCTCATCTGTAAAATGGGAATTAATACTGTGAACCCCATGTGGGACAAGGTCTGTGTCCAACCTGATTAGCTTGTATCTATCCCTGTGCTTTATATGGTAGCTGGCATCCAGTAAGTGCTTAATAAATGCCAGTAAAGACAAAAAGAATTGGTAGCTCTGATCTCTGCCTTCAAGGATCCTGCAATCCAGTGGAAAGAAAACACCAAACAATATAAGAAAAGGGTAGCAAAGAATGGAACAAGGATAGGCTATTGGGGCCAGAGGAGCCACGACCACAGTCTCAATCTCTGATATTCTAAAAGATGAGAAGGAACAATTAATAATTCATTATACCCATAATTTATTGTATCTGTGATTTATGTTAATGTCTGTCTGCCCCTCTAGACTGTAAGCTTGTTGTGGGCAGGGAACGTATCTACCTACTCTGCTAAATTGTACTCTCTTATGCGCTTAGTACACCGCTCTGCACATGGTGAGTGCTCAGTAAATTCATTCATTCAATCATATTTATTGAGCGCTTACTGTGTGCGGAACACAGAGAAGCAGTTTGGCTCAGTGGAAAGAGCATGGGCTAGGGAGTCAGAGGTCGTGGATTCAAATCCTGGTTCCGCCACTTGTCAGCTGTGTGACTTTGGGCGAGTCACTTAACTTCTCTGTGCCTCAGTTCCCTCATCTGTAAAATGGGGATTAAGACTGTGAGCCCCACGTGGGACAACCTGATCTCCTTATATCCTCCCCAGCGCTTAGAACAGTGCTTTGCATTGTAAGCATCATCATTATTATTATTATTACTAAGTGCTTGGAAAGTACAATTTGGCAACCTATAGAGACAATCCCTACCCAACAACGGGCTCACAGTCTAGAAGGGGGAGACAGACAACAAAACAAAACAAGTAGACAGGCATCACTACCATCAACATAGATTCAGAGAACCATAAATTAATGCACATCATTAATAAAACAGAGGAATAAATATGTACAAATATACACAAGTTCTATGGGGAGGGGAAGAGGGTAGAGCAGAGGGAAAGGGAGGGTTCAGTCTGGGAAGGCCTCCGAGTGATCGATCGCACACTGTCTCTGCTTCCTCACCCTCCTGGCCCATAGGAGTCAATCATACTTATGGCGTTGTGTGCAGAGCACTGTACTGAGTGCTTGAGAGAGTGAAATGAGACAGAGTTTGTTAGACATGTTCCCTGCCCACAGTAAGTGTGTGACAAGCCTCTTTTCCTTGTAGGCTTGCTACTACTTGCTTCGAATCCTGGCTCTGCCACTTGTCAGCTGTGTGACTGTGGGAGAGTCACTTCACTTCTGTGTGCCTCAGTTACCTCATCTGTAAAATGGGGATTAAGACTGTGAGCCCCACGTAGGACAAGCTGATTACCCTGTATCTACCCCAGCACTTAGAACAGTGCTCTGCCCATAGTAAACACTTAACAAATACCAACAGTATTATTATTATTATTACTTTGTACCAGGCCCAGAGTAAAGGGATGTTGGGCAGAGAAGGTGTTTTGTCATTATTCTGTACTTCCCAAGTACAGTACACTGTACCTAGTGGACACTCAAAAAATGCAGTTACTTCTACTCCTCTTCATGTTGCCCCTGTTTCCTTGCTTTCCTGTAAAATCTGTCTGGATGAGCTTGCTATCTCGGGCAGACCAGGGTATTGCTTTGGGTGAGGAAGTTGAGGACATTGGTCTTTTTTTCAAATATAAACTCACATCCACCTCTGTACTCTACTATTTAAGACTTGGTCATCCATTTTTCCACCATCCTATTCTCTTTATCTTCCTATATCTGTGTCTGTCTCCCCTGCTAGATTTTAAGCAATTTGGGAGCAGGGTTCATGTCTACGAACTTTATTGTAGTCTTCCAATGGATCCATGGTATTTGAGTGCTTACTAGGTGCAGAGCACTGTAGGAAGTGCTTGGGATAGTCCAATCCCAGGTCCGCCACATGTCTGCTGTGTGAACTTGGCTAAGTCACTTAACTTCTCTGTGCCTCAGTTACCTCATCTGTAAAATGGGGATTAAGAATGTGACCCCCCATGTGGGACAGAGATTGGATCTAACCCCATCAACCTTGTATCTACCTGAGTGCTTAAAACTGCTTGGCACACAGTAAGCGCTTAATAACTACCATTATTATTATTAATTATTATCATTATTACAACAGAATTAGCAATCAATCATATTCTGCATCTACTGTGTGCAACGCACTGTACTAAGTGCTTGGGAAGGTACAATATAACATACTTGGTAGACACGTTCCCTGCCCATAGCGAGCGAACAGTCTAGAGGGGAGCCTAGTACCCAAAAAGACCTCAATAAATACTACTGATTGATTTCCCAACTGGCTAAAACCTTATGGTGTTGGATACTTTTAAGCACCATTTTCAGGTTTCTTTGGGGTCCTGACTCCAGCAAGGGACCTTCACCTTTCCGCCTTCATAAGCCCCATAGACGGTGTGGCCAAGTGGAAAGAATAAGAGCACTGGAGTCAGGAGGCCTGATTTTTAATCCCAGTTCTACCACTTGCCTGCTGTGTGGCCTTGGGCAAATCACTTGATTTTTCCACGCCTCATTTTCTTCCCTCGTAAATTGGGGATTCAATATCTTTCCCCCTCCCTCTTAGAGCATGAGCCCCATGTGGGATAGGGACTATGATCTGATTGTACCGAACCCACTCCAGTGTTCAGTGCAGTGCTTGACACACAGTAAGTGCTTAATAAATATCACAGTTATCAACAAACGAGTGAGATCTCCTTAGCTACATGAAATGTCAGAAGCAGCTCTTAGACCACCTTCAGAAGGACAAGGCAGTTCAGGAAATCATATTATAAATTTGCCCCTCTGTAGACATGAGCTCTTTGATCAAAGTATCAAGATACTACTGATTTCCCTTCATGTCTTCCCCATAACCTTTTTCCAAACTACTTTCTAGTGAAAGCGAGAAATCATCCTCCATCACATCAGGAGCCTTCCCAGATGTAATGATGGGCTTTTGTAAGAGCCAATACCTGGAACAAAATATTGTGCGTAATGACATCAGGAGCTACAGGAAGTTCCATTACAATGAGTTACAGTAGGCCTTGATGAATAAATACTGTTGATGTCAACATTTGCCATAATCTGAGACAGAAGTGTTTCACCCATAGGCACCAAGAAATTGCCGCCTTACTCAAGGGCTTGGTGTTGAGTAATCGGACTGTTTGGCTCAGAAGCTCCTCTAGGTTTACTCCTCTTCATCTGTTAAATGACAGTGTGTATTGCAGATGGAAAAGACAGGGAAGAACCTCCCTGTGATATGTTAGGACTTACTCAAAGGAAGAGTTGCTCTACTCTTATATTGTACGTGAGGAAGAGCTCAATTTTTCTCTTGGCATGGATCTCTCCTAGCTGGTTCTCTTCCTCTGGGTCTGTGACCACCTCTCCTTGTGCTTTCAGTCATAAATGAGTCACCCCCGTGATGATTTGAACACCCAGGAGTCCCAGAAAGAGACG
Source organism: Ornithorhynchus anatinus (assembly GCF_004115215.2). Lineage (NCBI taxonomy): Eukaryota > Metazoa > Chordata > Mammalia > Monotremata > Ornithorhynchidae > Ornithorhynchus > Ornithorhynchus anatinus. Next base: position 96,748,506 of record NC_041731.1, on the reverse strand, counting down.
TTTGGTGCCAGCGCCATCTGTTTCATTTTCTCATCTAGGCTGGAATTTTTAACCACCTAATGTTTGAGGCAACATAACAAGGGCTCAGCACTAGACGCTATTCACTCCTTTCCTTTCATTCATTCAATCTTATTTCATTCATTCAATAGTATTTATTGAGCACTTGGTATGTGCAGAGCACTGTACTAAGCGCTTGGGATTTCCAATTCGGCAATAGAGACAATCCCTGCCCAGTAACGGGTTCACAGTCTAAACAGGGGAGACAAACAGGAAAGCAAAACAGAACAAAACATCATCAAGATAAATAGAATCATAGAGATATACACGTCATTAACAAAATAAACAGGGTAATAAATATATACAAATATGCACAGTGATGAGGGGAGGGTAAAGGGGAAGAGCAGAGAGTGGGAGGGGGGAATGAGGAGGGGAGGAGGAGCAGAGGGAAAGGGGGGCTCAGTCTGGGAAGGCCTCCTGGAGGAGGTGAGCTCTCAGTAGGGCTTTGAAGAGGGGAAGAGAGTTAGTTTGACGAGCAGAGCAGTGCAGAGCACTGTACTAAGCCCTTGGAAAGTACACTTCAGCAATAAAGAGAGACAATCTCTATCCACAACGGGCTTACAGTCTAGAAGTGGGGAGACAGACATCAAAACAAGTAAGGGCATGGTTTTTCACTGCGGTGGTGTCCATTAACTTGATGTGGACCACAGAAAACCCGTGATAAACTCCCTCTTTCCCACACATATCAAAACCTGACTCTGAGGCTTGAGCACTTCTGATGCCTACAATGTTCAGTGAGTCCATTATATTTATTGAGCACTTACTGTATGCGGAGCACTATACTAAACGGTGAGACAGATGAGATCTAGGTGCAGTAAGAAGGTTGGCATTAGAGGAGCAAAGTATATGGGCAGGATTGTAGGAGTAGCCAGGTGAGGTAGGAGGGGGCAAGGTGATTGCTCTAAAGCTAATTTAATTTAAATTAAAGTTAAAGGAGTTTCTGTTTGATGCAGAGGCCGATGGGCAACCACTGGTGGTTCTTGAGGAGTGGGGAAACATGGACTGCACAGTTCTGTAGAAAAATGATCCGAGCAGCAGAGTGAAGTATGGACTGGAGTGGGGAGAGAGAGGAGGCAGGAAGGTCAGCAAGGAGGCTGATACACTAATCAAGGCGGGATAGGATAAGTGCTTGGATTAACGTGCTAACATTTTGGATGGAGAGGATAAGGCAGATTTAGAGGTGTTCCTGTCAACAGCGTGGCCTAGTGTAAAGAGTAAGGACCTGGGTTCTGATTCTGACTCCATCACTTGTCTGCTGTGCAGTCTTGGGCAAGTCCCATCACTTCTCTGCGTCTGTTTCCTCAACTGTAAAATGCTCCCTTTTCTCCCTTCTCCTAAGACTGTGAACCACTTCTGACCTGATTAGTTTATATCAACTCCAGTGCTTCAGACAGTACTTGACAAATAGTAGGGACTTAAATCCCTTTATTATTAATAATAATGGTAATTATTATAATTATAATAAATTGTAACAATAACTTTCTTTTTGTTATTAACAGTAATAGCAATAATATTAGATAAGTTTATCTGACTCAGTGAAAAGGACCCTCACCTCTTTTATTGATTATGTGCTGAATCAGGCAAAAATATTATCAAGCTAGAAGTTAGTATTATATAACCCTAAGAATTTGGGAAAGAGGCATCAAAATCGGATTCTGCTCCTCTGGGGAATTCTTCTCATTGGACAGACTGCGAGGGGAATCAAAAGCAGTGAATCACTCAGATTAAAAATCCTTCTATGCTGATAACTGTGCTCTAGAGGATAGAAACTCAAAAGGGACACGCAGATTGTTTCGAACTGTTCCTTGATCTGCAAAGGGCTATGATGGTGACCAGCCTGTATTTAGCAAACTCTTTAGACAATCGAAGATCTCCTTTGGCGACACAGAGCCGAGAGCTGTCTCTCCATACTATGCTAGTACGTCTTTTAAGAGAGTAGCAGATTGTGGCACCAACATGGCATCAGGATTCAGACCAGACTGAAGGTCAGTAGAATTGTGGCTCAGTGGAAAGAGCCCCGGCTTGGGAGTCAGAGGTCATGGGTTCATATCCCAGCTCCGCCACCTGTCAGCTGTGTGACTATGGGCAAGTCACTTAACTTCTCTGTGCCTCAGTTTCCTCATCTGTAAAATGGGGATGAAGACTGTGAGCCCCACATGGGACAACCTGATTACCCTATATCTCCCCCAGCGCTTAGAACAGTGCTCTGCACATAGTAAGTGCTTAAATACCAACATTATTAATAACGGAACTGACCGCGACTTCCTTTTGAGATGTAGAACATGTGCACAGGTGGCACATTGAACTTCTAGAGCAGTTCCGTCAGTTGCAGTTTTTGCCGGGCTAGAAATATTCTGGAGGACCTGTCTTGGCCCAGGGCCATTAGGTATAAGTCAGGTGACGGAGCCTGAATAAGGAGATCCTCAAAAGGGCATAATAATAATAATGGCATTCAAGTGCTTACTATGTGCCAGGCACTGTACTAAGCACTGGCTTAGATTCAAGCAATTCGGATTGGACAAAGTCCTTGTCCCACGTGGGGCTCTCGCTCTCAATCCCCATTTTACAGTTGAGGAAACTGAGGCCCAGTGAAGTGATTTGCCCAAGGTCACATAGCGGACTAGTGATGGACTTCATGACCTTCTGACTCCCAAGCCCGTGCTCTACTAGAGGAAAGAACGTGGGCCTCAGAGTCAGAGGACCTGGGTTCTAATCCCAACTCTGCTACTTACCTTTCGTGTGTGATCTCAGTCAAGTCACTTAACTTCTCTGTGTCTCAGTTCCCTCATTGGCAAAATAGGAATTTACTACCTGTTCTCCCTCCTACTTAGACTGTGAGCTCCATGTGCGACCTGATTATCCTATATCTGCCTTAGAGACGCAGCATGATGTAGTGGATAGAGCATGGGCCTGGGAGTCAGAAGGGCGTGGGTTCTAATCCCGACTCTGCCACTTGTCTACTGTGTGACCTTGAGCAAGTCACGTGACTTCTTTGGGCCTCATTTTTCTCATCTGTAAAATGGGGATTGAGACTGTGAGCCCCACGTGGGACAGGACTATGTCCCACCTGATTTGCTTGTATCTACCCCAGCATTTAGTACAGTGCCTGGCACATGGTAAGTGCTTAACAAATATCACAATTATTATTATCAGCAGTAGTAGTAAAGTGCTTGACATAGTAAGTGCTTAACAAATATTTTTACCATTAGTAGTAGTATTGAATTTCGATTTCTCAACCTTTCTTCCTTATCTCATCTCTCCCCCCCACCCCCCACCGAAATGATCCTTTAGGGAACTCCCAATAAGTTTTCTAGAGCCAGTCCAGTTCAGCCTACATGCCATGCTTAGTATCAAGTGGCAAGACTGGATCACAAACAGCAAGATCCTGGAACTCATTCAGACCACCAGCTTTGAAGAAACACTCGTCACATCACACTTCCCTGGGCTAGACATGTGAGGAGAATGGATGACAGCCGTGTACCCAAATAGCTGCTCTGTGGTGAGCGGAACCGTAAACAGGGTGGATAGAAGAACTGCTTTACAGACACAGTAAAACCAAAGGCCAAATGATATAACAACAATAAAAACAATGCACTGATGGGGACCTAGCAACAGAGGATGGTCCATCCAGATATGCAACCATCAGAAACAGGGTGACTGTCTTGGAGTTCAGGCTTGGTTGGAGAGTATTGCGATCCCCAGAGGAAGGCAAAAGGGCAAGAGTAAATAAAGATTTAAAGGACAGTTCCAGGCTTACTTTTTAAATGCTTGAAGGCCCACTTTTCAAAGTTATCTATCTTGGAAACAGCATGAATTAGTGTTTTGTGGAACAAGCAACCCCATCTAGGGCGTATTTGTAGGGTCAGGCTGTGGTGTGGGGAGAAGGGTTGGAAAGGTTCTTGGCAAAAACAACTTAAAGAGAGTTTCTCCCTAGCCCCACCCACCCACTAACCCAATTTCATACCCCCTTGCAAAGGGTTTCAACAAGATCTTCTCTCTAGCCAATCCAATCCAGCTTGGACTAGCAGTAGTCCCGGTGCAGTAACTCTTCTTCAGGCAGGATCAGATAGTGTTGAGATGAGGACTCTGATGTACGTGGCTAAAGGTAATGCTGTCCTTCCCTCCTGCACCCTCTCTTCCGGGAGAAATCATCTCCACTTGGGGCTGAGCAGATTCCCAAGAAGCTGGAAAACTGAACCAAGCTTCTGGGGTTTGGTAATAATAATGTTGGTATTTGTTAAGCGCTTACTATGAGCCAAGCCCTGTTCTAAGTGCTGCGGTAGATACAAGGTAATGAGGTTGTCCCAAGTGGAGCTCACAGTCTTCATCCCTGTTTTACAGATGAGGTAACTGAGGCACAGAGAAGTTAAGTGACTTGTCCAAAGTCACACAGCTGACAAGAAATAATAATAATGTTGGTATTTGTTAAGCGCTTACTATGTGCAGAGCACTGTTCTAAGCGCTGGGGTAGACATAGGGGAATCAGGTTGTCCCACGTGGGGCTCACAGTCTTAATCCCCATTTTACAGCTGAGGGAACTGAGGCACAGAGAAGTTAAGTGACTTGCCCACAGTCACCCAGCCGACAAGTGGCAGAGCTGGGATTCGAACTCATGAGCCCTGACTCCAAAGCCCGTGCTCTTTCCACTGAGCCACGCTGCTCTCACTCCCAAGCCCAGGCTCTTTCCACTAAGCCATTCTGCTTAATGTCAGTGAGTCACTAGTGGGAAAGATCATGGGTTCCAGAGTCAGAGGTCACAGGTTCTAATCCTGGCTCTGCCACTTGTCTGCTGTTACCTTGGGCAAGCCACTTAACTTCTCTGTGCCTCAGTTACCTCATCTGTACAATGAGGATTAAGACTGTGAGCCCTACGTGGGGCAACCTGATTTCCTTGTATCTACCCTAGTGCTTAGAACAGTGCTTGGCATATAGTAAGCACTTAACAAATACCATAATTATCATTATTATCAAGGGCTGACTGTATGCGGAGCACTGTACTAAGCACTTGGGAGGATATACTGTAACAATATAACAGATACATGCCTTACCCACAACGAGCTTACGGTGTAGAGGAGGAGATAGTAATATGAATAAATAAGTGACAAATATGTATCTAAGTGCTGTGGGCCTGGGAGGGGGGATGGATAAAGGGAGCAAGTCAGGGCGTCGCAGAAAGGATCGGAAGAAGAGGAAAGGAGGCCTTAGTCAGAGAAGGTCTCTTGGAGGAGATGCACCTTTTAATAAGGCTTATGAAGGTGCGAAGAGCCACCGACTATCGGATATGAGGAGGGAGGGTGTTCCGGGCCAGGGGCAGGACGTAGGCAAGAAGTCGGCGGCGAGCTAGATGAGATTGAGGTACAACGAGAAGGTTAGCAGGATGACAGAGCAGGACTGGGGCAGAGTAATGTTGCTGCTTCCCGTGGCCCTCTGGGAAGCCCAGCTTCCGAGCACCACGGTAGTCAGTCGTCCAGTCTTAGAGCAGGCTGTCTGGCTTCCGGCTGGCTCGTCCTCAGCTCCATATTAGAACGGGTCACTTTGACGTCTGACCTTTTATGTTTTTGGAGCTGAGACTCCCTCGGCTCCCGTCACCGAGTTGCATGGCTTGGAGAGCGCACCAGACTTCACATGGATCGGGAAGGGGGAATGCGAAGGCTCTGGAGGAAATAGGGTTGCAGGGATCTTCCCTGGAGAAACACTGTAGAGTCAGGTGAAATCAGCATACTTCCACAGAATGGCAGCTGTGGTGCTGTTGCTTTAAGCTGCAGGCTTGGTTTTTTAATGGCATTTGTTAATAGTAAGAATGATAATAACTGTGGTATTTGTTAAGCTCATACTATGTGCCACACACTTTGCTAAGCACTGGGGCGAATTCAAGGAAATCGGGTTGGACACGGTCCCTGACCTACCTAGGACTCGCAGTCTCCCATTTTCACTGTGGGCTGGAAATGTGTATGTTGTGTTGTACTCTCCCCAGCACTTAGTACAGTGTCCTGAGCTAAGCTTAATAAATGCGATTGAGGTAATTGAGACACAGTGCAATGACTTGCCCCAGGTCACTCAGCAAGGAAGTGACGGAGCCAGGATTAGAAGCCAGATCCTCCTGAACCCCAGGCCCGCTCTCCATCCACTACGCCATGCTGTTCTCTAGTAGAATTTCTGTTATAACGTATTGATGTTTTTAATTATATTAAGCATTTACTACGTGCCAGGCACTGTACTAAGCACTGGGGTAGATACAAGCTAACTGAAGTTGAGCGATGCCTTAAAGTATAATCCATGAAGCAGCATGTAGGGTGCAGAGTAACCTAGTGAACAGAGCATAGGACTGGGTGTCTAGAAACTTGCTCTGTGATCTTGGGTAAGTCATGTGCCGTAGGGGAAGCAGTGTGGCTCAGTGGAAATAGCACGGGTTTGGGAGTCAGAGGCCATGGGTTCTAATCCATTGTTTTTACGAGATGTTCTTCCCCTCGACTCTATTCATTGCCATCGTTCTCGTCCGTCCGTCTCCCCCGATTAGACCGTGAGCCCGTCAAACGGCAGGGACCGTCTCTATCTGTTGCCGACTTGTTCATTCCAAGTGCTTAGTACAGTGCTCTGCACATAGTAAGCGCTCAATAAATACTATTGAATGAATGAATGAATAATCCCTGCTCCTCCTCTTGTCAGCTGTGTGACTTTGGGCAGGTCACTTAACTTCTCTGTGCCTGTTACCTCATCTGGAAAATGGGGATTAAGACTGTGAGCCCCACGTGGGACAACCTGATAACCTTGTATCCCTCCCAGTGCTTAGAACAGTGCTTTGCACATAGTAAACGCTTAACAAATGCTATCATTATTATTATCTCTGTGCTTCCGTTTCTTCATCTGGGAAATGGGGATTAAAATGACCATTCTCCCTCCCCCTTAGACTTTGAACTCCTTGAGGGACAGGGACTGGGGCCCGATCTGCTTGTGTTATATTAATCTCAGTGTTTAGCACAAAATAAGCACCATTATTATTATTATGAAATATAGATTGGAGTAGGGGAGAGGCTGGAGTCTGTGATGTCATGGAGGATGTCGCTGGAGTCTGTGATGTCATGGAGGATGTCTCTTCATCCAGAGAGGCTAACCATGGTAGGATTCATACTACAGCCCAGTCTGCACACTTCACTCCTGCAGCACCCACTTACTCACTGTGTCCCAAACTCATTTTATCGCACCAACGACCCCTTTCGTTCTTTCAGTTTTGTATTTATTGAGCCCTTACTGTGTGCAGAGCACTGGGAGAGTGCATTTGGGAGAGTATAATACAACAATAAACAGACCCCCACCCACATCCCCCCCCAGCCTGGATCTTCCTCCCCTCTCTACATCCACCAGATTACCACTCTCCCGACCTACAAAGCCTTATTTACGTCACATCACCTCCAAGAGGCCTTCCCCGATTAAACCCTCTTTTCCAAGACTCCCTCTTGCTTTTCTGTCTATGCAGTTGTACACTTGATATTCACCTCACCCACTCTTCATCCTCTAGACTGTAAACACATTGTGGGCAGGGAAGGTGTCTGTTTATTGATGAATAGTTCCCTCCCAAGTGCTTACTAGAGTGTTCTGGACACAGTAAGCGTTCAATAAATACGATTGAATTTGACAGACTGAGTACAGAATCAAAAGCCAGTGAATCACTGAGAAATCATTTTATGCTGATAACTGTGCTCTGGAAGTTCACACCCAAGAGAACATGCAAACTATTTTTGAACTATTTCTTTATCAGTAAATGTCTGTGATGGTGACCAGCCAACCTAGCACTTACATACACATCTGTAATTTATATGAATGTCTGTTTCCCCTCTAGATGGTAAGCTCCTTTGGGGCAGGAAATGTTTTTACCAGTGCTGGGGTTTTTTTTTATGGAATTTATTAAATGCTTACTATATGCCAGGCATTGACCTAAAAGCTGGGAGTAGATATAAACTAATCAGGTTGGACACAGTCCATGCACATGGGGCTCATAGTCTTAATCCCCATTTCACAAATCAGGCATCTGAAGCACAGATAAATTAAATGTCTTGTCCAAGATCACACAGCAGGCAAGTAAGTGGTGGAACCATGATTAGGAGGGCTCTCAGGCCCGTGCTCCATCCATTAGGCCATGCTGCCTCTGTTGGATTGGACTTTCTGTATACAGTACGAAGATAATAAACACCACTGATTAGCTCCCCTAACAAGGCCAAAGTTTCTTCCAGCGTCAACCCACTAGGTTCCTTCTCCGGTAAGGGTCTCTGAAGCCCTCAGAAAGGGCTCTCAGACTCAGGAAAAGCCTTGCTTTGGAGTGGAAGGAAAGGTGCCTATCAAGCAAATGCTATCTTGTTTCAGATTAAGCAGGAAAGTCAATTTTGAATAATCAGTCAATGATATTTATTGAGCTCTGTAAGAGTGCTGTTAATAATGTTGGTATTTGTTAAGCGCTTACTATGTGCAGAGCACTGTTCTAAGCGCTGGGGTAGACACAAGGGAATCAGGTTGTCCCACGTGGGGCTCACAGACTTAATCCCCATTTTACAGATGAGGTAACTGAGGCACAGAGAAGTTCTAAATTCTTGGGTGACTGTAATACAAGAGAAATTAGCAGACACTTTCGCTGCCCATAATGAGAATAAGGGACATGTGCAGTAAAAATGATGTAGCCAACTACCCATTTCAACTCTTCCAGGCTAATAGTAATACTTATAATAATAATAATAATAATGATGATGATATTTAAGTGCTTACTATGTGCCAAGCACTGTTCTAATAAGTGCTGAGGTAGATACCAGGTAATCAGGTTGTCCCATGTGGGTCTCACAGTCTTAATCCCCATTTTATAGATGAGGTAACTGAGGCATAGAGAAGTTAAGTAATTTATCCAAGGTCACCCAGCAGACAAGTGGCAGAGCCAGGATTAGAACCCATGTCCTCTGACTCCCAAGCCCGTGCTCTTTCCACCGAGCCACACCGCTTCTCTATTTGGTATTTCTCTATTTCTGGTATTGGTTAAGCACTAACTATGAGTCCCAGCATTGTACTAGGCACTGGTTAATATCTTGCAGTATGGCCTAATGGACAGCACAGGCTTGAGAGTCAGAAGGTCCTGGGTTCTAATCCCAGCTCCACCACTTGTCTGCTGTGTGGCCTTAATAATAATAATAATGTTGGTATTTGTTAAGCGCTTACTATGTGCCGAGCACTGTTCTAAGCGCTGGGGTAGACAAAGGGGAATCAGGTTGTCCCACGTGGGGCTCACAGTCTTAATCCCCATTTTACAGATGAGGGAACTGAGGCACAGAGAAGTTAAGTGACTTGCCCACAGCTTCACTTCTCTGTGCCTCAGTTACCTCATCTGTTAAATGGGGATTAAAACTGTGAGGCCCATGCGGGGCAGGGACTGTGCCCAGCCCAATATGCTTGTATTCTCACTGAAGGCACAACTCCTCCAAGAGGGCTTCCCAGACTAAGACCCCTTTTCCTCAACCGTCACTCCCTTCTGCATTGCCCTGACTTGCTCCCTTTGCTCTTCCCCCACCTCCCAGCCCCACAGCACTTATGTATATATCTGTTATTTTATTTATTTAAACTGATATCCTTTATTTGATATCTGTCCCCGCTCCCCCCAGACTGTGAGCACATGTGGACAAGGACTGTCACTCCTTGTTACTATATTGTACTTTCCCATGCACTTAGTACAGTGCTCTGCATACAGTAAGTGTGCAACAAATAGGATTGAATAAATGAATGAATACAGTGCCTTGCACATAAGTGCTTAACAAATACCCTAATTATTTTTTTGAAAGCAGCATGGCTTAGTAGATAAAGCACGAGCCTGGGAGTCAGAAAGTCATGGGTTTTAGTCGCCGCTCTGCCCCATGTCTGCTGAGTGACCTCGGGCAAGTCTCTCACTT